>NC_090445.1:1070179850-1070882037 GCF_031143425.1 Pleurodeles waltl
AGTCTTAGAACACTTAACATAAGAATTAGATTACATTACACATTTTTAGGTTGAGTCTAGGCAGCACGTAAGCACTGTCTCTCGACATTTAATCTACATCTGAGGGCTTGCAACATGTACATCTCACGCCCATCACTTCCATTTGTTCCTTGGCCTGTCAAAATTCCCTTGATTTCATAGGTAGATGCTTTATGTTTATCCAGCCTTGAGGCTGCTTTGTTACCACCTTCGAGACTGACCCTGTTACATGGATTATTGCATGATTGGCCATATACCTTAGTGTGGTGCACTACTTTTTTATTTATTATTTTTATTTTGTCCCACCACTTTGCGCTGTGTGGCCATATGTTGTTTCTTCCTCTTACTTGTTTTGGGCATGCCCCTGTTTCCTTGTGGTATCTGCACACAAAAGCTGCAAGCTAGAGGGGGACTCTTTTTAATTTATTTAATAATTTTTTTAAGGTTTATATAGCGCAAACTCAATCAGAGGAGCGCTGTTGGGCTTTTTTTCCTTTGCAGGGTCATCTCCAATCTTTTTGCCTCCTATTTGTTTCTGATCTGTTGTTGTTGGCATTAGGACTCTGGGCACTTTACCACTGCTAACCAGTGCTAAAGTGCATATGCACTCTGTGTAAATTGTATTGTTGATTGGTTTATCCATGATTGGCATATTTGATTTACTAATAAGTCCCTAGTAAAGTGC
Organism: Pleurodeles waltl; assembly: GCF_031143425.1. Classification (NCBI taxonomy): domain Eukaryota; kingdom Metazoa; phylum Chordata; class Amphibia; order Caudata; family Salamandridae; genus Pleurodeles; species Pleurodeles waltl. The sequence continues at coordinate 1,070,180,554 of NC_090445.1, forward strand.
ATTAGAGGTGGCCAGGGCCTGTAAATCCAGTGCTACTGGTGGGCCTGCAGCACTGGTTGTGCCACCCACATTAGTAGCCCTGTAAACATGGGTCAGACCTGCCACTGCAGGGTCTGTGTGTGCAGCTTTATACTGCCAATTGGACATGGCAAGTGTATCCACTTGCCAGGCCTAAACCTTCCCTTTTCTTATAGAATCCCCTGAGGTAGGCCCTAGGTAGCCCCAGGGGCAGGGTGCGGTGTATATTTAAGGTAGGACATATACTAATGTGTTTTATATGTCCTGACAGTGAAATACTGCTAAATTCGTTTTTCACTGTTGCAAGGCCTATATCTCTCATAGGTTAACATGGGGGATACCTTTAAATATGATTAAAGTGTAGATTCCCTTTGGGAGCAGATGGACATATGGAGTTTGGGGTCTCTGAACCCATAATTTAAAAATACATCTTTTAGTAAAGTTGGTTTTGAGATTTTGTGTTTGAAAATGCCACTTTTAGAAAGTGGGCATTTTCTTGCTTAAACCATTCTGTGACTCAGCCTGTTTGTGGATTCCCTATCTGGGTTAGTTTGTCAGTTGGGCTGTTTTCACCTCTCTCTAGACAGTGACACAAAGGGAGCTGGACTGTAGCCTGCATATCCTGATGAGTCATCTATACTAGGATGGAGGGGAGAAGTGGTCACTTACACCTGAAAGGGCTGTGCCTGTTCTCACCCAATGTAGTCTCCAACCCCCTGGTGTGTGTCTGGGGCCTGGCTTGGTAAAGGCAGGATTTCACAAACAAGAGAGACTTTCTTTTGAAGTAGGCCTACTTCAAAGGCCAAAATGGGAATAAGAAGAGCACTCAACCCCCTGAAAAACTAGATCACTACTAGACATCACGAAGAACCTCTGCCAAGGGAAAGAGCTGAAGAGCTGAGAAGTGCTGCCCTGCCTGTGACTGCGCTTTGTGGAGCTCTCCTGCAGTTGCTGCTTCTGCCTGTGAAAGGGGACAAAGACTGGACTTTGTTGTGCATTCATGCTTGTGAAGAAATCTTTAAGGGCTTGACCTGAGCTTGCCTTCTGTTGTTGAAGTCTCGGGGCCATCAAAGACTTCCCATGCTAGTACCTGGACTGTCTGCTGAGACTCCTGCCCTTGAAAGGTGCAGCTGACAGCCAAAGACTGAAAATCCACGCACAGACCGCCGTGAGGGGAAATTTTCGATGCACCTTCCGAGACGTGGCTGAGACATGACACGCCGTTGGCTTCGTGGCTCAAATCTACGCTCCACCTGCATCGCGTCTGGAAGATCGACGCAACGCGGCTGGGGAAAAGATACGCAACACTCACTAATGGAGGCTGATAACAACGCAAACCCCAAGCAGCGAGGTTTTGTGATACTGTGCGACTAGATTTTCTACGCAACATCGCTGGGTGCTGAAAAACAACACAATGCCTGCCCGGACTCGAGGGTGCCTGTCCGGATCGATGCATCGCTCTCCTGCAGAGAGGTAAAACGACACACGCTGACCCGACCAGAGGAGGAACGACGCACGGTCTTGCATGAGAGTGAGAAATCAAAGCATTGCTGGCCTATTCCGATGCACACTCGCCAGTGTGATGTTATTTTGACTCAACCCAGGTACCTTTTCACACTAACAGTGTTAGCACTGTTTTCTAAGGATTTAAGACTCTTTTTGCTTTTTAATTCATAATGTGTATGGTAGATTTTTCGTCGTTTTGGTCTTGTTTTGTTTAGATAAATATTACCTATTTCTGTAAACCTGTGTTGTGTCATTTTATAGTGTTTTCACTGAGTTACTGAGTGTGTTGGTCTAAATACTTTACACCTAGACTCTGAAGTTAAGCCTGCCTGCTTGTGCCAAGCTACCAAGAGGGTGAGTGGGGGTTAACTGAGGGTGATTCTCCTTTACCCTGACTAGAGTGCGGGACCTTGCTTGGACAGGGGGTAACCTGATTGTCAACAAAAGACCCCATTTCTAACAAGCGCTTTACATGAAGATGTGAAGTTTTATATAGTGCAAACTCGATCGGAGGAGTGCTTTACATGAGTACCACTGAAGTTTCGCAATTGAAAAATATACAAACTGGAGCATTTAAAACAGAAAAAAAAAAACACAGAAATCCTCAAAGTGTCTCTCTTGGCACAGCGGGAGAGCCGATACTACAATATTCGCTGCACTCTGGAAACTTGCCCCATAATGCTTTTCGGGGCATTTCTTTTTCAAAACATTGTTGCCCATAACTCTGACTGTGGTGGTCCTATGACAATGGGACCACCACCAAACTGTTCATCACAACATGCTCTTTCTGTCTATGTCATCTCTGGGTTCCCACACTAAGTTGGGGGTACCCAAATATAGTAACCTCTCCCACCAGTCAACATCTTTTGAAGCTCTCTAATTGCTGTAACTTTTGTTTTACAGCTGGGAGCAGTTTGAGTTTTAAGGCCCTTGTTTATAATAGTATTGCTATAGGCCTGAAAATGTGTAAGGTACTACCCCTTCTATGGGTTACATATATGATTGCACTGAATTACATTCTGCTGTTCAGTGTGCATGTCATTACGCCCTCTGGGGCTGACTATGTGGTTACATGACCATGCTTTTTTTACAAATGCTATTTTTAATACAGTGTCCTCTAGGTGCTGCTCTGAGCATTACAATCAAGATACTACAATATTCACTGCACTCTTGCCCCATATTGCTTTGTGTGGCATTCCTTTAACAAAACATTTTTTCTCATAACTCACTGTGTAATGGTCCTAGGACAATGGGACCAACATCAAAATGTTCAGCACAATACAGTCTTTCTGTTTAGGGATTCTCTGGGTCCCCACATTAGGTTGCGAGGCACAGCAGAATGATAATCCCTCCTACCAGTCAATGTTTTTTAAGTTCTCTCATGGCTGAAACTTTAGTTTTACAGCTGGGAGTAGTTTGTATTTTAAGGGCTTGTTTGTAATATTATTCTAGTAGGTCTGCTAGGCTTAAAAATGTGTAATGCACTAAGCTCTCTATGGTCTAAACATATGGTTACACTGCATTACGTTCTGCCATTCTGTTTTCATGTCATTATGCTCTCTAGTGACTGACTATATGGTCACATGACCATGTTTCTTACAAGCGGTGCCCTCTAAAGGCTGTTCTGAGCATTACAGTCAAGATACTACAGCATTCTCTGCACTAGAAAACTCACCCCATAATGCTTTGCAGGGCATTCCTTTTACAAAACAATTTTGCACATAACTCACCACACGATGTGCTCTTTCTAGGTCATCTCTGGGTCCCCCCACTAGGTTGGGGGGACCCCAAATAATAATACAAAAAATATAATAAATAATGACAGCATTTATATTGTTTCTGCAGTTAGAGGAAGATGGTAAATGGAAGTGCTTTAGTTATATGCAGGGCCACTGGAATTATGTGGCAGAGTGGACCAGATTATGTGGCAGGGTTGGCCAATTTATGTGGGAAGAAAAGTCCAGTTGTTCATTTACAATGCCAATAGCTCTAACTCAAGCAACTGTGAGACCTATTTCATTGCAAATGCTTGTTTTATTTTCAGGCACGAGGAGATTAAGAGATTTGCTCAGAATCGCAGGACGTGAGCCCAACCAGATTTCATAGACAGATGTTTGGAGCAGTGCTATTTAGCATGGGAAGAATGTTCGCAGTTAGAGGTTATTTCACTACTACATGACGCCACAGAATTTCTACCTCTGACATGTTTGTGCTTTGACACCACTACAAAAGGGGGCAATGGTACTTACCAAAGATGGAATTTCCACGTCTGGGGTTGCCGCCAATCGTAAAAACATGAGAATGGTCAGCTGTGACCACGGTCAAGGTGTCGATTTCTGAGGTCATCTTGTCTGCTAGGCCAATGGCGTTGTCCATTTCTATTGCCTCGTGCAGTGACAGCTGAGCCTTCCCCGCGTGGTGGGCATGGTCGATCCTTCCTCCTAGTGAAAGAGAACAGTGGCAGAAGCAGGAACCCTTAAGGGCCAGATCTCAGGATGAGTCCTTCTTCAGTTTCAGTTTTTAGAAATTTGGGCAGCATTGAATACATTTCAAATGTGGGATCAAGACAATAAGATCAATGTATAACTTCGTGCCGAAAAATGGCAACGTGGAAGGGAGGGGAATGGGAAGACAGAGGCAGCATTTTGAGTCATTACTTGTACTGTAAACTGAATGACATCCATTATGCTAAAAGAGCTGCAATAAAACAACTCATTCCTTCCATCTGCAACCCCTCCCCATCCTCCATCTAATAGCTGTTGCAGTCTATCTCAACATCCTCCAACGAAAATCTCCTCTTCCCTCTCCCATGCTACACCTATTCATAATCTATCCTTTCCCTCACTCTACCTACCCATTGTTTCCTTCTACCCGCGCTAAATCCCTCTTTTATGAAGAATTCTGCCCATCCCTCCCACTGCCCTGCCATTATTAGTGCATTGTAACTGCTTTCATACACTATTAAAGCCTCCCAGCCCCCCCCCCTCCTTATCTAGTAATGGTACCGCTACTCTCCAGCACTGTCCCCTGACCAATAGCATTCGCTGATGACAAGTGCCGCCTTTCTCATTTCAGTATCCATCCAATACGACGGAGGTTGCCCACTCACCTTCCACGAGCAGGAAGAATCCGTTAGGGTTCTTCTTGAGGATGCGGATGGCCACCCCCACCATCTCCGTCAAGGAGGGGTCCGTGGAGTTCTCTCTCTCTAATTCAAACATCAGATCCCCGGGCTCGAAGAGGCCTGTGACGGGGACAGAAGCACCCAGACATAAGAACGGGGTGAAGGGTGATGGGAGTTAGAATTACTGAACATTTTTATTTAGAAGCAAAGGCGTCTCGGCAATAGTGTAGCAAGAGCAGTGGCACCGGTGCTCAGGGGTGTGAAAGCCACCTTGACCCAAATTACAGCTGCCTGTCTGCACCAAACTGTGAGCAAAGGGGGCATTTTGGTTGCTTGCTTGAGGGCCCATGTCACCTTTTCTAAGCCACAGGCTCAAAGGTGTGGCCAAGATCTCTGTGCTTTAAATGGGAAGGTACTCACAGGTACAGGCACTTCTTGAATCGGGAAGGAAGAGGACCTGCACTTATGAGCAGGCGTGCAATGCTTTTAGTAGGGGAGTACCGGTACTTCTCAGTAGCATACAGGCACACTGGAATAGTGAACACCCGCATTTTTATATTTCAATGCCAAGCACTGACCTCAGCCATTCAAAAAACCGATGACCCCAACTTATCTAAGATGTGGCTTGATTTGGCCACTCATGCCCTTTATTTTTACTCTTCAGTGCTTTTAATGGGGAGAGGCGGCCACATTTATGTAAATATTCTGGCATGCTTTGGCAGGACACGTTGAGCCTACCTTGGTAAATTGTGTTCTCTTTTGCACATTAAAGCCCATATTTATACTTTTTAGCGCCGCATTTGCGCCGCTTTTTGACCGCAAAAACGGCGCAAACTTACAAAATACACATGTATTTTGTAAGTTTGCTCTGATTTTGCGTCAAAAAATGACGCAAATGCAGCGCTAAAAAAGTATAAATATGGGCCTATGTGTTTTAAGAACTGCTTTAGAGCGGCGTTAGTATTTCTCTAGGAAGGGCGTTTTTTCCAGAAATCTATTGGCAAATGGTGTACTTGACAGCTCTAATTCCATTAAAACTGGTCAAAATGTTGTAGGATTTAAATAGTAATTTGCAGTTTTTTTTTTCCAAGGATGAGTATCAAATATTTTGTGGTAAATAGTGGATTTATAAGTGGAGCGTGTGCCAAGTGCTGGTCAAAATGTATCATTTTAAGATTTCTCATTTTCAATGGAGCATTAGGATTAGTAATAGCCAATGAAAGGGAAATAGCTGGATGAGGAAAGAAATAGAAAAACAGGGCAAAAAAGGAAGCAGACTAACAAAGATTTCCATAAGACGTGGGACCTGATTTAGAGTTTGGTGGATAGGTTACTCCGTCACAAACGTGCTGGATATCCCGTCCACCTTAAGCTCTCCATTTGCTATAATGGGATCGTAATTGGCAGATGAGATATCCTTCACATTTGTGAAGGAGTCACTCCCCACGTCAAACTCTAAATCAGGCCCTTTGTGTTAATACACTCTGCAAAAAATACAGAATTGGTGTATAGTTGAAACCTCCGAGTGTCTCCGAGTTGGAGACAGCAGGCCCAGTCTGACTGGGAGCGCAAAGCCAGGGCTCTCAGGCCAATCCTGATGCTGCTCTCCGGCTGCCAGCAGAATGAGAGCAGTGTTAGGATTGGCCGCAGGTCAGGCTGGAAGCCTGTGTCTGGGAGCCTGCAGTCCAGTGGAGACTTGACGAAGTGCGGTGAGGTGCGGCAGGACGAAGTACATTTTTAAAAAATATATATTATTATTTATTTATTTTGTTCACCCTCCCCTTGCCACATTACCCCTCTGCCAGCTGCAACTTTGTTACCTGACTCAAATTTCCTACTGCCTGAGGCCTCAATATGTAAATATTGCGTAGCTTGAGAGATAGCCCTGCTATCTGGTGTCATAATGCATACATTTGAAGTCACTCAAAGTCTAGCTAAGTAGTTTAAAGCAACACCTGTAGGTTTTGTATAACCTGAGAAATAGCTCTGAAGTCCAAAGTCAAAACTTGCATATTCTTTACCACTTATAGGATGGGTCTGCTGTGTGAGGCCTGATGTTGTAAGGTTTGTAAAACCTGAGATATAGGTTTGCTTTGTAAATGTACTGTATAGTAAGTGTAACCTGAAGTAAACATCTGCTGTACGAGGCCTGAGCCAGTTTATTCAGTGTCTCCTGGGATACAACTCTTGTGTATAAAGACAGCGCTGGTATTTTTTTTTTTTAACAAAGTGGAGGAAATATATGAAAAATTGAACTTCAGCTGTGTGGCACAAGCCTGGTTTTACAAACAAACTGGGTAGCCCTTAATAAGATCGACTTCGGTAAGTTCCCTCCTCTCCCCTTGGAAAGAATAATAGATCTTATCAGACACACTGTATCAGGAGCCCGGTCCAACCCTTCCCCACCAAAAATCATACATGATACAGTAGAGAATGTTGCTTCTCCACTAACCACATTATTAAGTAAAATCTGTAATTCTGGTCATTTTCCTTTCAAATGGAAGAAGGCCTGCATCCTACCTTTGCTGAAGAAGCCTTCAATGGATCCAAATGAGATGGAATTGTATATATATATATATTGTCTATATCCTGCCTCCCCTTCTCAGCAAAAATGATTGAGAAACACATGACCATCTCACTCCTTGAGTTTTTGGAGGTTAAAGGAATTTTGGATTTCACACAGTTTGGCTGTATGCCGAATCACAGCACCGAGTCGCCTCTGGTAGTGGCAACGGAGGAGCTTAGAAGTGTTCTGGACAGTGGTGGGAAGGCTGCAGTGATCCTGTTGGATCTATCTGTATCCTTTGACACCGTGAGCCATTGTGTTCTTCTGGATCGTCTGGCAGAGATTGGTATCGGTGGCTTAGCCAGCGATTTTCTACATCCCTTCCTCTCCGATAGGGAACAAGCAGTCACCTTACGGACTTTGGGGGTTATTCTAACTTTGGAGGAGTGTTAATCCGTCCCAAAAGTGACGGTAAAGTGACGGATATACCACCAGCCGTATTACGAGTTCCATAGGATATAATGGACTCGTAATACGGCTGGTGGTAAATCCGTCACTTTTCCGTCACTTTTGGGACGGATTAACACCTCCTCCAAAGTTAGAATAACCCCCTTTGTGTCTAAGCCTTTTTCTTTGCCATGTGGGGCCCCACAGGGGTCGTCACATAGCTTAGCACTCGTTAACATCTATGTGCCCCCTTTACTAGGCTAATTCTAACTTTTGACGTTTCATCAGTTGCATATGCAGATGACATTCAAATTGTTGTGTGAAACTGCTCACCGTTTAAATAGCTGTATGGGTCCAGTGGTTGAGTGGATGAACAATAACAGGCTCAAGCTGAGCTCTGATAAAACTTAGGTTCTTCTCCTTGGCAAGAACACTACTTTCCGGGATGAAACTTGGTGGCTTTGGTCCATGGGCCTCCCCCCGCTCCAGTATCTTCAGTTAGTAATTTGGGAGTGATTTTTGACCCCTGCATTCTTTTAATGCCCAGATCAACAAATTCATTTCATGTTGTTTCTTTTTGCTGCGTACTTTAAGAAAAATCCTCCCCTTCTTTCCATATGATCTCCAGAAATCTGCAGTCACAGAGCTGGTTCTGTCTAAGCCAGGTTATTGTAATGCCTTATGCACAGACATTCATCAACAAAGCATCAAGGAAGCTTCATACTCTGCAAAATGCTTCAGCTCGACTGCTTAGGAAAATCCCTAAGTTGAATTCAGTGCCAAAGGTACTAGTGGAGCTCCATTGACTCCCGTTTAAGAATAAAATTGCTTTTAAGGGACTCTGCTTGGCACACAAAGCGCTTCTTGGTAGAGGTCCAGATCACCTATAGAGGAAATGTTCCTGGTACGCTCCCAGAAGAACTTAGCACTCTGTTACCTTCAGAACAGTTAACGTTCCTAAAATTAAGAGAATTACATAGGGTGTCAGAATGCTTTGTTTACACTACATGCCAACTTTGGAACAAGCTACTGGCACACCTTAGAGGTCAAAATAACTTGTCCGGCTTTAGGAAACATCTCAAGACTTGGCTATTTTCTTGCTCTCTATGATATGTTATGTTATATGCTCATGTCTCAGTGCTACTCTAGTAGACACCAGCGCCAAGACACCCTAGGGCATATGTGCGCTATATAAAATTGCTCAGTATCAATATCTGTGACCTGCAGGGCAGTTATGCCTCAAGTGGCATGAGACTAAGCCCAGGTTTACAAAAATTATGCGTTGGGTTTGTGTTACTTTGTTAACACAGACCAGACGCAAAGTCTACTGGTGTTATATATAATCCAACATAAATCGTGATCTGTGCTGGTTTATAATGCAAAGTAATGCTAAGTGTTTATTTGCATCATCGGGTGTTCGATGGGTGTTTCATAGGCATTACCATGTAATCATCCAAGGGTTTCAATGCAAATCCCCATCAAAAAATAATTTGTTGACAGGGATTTGCGTAAAAATCCTACATCTCCCCAAAGCAGGCATAACAAGGAGAAATGCTTTAATTTCTCCTCATTTTTACCTCTTTGCACCTGTAGTTCTTTCTACAGCACACATACAAAGAGGAAAATGCCTTTAACCATAATTTCTGTACAGGAAGGGAAGGGACACCTTCCTGCACTAAAACTTTGATGGTCACAGCACAGTCGCACTTGCCCTATGATGTGAGGGTGTCTGCATTGGCGCATGGCTGTTAAAAGTGCACCAGCTCAGGGAGACAACAGAACTGCACCACTTCTTAGTAGATAACACGGTTTTGCTCTCTCCTGTTCACGCAATGTAGCACAGCAACTTTAATTGCTGCATTGTATTATGTCTACTCTGTCTACGTCTGGCCCTTAGTTCTGAAGTTTTGTATCAACATTAATTATGTTAACATTTTTTGGGAAGGGGGCTTGGACATCTAAAAGTTTAGTTTTTTCAACTTCTCACACTCTTTTAAAAATACTGGAATAGACAAACACTACAGTATTGGATGGTAGGGGATCAAGAACGTTTTGTAAGTGTAAATGCAGCCTGCAGTTCTCTTGTTAATTTTTTAAAAATTTTCCATTAATTTTGATTATTCCATCTCCCTCCCACAGATTTTGAATATACCATGCCTGCCTCCTCCAACTAATCGTTGTATACTGAGTCCACTGGCAAATGAGGGGATCACTGACAGAATATCGGAAACATAAATATTGTGTCGAAAGAACATCATGTCAAAACATCGAAGACCAAAAACATGAGAAGGTAAGTGCAAATAGGTAAGTGTAAATTTACTATCCTTAACTCCACATCTACTTACCTTGAAGATATATATATTGTCAGGGTACAGATATGCGGAGTTATATATATTAAAACTTGGTTTACTTATAGAAACTTACCATCACAATATTTCTGTCCTAATTATTCTTGGCATGATTTTTTTGTCCCACAGTATTTTTGGTTCCAGAGTTCTGTCTAACCACAGCAACTATTGGAAATGCTGGTGTGGTGTTGAATATTTTTTAGCACAGATACAAGCACACCTTGACAGTGCACTGGGCATTCTGGACTATCAAAAAAAAGAGGGACTGGGAGAATCACCATAGTCCCGTGCACAGTCTCCCAAAGTATAAATATGCAGTCTAGCAAGGTACACTGTTCTGAAAATACTATGCCCCAGTACTTAGTCGTCAAGAACACATTGGTCCTTCAAAGCATTAGCTTTTTAGGATCAAGTGCCCCTTACCCACCATTATGAAGCATGCTTCATCCTCGGGCATTGCTCCTCATTGGGCCGGTGCTGCATTGCCCAATGGGCCCGTGATAGGGCTCTTTGCCAGATATCTTTTCAGTAGGTGCCAGCTAACACCAAGCATAAAGATTCTGCTTGAGTGTAATGGGAGTGGGAATCACTGGAAAAAGTGGATTCAAATTAGCTACAGGCATCAGGGTTGTAACTTTACTATAAGTGGTCAGATCTATGCCAAGATTTAAAAACAACGGGGACAGAAATCAGAACTGATGATCCGAGAATCCCCAATGACTATCTCTGTATATAAATCCTACAGTGCCAGGGTAAGGTCTACATGTTTCACACCCCTCTTAGTTCCTATGGATCTAAAGGCATTTCTTCAAGACCTTAGAAAACAACCTTACTGGAAGAGAGTAAGATGGCCCTCTTGACAAATGTGTCTACATCTTAATGTTTCCTACATGGATGTGTGTATGTACCTCCTTTACTGGTGACCTGTAATAAAAGCAAGAAAACATAAACACATCAAATGAGTAAATGGCAAGAAACATACTGGCTGTGTGTGTTGTCATGCACACATTGTTCGGGGAAACAACAGTGAGTGAACATGCCAAAGTAGCAGGTGGAAAATATAAGATATAACATCCAGTGGTTTAAAATGATCTTACCCTCCCACGGTCTGAATAGGGCTCCTTCAGGTTGTGTGGGCTAAGCAGCGCCTATGAATCTAATAACACATAATGCAAATAACAAAGGTGCACATGTCTGAAATAGGATGTTGCCAACAAGCCAGTACCTGCAAACACAGACAGCAACACAAAAACAAAATGGCCTGTGCATGAACACCGAGGAAGTATACATATTAGTATACTGACATGTTTGTTGTTAGTTCAAAAGCACAGCCATCGAATTAGACATTGTTGTCAGACAGTCAGCCTCAGAGCCACAAAAAAAGTATAAACAAATGCCACTCACAGCCCAGTTCCTGATAGTAGGATAATATCACTGCCTCCACCGAGTGGGTTCAAATCCTATTTGTTATCTAGATATAGTTGCTATTTCAGTAAAGGTGAAGTAGTATGAGAAAACCTTATGTTATTCGGGTGGAATGAAACATGTTCTTGAAAGTTCATTCCAAAGTTTTCTGAGATAGCACCATATCCAATCAACGCTGTGTCAAAGTTACTCTTTTTTCTGTATCTAATGCCATGGCCAAGGTTGCTCACAACAATACTGGGTACAAGAACCTGAAAGCTCAATGTAGTAGGCCGACCCACACCGTGGGACTAAAAAGGGGGTCATCCACTAGCTTCCTTAACACACATGCTTGTACACAGTTAATTTTATATATTAGAATATCTAGGACCACAAAATAAAATAAAAGGAATAGTCCATGATGTACCCTGTCTCCCACCAAAGAGCTCCATTGTGGGCAGAGCTGTGCAGTCTGAAGTGCACCTGTAAGGTGGGTGGAGCTAAGGCCCGAGGCTGGAAGAGGAGCACCGGGCTGGTGATATGCCTGTGCGGGTAAAGAACCCAGATAAGAACCGTTCAGGGAAACATGTCCTCGACCGCTGCCCGGGAGCCCAATCAAATAGAGGTGGAGTGAGCAGAAAACCCCGGCCTCTGCCCAGGGGCCCAATTAGTTTGACATGCTGAGCGCTGATCCAGGGAAATCTCCTTGGACTGACATCTGAGATCTCATATCATAAAGCATCAGCAACAGAAAACCTATTTTATAGTATCTAAAACAGGTAGTTACCTGACATCAGGTTTGGAAACAGTGTGGATGGGCAGCTGGACTGTCATGTGATATGTTTAGGGAATACCATACACATCCAATCTGCAGTCTTGAAACAATGCAACATAGGGAACCTTATGCTGAAGTCATGCCATGCCAACAGCAAGTACCACATGCCTTTGACAGTATAGCAGCTACAGCTTCCCTGTTAATATCTCAGCATCCCATCAAAATGCATAACACAGACGGATGTATGTAGTACACTTGCATCCCCTGATGCAAAACACAAGAAGGGATAATGTCACTAGGCTGACATGGTTAGAGGTCCCATAAACTTTAGACCACATGTACCTTGCATTCATTGGAAGAATTGCTGAATCAACTCAGTCCTAGTCAGCTGCATCCTCTTCATCTGCCTCCTCGTCAGTTCCAGAGTCATCAGCCAGAGCCACTGGTCCAGCTGCCACCTCCTCCTCATCCAACAGTGGAATGTGTCTTCTCAGGGCAAGATTGTGTAGCATGCAACATACTACAATGATTTGGCAGACTTTCCGGGGGTTTTACTGAAGGGCACCACCGGACACATGTAAGCATCTGCGTCTTGCTTTCAGTAGCCCAAATGTCCTCTCGATTACATGCCTCGTTCGGCCATGCGCCTCATTGTAACTGTCCTCCCCATTTGTTGTAGGGTGCCTCACTGGTGTCAGGAGTCAGACCAGGTTGGGGTGGCTGGAGTCACCTGTGTGCACAAGGGTACAAATCATTAGGGAACTATGAAAGGCTCAGAGCTGACTGTGAAGTGAAGTTGCATAGACGGCAGACATAGACAGAGGTACACTTACCAATGAGCCAGGCCCTATCTCTGTAGTCGCTACATCCTTTATGGGACACTGTTGTTCCTCAAGATGTAAGATTCATGTACAGATCCAGGAAACTTTGCTGCCACATGGGATAAGTATTGGTTGCCAAGACACACCACCTGCACATTGATCGAATAGTGATTCTTCCTGTTCCTGCAGACTTGCTCATTGGCCCTGGGAGGAACTAAAGTGATGTGGGTGCCATCGATGGCCCCTATGACATGTGGAACATGTGCAATGTAAAAAAAGGCTGACTTCACAGTGTACAGATCAGCACGTTATGGGACCCTGATGTAGCTGTTCATGTGCTTGAGTAAGACATCCAGTACATCCTGTAACACAAAACTGAACATCAACTGTGACATTCCTGCAGACAATCCCACTGTCACCTGAAAAGAACCTGAGGCGAGGCAATGCAGGACAGATAACACCTGTACTGTTGGCGGGATGGCATATGGATTAAGTATGGCTGGCAGGTGATCCGGCTCCAACTGGGTACACAATTCCCTGACGGTCTGACGATTCCAATGAAAAGTCTGTATTATGTGTCTTTTTTCCATGGTAGCAAGGTCGACTTGGGGCCGGTAGACCGGTGCATTTCTCAATTTCCCCATTGGACGGTTTCTAGGCATAGGACAGAACACATTTCAGGACATCTGTTACACTGTTGTTACTAAAGTACACCATAGAAGGGGTAAATAGGACAAGTCATGAAACCTGACACAGGAAAACAGTTATTCACAAACTGCACAACTGTGATATCCTGGCTGTCAATTCCATTGATCTACTTGTCACAAGGGTTCTGTACAGAGATGAATGTCAGACATAATAAACTCGTCCCTAAGTCGGATACAGTTATCAAACATCCACACATTGAAAAGATTATACATCAGACATATTGGCAGGTGACACTCACTTCACTAGTAAGTTCACCTGAGTTGACATAGTACATCAAGCAACTAGTAATTAACTTCATGCTATGACGCACTAGGATGACATAGAAATCTTTAAAATGTGTGAAATGGCAACCGCCTATCCTGCATGCAGAGGAAAGAGGGAGGTGACCTCATTCCACCGGCATTAGTCGTCATGGCGGTAGGCAGCCGGAACCACGGTGCAACTCCTCACTGGTTAACATTGATATCTATGGGAAACCGGGGCCAATGATGGTCATCGCCAGTGGTGACAGTCATGACCGCAGCAGCTGTGACTGCCATTTTCTATAGCCCAGCTCACTTGACTCCTGACACTCAAGCAAGAAAGACCTCCACTGCATGATCTGCTGTGTTCTGTATCTGGAAGTCACAATGGCACGTCCTGCAGGAGATAGGCCCCCTGCCTTCACCTCGGATGAACTCGAGAAACTGGTGGAAGGGGCCTTACCCCTGTATGGACAGTTGTATGGGGCTCCAGATAAACAGGTCAGTACAATGTGGTGTACTCATCAGCTAGGGTGTTGTTTGATGACGAACGTGCGTGAATATAGACATGGCATCATTGACTGCTGAGGTTGTGTTGTTTGAATGATAATGGTTTATTGTGAACTCTGTATGAGCAAGTGCTGTGCATGCTGTGTATAGGCCACTGCTGTAGGTGTACTGTAACTCTACATGAATATCTCCTTTTGTCTGTGTCTCCCGTGCAAGTCACACCCATCACAAAATGGGGTTTTGGAGGGCCATCGCCAAGCAAGTGCAGACCCTGGGGAGCCATAGCTGGCGGAGTACCCACTGCAGAAGGACCTGAGAAGCTGGGCCCGGAAGATGGTGGAGGCCCAGCTGGGGATGTCCTCCCAACAAGGGACGGGTGCTCATCGGACCCTGACCCCCCCCAGTGGCCCGCATATTAGCGGTGACCTACCTGGAGTTAAATGGGTGCTTGAGGGCAGCACAGCAGCCACAAGGGGGTGAGTACCGACTGTTTCATTTCAGTTTTATGGGCTTCTATTGTGTCAGTTGGATTACGTAGGTACTAATGAGGTATTTGTACATTGAATAATATCACAGTCCTGGCTATTACTTCCACTGTTTATAAGTGATGTGAGTTAGCTTTTAAACACCATGCAAGCAGTAATATGTTGATGCTATACCTCCTTGTCTAGTTACGTTTAGACACACTTCTATGTTGAGTGGTTTCCAAACCTTATTTCCCTATCCCTGTGTCTGCTTAAGTTAGCCAATGTCATCTAGTTAGGGCTGATATTGGGTATTAATTCCTGTGACCAGGTAACTTCTACTTTGAAATCATTGTATCCTCAATGGACTTCTGAACATCATAAGTCCTTTACCAAACTGTAATATTTTGTGTGCAATTAATCTATCCAGGAGATATGAAAAACAATGTGCCAAACAGTCAGATTTTACATATATATGGGTAGTTGGTAGTTTTTACCATTGTAGAATGACTGATGACAGACTGCAGCATTTCCAAACTAGTAATTTTGTTGGAATTAGGAGGTAACAGCTTGCATATTGGGTTTTGTCTTCATGACCAATGTTTGAGGGCAATGTTTCATAGCCATTCCTTGCCACGCCAGAGGAGTGGTAGATTACTTGCTGGTATGTGTAATAGATGGGTAGGTATTGACCCTTTCCTTCCTTTCTTTTTCTCCCACCTTCTCTTCCCATTCTCTTCTAAACTTATGTGCATCAGCATCATCAGGCAAAGGAGAAGTGGCAACAGCGAGTGGGGAAGCTGCAGCCCACGGGACCCAGGAGGCAGAGTCCACTGCCGCCAAAGGGATCAGTGGGACAGAGGGTGAGGGGAGCACCATGGGGGAGACCAGTACAGCAACATCATCTTCGGATTCCTCTTCCGATGGAAGCTCCCTGGTGGTCGCGGACCCATCTGGAACCATCCCAGCACCATTCTTGTCTGCCACTACCCTTACCAACACCACCCTCCTCATAGCCCCCCACTCAGTTGCCCGTGCCCATTCACCCAGGAGGGTGGGCATCTCCTTCACGGCAGACACCTCTGTCCCTGTCCCCGTCAGCCCTGCTGCTCTCAATGAGGAGGATATTGACCTCCTGAGGTCCATCTCTGTGGGGCAGTCAACCATTGTGAATGCCATCCAGGGACTGGCATCCCAGATGCAACAAATTAATGCCTACCTGGATGTCATTCACAGTGGCTTGGCTGGCCTACATAGATCGTTTCAGCCTCTGGCCTCCTCTTTGATGGCAGCCAGTGTCCTTTCATTTTCCATGCCCCCTCCAGCTACCTGTGCCCAATCCAACACCCCTCCCCCCTCCCATTCAGAGCACATATACAGACCAGGATTCACCCACTAGAATAGACAAGGTGTATAAAGACAAACACGGGCACCACAGGACACACCAAAAGCATGCACACAGTCAACACACACCTGCAGACATGACAACAGCCACTCCATGCACTGTCTTCCCCTCCACCTCCTCCATCACAGTCACATCACCACTCACACCTGCCATCACTACACCAACACTCCCTGATCCCGCCACCAGTCTTTTCATACTCATAGACACCACACGAGCAAACCCCATACATCCACCCCACACACCACATCCATACTCACCACGACAACCATCATGACCACATGCAGCACATCCACCTTATTTCCAGCCACCACCCCAACATACACTCACACATCTTGCATAACATCTCCCTGTGTCTTTTCCCCTCTCCTCCCAAAAAACATAAAAGCCTTCACTCACCTACCAAACATACGCACACCACACACAAGAAAACATTGCACACGTCCAGCACACCTACACCTCCTACAACCACACCTTTTACCTCCACTCCTAAACTTTTTACCCATGAACGCCCCGGGTACCTAAAAAAGTTTTCCTTGCCAGTCTTTACCTGTTCCCTGCTTCTGTCCCACCCCGTGATGCCCCTAAGCACCATGTCTCCCTGCCTCAAGCCAGACCTTCTACCTCCCAGTCCTCCCATGCCCCTCTGCCTGCTAAGAAACCACCCCATCCAAAGCCTAAGGTCCCTACTCCTACCCCAAAATCCAAAACCCCTCCCCCACAATCAAAATCGAAGCATAACCCCCCCCCCGGTCAAACCTAAACTCAAGGACCCCTTTCCAAGCCCAAGCCCCCAACAGTACCCCCACCCCAGCCCCCTCTCACTTTTGAGGTGCCTGCCTGCTTGCCCCATTGATGCCCCTGCCATGTGGAGGCCAGTTTGCAGTCAGGAGTCAAGCTAGGGCATGTGAATTTGCCCAATGTGCCTGGAGCACATCAGACATTTGGACTGACAGGTAAGGCTCATCGGTATATAGTTTTATCTATTTATAATATTTTAATACATCTGCCCACATAGATGTGGATGTCAAGTTTGAGAAATTGTCCTGGTTTCCTTCAACATGGTTGTGTTATAGCTGTATACTTTGATGTGCGTGTTGTATGTGTATGGGATGTATCAATGTTGCTGCATGCTTGTTATAATGTGTTGTTATGGTTGTGTGCGGCATTGATTGGTGGTGGTGTGTGCGTCTATGAGTATAGTGATGCATCTGTGATATCCTTTGTATGTTGGTTGGACGTGGCATTCACCTGAGGCCTTGTTTGGGTGTCTGTACTTTTTCTATGATTATGTGTTGTTGCTATTGCTGCCAGTATCTATTGTTGGGTGCAGTTGTTAGACGTGCCTTTCTGACTACGCATTTGAGTGTTTGTGATGTTGTTGTTGTGTGACTGTGGTGTGTTGTGTATGGCTGTGGCCTCTAATGACATTTTATGGCAATCCCCGAAATAAAGTGTTATCAATCAAATCATTTATATTGTACTCGAGGTGTAGTGAATTGTCATGTCTAAGTCACAACACACAAGCTCTGTACCCTAGTCTCGTCTTTCAAAGCCCCTTCGCTGGCAAATGCATTTTTTTACCACTTTCCATGATGTGCAAAGTGCCGCAGGCCAAAAGGATCCCAAATCTTTAAATAAATACAAAAATCCGTGCAAAACTACAGATATGCCACGTCGAATCAACACATTGACATGAACGTTACCAAGTTTGAAAATGTTGTCTTCGGCTTTACTTTCTTCTGTCGAATATCCTTCCACAAGGTATTTGCTCTGAGGCAAATAAGACTTGTTTCAAAACCGAATGCAATGCCTGCGAATCAGTGCATTTCTGTGAAGTTAAATCCAGAAGTAACCATTCTTCAATTAAGTTGAAACTTAATTGGGTCATAGATCGTTACAATGTTACTAATCGGTGCTTAGTCTGTAAAATAATAAATGCTAGGGCCTAAGGTCTTTCACAGGAGGCCACTGAAGCTTGGACCATCTGTGGTCCCTACCAACACTACCAAAGATCAGTAACAATGACACCTACTTGCCATTGTGGTCGTACAAATGTGACAATTGGACTAAACTAGGTGGCACAAAGCTGTATGAATGGTCTGAGAGCCTTAGTATTATATATTTTATTATTGTATCTTGAATTGCTAAACGTTTTGCTTATGTGTTTTTATGAAAAATGGACTGAGAGTGCCACTATTTGTTGGACTGTCATACATAGGTGCCTGTGTTATGAAACACGTGCTGTGCTGGAGCTCAGCAGCAGCAAACACCGGCACATATTACACCCTGTTATCAATGAAAAGAGCACAACACTACATTACATATATGGACGTGGCCTAAGACAAGCAGGTGCAGGTGTGAAACCTGTCACCTTGTGTGTCACTCCCAGTGCGGTGCATTACTGTTGCAGATAGTCTGACTAAAAATGCATCATCTTTTACATTGAAAATCTGATTTCCAAAGAAATCTTCAGATTTGTGTCCCTACATTCTTCACTTTGATACTCACGCACAGGGCTTCTATCCCCAAAGCCATCTTGTTTAAGCATGAGCCAAACAGAATTTGCCACAAACCTGAAACACTTACAATTCTCAGTTCTATGAAGTTATTTCTAATAAATGTTGGATAAATTGGCTAAGAGTTCAGGGGACAAAAATGTATGCATTTTTTTGATTGGTTACGATGCGTCTACTATCAGTAAAGAAACCATAAAATACAGTGAGACCTAAAGGGAACAATGAGTACAGTTTGAGTGAGTATTGCTAGGTGGAAGAGAATATGTTGACAACGAATCGCAGAGTTGTATGTTCTTATCCGAGCTTTAGAACGTGAGCAAACACTTTATCATTCTGGGCAAATCAATTCATCTTCCTATGCCTGAAAGTTTGAATATCTATAGTGCAAAGTAAAAAATCCAACATATTTGTGTGCATATGTCCCATATAAATGAAGTAATTTACTGCATTCGCTTTTGTATGGTTTTGACGCAATTGTTCGATGGAAGTGTTGTTTCTAGCACCACACAAGAATTGTTTTTTCTGTCATGGTTTCTTTGAGTGAAGAGGCATGTGTAGGCATCAATACAGAGGCACTTAGGCCCATATTTATACTTTTTTAGCGCCGCATTTGCGTCGCTTTTTGACGCAAAAACGGTGCAAACTTACAAAATACGATTGTATTTTGCAAGTTTGCGCCGTTTTTGCGTCAAAAAATGACGGACATGTAGCGCTAAAAAAGTATAAATACATGACTAAGTGGGTCATTACGACCCTGGCGGCCGGCAGTAAGGTGGCAGTAACACCGCCAACAGGCTGGCGGTGTTCCGCCAGCAATTATGACCGTGGCGCAAAAGCCACAGCCATACCGCCGGGGCTGTAAGGGGACTTGGGGTGCCCCTGGGGGCCCCTGCACTGCCCATGCACTTGCCATGGGCAGTGCAGGGGCCCCCAGGCATAGCCCCGTCATGCATTTCACTGCCCGAATTTCGGGCAGTGAAATGCGCGACAGTTGCTACTGCACCCGCTGCACATCAGCATTGCCGCCGGCTCTATTACGAGCCGGCAGCAATGTTGATGTGACATTTCCGCTGGGCCAGCGGACGGTAACACTGTTACCGTCCGATGGCCCAGCGGAAATGTCATAATAGGGAGCCAGGAATACCGCCGGCAATGGCGGTATTCTGTCTCCCGCAGCCTCGGCGGTCTTCTTGCAAGACCGCCGAGGTTGTAATGACCCCCTAAGTTTTTTTGGACCACTTGCAGTCTGGTGGAATTTTTGATCTCAGATTTAGGACTTGTTACGAAGTGTCCTGCGCACATTTATACCATATTGGGACAGACTAAATGGCTCTGGAAGATGTTGTCAGTAATGGAGTACGAATAAGAGACACACATCGGCCGATTGGTGATTTTCAAAACTCAAATGCACCATATGCTATGGGTGACTCAGGATTTGGTTTTGCAAATAGCTTGAGAGCTTCATTATGAATGGGGTGTTAATTTTACACCCGTTGAGTTAACTTACTGGGGTCCCTTTAACTACGGGGGTGCAGATTTAACGTGGATTAAGGGTTAAACCCTGAGAATCCCCAGAGTATCTAGGATAAAGATGCTGTTGACATCCAAACATCCTACTAAAGGCAAATATATATATATATATATATATATATATATATATATATATATACCAGCTTTCTCTTGTTATGCTTCTGCAGTTTCCTCCTTCTCCTCTTCCTTCTCACACATGAATCTCCAGCCCCAGCGCCGGATGCCTTCCTGTTCCTTTTCAGCGAAACTCACCCATGAGATAGTCCACGTTGTCAGTGTTCAGATTTAACAGAGCTGTCCGGTTCCAGACGTAGTGAGCCCTCTGTGTACAGTGAAATGATTAGAGGTATGAGTATAGATCACATTATTAAAAGCATTGGATTAATACATTAGAATAGTTATTTCTACACAAGACATCTGCTTTGGTGACCTTGCCGTTTAACCTACAGCAAAATCATTTCCCAAGCAAGAGTGTGGAATACCATGTCCTAGTTAGTAACAGCTAAGGATGGAAAATATATTGTACCTTTTTCTGAAATTGGAGACATATTTGACTTGACTCCTAGTGAGCACTCAAGCCGGAGAAGTTTGTTTTGCCTATGTTGGTATTATTTTTGTTTTAATAGTATTTGATTTGCAAGATGAACCTTTTCCTATTGAAACAACAATGCTGTGATGTACAGAACTGTCTTTCTTGGCATAGGCTGAATTAGACCTCAATTAGGTCTCGACTCCATCTTGGATATAGAAATATCCATGTTTTAACTTTTCATTGACATCGCACACAGTATAATATGCACTGATGTTTTATATTGACACACACTGTTCCTGAAGAGCCAAGGGAGCAGTTCTTTAGTTAAATAGTTGCTCTCCAAAGTCTCTTCCTGTTCATGCACTGTAAGCCTACTTACTTATTCATAAGACTGCTATTGTTTATGTAACCAGATCTGTGCTAATATATCCAATGACATCAGGCCAGAGACGTTTTATTGTTATTCATTTAGGGGGATAGTGCTAGGAATTTGGTGTTATATGACATTTTTATAATGCCGTATTTTGATTTGATGATACGTTGATACATTTGCTCACCCTATGCTAATTGTGTGATTTTTGTCTATAAAAAGATGTGTTTTTTTTGCGGTGAGCTAGAGAAAATCTTCATGGCCTCAAAGAATACCACCCAATTATCTATTGATTTGTTGTTTATTATAGGCTTGGACTTTTCCAGATTTTGCTCAAGCAGCATCTAATTTAAATTATTCCTGAGATTTATGCTTATGACTGAAAATATTATGCATTACTGCATTAATGCATATAGTCTTACCTTCCGTACTGCACTTTAATATTTGTAATAAACCTTTGTGGTTTCTAAATTAGTGACCTCAAGCCTTTCTAAGTCAAGGCTAATTTTTATTTGAAATGCTGATTTAAATGTTATTTTTAGGGACACATTTCCTCATCTATTCTTGAGGAGAACACCGGCCTGGACAACTTATTAGTCACTTCATTTCTAACATGTCAAATTACTAGAATTAGTGCTGCACCTAATTGTCTGATCCATTCTCAGACCTTCACTCTGTGATTTCCACAACAGAGACCCACCTTCGAAAGCACTTCCAGAGCACAGGTTACCTCTTTTATCGATCATTAAAGTTGAGTTTTTTCAACTTCATATAAATAAATACATTCCTTACCTTTTGTGCATGTTTCCTTTCAGCCCACACCTTTACCAAGTCCTCACCATCTAGACGTGTACCATTAGCAGCAGGGTCCTTGGGGTACTCTACATCAGCGGTGCCATTGGGGAACATATACTTCCGCCCGCCCCCTAAGATCACCTAAGGAAAAATAAAGATGTCTGAGTGATGCATATTTTCAGTTTAATTCCATATCTTCTGTTATTCTGTCAGCTCCTGCATAATTTCAGTTGTACCTTTGTATTTTTTAAGGCCAAGTTAATATTCATAAGATGCTGATGAAACTGATGCTGGGTCACTCAGATATTGATATATGAAATATGATAATTATCTCAAAAAGGCCAATAGAGCTGCATCAGAGCTTCTCACGTGCCACAGTGTATGAGACTGGTGGGACTAGTAAACTCACATGAGCATCCACTCTCCCATTGCCTTAAGATACCTTACAAACACTATGTAGCCAGGAGCTATGGAAGCATTGCCTCCGATAGGAGCAGAATGCATCAACGAAGTCCCCAAGAATTAAAATATTCCCACCGATGTGTCAAAATGTACATAAAAAGAGATTTCATATCATTGGTTTTTGCCAAGAAATGTAATGAAACTAATGTGCAGCTGGGGAAATATTTCCATGTTCTTTTTATATGACTAGTATGCGTCTGTGAGGGTACTTATATAGATATAACTTGGAAGAAGACGGTTTAGTCGAAACACGTTGTTTTTTTGCACTGAATAAACTGAAGAAATAAGTCTTAACGGAGTGCGTTGCTATAATCCTTTTGTTTTACACACACACACACATATGTATATATATATATATATATATATATATATATATATATATATATATATATATATATATATATATATATACAAAGGTTACAGGGATGTTATAGTTAGGTTTGGAATTTTACTTGTTCAAAAGCTTAGAAATTCAGCAGTTATAGTTAAATCATACATAGTTTTTCTTCATTAATTTGACTTCTAATGCTTCATTTATATTTTTAATGACATTATAAAAGTTGTCATGATTGCTGTAATATCCCGTGTGATTAGCAGTGCATGGCAAGGGCGCGAGTTATAGCTACCTCAGGGCGCGAGTTATAATTACTTGAAATAACTAAACTATAACATCTGCAATTCTAAGGTTTTAAATGATTAAATGTTGTTTCCCCTGGGGAAGGGGGACAGGCAGCCCACCTACCCCGGCCACAGATACACATACACTTGAACCTGTAGCGTCCAGACTTAGCTAAGACATTCAACCCAAAGTTTTGAGTAGAAAAGTTTTTCAATGGTACATCACAAGGAATGGTTAACATTCAAAACACTGGAAAATAAACAGATACAATGATTTAAACCTTTAGCCTAGTGAGTGACAGTCCAAGAGCTTTACCATTAGGCCAGAAGTGATCATGGTCTGCTGCCCAACAAAAGTAACTATAACATTTTTACCAAACATCTTGTTGGTCTGTCTCTTTGAAGTCGTATGGTGAAACCACTGAAATAACAGTCTCTCACTTTTTCTCTTCCATTCCAATATAGGATGGAAGAGAGAGAGTGACAGAACTGCAGGGGGAGCCTCAAGGCCCTCACGGTCCTAGTCGTTTCCCTGGGTCCTGCGGGAGCCGGCATTGCTCTCACAAGCAAGGAGCTGCTTTAAATAGCAATTCCCTGCTTGCTGGAGTAATGTTTTCTTCTATTTCCCTGCACACATATTTGTATGAAGGGAAACAGATGAAAACTTCACTTTTGCAAGTGAGAGCTGTTTGACAGTGAAGTGAAGTGTTTCCTTCGACTTGGTGGAAACTGTCAAAGCTCTTGCCAAGTGAGAGCTAACAGCTATGTCTCAGGGGTGGGCACCCTAGGACACAGCAAAAGCCTGCCTTGGGGGGGTAGCAGTCCCCAAGGCCATCATTTGCTCCTCAAGGGGGGCCTTGTGGCCCCCTCCAATGTTCTATTTGCCTCAGGGAGGTGGTAGTCCCCCGGACTGTTGGGGGGGGTGCACAGACCCCCATATGCGTAGTGTATTCTGACCCAAGGAGGCAGGGGCTGCAGGGGGGGGGCATGTGGCTTTCCACATAAAATTGTATATTAGCCCCGGGGGGGTGGCGCTCTCTGGGGCTGCGATTACATAGTGTATTTAGCCCCAGCGAGGTGGTGGTCCCAGGGCTGTGGGGAGGCTGTGCGACCCCATGCATAAAATTGTATCTTTGCCCTGGGGAGGAGGCGGTCACCGGGGCTAACAGAAGCCCAAGGATGGGGGTCCGTTGTGCCCCCCACTCCTTTTAAAAGCCCCCAATGCCTCCGGGCCCTGGCCCACCCAGGGGGCTATTTAAAAAGAAAAGGGCAGGAAACAGCCCTTTTTTAAAAACGTTGGAAAAATCGGCAGATCTGGATCCACAGATTTTTCTGATGTTTTAAATCAAATAATTATTTTCAGCCCTGGCGGTGTCCCTCTCGGACCCCGGCACCAGAGTTAAGGTGTCAGGGTAACCGTACCCTGCCCCCTTTTTATTTTTTTTTAAATCTTTTTTCTGTGAGACTTGGCTGAAGCCAGGTCCTAAGATGGCTGCCAACACTTCTTTGTTAAGGTGTTGAGATCCCATCAGATATCAGCATGGGACCCGCTGGATCTGCAGAGTATTCATGTGCCCAGATATGGAGCAGTGTGTGTGTGTGTTTGTGTGTATATATATATGTGTGTGTGTGTGTATATATATATATATATATGTATATATATATATATATACCATTAAGGTCCACGTTTCCTATGAAACAAGCTTTCTTTAGGAAAGAGTAGTAGGTACAAGTAAAAAGGAACATGCATTCTTTTGTTAGGAGGGGAATCAAAACTCACATGCTTTTTATTGTTAATGAGACATGATGGACTGAAGGAAAAATTAACTAATTTTAACTAGTTTGATCAATATTAGCTGTTCAATCGCCAGAATCTAAAACACCAAAGTTGTGAACATCAGTCTTCCAGGTTTAGGTTCCATCATTATTAGCCTCATTTATGCTTTGCTCTTCACTAGTAATAATCCCCTAAAAACTCAAACATGTTTTCAGCACTTTATTCCTCAAAATCAAGAGCAACTGCAATCCCAGAGATCTAACTATAGACACATGTTCAGGCTCCTTTCCATATCAAAGGATTTAGAATCTGCAGCGAGTTATCAACTCTTCACCCCCCTTGAATCTAAGCACTTGCTGGTAGCTTCCAGTTAAGTACCTGCTCCAGCACAGTACAGAAAGAACTGTCAAAAAGTAAATACTCACTACAAGAGACTAAGGTGAAGGGGTCATCTTGATAGTCCTTGACCTTGGTGTCTCATTTGACACTATCGATCAACTACCTTCCTAACCTGGGTAGTGACATCTGCAGAGGTGGGTGACAAAGCCTTATCTTGGGTCTCGTTGCTCCAGTCATACCCATCAGAGGGTGAAGAGTCCCCCAGGGTTCTGCACTTTCAGCCTACTTTTATAAGGTGTACCTAGCCTCTTTAGCAAACATTGTGGCTGCTCACAACGTCGGCAATTATATCATAGGGGTGAAGCACAGTTTCTTTCCATTTCCAACAAATTGACAGTGGCAGTTTCAGCATCAAGTGCTAACTGCTTGATGCAAGTTCAAAGTTGGAGAAGAAACAACTGACTCTATCAGAAGGTATCAATTTTGTTGCCCAACTGAGTCCTTACCTCTCCCGTTTTTCTTTGCCAGACACCAGTGTTTCACCTTCAAACTCAGTTCAGAAGGTTTGTAAACCAGGTGTTCCCTTTGACATTAATCTCACCTTCGCATATCCAGGTGAATTGTCATTAGATTTGGTATTTGTATTCTACTACGGCATTCTCCTGTTCCATCAAGTATTTCAAAAATTACAATTAATCGTCAAGATGGTGGTATCTTGCCTTGATTACTGACATAGCATTTTACAGCCCCCAACCCCTTGTTATTTATTGAAAAATAGCAAATAACTCAAAATCATGCAGCAGCCTTAGGCAAAAAAAACACTATCTACACCCTAAAACTACTTCATTGGCTGTCTAATAAAAAGATATCCCACTTAAAATCTCTCAGCACTGTACATACATCTGTTCATGGTTATGCACCAGGCTACGACACTAAGGGCTGATGTAATACGGCGAAATTTGCCGTTTGTGACCGCTAAATGGCCTTCTACCATGTAGCAACCCTATTTTGCGAGTTGGTAACCTATTACCAACTCACAAAATAGGATTTGTGACTTGCTATTAGGAAGGGCATGCCAAGAGTGTCCCTTCCGTAATATTGAGTTGCAGGGTTTGTATGATTTTTTTGCAACAGGGAATGTGGTCGCAAAACAATCAGTTACCATCAATTTCAAATTGGTGGTAACCCATTTGCAAACCGGAAGGGGTCCCCAAAGGACCCCTTCCCCTTTGTGAATGAGAGCAGCAACATTATTTCAGAGCAAGCAGTGGTCCCCCGGACCACTGCCTACTCTGAAAAAATAAATGAAAAGGAAACTTTTAATTTCTTTTTTTCATTTCTTTTTGTAGTGCATTGACTTTTCCTTAAAGGAAAACAGGCTGCGTTTAAAAAAAAAAAAAGGACTGCTTTATTTAGAAAGCAAACACAGACATGGTGGTCTGCTGACTTCAGCAGGCCACCATCCCCGTTAGTGCTGGCCATTCCCGAATGGGTCGCAAATTGCGACCTGCCTCATGAATATTAATGAGGCAGGTCCATTGCGACCCATTTGCGAATCGCAAACCATGTCCGAGACACTGTTCTACATCAGCTTTTGCGACTTGCAAATTGTGTGTTGCCAAAAATCGCAATTTGCGAGTTGGATAAGCTGACCATCGTACAACTGGCCCCAAGCTCTTTTGGCCCAGATATCCATCAAGGCACCAGAAAACATTCTATACAAACCTCCTGGTTGTTAAACTACCTAAGATGAAAAGATTTGGGGGGAAATCTGTCCTCACACAGGACGTACCCCTGAAACTCTCGAACCGAGCCACTGCGAATGGTAAAAGACTAATGTACAGGGAATCCATAGTCCAAGTGTTCCGCTCTCTGTGTGGCCCAAGCTCTGTATTCATCAGACAGCTTTGTCTGTGATCATTCTGTTACTACGCCTTACATTTGTTTGCCAGCCATATTCCTATGACTGCCTTATTATATGCTCATCCCTTCACCTACAAAGCGTTTTCAATATCATCAAGGCAGTATCAGATCTTGTGTATCTGATTTCCTTCGGATGTCCTGTTTTGCTATCACCTCTGTGACATATCAACGGTTGGGATGATTTGACGCCTTTACCTTGAGATGGCAACCTGAAGTTTGATGGCTTTACAAACACTTTAGATAAGCACATAAAAACAGTTACGTAGATAATTTGAGGCATATGTTAACATAATGTGGAAATTAAATAGGGCTCCACAGTCTTTATCACTTTAAGGTTTGTTCCAAGGTAATAAATAGCATACAGAAGGCTCCTGCTCTTGTTTGGGCGATAGTCGTCCAGTTCATGCTCTCCCTACTTCTCTGTTACCACACGCAGGCCCATATTTATACTTTCTCAGCGCCGCATTTGCGCCGCTTTTTGATGCAAAAACGGCACTTACTTACAAAATACAATTGGCCCATATTTATACTTTTTTAGCACTGCATTTGCGTCATTATTTGACGCAAAAGCGGGGCAAACTTACAAAATACAATTGTATTTTGTAAGTTTGAGCCGCTTTTTCAAATATACCCATATTTATACTTTTTTAGCGCCGCATTTGCGCTGCTTTTTGATGCAAAAACGGCGCAAACTTACAAAATACAATTGTATTTTGTAAGTTTGCGCCGCTTTTGCGTCAAATAATTACGCAAATGCGGTGCTAAAAAAGTATAAATATGGGCCGCAATGTTTGTTTTCTGCAAGAACCTTACTGATTTGTGTTTGAATGGCGCTGTTTGCACCCACACGCCTCTTCAGTCGTTTGCTTCAGTCACAACATGTCTTGCTAGCACGATGGGAAAAGATGTGTTGTAACAACAATTATTACTTTTTCCAGAGTTTATAAAGTCAGTGCAGTTGAAGTGGGGCCATATTTTCCGAACTATCTGCCACAGTGTGTATCTCCCTCAGACGTGAGCTATTCCCTGGTCAGCTTTTCATCCCACCAAGGTCAGTGGAATAACAATTTTTGTAGATATTACAGCAAGGACAGTTTATGGGAGGTCTGTACCGTTCTGCGGAGGCAGTGTAAATCACGTCAGGCATGTGTGGTGCTGCCTTTAACCGAAATGTAAGCTGGTGTAAAAAGAAAATCACACAGGCCAACCCCTCGGCTGGTCTTATACCGTAGGTCTTCATTATCACACGTATATGCATTGACGCTGGCCTTTATGGAGGTCCTGAAGAGTCGGGGGCCGCCTAAGGGTGCCCCCCCATTTCGCAATCTCTTTGAAATGCTAAGAACCAGTTTGAGTACAAATGCTCATGAGGGAACGCCTGCATTTTGGTTTTGCTATTACAAACAAACTTCACGCCCGGATGACCGGTGTAATCCCATGTCACTTCCTGCATTGCGTATTATAAATGTTACATAAAAAGCCTGAGATTATGCAAGTATGCCACATCACCTAACTGAGACCATTCAGGTAAAAACACTGCGGGAGCACAGGACATCCGGGAGTGAATGGAAGGTGAGCAGCAGCTGTTAAAAAATAGGGCACGATGCTGAGGCTGGCATTTCACGTAATAAACCATAACTTCGTGAAACTGTTGAGCATTTCATATGCAAAGTAAGTTATATGTTTTTCATCCAGGCCTTTACAAACTTCAAATCTATCACAATTTAAAGATAATGTAATTGAGAAAGTTACGACCAAATCGTTTGAATTTAATGCTAAACCTACTGATGCCACCCAGTTCTCTGAGGACAGTATGTGCTGTTATGCTCATTCAGATGTAAAGGTTGGGAGAACAGAATAGTTACCCCGCTGCATGACAGCGTTGGTGAGAACAGTATGTATATCTCGGAAACTGGAATTAAAGGGGTGAAAAGAAAAAAATACTTCCAAAAGAGAACCAGTGAAAGAAAATGTGGACTACTACTGTGTAAAATTAAGACGTATTCTTCTAAATTGTTTTTAAATATTTTTATTGAGCAGATAACCAGACAATTAACAAATAATGTAGCTTAAAACCTTATTTACCAAAAGAGAGCAGTACTACTAATCATAATTACTACACATAATTCATTATCATCGATCTTAGGTAATCATCAAAACAGTGACATCCACTCTATACACCGCTTAGCATGTAATGACCCAAAATAATCGACACAGCACATGAAAAAGGTATCAACATTTCAAAAATTAAAGTGTCAATGTGCAAACAAGGTTTAAAAAAACACTTACAAGGAAATTTCATGGTTCCCCCTTATAGCTGCATTGAAACCTATAGATTGCACCAAGGATACAAGTGAAGAAACATAATTTAACCCCTCACCAGATCTAATGTACTACACCCTCTATGGAAAAGCCCATTTTATAGTCTCATCCTATAGTCAGAGGACATCCAGCTTAATGCGGCTAGGAAAATGCCATGGGGCTGGCTTAGTCTATAACTATTTCGTAAATTGCTCCTACCAGTCACTAATGACATTCCTAATACATAGTGCAAAAATTATAAGTATTCAAGCAGTAAAAATACATTACAAAAGATAGCACCATTTTTATCGAATAAAAGGGCAAGCGTAGTAAAGTGCTAAAATAACCCCTCCAAAATGTCAACAATTTAAAGTGCTAAGTGTAGGAAAGTACCATCTTGCCTGGCATGTTACCTCCATATTTCACTGTATATATGGTGTTTTAGTTGTATGTGTTACTGGGTCCCTGCCAGCCAGGGCCCCAATGCTCATAAGTGTGCCCTGTATGTGTTCCCTGTGTGATGACTAACTGTCTCACTGAGGCTCTGCTAACCAGAACCTCAGTGGTTATGCTCTCTCTTTGCTTTCAAAATTGTCACTAACAGGCTAGTGACCAATTTCACCAATTCACATTGGCATACTGGAACACCCTTATAATTCCCTAGTATATGGTACTGTCAAACTACCTTTCCCGGGGTTTCACTGCAGCTGCTGCTGCTGCCAACCCCTCAGACAAGTTTCTGCCCTCCTGGGGTCCAGCCAGGCTTGGCCCAGGAAGACAGAACAAAGGACTTCCTCAGAGAGAGGGTGTTACACCCTCTCCCTTTGGAAAAAGGTGTCAGGGCTGGGGAGGAGTAGCCTCCCCCAGCCTCTGGAAATGCTTTGATGGGCACAGATGGTGCCCATCTCTGCATAAGCCAGTCTACACCGGTTCAGGGATCCCCCAGCCCTGCTCTGGTGCGAAACTGGACAAAGGAAAGGGGAGTAACCACTCCCCTGACCTGCACCTCCCCTGGAAGGTGCCCAGAGCTCCTCCAGTGTGCTCCAGACCTCTGCCATCTTGGAAACAGAGGTGCTGCTGGCACACTGGACTGCTCTGAGTGGCCAGTGCCAGCAGGTGACATCAGAGACTCCTGCTGATAGGCTCTTACGTGTGTTGCTAGCCTATCCTCCTTCCTAAGTAGCCAAACCTCCTTTTCTGGCTATTTAGGGTCTCTGCTTTGGGGAATTCTTTAGATAACGAATGCAAGAGCTCATCAGAGTTCCTCTGCATCTCTCTCTTCACCTTCTGGCAAGGAATCGACCGCTGACTGCTCTGGACGCCTGCAAAACCGCAACAAAGTAGCAAAGACGACTACTGCAACCTTGTATTGCTGATCCGGCCACCTTCTCGACTGTTTTCCTGGTGGTGCATGGTGTGGGGGTAGTCTGCCTCCTCTCTGCACTAGAAGCTCCGAAGAAATCTCCTGTGGGTCGACGGAATCTCCCCCCTGCAACCACAGGCAACAAAAGACTGCATCACCGGTCCTCTGGGTCCCCTCTCAGCACAACGAGCGTGGTCCCTGGAACTCAGCAACTCAGTCCAAGTGACTCTCACAGTCCAGTGACTCTTCAGTCCAAGTTTGGTGAAGGTAAGTCCTTGCCTCACCACGCTAGACTGCATTGCTGGGTACAGCGTGATTTGCAGCTGCTCCGGCTCCTGTGCACTCTTCCAGGATTTCCTTTGTGCACAGCCAAGCCTGGGTCCCCGACACTGTAACCTGCAGTGCACAACCTCCTGAGTTGTCCTCCGGCGTCGTGGGATCTTCTTTTGTGACTTCGGGTGAGCTCCGGTTCACTCCTCTTCGTAGTGCCTGTTCTGGCACTTGAGCGGGTGCTGCCTGCTTTTGTGAGGGCTCCTTGTCTTGCTGGGCGCCCCCTCTGTCTCCTCACGCAATTGACGATATCCTGGTCCCTCCTGGGCCACAGCAGCATCCAAAAACCCTATCCGCGACCCTTGCAGCTAGCAAGGCTTGTTTGTGGTCTTTCTGCATGGGAACACCTCCTGCAAGCTTCTTCACGACGTGGGACATCCATCCTCCAAAGGGGAAGTTCCTAGTCCTCTTCGTTCTTGCAGAATCCACAGCTTCTACCATCCGGTGGCAGCTTCTTTGCACCCTCAGCTGGCATTTCCTGGGCATCTGCCCAATCTCGACTTTGTTGCGACTCTTGGACTTGGTCCCCTTGTTCCACAGGTACTCTCGTCCGGAAATCCATCGTTGTTGCATTGCTGGTGTTGGTCTTCCTTGCAGAATTCCCCTATCACGACTTCTGTGCTCTCTGGGG
Organism: Pleurodeles waltl; assembly: GCF_031143425.1. Taxonomy (NCBI): domain Eukaryota; kingdom Metazoa; phylum Chordata; class Amphibia; order Caudata; family Salamandridae; genus Pleurodeles; species Pleurodeles waltl. The sequence goes on from NC_090445.1 coordinate 1,070,212,319, forward strand.
AACTTATGTGCACATTACACCTACTTTTTAGGGTCTTGGGGTGTGCTATTTTTCTAACCCTCACTGTTTTCTTACAGTCCCAGCGACCCTCTACAAGCTCACATAGGTTTGGGGTCCATTCGTGGTTCGCATTCCACTTTTGGAGTATATGGTTTGTGTTGCCCCTATACCTATGTGCTCTCATTGCAATCTATTGTGACTGTACATTGCTTGCATTGCTTTCTATTGCTATTACTGCATATTTTTGGTATTGTGTACATATATCTTGTGTATATTTGCTATCCTCATACTGAGGGTACTCACTGAGATACTTTTGGCATATTGTCATAAAAATAAAGTAACTTTATTTTTAGTATATCTGTGTATTGTGTTTTCTTATGATATTGTGCATATGACACCAGTGGTATAGTAGGAGCTTTGCATGTCTCCTAGTTCAGCCTAAGCTGCTTTGCTAAGCTACCTTTTCTATCAGCCTAAGCTGGTAGAACACCTCTTCTACACTATTAAAGGATACCTGGACCTGGTGCAGAGTGTAAGTACCCCTTGGTACCCACTAAAAACCAGGCCAGCCTCCTACATTGGTGGCAGCGGTGGGATAAGTACTTGCAACTACTTACCACTTTGTCATTTTGTACTTTTCATAAGAGAAAAATATACAAAACAAGTTCAGTGTATGTACACCTAACCAAAAAGTTTTGCTTTTCTTCTCTTACTCTATTGCTAAGTGCTGAAAAGTACCTCTAAAACTTTCAAAAAGTTTCTAAAAAGTTGAAAAAGTTTTTTTCTGTTTCCTTAAAAAGTTCTGAAACGTTTTCTTTCTTTTTCTGTCCCTTAAACTCTTTTCTAGCATGTCTGGTACAGGTCTTACTCTTGATCTGGCCAGCACAGCTTATGACCACCTTAACTGGAAAGGTGTAAGGAGTCTCTGCATTGATAGAGGTTTAGGGGTAGGGAAGAATCCCTCTAGAGCAGTGGTTCCCAAACTGTGCGCCGCGGCTCCCTGGTGCGCCCTCAAAACTAGCCAGGGGCGCCGCACACAGTCTGGAAACCACTCGGAGGTGCTTTGAATCGGCAGCTTTTAATCGTGGTATTGGAAACAAAACCCCCTGCATTAATTATTGTGACCAGCGGAGGGCGCCAAAGTACCATTAATTATGACCAAAGAACAAAAATAGTTTCCAATAAATGGTTTTCAGCAACCTGAAGGAGAGAATAAAGAAGTCAAACTGTAAATAGTGTAGGTACAGGTACAGGCTGGGATTACGTTCCCCCACCCGCCAAAAAAAAGTTACATAATGGGGAGCAGTGACCAACACGGCCAATAGGTCAAAGGAGCCGGGGATCGAAAAAGTTTGGGAACCACTGCTCTAGAGAATTGTTAGTTAACATGCTCATTGAAAATGATAAGGCCTTAGCTGGCACATCTGTTGAGAAGTTAGCAGATGGTTCACATTCTGACTCTGGGGCAGCCCCAGCAAGAATGTTTGATGGTATTCTTTCCAACCTGCCCCTTAGCAGGCCACCTAGCATGGCTGGTACTAATGTGAGGTCTCATCACAGTAGGGATGTTATTCCTTTAGGCCAGGTTGTTAGAGTGCCAACTGTTAGGGCCAGGTCTCCCTCTGTTCATTCACACAATTCTTCTGTGTCGAAGCATGCCCAACCCACCCACCCTGATGACAGAATGTTAGAAAGGGAACTCAATAGATTGAGAGTGGAAGAGTCCAGACTGAAGCTTAAACAGCAACAGCTGGCTCTAGACAGGGAAACTTTAGACTTAGAAAAAGAAAGGCAGAGGTTGGGGTTAGGACCCCATGGTGGCAGCAGCAGTATTACAGATAGTAATCCTGTGAAAGAGCATGATTCTAGGAATCTGCACAAGATAGTTCCCCCTTATAAGGAGGGGGATGACATTAACAAGTGGTTTGCTGCACTTGAGAGGGCCTGTGCTGTACAGGGGGTCCCTCAAAGGCAGTGGGCTGATATCCTATGGCTATCTTTCAGTGGAAAGGGTAGAGATAGGCTCCTTACTGTGAAGGAAAGTGATGCCAATAATTTTACAGTTTTAAAGAATGCACTCCTGGATGGTTATGGCTTAACCACTGAACAATACAGGATTAAATTCAGAGAAACCAAAAAGGAGTCTTCACAAGACTGGGTAGACTTTGTTGACCATTCAGTGAAGGCCTTGGAGGGGTGGTTACATGGCAGTAAAGTTTCTGACTATGAAAGCCTGTATAACCTGATCCTGAGAGAGCATATTCTTAATTGTTACACCAATATCTAGTGGACTCAGATCTGACCTCTCCCCAAGAATTGGGAAAGAAGGCAGACAAATGGGTCAGAACAAGAGTGAACAGAAAAGTTCATACGGGGGTGACAAGGAAGGCAAGAAGAAGGATGGTAAGTATTCAGACAAGGGTGGGGACAAATCTAAAAATGAGTCTTCATCAGGCCCACAAAAACACTCTGGTGGGGGTGGTGGGTCCAAATCCTCTTCTAATCAAGTAAAGAAACCATGGTGCTATTTATGTAAAGTAAAAGGCCATTGGACAACTGATGCCAGTTGTCCAAAGAAAAGCACCAAGCCTCTCACTACCACAACCCCTACTGCTATACCTAGTGCCCCTAGTAATAGCAGTGGTGGTGGGAGCAAACCTACTAATAGCCAATCCAAGGGAGTAGCTGGGCTCACTTTTGGTAATTTAGTTGGGGTTGGTCTTGTTAGGGAGACCACAGAGGCTGTGTTAGTCTCTGAAGGTGCCATTGATTTGGCCACCTTGGTTGCATGTCCCCTTAATATGGATAAGTACAAGCAACTTCCCCTAATAAATGGTGTTGAGGTTCAGGCCTACAGGGACACAGGTGCCAGTGTTACCATGGTAATAGAGAAACTGGTCCACCCTGAACAACACCTACTTGGTCACCAGTACCAAGTGACTGATGCTCATAACAACACTCTTAGTCACCCCATGGCTGTTGTGAATCTCAACTGGGGGGGGGGGGGTGGGGGTGGTTACTGGTCCAAAGAAAGTTGTGGTTGCCTCAGATTTACCTGTAGACTGTCTACTAGGAAACGATTTAGAGACATCAGCTTGGGCAGAAGTGGAGTTGGAGGCTCATGCAGCAATGCTGGGCATTCCTGGGCATATTTTTGCTTTGACAAGGGCTCAGGCCAAAAAGCAAAAAGGACAGGGTGACTTGGATCCTGGAACAATGGACCAAGTGCTCCCTAAAGCTAGGGTTAGTAAAGGTAAATCACTACCTACTATCCCTCCCTCTACAGTGGATTCAACTTCTGAGGAAGAAGAATTTCCCCCCTGTGCAGAACCTTCACCAGAGGAGCTGGAAGCAGACACTGCTGAGCTTTTGGGTGGAGGGGGGCCTGCCAGGGAGGAGCTGAGTGTGGCACAGTAGACCTGTCCCACACTAGAGGGTCTAAGACAGCAAGCTGTCAAACAGCAAAATGGGGATGTCAGTGACTCTCACAGAGTTTACTGGGAGGACAACCTCTTGTATACATAGGCAAGGGACCCAAAACCTGGAGCTGCCAGGAGATTGGTTATTCCCCTGCAATACAGAGAGTTCCTCCTAACTCTAGCCCACGACATTCCCTTAGCTGGACATTTGGGGCAGATGAAAACATGGGATAGGCTTGTCCCCCTGTTTCATTGGCCTAGAATGTCAGAGGACACAAAGGAATTTTGTAAGTCTTGTGTCACCTGTCAAGCCAGTGGCAAAACAGGTGGCACCCCCAAGGCTCCTCTTATTCCACTACCTGTGGTTGGGGTTCCCTTTGAAAGGGTAGGGGTTGACATAGTTGGCCCCCTTAACCCTCTTACTGCTTCAGGCAATAGGTTTATCTTGGTGGTAGTGGACCATGCCACAAGATATCCTGAAGCAATTCCTCTAAGGACCACTACAGCTCCTGCAGTGGCAAAGGCCCTCCTGGGAATCTTTTCCAGGGTGGGTTTCCCAAAAGAGGTGGTATCAGACAGGGGTAGCAACTTTATGTCTGCATACTTAAAGGCCATGTGGAAGGAATGTGGTGTAACATACAAATTCACCACGCCTTATCATCCACAAACAAATGGACTGGTTGAGAGATTTAACAAAACTCTCAAAGGAATGATAATGGGACTCCCTGAAAAACTCAGGAGGAGATGGGATGTCCTGTTACCTTGCCTCCTTTCTGCTTACGGGGGGTACCCCAGAAAGGAGTGGGCTTCAGCCCCTTTGAACTCCTATTTGGGCACCCTGTAAGAGGTCCTCTAACACTTGTAAAGGAGGGTTGGGAACAACCTTTAAAAGCTCCTAAGCAAGACATAGATAGTGGACTATGTACTTGGCCTAAGATCCAGAATGGCTGAGTATATGAAAAAGGCCAGTAAAAACCATCAGGCTAGCCAAGAGCTCCAAAAGCAATGGCATGATCAGAAGGCTGTTCTGATTCAGTTCCAACCAGGGCAGAAAGTGTGGGTCTTGGAGCCTGTGGCACCAAGAGCACTCCAAGACAAATGGAGTGGACCCCACATTATTGTTGAAAAAAAGGGAGAAGTCACCTACTTGGTTGACTTGGGCACTGCCAGGAGTCCCCTTAGGGTGCTCCATGTCAATCGCCTGAAACCCTACTATGACAGGGCTGATCTCACCCTGCTCATGGCAACAGATGAAGGACAGAAAGAATAGAGTGACCCTGTCCCTGATCTCTTCTCTTCCACAGAACAAGATGCTCTAGTGGAAGGTGTAGTTTTGGCAGATTGTCTTACTGCTGAGCAGAAAGACCACTGCATAAATCTCCTGGGTCAGTTTTCTGAACTCTTTTCTACTGTGCCAGGCACCACTTCTTGGTGTAAGCACACTATAGATACTGGAGACAGCTTGCCTGTCAAAAGTAAGATCTATAGGCAGCCTGACCATGTCAGGGACTGCATAAAACAAGAAGTTCAGAAAATGCTTGAACTGGGAGTCGTTGAGCACTCTGAAAGTCCATGGGCCTCTCCTGTGGTACTTGTACCAAAACCCCATTCCAAAGATGGGAAAAGGGAAACGAGATTTTGTGTGGATTACAGAGGTCTCAACCAGGTAACTAAAACTGATGCTCACCCTATACCCAGGGCAGATGAGCTAATAGAAACACTGGCATCTGCCAAGTATCTAAGCACCTTTGATTTGACTGCAGGGTATTGGCAGATCAAGTTATCAGAGGATGCTAAAGCAAAAACTGCATTTTCGACTATTGGAGGGCACTACCAATTCACAGTAATGCCCTTTGGTTTGAAAAATGCACCTGCCACTTTTCAGAGGTTGGTGAATACAGTCCTGCAAGGGTTGGAGGCTTTTAGTGCAGCATATCTAGATGATATAGCTGTCTTTAGCTCCACCTGGTCCACCTGTGGAAGGTTTTGGAGGCCCTGCAGAAGGCAGGCCTCACTATCAAGGCTTCAAAGTGCCAGATAGGGCAGGGGAAAGAGGTTTATCTGGGACATCTTGTAGGTGGAGAACAGATTGCACCACTTCAGGGGAAAATCCAAACTATTATAGATTGGGTTCCCCCTACAACTCAGACCCAGGTGAGAGCCTTCTTAGGCCTCACTGGGTATTACAGGAGGTTCATAAAGAACTATGGCTCCATAGCAGCCCCTCTTAATGACCTCACATCAAAGAAAATGCCTAAAAAGGTATTATGGACAGCTAGCTGTCAGAAAGCTTTTGAGGAGCTGAAACAGGCCATGTGCTCAGCACCTGTCCTAAAAAGCCCATGTTACTCCAAGAAATTCATTGTTCAAACTGATGCATCTGAATTAGGGGTAGGGGCAGTCTTATCACAACTCAATTCTGAGGGCCAGGATCAACCTGTTGCTTTTATCAGCAGGAGGTTGACCCCTAGAGAAAAGCGTTGGTCTGCCATAGAGAGGAAGGCCTTTGCTGTGGTCTGGGCACTGAAGAAGTTGAGGCCATACCTGTTTGGCACTCACTTCATTGTTCAGACAGACCACAAACCTCTACTTTGGCTAAAACAAATGAAAGGTGAAAACCCTAAATTGTTGAGGTGGCCCATATCTCTACAGGGAATGGACTATACAGTGGAACATAGACCTGGGAGTACCCACTCCAATGCAGATGGACTCTCCAGATATTTCCACTTAGACAATGAAGACTCATCAGGTCATGGCTAGTCTTATTGTCCTTCGTTTGGGGGGGGTTGTGTAGGAAAGTACCATCTTGCCTGGCATGTTACCCCCATATTTCACTGTATATATGTTGTTTTAGTTGTATGTGTCACTGGGACCCTGCCAGCCAGGGCCCCAGTGCTCATAAGTGTGCCCTGTATGTGTCCCCTGTGTGATGACTAACTGTCTCACTGAGGCTCTGCTAACCAGAACCTGAGTGGTTATGCTCTCTCTTTGCTTTCCAAATTGTCACTAAAAGGCTAGTGACCAATTTCACCAATTCACATTGGCATACTTGAACACCCTTATAATTCCCTAGTATATGGTACTGAGGTACCCAGGGTATTGGGGTTCCAGGAGATCCCTATGGGCTGCAGCATTTCTTTTGCCACCCATAGGGAGCTCTGACAATTCTTACACAGGCCTGCCACTGCAGCCTGAGTGAAATAACGTCCCCGTTATTTCACAGCCATTTACCACTGCACTTAAGTAACTTATAAGTCACCTATATGTATAACCTTTACCTGGTAAAGGTTGGGTGCGAAGTTACTTAGTGTGTGGGAACCCTGGCACTAGCCAAGGTGCCCCCACATTGTTCAGGGCAAATTCCCTGGACTTTGTGAGTGCGGGGACACCATTACACACCTGCACTGTACATAGGTCACTACCTATGTACAGCGTCACAATGGTAACTCCGAACATGGTCATGTAACATGTCTAAGATCATGGAATTGTCACCCCAATGCCATTCTGGCATTGGGGAGACAATTCCATGATCCCCCGAGTCTCTAGCACAGACCCGGGTACTGCCAAACTACCTTTCCGGGGTTTCACTGCAGCTGCTGCTGCTGCCAACCCCTCAGACAGGTTTCTGCCCTCCTGGGGTTCAGCCAGGCATGGCCCAGGAAGGCAGAACAAAGGACTTCCACAGAGAGAGGGTGTTACACCCTCTCCCTTTGGAAAAAGGTGTCAGGGCTGGGGAGGAGTAGCCTCCCCCAGCCTCTGGAAATGCTTTGATGGGCACAGATGGTGCCCATCTCTGCATAAGCCAGTCTACACCGGTTCAGGGATCCCCCAGCCCTGCTCTGGCGCGAAACTGGACAAAGGAAAGGGAAGTGACCACTCCCCTTACCTGCACCTCCCCTGGGAGGTGCCCAGAGCTTCTCCAGTGTGCTCCAGACCTCTGCCATCTTGGAAACAGAGGTGCTGCTGGCACACTGGACTGCTCCGAGTGGCCAGTGCCAGCAGGTGACGTCAGAGACTCCTGCTGATAGGCTCTTACCTGTGTTGCTAGTCTATCCTCCTTCCTAAGTAGCCAAACCTCCTTTTCTGGCTATTTAGGGTCTCTGCTTTGGGGAATTCTTCAGATAACGAATGCAAGAGCTCATCAGAGTTCCTCTGCATCTCTCTCTTCACCTTCTGCCAAGGAATCGACCGCTGACTGCTCTGGACGCCTGCAAAACTGCAACAAAGTAGCAAAGACGACTACTGCAACCTTGTATCGCTGATCCGGTCGCCTTCTCGACTGTTTTCCTGGTGGTGCATGGTGTGGGGGTAGTCTGCCTCCTCTCTGCACTAGAAGCTCCGAAGAAATCTCCTGTGGGTTGACAGAATCTTCCCCCTGCAACCGCAGGCAACAAAAGACTGCATCACCGGTCTTCTGGGTCCACTCTCAGCACGACGAGCGTGGTCCCTGGAACTCAGCAACTCTGTCCAAGTGACTCCCACAGTCCAGTGACTCTTCAGTCCAAGTTTGGTGGAGGTAAGTCCTTGCCTCACCACACTAGACTGCATTGCTGGGTACCGCGTGATTTGCAGCTGCTCCGGCTCCTGTGCACTCTTCCAGGATTTCCTTTGTGAACAGCCAAGCCTGGGTCCCCGACACTCTAACCTGCAGTGCACAACCTCCTGAGTTGTCCTCCGGCGTTGTGGGATCTTCTTTTGTGACTTCGGGTGAGCTCCAGGTTCACTCCTCTTCGTAGTGCCTGTTCCGGCACTTGTGCGGGTGCTGCCTGCTTTTGTGAGGGCTCCTTGTCTTGCTGGGCGCCCCCTCTGTCTCCTCACGCAATTGGCGACATCCTGGTCCCTCCTGGACCACAGCAGCATCCAAAAACCCTAACCGCGACCCTTGCAGCTAGCAAGGCTTGTTTGCAGTCTTTCTGCGTGGGAACACCTTTGCAAGCTTCTTCACGACGTGGGACATCCATCCTCCAAAGGGGAAGGTCCTAGTCCTCTTCGTTCTTGCAGAATCCACAGCTTCTACCATCCTGTGGCAGCTTCTTTGCACCCTCAGCTGGCATTTCCTGGGCATCTGCCCAATCTCGACTTTGTTGCGACTCTTGGACTTGGTCCCCTTGCTCCAGAGGTACTCTCGTCCGGAAATCCATCGTTGTTGCATTGCTGGTGTTGGTCTTCCTTGCAGAATTCCCCTATCACAACTTCTGTGCTCTCTGGGGAACTTATGTGCACTTTACACCTACTTTTCAGGGTCTTGGGGTGGGCTATTTTTCTAACCCTCACTGTTTTCTTACAGTCCCAGCGACCCTCTACAAGCTCACATAGGTTTGGGGTCCATTCGTGGTTCGCATTCCACTATGGTTTGTGTTGCCCCTATACCTATGTGCTCTCATTGCAATCTATCATGACTGTACATTGCTTGCATTGCTTTCTATTGCTATTACTGCATATTTTTGGTATTGTGTACATATATCTTGTGTATATTTGCTATCCTCATACTGAGGGTACTCACTGAGATACTTTTTGCATATTGTCATAAAAATAAAGTACCTTTATTTTTAGTATATCTGTGTATTGTGTTTTCTTATGATATTGTGCATATGACACCAGTGGTATAGTAGGAGCTTTGCATGTCTCCTAGTTCAGCCTAAGCTGCTCTGCTCTGCTCTGCTCTGCTAAGCTACCTTTTCTATCAGCCTAAGCTGCTAGAACACCTCTTCTACACTAATAAGGGATACCTGGTGCAGAGTGTAAGTACCCCTTGGTACCCACTACAAACCAGGCCAGCCTCCTACACTAAGGAGCTAATTTAATCCTCTAGTTCTTTCTGGACTTAAGCAACTAAGGGTGCCCATACAGTAATGTATCTTCTCGTATTACCCACCCATCTGACATAGGCTTCTTCAAACATGCTCGTCCTTTTTAGTTTCTCTAACCAATTTTTTTTTTTACATCTGTTTTTTAGTTATTGCAAAATGAAAAACAATAACAGTTGCAGTGTTCAGGGAGAAGGAGGGGACAGGGGAGGGGGCGATAGGGAAAGGGGAGAGCAGGCAGAAGCATCTCAGAGGCAATATTCTATAGCGGGTAGTCATTTTACTCTCATTTGCATGTAACAGGTCAATATTATAGAGCCAGACATAAAAACAATGTGCATGCAATCATGTCCAATGGAGAGGCAAGTATAGAGTGACATTTGGACCATATATTATGTTCAAGTGGAGGGGTGGAGTTGAATTAGTGTTGTGTGGGAGGAGGAAACCTAGGGTTATGCAATACCTCTTTAACGTGTCAAAGGGCCCTCATCTATGACTCCTGGGACAGTGAGCTGGGGAGGACTGCATTTTAAAGGGCGAGTGCACCATCCATACCAGTGCTGGCATTAGTATTCAGAACCTGATGTGACATGGCTACAATTTTTTTGGGGCCTATTCTCAGTAAGAAGTCTTTAAGAACATTAACTCTAATGGTTCTGTGTCACCATTCCGCCATGTATTAAATATTAACTGATGTATTGCACAGTACATTAAGAACTGTCCGGGACCTATGTCATGAGTGTCTTTCAGTTCATCAAAGGATAATATGGAGCTATCATTAAAGAAGTCTCCCACCACTGTTAAGTTTGCTGTTGTCCATGGAGTCATGTTGTTGTGTATGACCAGCGTGCAGGAACTCGGTATGTGGATTATTAGGATTACTGGTGAATAGGGCCGAATGTGGGAATTACCATGTATGAATCTGTGCCAACAAGCGCGGGCCATATCCATCTGGATAGTTCTCTGCAATGGGGGGCATGTCCGGTCTGTGAAACAGGTGTATATGTGGGTCAGGCCCAGTAAGGGAGGATTTTTACGCATGTGAGGATTCCGCCAGCCAACGTAGACGCCTTTGTGATTGTGCTGCTGCATAGAATAATTCAAAGTTAGGCATGCCTAGTCCTCCTTGGACCTGTGGTTGTTGTGTCCTAGATAAGTCAACTTGGCGTCGGTCTTTCCCCCATAGCAGCTACAGCATTAAGCTATGAAGTGTAGTAAAGAAGGATCTGGTAAGTACTGTAGATAATGTCAAAAAGAAATATAGTAGCCTGGGAAGAATGATCATCTTGCCTACTGCTACTTGACCCAGGGTTGAGTGCGGCAGCTAGCATCAGAAAGGCACTGTGCCTTGAATGGAGCAAATAGCACGGTCTAGGTTGCCCTTCTTTAGATCGTTCATATAGTTATATATTTGTATCCCAAGGTATTTGAAAGTAACATGACACCATTGAAAGTGATAAGTCGGAAGGAGTGTCTTCTCTTACTGTGGGATTTGGGCCATAAGAAATATGCAGGATTCCAGACAGTTTACCTTGCGTCCCGAGATTGCACCAAAGGAGTCCAGAAAGCACATGACCTGCGTCATGGAGGTTGTGTGGTTGCGAGGTATATTAATGCATCATCAGCATATAGGGTTATAATATCATGTGTGTTTAGGTCTGAGATCCCCAATGTCTCTCGTGGAGACATAAGCTGGATGCCAATGGCTCTATTGCATTCGCAAATAATACTGGTGAAAGTAGACGCCCTTGTCTGGTGCATCTATGTATGGGAAAGCTATCAGAGATTATGGGGGTCATTCTGACCCTGGCGGTCCAACGACCGCGGAAGCACTGCCAACAGGCTGGCGGTGCTTCCTGGCCAATTCTGACCGCGGCGGTAAAGCCGCAGTCAGAAAAGGGAAACCGGCGTTTTCCCGCCGGTTTTCCCCTGGCCATAGGATTCCGACCCCCTTCCCTCCATCCTGTTCCTGGCGGTTCTTACCGCCACGAACAGGATGGCGGGAACGGGTGTCGGCAGTGGGCAGTGCAGGGGCCCCCTAACAGGGCCCCATAATGATTTTCAGTGTCTGCCTAGCAGACACTGAAAACGCGACGGGTGCCACTGCACCCGTCGCACCCCAGCAACTCTGCCGGCTCCATTCGGAGCCAGCTTCATCGTTGCTGGGTCTTTCCCGCTGGGCGGGCGGGCGGCCTTTTGGCGGTCGCCCGCCCGCCCAGCGGGAAAGTCAGAATGACCACCGCGGTCATTTGACCGCGGTGCGGTCTTCAGGCGGCGGAACTTTGGCGGGCGGCCTCCGCCGCCCGCCGAAGTTGGAATGACCCCCTATGTGCCCTGTTTTTACTCAGGCTACTGGATTGGGATATAGGGTGAGTATCCAACCCAAGAATCTCAGGCAAAAGCCCATGTGACACAGAGTCTCTGTGAGAAACTCCCAACTAAGGGTATAAAAGGCTTTTTCCATGTCTAATGACACTCTTCCATGGTCTTCTTTTACATTGTCACATAGCAGACGTAGGAAGTGTCTGATGTTTATAAACGTGCAACATGCCTGATTGAGCTACATGAATTAACTGACCTATCAGAGGGAGGAGTCTATTTGCCAGTATTTTTCCAAGCACTTTGCAGTCTAAGTTCAGTAGGTATAACAGCATAGGAGAGCGCACGTCAAGTGAGTCTCGGCCGGGTTGGGGTAGGACCACTATGAGCGCCTCGCTCTGCGAGCCCGGGAGTTGGCCACGTGCCTTTGCTTCTTTAAACACCTCTAGTAGTGGTTGGGTTAGGTGTGCGGACTAAACAGAGTTGTATTCTGCCGGAAGGCCAGCCATGCCTGGGGTCTTGTTATGGACTAGCTGTCCCAACACAACGTAAACCTCCTCGAGCCAACTTTGCTCGTCCAGATCGCTTTTCCTCAGTAGGGTTATTCGGGTCAGGGGAAGGTTCTCCACAAACACAGTTAACTGTCCAGGGGTGGGGGCCAGACCTGCCTTATATAATGTTTGACAGTAATCTCTGAAGGTGGTATTAACAGCAACTTGTGTGCTCACCACTTTGCCATTGTCTTACCTAAGAGCTCCGATTAGGGTATGGTGTGGTTCGTCCCGGTCCAACCATGCCAGCAGTGAAATCTCAAGGTAACCTTGGGCATGTTGTCAGGTAACGAAGTGCCTATGGTTCTGTCGCCAAAGATGTATGTCGGTATATCTTTGTTTTTTCCAAAGGGTGCAAAGGCTATCAGCGCTGGCGATCCATGCTGCCACCTTTTTTTCTAAAGTGTGCAGCTCAGTCTCTAGTGTGGTCAGCTCACCGCAAAGTGTGCACCTAACTCCCCATGTTGCTGACAGACAATGACCATGGACCACTATTTTATGAGCGTCCCATTCTGTGGCTTGAAGGGAGGTGGTTCCTTTATTATGTTCAAAGTATTGAGTCATTCACTCAGCCAGTTCCTGGCAAAAGGGTGGATCAGAGAGTGCTTTGGTTTGGAGTCGCCATTTTTGCTACACTTCAGCAAAACCCATAAGGGGCAGTGGTGGGACAGGGTACGGAGTAGATACTCTGAACTCATCGTTCCCTGTGCCAGTCGTGCCGGGCATAGGAACAGATCTATTCTGTTTTGCAAGTCATGGACAGGGGAGTAAAAGGAATATTCCTGCTCGAATGGGTGCCCGATGTGCCAGATATTGAAAAGTCCTCTGCTTGCCCTCCATGATTCAAACTCTTGGGGCGTTTTTCTGCTTAGAGCCCTGATACTGGTGCGTAGGATCTATCTAGGTCTATGTCAGGTGTGCAGCTAAAGTCCCCATCCCAATAGACAGTCAACAGTTGGGTCATGGAAGATGCCAGGTGTAAGCGTTTTTAGGAAGTCCCTGTGTCCCGTGTTGGGTGCATATAACCCTGCTAATGTTAATGATACCCCATCTAATTGACCCTCCAGAATCACATATCGCCCCCTTCATCTACACAAGATCGATCCATTTGGTATGGTACTCCTGGAGCCACTCCGATTAGCATCCCTCCCACGGGCATATGCCAACACTACAGTACTGTGCAACTAGTTCTAAGTTTTTTAAGTGATGGGTTTAACATAATAAGGAACAATTCCTAAAGCCACCTTTACAAGCTGATGGCCAATGGGCCTATCGCCAATCATCCCAAAACATCAGGTAATAAAATTGTAACTTTGAGTGGGAGCTTCCACTGGGAAATCTATCAGTTGGGGAGAATGTTCCAACATGTGGTATAGTTTTGGGCTGTGGATGTATGGTCTTGTCATATCAAGAACCTTCTAGGTTGTCAGTTACTTCCAGGAGGTAGGGACTCTACCATGGGTATGATCACGGAAGATTACAGTCACTGTCCCCAAGTTCAGCAGGACCCAGTGTTAAGGCGCCGATGGTAGGGAGAACATTCATCCGGCCGCACTCTCTCGTCTGTGCATGGCGACTGTAGACCAGCGGAAGTGACCTCAATGGTTGTCAGGAGTGTTTCTGAGTCCCAGTATTAAGCATGCTGAGCTGCATCAGGCATCTGAGTGATACAGACATCTTGGTAGGTCTCTAGAGATCATCAGCTGGGCGGGCATGATCACAGGGCCCTTGATAGTCTTGCACTAGGGGGCATATTTATACTCCGTTTGCGCTGGAATTGCGTCGTTTTTTTTGACGCAATTTCGACGCAAAACTAACTCCATATTTATACTTTGGCGTTAGACGCGTCTAGCGCCAAAGTCCATGGAGTTAGCGTCATTTTTTAGCGTGGACACCTACTTTGCGTTAATTATATGCAAGGTAGGCGTTCCCGTCTAAAAAATCGACTCCGAGGCATGTGCGTCGGATTTATACTCCCGGGCAAAATTCACGCCCGGGAGTGGGCGGGTCAAAAAAAATGACGTACGGTCACTTTTGCGCCGTTTTTTAGCGCCCGCAAAAGGCAGGCGTTAAGGGACCTGTGGGCTCTGAAGGAGCCCAGAGGTGCCCTCCCATGCCCCCAGGGACACCCCCTGTCACCCGTGCCCACCCCAGGAGGACACCCAAGGCTGGAGGGACCCATCCCAGGGACATTAATGTAAGTTCAGGTAAGTGTTTTTTTTCTTTTTTTATTTGGGTGGCATAGGGGGGCCTGATTTGTGCCCCCCTACATGCCACTATGCCCAATGACCATGCCCAGGGGACAGAAGTCCCCTGGGCATGGCCATTGGACAAGGGGGCATGACACCTGTCTTTGCTAAGACAGGAGTCATTTCTATGGGGGTTGGGAGTGAAAAAAAATGGCGCAAATCGGGTTGAGGTGTAAAAATTGCCTCAACCTGACTTGCCCCATTTCTTGACGCCCAAGCCCCATATCCCCCTACGCCGGCGCTGCCTGGTGTACGTCGTTTTTTTTAACGCACACCAGACGGCGACGGCGGCTAACACCGGCTAACGTCATTCAATAAATCCGGCGCCCGCATGGCGCTTCAGAATGGCATTAGCCGGCGCTAATTTTTTTTACGCAAAACTGCGTTAGAGCAGTTTAGCGTCAAAAAGTATAAATATGGGCCTAGATTTCTCCGAGTCTGAGTCCATTTCGGACGTGTGTTCCACTTGAAGCTCTGTGAACAGGTTTGCCATGTATTGAGTGGTTTCGAGCAAGACTCTAGCTTGTTCCTCTGCAAGCTGGGTTCTAGTTGGTGCCGCTCTGGACCCAGTGCGCCGCCTGCGCTTGGGTTGGGAGTCGACCACCCCTCTGCTGCAATTTCCTCTTGCGATGGTTGGGCCAGGCCTTTGGCATTGAGCCATGCCCAGACATCCTCCGGTGCTGTGAAAAGGTGAGCTTTCATGCCAAATCCACTCGGAACTTTGCCGGGAACATTAGAGCATACTTTATGTAGTGGTCACGCATTTGTTGTTTGACCTTGCTGTCCGAGCTCCACAGCTTCTGGAGTACTGCTGTGAAGTCGGGGATGTGCAATGATGAGGGTATCTTTGTATTTCCATGGCCTTTTGGTCCTAAAATTTTGAAGCACTAGGTCTCGATCTCAGTAATTTAGCAGGCAGTAAATAGGAGGTCTGGGGGGTGCCAGGAGAAGGTTGTCTGCCCGTGATTCTGTGTGCTCTTTCTATCGAGGACAATTTGGGAATACGGTCTCCAAACACCGTGCTGGTGAGAAATTGCTCTAGGAAGTGCTCCACACTCAGGCCCTCTGCTCTATTGGGGAATCCCATGAAATGAACATTATTGTACCTCGAGCGCCCTTCCACATCTTCCTTGTTGAGGTGAGTGAGGCCACTTCTGCGCCCATATTTTTTAGCTGTGTTTGCCACTCCAGTACTGTGGGCGTATAGTCCCAATACAGGATACATTTTCCTCTAACCTCTCAGATAATTTAAGGTGATCTGCAGGCAGTAAATTGACATCTTGAGCAACTGCGTAAATTTTCACTTCCAGGGAGGATTTAGGGCCGTATTTATACTCTGGTTGTGCCGAATTTGCGTCGTATTTTTCGACGCAAATTCGACGCTAAACTAACGCCAACTAACGCCATATTTATACTATGGCGTTAGACGCTTCGGGCGCCAAAGTGCCCGGAGTGGGCGTCATTTTTTAGCGTGAACCCCTTCCTTGCGTTAATGATATGCAAGGGAGGCGTTCCCGTCTTAAAAAATGACTCCCAGGCCTTTACGTGGTATTTATACTCCCGGGCAAAAATGACGCCCGGGAGTGGGCGTGGCCAAAAACTGCGCTTTTGCGCCGCTTTTTAACGCCTGGCTCAGGCATGGCGTTAAGGGACAAGTGGGCTCAAAATGAGCCCAGAGGTGCCCTCCCCTGCCCCCAGGGACCCCCCCTGCCACCCTTGCCCACCCCAGGAGGACACCCAAGGACGGAGGGACCCATCCCAGGGACATTAAGGTAAGTCCAGGTAAGTTTTTTTTAATTTTATTTTTGTGGCATAGGGGGGCCTGATTTGTGCCCCCCTACATGCCACTATGCCCAATGACCATGCCCAGGGGACATAAGTCCCCTGGGCATGGCCATTGGGCAAGGGGGCATGACTCCTATCTTTACAATGATAGGAGTCATGTTGATGGGGGATGGGCGTCGAAAAAAAATGGCGCAAGTCGGGTTACGACGATTTTTTCGACGTAACCTGACTTGCCCCATTTTAAGACGCCCATACGCCATTTTCCCCCTACGCCGGCGCTGTCTGGTGTACGTGGTTTTTTTCCACGCAAACCAGGCAGCGCCGGTCTGCTTGCGCCGGCTAACGCCATTCCATAAATACGGCGCCCGCATGGCGCTTCAGAATGGCGTTAGACGGCGCAAAATTTTTTGACGCTAAACTGCGTTAGCGCAGTTTAGCGTCAAAAAGTATAAATATGGGCCTTAATGTCCAATATAGCTTGCAGGACCCTTTTGATTTGTGTGGAGTCTTTATGTAGGGTAGTGTCTAGTTGTTGGAGGACAGCTGCGGTATCACTGGGGAGTGTACAGTGAGTCATTAGGGATGATGGGGTCTCAGTCATAGCCATGGAGGACTTTGTTGATTTTGGCTTTACCATTTTGTCCCTCAGTTGTGGGTCACTCTGAGAGGCAGTATGTTCTTATCACCAATATCGGATACAGCAGCAGTGCGAGCTGATCATAAACAGATTTTCCAGTGTGGGCCGGGGTGGAGCAGGGGTCCCAGTGCCATCCATCATGAAAGCCCGCTTCTGTGTCTGAGAGATGACAGCAGGTCTGCAGGTAGAAAGGTAGCGAATGATCCATTCCTTTTTGGAGGCCTCTCAAGCTGCAGTGCACCTGGGCCCACCACTCTGTCTGCCCTGAGCACGGGAGTCCCTATGTACCCTCACAAGACAGTCCCAAGCATATATATGTCCGGGGTCGCTCCCAGTCTTGTGCCCAGGCAGAGCGTAGGCCCGCTTACTAAGTTTTACTGATGGCAGTCGGCGGCCGTAAAGGTGAGTCGCCAAGACTCTGCTAATCACCATCGTCAATTGGATGCAACTTTCGTGTTGGGTTTAGCAGAAGAGCAGCCGCTCCCTGTCTTCATGCATCCCCCAGGTGTTCGGCACAGCCACGGGATACCGCCGGTGCTTTCCCCTCGCAAGCCAGTCGGCAACCAACAAGGCAATGCTGCTCCTCTCTGTGTAGAATTCCGGGAGCACCATGTGTTCATACGCCCGCCACTCACAATGGGTTGGGACCCACAGTAGTCCGAAAGCACATTTTCCCTCACCCCAAAGTCCCAGGGATCTATGTCGGAGCACTTCACATTGCTCCAGGCGCTGTTACGTGCACACTAGGGTCTCCTCCGGAGACACAGGTGATTTGGGAGCACATTCCACCTTTGCGGTGGCCCTCCGATCGAGGCCGCAGTTGCACCCGCAGGCCAGCCTCCATCAGCGGCGAGCTGGAGCACTGTTGCACAGCGCTCTCTGTCATCGAACGAACCATGGGGATGCCGTACGGTGCTGGCTCACATCGGGACCTATTCGGGCTTCCTCCAGTTACCCGGGCGAGCTGGATGGGTCAGATTCCGGCTAGATATTGTTATGCCAAATGCGGAGCCCTGATTTAGGGGTCCGCTCTGGCCGCCATTTTGGCCACGCTCCCTGTAATCCAATATTAAGCATTGGATCCGTGGTCGTTTGTCAGCTTTGTACTATCAAAAATCTAGCTACTGCTATAGATGCAGTAAAATATTGAGAATGTTTATAAAAACGATACATTAAGCTAGATGCCCCCAAAATAACAAATTTTGCTTTGGGCTGGATTGCAACTGGTAAACAATCAGTCAAAGCTTGAAAAACCACCTTCCAAAATTGCAAAAGTTTGGGGCATAAGAAAAAAGTGTGCAGCCAATCCCTTTGTCATTTTGAGCACATCTAAAGCGCTTATTTGGGATGACGGAAACATTTTATGTATTGCCAAAGGAGTATGCCATCCATCATGATAAAAAGACCATTCTCTTAAAGTTAGCTGCTCTGAGGGATTTATAACCTAGCATTGAAAGTGTCTCCCATTCTCGGGCTGACAACCAGCATCCCACCTTCCACTCTATTTTACTCAAATATTCCCCAACCGGAGAAGAGTCTAAATATTTCTGAAGAGACCTATACCATTTCCCTATCCTGGTCAGTTGAGTTTTATACCATAGTTTTATCAAGGCCTCAGTAGGTTGACTTATTTCTTGCAAGTGGCTAATCACAAAACCTTTCATCTGCAAGAAATTATGCCAAATCTTGTGGCACTCAGTGCCTATGCAATGTTAGGCTTCTTCCCAAGTCCTATCCCCAACATAAAAATTGCCCAACACTTGACACCCTCAGGAGTTCCAAAACCTACATATCGTTTTTTGAGATAGAAAATCCTAGAACCTGACAATCTTGCAGCCTTAATAAATGATGGCCCAACAGGACTTGTCTTGCTCTAAAGAAACTTTTTTATTACCCAACTAATTTCCCCTAGCACCTTGTATCTTGTTCTTTTCGGCAAACTTGACATCTTGAAAAAAAACAGGAAGATTGCCATCAAACTTCTGCACCATTTTTCCCCCCAAAAAAGATATCAACCCACCCTATGCTTTACCCCTTCTAATCATAATATCCAACCATACAACCTGGTTGTTCAAGAAAAAGTCAGGCGAAGCCAGCCCACCCTGCTCTTTATCGAGCTGAAGAATTGATTACCTCACCCTTGAATTTTTACCCTTCCATAGGAACTTGATTGTGAGGGAGTCTAACTCCTTAAAAATCCTTGATGATTTTAACTGGAAGTATTGCAAACAAAAACAAAAATAAGGGAAAAATGGACATTCTTATTAATGAAACTCTCCCTATTATCATAAAAGGCAGGAGCGACCATCTAGTCTTCTCACCTTCTCTAGCATCTTTATATATTTCATCTTAAACAAATCCATGTAGTTGTTCGTCATGTAAAGCCCAAGATAGCAATTTGGGAGGCTACTATTATATTGCTATACTAAGTCTAAAGGCAAGACAGATGGCTGGGTATTAAAAAGAAGAGTCTTGGTTTTGCGGTGGTTGACTTTATATCCACCTAGCTTTGTATAGTCTTGAGTAATGTTTAAGGCCCTTTAGATATTTGCCCTGTCTGCTTTTAACTACAAGACCATCTTGGCTGCAAACAATTTAAGCCTGGACGTGCCTTGATGCGGAGGGACAATAGCCGTACTACGTATTCTAGCCACACATGGATCGAGAAACAAAGCAAACAGTGAAAGAGACATTAGACACCTCTGGTGGGTGCCTTGTTTAATTTGTACAGCACCAGCTACCTTTGCATTGATTATAATTCATACCTCTGCCCCTTGATATAACTTTTTATAAATTTCCACAATGCTATCTGGAAATGGAAACCTATCGAGTGCAAAAAACACAATGGGGGTCATTCTGACCCTGGCGGTCATGGACCGCCAGGGCCAACGACCGCGGAAGCACCGCCAACAGGCTGGCGGTGCTTCTGGGGCCATTCTGACTGTGGCGGTACAGCCGCGGTCAGAAAAGGGAAACCGGCGGTTTCCTGTCGGTTTCCTGCCGGTTTCCCGCTGCCCCAGGGAATCCTCCACGGCGGCGTGATTCCGACCCCCTTCCCGCCATCCTGTTTCTGGCGGTTTTCGCAGCCAGAAACAGGATGGCGGGAACGGGTGTCGTGGGGCCCCTGGGGGCCCCTGCAGTGCCCATGCCACTGGCATGGGCACTGCAGGGGCCCCCTAACAGGGCCCCACATTGATTTTCAGTGTCTGCTTGGCAGACACAGAAAATCGCGACGGGTGCAACTGCACCCGTCGCACACCAGCAACTCCGCCGGCTCCATTCGGAGCCGGCATCCTCGTTGCTGGTGCTTTCCCGCTGGGCGGGCGGGCGGCCTTTTGGCGGTCGCCCGCCAGCCCAGCGGGAAAGCCAGAATGACCGCTGGGGTCTTTTGACCACGGTGCGGTCTTCTGGCGGCGCCGCCCGCCAAAGTTGGAATGACCCCCAATGTCCCATTTGACAAGATTGAATGCCTTCTCAGCATAAAGGATTACAATTGCAGCTTCTTTTTGACAACTGAAAAAAAATCTATTGCCTCTAGCAAATAATGAGTGTTTGCAGCCATTGTTCTATTTGACAAGAACCCATTCTGATCACTGTGAACCAGCATCTGCGAAACCCCAGCTATACGTCATGCCCAGATTTTTGCAAATAGTTTGTAGTGTGTTAAACAGGCTTCTCGGGCTATATGAATTTGTCCTTGAAGTTGGTTTATTCTTTTTTAAAAAGCTTACTACCACTGATTCTTTAAATTAGATGGAATATCCAGCCCCCTCTTTAATCCTATTAAATAATTCCACAGGTGAGGTAGCAATTCTTTCTGAAACATCTTATAAACCACAGTCACAATCCCATCACTACGATACGTTTTGGTATTTGGCATCCTTTGCAAAGCAAGCAGAAGGGAGATTGCCTCCTGTAATGTATCTACCGGAACCTCTGTCAGATGTGGGAGCTGAATCAATCTAAAAAACTCTCAGAGACTTGATCTAGGGATTGCATTGGCAGATTCGTAAACATTTTTATAATGCTGTAAAAAGATCTGAGTAATTTTGTGACCGTCTGCCTGTCTAACATTCGAGCTTGAATCTTTGATTTCTGTACTACGCAAAAAATCTTGCTTAAGGCGCATCGACCAAACCAATTACGGTTCCTGCTAACGGATTCTCCTCATATTGTTTTTGCTGGAAACTAATCAAATTATTGATCTCTCCCAAAACAAAAGAAATGCTTTAATTTCTGATTTGCCTGATCAAACCATTCTTTTAGTTTATCTCTTTTGCCTATCTTTGCCCTGGCTAACACATCTTGCACACTATCAAAAGTTGCCTGTAGCTCACCAATTTGGACTCTCTGAATCCTCTTCTGCTATGACATAAATGAAATTACTTGGCCCTGAAATGCAGCCTTAAAAGATTCCCATACCGAACAGGGCGAGGCAGTACCTTGATTGATTTAAAAAAACTTTTGATTCAAAATTCACCTTATGTCCAGCCAAACCTGTTTTGCCAAAAGAGTTCTGTCAAACTGCCACCACGGCCTTGGGGTACTTAGCTCTTCCAATTCCATTGCAACACATGCTAGTGAATGGTCTTAGAAGACGTGAGCCCTAATATCCGTACTGCCCCAGTTTAAAAATTGTGAAACCACAAAGAAATCTAATCATGAGGCCGTATTATAGCAGTAAGAGAAACATGTAAATTGCACCTGATCTGGGTGCGCCAAATGCAACGATTCAACCAAGTTAAAATCATGCTTTATAGAGTCAAGAACCTAATCGGTTTACGCTTTAGCTGTTTCTTTGGTCTATCTGAGGTATCACGTTTAAGATCCTGGATAAAATAAAAATCTCTCCCTTATATCAAGGGGACCTCTGCCCCCATTGCTAAAACATACAAATCTTTTCAGAGGGTAACTTCTTATTAAATTTTATTTAATGTGCATATATGTGCAGGTATAAATATTCATACATCAAAAATTACAAATCAAAATATTAATAGAAACTTACAGTATGATACCTAATTGCTACTTTGTTTTAAATTTTGCATGAATAGTTGTTCCCTACAACTTCTTCGTATCCTATTTACCCTGAAAGTATCCTGTAATATGATGATATTTGCAATTGGCCCCAATTCTTCTGGCTTTGAGTTGATCTTTAAACTGGACCACTTTCATTTTAAACTCCCAAAGATTATATGACTGAGATAATGGTGTTTTCCATTGCTGCAAGGTCAAAGATTTTGCAATTAAAGATGAAATGAAAAAATTAGTTTTGATTGTATTGACAGCTTTGAGCAGCTAGATATGCCAAACAATGCCCCAATAGGATCTGGCACAAGCAGTACCTGAAACGGCTTACTAATCGACTGAAAAAGGTTATCCCAAAAGTTAGTGATTAAAGGACAGATGAAGCAGATATGAAGCCAATTGCCAACCTCACAATGTCACCTAAAACTACTTTGTGAGGAAATTTAAATCTCCTCAGGATTGAAAAAAGGATCTCCTTTTGTACTGAATCAAATGCCTTTTCGGCAACAAGCATTATTATAGCTGCCTTGATTTTGTTCCTTGAATAATAATCTATTGCCTGAAGCAAAAAAAAATGTTTTTGTTAAAGACAGCCCTCCCTGGAAGGAACCTGCACTGGTCTCTACACAGATTCTCCTAAGTACCTCATAGTCGTTAATAAGAAGACTAATGAGGCGCTAGGAATCTGTTTTTCCCCTGGCTTACCCTTCTTGAGGAAGCTAACTATTACCGCCCTAGTGCAGGAGCTAAGTACTTCCTGGCTGATAAATATTGCATTAAATAATGCAGCTAGGGTTTTGGCATCTGTTCAGACAAAGCCTTATACATTTCTGCAGGAAGACCATCTTCACTGGAAGCTTGACCATGAGGGGAGCGCCTAATAGCCTCAGTTACTTCTATGATGGTAATTGGCCATAACAATGCAGTCTGAAGCTCTTCCTTGAGACTCAGTAGAGTAACTGACTCAAGATATTCGCTTATGTGGTGATCATGCACTGCAATCGTTGGTATATAAAGGTTTGTGTAATGTGCTAAGAACGCATTGTCTATCTCCTCAGCTGGATCCACATTTTGACCATGGGTCCCATCAAATACAGTTTTTAACTGTAGAGGCATTTTGACATTTTTTGACAAAATGAGCCAAGAACCTCCCTACTTGCTCACTCTCTTCATAATACTGCTGAAAGCATGTATTTTAATTAACTGTTTCCTATGATGAAAAATGGTCTTTCAGCTTAAATCTGGCATTCTGCACACGGTCCCATGAATTTTGTTCATGGTAAACTTGATGGGAATGGATGGCATTGATGGGAATGGTTGGCATGTTCAAATTCTTGTTGGAGGTTGTCTACTTTTTCCTTCCTTATTTTTTTAAAGTAAGCCCTGTATTCAATGGCTTCCCCTCTAATGAATGCCTTAGATGACTCCCAATTGAAAAAATGGAAGCTGTTGCCTCATTCCTAACCAGGTACTCAGTAACTTCATCTTGTACGGGGCCATAATATTTAATAAGAGTCAGAGAGGCAGATGGTACCCAGGCTTTCAGCCAGATCCATTTTGACAGTTAGTCCCTTTCTACTACCCTCATCTCCTAGTCTACTGATCTAGAAATAAATATTTCCACCCCCGATACAGCCAGCCCTGCCTAAGCAAAGAAGGCATGTACATACTTCTTTGAGTTGTGAAGTTTTGGATTGCTATACTTAAGGTGGCCTCCTGCAGAAAAATATCTTTTGAATTGAAGAAAGATAGCCAATTTATTGTAGCCCCATATTTCTGTCTGTTTAAAAATCAATTTACATTACACAAAACTACACCTATCTTACACATTTTGCTCATTTTATCTAAGACTTAGGCACTCTCAATATCAAATAAATATTAAACTGGATATCCCCACCCCGTCACAACCCGCAGCAATCCTTCACTGCTTGTTTTAAGGCAGAAATCACACTCCTGATGGTATACCTGCACTTTTATAGCTATAATCCACCCCTTGCCCTCCCCCTCTTCACCACCATCACCACAAGTGCTCGCCTATCCTCGAAGGGGGAATAGCCCACCCTACCCCCAACCATCTTTTCCTAGTTTGGGTTCCCTGTTATAACACCCAGTCATGCTTCCAAATGAGAGAAAAATTCCCTGTGCTACTCCTCAAATCATACTAAGCATAGCTTAGTTTCAGAAACATTTAAATTGACAGCATTTGAATGATTCTTTACATCGCTCATCAGGGCTGGACTTTCTGCAGTAGACCCCAAGCCCCTTCATGAGATGAACGCAGAAAAAATTGGCCTTTGGATAATACTTTTAGTTTTGACTGTTAGACTATCGACGTCTGGGCCACAGCAGCTCTAAATTGTCCCACCAGTCCAATAAAGTCCCTCAGTCTATGTGCCAGTGCTAAGGACATGTCTGATAATACTCGGAACTGGACATTCTCCGGTAACACGAATGACTTCTTTTTGATTGCCTTGGTGAGTATTATTCCTTTCTTCTATAATCCACAAAATTCATAGTGACCATACGAGAATACTTTTCATCCATTGACCTCTAAGCAGGTTTCTGATGAGCCCTCTTAATGGATAAGTCCTCTGACAAGTTCTCCAAATTGTATGATATAATCAACAACTCCATATATTGCAACATATTCTGATGGCTCTCTATGCTCTCAGCCCCTTCTTATACCCTCACAAAACAGAGGTTCAACCTCCGTGCATAATTTTCCATGTAGTCAATTTTACTCTGCGATTCAAGACGTATTTTCTGTATATTACTCAACTTCCTATCCCAGATGAGAGAGCAGTCCTTCAGGTTTGACAACTTGTGCTCCAACTCTTGTAAACATGCTGGAATTTGACACATGGCCTCCTCAATTTTACCCAGCCTCTGGTGGAGTGCAGCGATTTCCTTAGTCTGGATAACTTTCAGCTCTCGTATTTCACACAAGATAAAAGTAGCTGTTGCTGGTCTACCTTGCCCTCATCCTGCATTCTCATGGTTCCAGACCCCTTACCTTCTTGAGAGTTGTCCCTAAACAGGAGGGAATGCTGCACAAATCGATTCTCCACTCACTGTACACTTGAACCAGATTGCACCTATGAAGATTGGTCCTCTGACAACTGAGCAACAATTCGGTTGTCAAATTTGCACCCCCTGTAAGCTCCTCAAACACATTATTTTGGTCCTCGCTGCCCAAGTAACAGAATCCTCAGCAGATAGCGAGCCTGCCACACTTTCAGATTTTTGTGTAAAACTTGGATAATCCTTCTTGGCAGCCCTTGAGATGCTTTCCAGACTCTGGCTGTTCTGCGCCTGCATCTCCACCTCTACCTGAAGACTCCCCTCCTCTCTTACATGCTTCCAGGCTGCCACTGTCGCCTCAGTATCACTACAAGATGGGACAGGAGATTTTATGCCTCCCTGAGTTAGAGCCTCATTAATTTGATTTCCACCAGCACCAGGGGGTACGCTCACTAAATTATTGCTGCTCTCCGCCATCTGTGTTAAAATTTCCATGGACGACATCAGTTTTGCCATAGTAGCAGCCTATGGATTATTGGCGGCGGAGTGTGTTACCTTTCTTTTAGCCTTCTGGTGGTGAGGTAATAATTTACCGGATGAAGTATTGGGCACCCTGCCTTTTAGCTTGCTGCATATTTTGCAGCAGTTCCACCGAAAACATAAATCCAGAAAGAAAGGGGATAAAATCCCAACTGCAGCAGGTAAGCAGCTGACAATACTGTGAGACAGGTAGGGGAGCACCCGACCCAGCGACCCTCTAAATGGGTGTAAGAACCTGTACTATTCCAACCTAGTGAGGCACGCTTCACTTACCCCCGTGAGAAACCCGGCGGCTCCCCCCATTACACACGGCCCACATCTAGCATCTCCATAAGGGCACTCCTCAACCCTGAACTTGTTGTGGCATTTTCTGCAGGTTGCAGACTCAAAGACCGTCCTTTGGGCTGAAAGTGAGAGGTAAAAAGCCCCCTTGGGCGTGAAAGTCCTTGTGGCTGCTCACCCGGAAGGGGTTCCAGAAGGTGACACTACACGTCTAGCAGCGGCTCATGTGGGGTCTGCCACCACCCTCGTGTTATTCTATAAATTCTTAAAGGTAATGAAAATTTCAGATAGTTGCATGTTTCGTTTTCACCTGCAAATTACAGAAAAAATGGGGAAGGATTGACTGTTTTTAGCAATATTTTCCTGAATCTTAAATAATTTAGCTTACAAGGTGTGATTCTTTTATTAAAACTTCTAAAATAAGTTTTAAGTGGTTTTAAAAAGTTGTTTTGCTTTGGCAAATACACTCTTATGTCCATTTTGTTGTTTTTTTTATGGAAAAAAGTAATAAAAGATACTACTAATTCCATTTCTGGGGGACAATTCGAATTACAGAAAACATTGTCTGCTTAGTAAGATACAATTGTGGAAATACTCATTCACTTTCTAAATCTGCATAAATTTCAAGAAGCAAAATTTAACAAGATAAAAAACAAGTGCACATTTCTAGTTCGATTCCATATGGTGACCACTGATCAGATGAATAGGAATACTGTGCATTAGAGGAAATGCCAAATACTTTTTTTTTTTAAGTATGCAAAACTGCAGACTTGGCAGGACTCATGGAAAAGATATTCTGATTAATACTAATAATATAGTTATTCATTTAGTCATAGGGTGGTGCCATGTTTATGGTGTATTAATTAAGTATTGGTAAATGTTGTAGCCCTGGAAATGAAAGGTTGTTCCAGGTCAAGGTGAGAGATGCCAGCTGAAATGTATTCTGTGTTAATTCTAGAGGAGCACAGGTGATTGCAGATCACGATTTGCGACACACTGGCAAGTCTCTGTTCGATTCTAGGCAACGGATAAGTGAGAGGGTATTGCAGTGTGTACCTGTATGTGTGTGCAAGTGCGTGTGTCGGTCATGTGCAACAGGGTGTTGGCTGTCCACCATGGGTATGGACATAGGACCTGGCCAAAGGACATGCCCTGTGTTCAATCCCTGCTGTGTATGGCCAACGACAGCAGCAGGGAGTTTATCTACCTGTGGGGATTGGGTGAACTGCCTGGCTGAAGGCTAGACTCAAGGCCAAAAGCCACTTTGCATGACTGATGGGCGGGCGCAGCATAGGAGTTGGGTGAACACCATAAAAGAACAGAAACTTACTGTAGGAAAGTACCATCTTGCCTGGCATGTTACTCCCATATTTCACTGTATATATGTTGTTTTAGTTGTATGTGTCACTGGGACCCTGCCAGCCAGGGCCCCAGTGCTCATAAGTGTGCCCTGTATGTGTTACCGGTGTTATGACTAACTGTCTCACTGAGGCTCTGTTAATCAGAACCTCAGTGGTTATGCTCTCTCATTTCTTTCCAAATTGTCACTAACAGGCTAGTGACCAATGTCACCAATTTACATTGGCATACTGGAACACCCTTATAATTCCCTAGTATATGGTACTGAGGTACCCAGGGTATTGGGGTTCCAGGAGATCCCTATGGGCTGCAGCATTTCTTTTGCCACCCATAGGGAGCTCTGACAATTCTTACACAGGCCTGCCACTGCAGCCTGAGTGAAATAACGTCCACGTTATTTCACAGCCATTTACCACTGCACTTAAGTAACTTATAAGTCACCTATATGTCTAACCTTTACCTGGTAAAGGTTGGGTGCTAAGTTACTTAGTATGTGGGCACCCTGGCACTAGCCAAGGTGCCCCCACATTGTTCAGGGCAAATTCCCCAGACTTTGTGAGTGCGGGGACACCATTACACACGTGCACTACACATAGGTCACTACCTATGTATAGCTTCACAATGGTAACTCCGAACATGGCCATGTAACATGTCTAAGATCATGGAATTGCCCCCCCCCAATGCCATCCTGGTATTGGGGAGACAATCCCATGATTCCCCGGGTCTCTAGCACAGACCCGGGTACTGCCAAACTGCCTTTCCTGGGGTTTCACTGCAGCTGCTGCTGCTGCCAACCCCTCAGACAGGTTTCTGCCCTCCTGGGGTCCAGCCAGGCTTGGCCCAGGAAGGCAGAACAAAGGACTTCCTCAGTGAGAGGGTGTTACACCCTCTCCCTTTGGAAAAAGGTGTTAAGGCAGGGGAGGAGTAGCCTCCCCCAGCCTCTGGAAATGCTTTCATGGGCACAGATGGTGCCCATTTCTGCATAAGCCAGTCTACACCGGTTCAGGGATCCCCCAGCCCTGCTCTGGCGCGAAACTAGACAAAGGAAAGGGGAGTGACCACTCCCCTGACCTGCACCTCCCCTGGGAGGTGCCCAGAGCTCCTCCAGTGTGCTCCAGACCTCTGCCATCATGGAAACAGAGGTGCTGCTGGCACACTGGACTGCTCTGAGTGGCCAGGGCCAAAAGGTGACATCAGAGACTCCTTCTGATAGGCTCTTACCTGTGTTGCTAGCCTATCCTCTCACCTAGGTAGCCAAACCTCCTTTTCTGGCTATTTAGGGTCTCTGCTTTGGGGAATTCTTTAGATAACGAATGCAAGAGCTCATCAGAGTTCCTCTGCATCTCTCTCTTCACCTTCTGCCAAGGAATCGACTGCTGACCGTGCTGGAAGCCTGCAAAACTGCAACAAAGTAGCAAAGACGACTACTGCGACCTTGTAACGCTGATCCTGCCGCCTTCTCGACTGTTTTCCTGGTGGTGCATGCTGTGGGGGTAGTCTGCCTCCTCTCTGCACTAGAAGCTCCGAAGAAATCTCCCGTGGGTCGACGGAATCTTCCCCCTGCAACCGCAGGCACCAAAGAACTGCATCACGGTCCTCTGGGTCTCCTCTCAGCACGACGAGCGAGGTCCCTTGAACTCAGCAACTCTGTCCAAGTGAGTCCCACAGTCCAGTGACTCTTCAGTCCAAGTCTGGTGGAGGTAAGTCCTTTCCTCCCCACGCTAGACTGCATTGCTGGGAACCGCGTGTTTTGCAGCTACTCCGGCTCCTGTGCACTCTTCGAGGATTTCCTTTGTGCACAGCCAAGCCTGGGTCCCCGGCACTCTAACCTGCATTGCACGACCTCCTGAGTTGTCCTCCGGCTTTGTGGGACCCTCTTGTGCAACTTTGGGTGATCTCTGGTTCACTCCACTTTGTAGTGCCTGTTCCAGCACTTCTGCGGGTGCTGCTTGCTTCTGAGTGGGCTCCTTGTCTTGCTGGGCGCCCCCTCTGTCCCCTCACGCAATTGGCGACATCCTGGTCCCTCCTGGGCCACAGCAGCATCCAAAAACCCTAACCGCGACCTTTGCAGCTAGCAAGGCTTGTTGGCGGCCTTTCTGCACGGAAACACTTCTGCACGACTCTTCACGACGTGGGACATCCATCCTCCAAAGGGGAAGTTTCTAGCCCTTGTCGTTCTTGCAGAATCTACAGCTTCTACCATCCAGTGGCAGCTTCTTTGCACCCACAGCTGGCATTTCCTGGGCATCTGCCCACTCCCGACTTGATCGTGACTCTTGGACTTGGTCCCCTTGTTCCACAGGTACTCTCGTCAGGAAATCCATTGTTGTTGCATTGCTGGTGTTGTTGTTTCTGGCAGAATTCTCCTATCACGACTTCTGTGCTCTTTGGGGAACTTAGGTGCACTTTGCACCCACTTTTCAGGGCTATTTTTCTAACCCTCACTGTTTTCTTACATTCCCAGCGACCCTCTACAAGGTCACATAGGTTTGGGGTCCATTCGTGGTTCGCATTCCACTTCTAGAGTATATGGTTTGTGTTGCCCCTATCCCTATGTGCCCCCATTGCATTCTATTGTGACTATACATTGTTTGCACTGTTTTCTATTGCTATTACTGCATATTTTGGTATTGTGTACATATATCTTGTGTATATTTGCTATCCTCATACTGACGGGTACTCACTGAGATACTTTGGCATATTGTCATAAAAATAAAGTACCTTTATTTTTAGTATATCTGTGTATTGTGTTTTCTTATGATATTGTGCATATGACACTAGTGGTAAAGTAGGAGCTTCACTCGTCTCCTAGTTCAGCCTAAGCTGCTCTGCTAAGCTACCTTTTCTATCAGGCTAAGCTGCTAGACACCCCTCTACACTAATAAGGGATACCTGGGCCTGGTGCAAGGTGTAAGTACCCCTTGGTACTCACTACAAGCCAGTCCAGCTTCCTACATTGGTTGTGCAGCGGTGGGATAAGTACTTTGCAACAACTTACCACTTTTGTCATAGTACTTTTCATAAGAGAAAAATATACAAAACAAGTTTAGTGTATGTACACCTAACCAAAAAGTTTTGCTTTTCTTCTCTCACTTCTTTTACTAAGTGCTGAAAAGTACCTCCAAACTTTCAAAAAGTTCTTAAAAAGTTTTTAAAGTTTTTTTTTTCTGTCCTTTAAAAAGTTCTGAAAACATTTTTCTCTCTTTTTCTGTCCCTTAAACCTTTTCTATCATGTCTGGTACAGGCCAAACTCTTGATCTGGCCAGCATAGCTTATGACAACCTTAGCTGGAAGGAAGCAAGGAGTCTCTGCATAGATAGAGGTTTAGGGGTAGGGAAGAATCCCTCAAGACAACTGTTGGTTAATATGCTCATTGAACAAGATAAGACCTTAGTTGGCACTTCTGGTGAGAAATTAGCTGATGGTTCCCACTCTGATTCTGGGGCACCCCTAGCAAAAGATTTGGGAGGGAATCTTTCCAACCTGCCCCTTAGTAAGCCACCTAGCATAGCTGGTACTGATCTGAATTCACATCACAGTAATAGTGTTGTTTCTCATCACAGTAGAAGTGTTACTTCTGTAGGCCAGAATGTTAGAGTGTCATCTGTTAGGGTCAGATCTCCTTCTGTTCATTCTCACCATACTTCTGTGTCAAGACATGCCTCACCCACCCACCCTGATGACAGAGTGTTAGAAAGGGAGCTCAATAGATTGAGAGTGGAACACTCCAGGCTGAAGCTCAAGAAGCAACAGCTGGATTTAGATAGGCAGTCCTTGGAGATAGAAAGAGAAAGACAGAAATTGGGGTTAGAACCCCATGGTGGCAGCAGCAGTATTCCAAATAGTCATCCTGCAAAAGAGCATGATTCTAGGAATCTGCACAAAGTTCCCCCTTACAAGGAGGGGGATGACATTAACAAGTGGTTTGCTGCACTTGAGAGGGCCTGTGTTGTACAGGAGGTCCCTCAAAGGCAGTGGGCTGCTATCCTATGGCTATCTTTCAGTGGAAAGGGTAGGGATAGGCTCCTTACTGTAAAGGAAAGTGATGCCAATAATTTTACAGTTCTTAAGAATGCACTCCTAGATGGTTATGGCTTAACCACTGAACAGTACAGGATGAAGTTCAGAGAAACCAAAAAGGAGTCTTCCAAGACTGGGTAGACTTTGTTGACCATTCAATGAAGGCCTTGGAGGGGTGGTTACGTGGTAGTAAAGTTTCTGACTATGAAAGCCTGTATAACTTAATCCTGAGAGAGCATATTCTTAATAATTGTGTGTCTGATTTGTTACACCAGTACCTGGTAGACTCTGATCTGACCTCTCCCCAAGAATTGGGAAAGAAGGCAGACAAATGGGTCAGAACAAGGGTGAACAGAAAAGTTCATACAGGGGGTGACAAAGATGGCAAGAAGAAGGATGGTAAGTCTTCTGACAAGGGTGGGGACAAATCTAAAAATGAGTCTTCATCAGGCCCAGAAAAACACTCTGATGGGGGTGGTGGGCCCAAATCCTCTTCAAATCAAAACAAAGAACATAAACCATGGTGCTATTTATGTAAAATAAAAGGCCATTGGACAACAGATCCCAGTTGCCCAAAGAAAAGCACCAAGCCTCCTACCACTACAACCCCTGCTGCTACACCTAGTGCCCCTAGTAATAGCAATGGTGGTGGGAGCAAACCTACTAATAGCCAATCCAAGGGAGTAGCTGGGCTCACTTTTGGTAACTTAGTTGGGGTTGGTCTGATTAGGGAGACCACAGAGGCTGTGTTAGTCTCTGAGGGGGCTATTGATTTACCCACCTTGGTTGCTTGTCCCCTTAACATGGATAAGTACAAGCAACTACCCCTAATAAATGGTGTTGAGGTTCAGGCCTACAGGGACACAGGTGCCAGTGTTACAATGGTAATAGAGAAACTGGTCCACCCTGAACAACACCTACTTGGTCACCAGTACCAAGTAACCGATGCTCATAACAACACTCTTAGCCACCCCATGGCTGTTGTGAATCTCAACTGGGGGGGGTTACTGGTCCAAAGAAAGTTGTGGTTGCCTCAGATTTACCTGTAGACTGTCTACTAGGGAATGATTTAGAGACATCAGCTTGGGCAGAAGTGGAGTTGGAGGCTCATGCAGCAATGCTGGGCATTCCAGGGCATATTTTTGCTTTAACCAGGGCTCAGGCCAAAAAGCAAAAAGTACAGGGTGACTTGGATCCTGGAAGAACGCACCATGTGCTCCCTAAAGCTAGGGTTAGTAAATGTAAAACACTACCTACTATCCCTCCCTCTACAGTGGATTCAACTTCTGAGGAAGAAGAATTTCCACCCTGTGCAGAACCTACACCAGAGGAGCTGGAAGCAGACACTGCTGAGCTTTTGGGTGAAGGGGGGCCTGCCAGGGAGGAGCTGAGTGTGGCACAGCATACCTGTCCCACACTAGAGGGTCTAAGGCAGCAAGCTGTCAAACAAGCAAATGGGGATGTCAGTGACTCTCACAGAGTTTACTGGGAGGACAACCTCTTGTACACTGAAGCAAGGGATCCAAAACCTGGAGCTGCCAGGAGATTGGTGATTCCTCAGGAGTACAAGAAGTTCCTCCTAACTCTAGCCCACGACATTCCCTTAGCTGGACATTTGGGGCAAATTAAAACTTGGGACAGGCTTGTCCCCTTGTTTCATTGGCCTAGAATGTCAGAGGACACAAAGGAATTTTGTAAGTCCCCTTGACCCTCCTACTGCTTCAGGCAATAGGTTTATCTTGGTGGTAGTGGACCATGCCACCAGATATCCTGAAGCAATTCCTCTAAGGACCACTACAGCTCCTGCAGTGGCAAAGGCCCTCCTGGGAATCTTT
Source organism: Pleurodeles waltl (assembly GCF_031143425.1). Taxonomy (NCBI): domain Eukaryota; kingdom Metazoa; phylum Chordata; class Amphibia; order Caudata; family Salamandridae; genus Pleurodeles; species Pleurodeles waltl. The sequence continues at coordinate 1,070,245,168 of NC_090445.1, forward strand.
TCCAGGGTGGGCTTCCCAAAAGAGGTGGTATCAGACAGGGGAAGTAATTTCATGTCTGCTTACTTGAAGGCCATGTGGAAGGAATGTGGTGTTACATACAAGTTCACCAAACCCTATCATCCACAAACAAATGTACTGGTGGAGAGATTTAACAAAACTCTCAAAGGTATGATAATGGGACTCCCTGAAAAACTCCACAGGAGATGGGATATCCTGTTACCTTGCCTCCTTTTTGCTTACAGGGAGGTACCCCAAAAAGGAGTGGGCTTCAGCCCCTTTGAACTCCTATTTGGACACCCTGTAAGAGGTCCTCTAACACTTGTTAAGGAGGGTTGGGAACAACCTTTAAAAGCTCCAAAGCAAGACATAGTGGACTATGTACTTGGCCTCAGATCTAGAATGGCTGAGTACATGAAAAAGGACAGGAAAAACCTTCAGGCCAGCCAAGAGCTCCAAAAGCAATGGCATGACCAGAAGGCTGTTTTGGTTCAGTACCAACCAGGGCAGAAAGTGTGGGTCTTGGAGCCTGTGGCCCCAAGAGCACTCCAAGACAAATGGAGCGGACTCCACATAATTGTTGAAAAGAAGGGTGAATTCACCTACTTAGTTGACTTAGGCACTGCCAGGAGTCCCCTTATGGTGCTCCATGTCAATCGCTTGAAACCCTACTATGACAGGGCTGATCTCACCTTGCTCATGGCAACAGATGAGGGACAGGAAGAAGAGAGTGACCCTCTCCCTGATCTCTTCTCTTCCACAGAACAAGATGCTCTAGTGGAAGGTGTAGTTTTGGCAGATTGTCTTAAGGCTGAGCAGAAAGACCACTGCATAAATCTCCTGGGTCAGTTTTCTGAACTCTTCTCTACTGTGCCAGGCACCACTTCTTGGTGTGAGCACACTATAGATAGTGGAGACAGCTTGCCTGTCAAAAGTAAGATCTATAGGCAGTCTGACCATGTCAGAGACTGCATAAAGCAAGAAGTGCAGAAAATGCTTGAACAGGGAGTGGTTGAGCACTCTCAAAGTCCATGGGCCTCTCCTGTGGTACTTGTACCAAAACCTCATTCCAAGGATGGAAAGAAGGAAATGCGATTTTGTGTAGACTATAGAGGTCTCAACCAGGTAACCAAAACTGATGCTCACCCTATACCCAGGGCAGATGAGCTAATAGATACACTGGCATCTGCCAAGTATCTAAGCACCTTTGATTTGACTGCAGGGTATTGGCAGATCAAGTTATCAGAGGATGTAAAAGCAAAAACTGCATTTTCAACCATTGGAGGCCATTACCAATTCACAGTAATGCCTTTTGGATTGAAAAATGCACCTGCCACTTTTCAAAGGTTGGTGAACACAGTCCTGCAAGGGCTGGAACCTTTTAGTGCAGCATATCTAGATGATATAGCTGTCTTTAGCTCCAGCTGGGATGATCACCTGGTCCACCTATGGAAAGTTTTGGAGGCCCTGCAGAAGGCAGGCCTCACTATCAAGGCTTCAAAGTGCCAGATAGGGCAGGGGAAAGTGGTTTATCTGGGACACCTGGTAGGTGGAGAACAGATTGCACCACTTCAGGGGAAAATCCAAACTATTATAGATTGGGTTCCCCCTACAACTCAAACTCAGGTGAGAGCCTTCTTAGGCCTCACTGGGTACTACAGGAGGTTCATAAAGAACTATGGCTCCATTGCTGCCCCTCTTAATGACCTCACATATAAGAACATGCCTAAAAAGGTATTATGGACAGCAAACTGTCAGAAAGCTTTTGAGGAGCTAAAGCAGGCCATGTGCTCTGCACCTGTCCTGAAAAGCCCCTGTTACTCCAAAAAATTAATTGTCCAAACTGATGCATCTGAATTAGGGGTAGGGGCAGTCTTATCACAACTTAATTCTGAGGGCCAGGATCAACCTGTTGCTTTTATCAGCAGGAGGTTGACCCCTAGAGAAAAGCGTTGGTCTGCCATAGAGAGGGAGGCCTTTGCTGTGGTCTGGGCACTGAAGAAGTTGAGGCCATACCTGTTTGGCACTCACTTCATTGTTCAGACAGACCACAAACCTCTACTTTGGCTAAAACAAATGAAAGGTGAAAACCCTAAATTGTTGAGGTGGTCCATATCCCTACAGGGAATGGATTATACAGTGGAACATAGACCTGGGAGTACCCACTCCAATGCAGATGGACTCTCCAGATATTTCCACTTAGACAATGAAGACTCATCAGGTCATGGCTAGTCTTATTGTCCTTCGTTTGGGGGGGGTTGTGTACGAAAAAACCATCTTGCCTGGCATGTTACCCCCATATTTCACTGTATATATGTTGTTTTAGTTGTATGTGTCACTGGGAACCTGCCAGCCAGGGCCCCAGTGCTCATAAGTGTGCCCTGTATGTGTTACCGGTGTTATGACTAACTGTCTCATTGAGGCTCTGCTAATCAGAACCTCAGTGGTTATGCTCTCTCATTTCTTTCCAAATTGTCACTAACAGGCTAGTGACAAATTTTACCAATTTACATTGGCATACTGGAACACCCTTATAATTTCCTAGTATATGGTACTGAGGTACCCAGGGTATTGGGGTTCCAGGAGATCCCTATGGGCTGCAGCATTTCTTTTGCCACCCATAGGGAGCTCTGACAATTCTTACACAGGCCTGCCACTGCAGCCTGAGTGAAATAACGTCCACGTTATTTCACAGCCATTTACCACTGCACTTAAGTAACTTATAAGTCACCTATATGTCTAACCCATACCTGGTAAAGGTTGGGTGCTAAGTTACTTAGTGTGTGGGCACCCTGGCACTAGCCAAGGTGCCCCCACATTGTTCAGGGCAAATTCCCCGGACTTTGTGAGTGCGGGGACACCATTACACGCGTGCACTACACATAGGTCACTACCTATGTGTAGCTTCACAATGGTAACTCTGAACATGGCCATGTAACATGTCTAAGATCATGGAATTGCCCCCCCAATGCCATCCTGGTATTGGGGAGACAATCCCATGATTCCCCGGGTCTCTAGCACAGACCCGGGTACTGCCAAACTGCCTTTCCTGGGGTTTCACTGCAGCTGCTGCTGCTGCCAACCCCTCAGACAGGTTTCTGCCCTCCTGGGGTCCAGCCAGGCTTGGCCCAGGAAGGCAGAACAAAGGACTTCTTCAGAGAGAGGGTGTTACACCCTCTCCCTTTGGAAAAAGTTGTTAAGGCAGGGGAGGAGTAGCCTCCCCCAGCCTCTGGAAATGGTTTCATGGGCACAGATGGTGCCCATTTCTGCATAAGCCAGTCTACACCGGTTCAGGGATCCCCCAGCCCTGCTCTGGCGCGAAACTGGACAAAGGAAAGGGGAGTGACCACTCCCCTGACCTGCACCTCCCCTGTGAGGTGCCCAGAGCTCCTCCAGTGTGCTCCAGACCTCTGCCATCTTGGAAACAGAGGTGTTGCTGGCACACTGGACTGCTCTGAGTGGCCAGGGCCAGCAGGTGACGTCAGAGACTCCTTCTGATAGGCTCTTACTTGTGTTGCTAGCCTATCCTCTCACCTAGGTAGCCAAACCTCCTTTTCTGGCTATTTAGGGTCTCTGCTTTGGGGAATTCTTTAGATAACGAATGCAAGAGCTCATCAGAGTTCCTCTGCATCTCTCTCTTCACCTTCTGCCAAGGAATCGACTGCTGACCGCGCTGGAAGCCTGCAAAACTGCAACAAAGTAGCAAAGACGACAACTGCGAACTTGTAACGCTGATCCTGCCGCCTTTTCAACGGTTATCCTGGTGGTGCATGCTGTGGGGGTAGTCTTCCTCCTCTCTGCACTAGAAGTTCCGAAGAAATCTCCCGTGGGTCGACGGAATCTTCCCCCTGCAACCGCAGGCACCAAAGAACTGCATCACCGGTCCTCTGGGTCTCCTCTCAGCACAATGAGCGAGGTCCCTTGAACTCAGAAACTCTGTCCAAGTGACTCCTACAGTCCAGTGACTCTTCAGTCCAAGTCTGGTGGAGGTAAGTCCTTGCCTCCCCACGCTAGACTGCAATGCTGGGAACCGCGTGTTTTGCAGCTACTCCGGCTCCTGTGCACTCTTCGAGGATTTCCTTTGTGCACAGCCAAGCTTGGGTCCCCGGCACTCTAACCTGCATTGCACGACCTCCTGATTTGTCCTCCGGCTTCGTGGGACCCTCTTGTGCAACTTCGGGTGAGCTCCGGTTCAATCCACTTCGTAGTGCCTGTTCTGGCACTTCTGCGGGTGCTGCTTGCTCCTGAGTGAGCTCCTTGTCTTGCTGGGCGCCCCCTCTGTCCCCTCACGCAATTGGCGACATCCTGGTCCCTCCTGGGCCACAGCAGCATCCAAAAACCCGAACCGTGACCTTTGCAGCTAGCAAGGCTTGTTGGCGGCCTTTCTGCACGGAAACACTTCTGCACGACTCTTCACGACGTGAGACATCCATCCTCCAAAGGGGACGTTTCTAGCCCTTGTCGTTCTTGCAGAATCCACAGCTTCTACCATCCGGTGGCAGCTTCTTTGCACCCACAGCTGGCATTTCCTGGGCATCTGCCCACTCCCGACTTGATCGTGACTCTTGGACTTTGTCCCCTTGTTCCACGGGTACTCTCGTCAGGAAATCCATTGTTGTTGCATTGCTGGTGTTGTTGTTTCTGGCACAATTCCCCTATCACGACTTCTGTGCTCTTTGGGGAACTGAGGTGCACTTTGCACCCACTTTTCAGGGTCTTGGGGTGGGCTATTTTTCTAACCCTCACTGTTTTCTTACAGTCCCAGCGACCCTCTACAAGGTCACATAGGTTTGGGGTCCATTCGTGGTTCGCATTCCACTTCTAGAGTATATGGTTTGTGTTGCCCCTATCCCTATGTGCCCCCATTGCATTCTATTGTGACTATACATTGTTTGCACTGTTTTCTATTGCTATTACTACATATTTTGGTATTGTGTACATATATCTTGTGTATATTTGCTATCCTCATACTGAGGGTACTCACTGAGATACTTTGGCATATTGTCATAAAAATAAAGTACCTTTATTTTTAGTATATCTGTGTATTGTGTTTTCTTATGATATTGTGCATATGACACTAATGGTACTGTAGGAGCTTCACTCGTCTCCTAGTTCAGCCAAAGCTGCTCTGCTAAGCTACCTTTTCTATCAGGATAAGCTGCTAGACACCCCTCTACACTAATAAGGGATACCTGGGCCTGGTGCAAGGTGTAAGTACCCCTTGGTACTCACTACAAGCCAGTCCAGCCTCCTACACTTACTGAAAGAAACAAAGGTTAAAGTGTTAAAGTGAATATACAGTTAGGAATGGTAATAAGATCTTCCCTACGTTAACCCAGAAATACACTGAAACAACCAAAGGTAAAGTAGCATTATAGTTAGGTATGGTCATACAATCTTAGCCTATGTTAAAAAATCCTAGAAATTCACTAACAGAACAAAGTTTGAGTTGATATTATAGTTAAAGTGAAATGAGACAAAAATGAATGCTTTAAAACCAAAAAAACACTAAAATTCGCCAGTTCTAGTTTACTGAACTAACTATAATTTACATCCCAGATGTGCACTGCTTTTGACTTCGCATATTACATCACTCATGACTTGTTAAATGGCATCATTGATGACATCACGGATGACATCTCAAATGCTAGCATTGATAACCTCACTGATAACACAATAGTCACTGATACCATATAGTTATTGAGTGTACATGTAGGGATTCATTTCATCGAGGTAGCGTAAGCCTTTAGATAGATTATAATTGTGCATGTTAAATGTTATATGTCTCCTGTTTACAAATCACCAAAGCTTGGTGTGGGAGTAGAGCTCCAAGTTAAACAAGGTAAAGACTGAGCGCCTCTGATGTGGGTTGTAGAGTTATGACTGAAAAGAATGTGCCATTAGCAGCTTACTGGGCTGAAGTGCAGTGACTAACTCAAGTTCTACTAGCAATCAGGGCCTAGAGACAAAGGTGCCAAACAGAAGAATATAGTGCAGTCAAAGTGAAATAAAGCGAGCACTCTGGCGCCAGCAAGGTGCTGCTGTGGTTTAACAAAGCAACATGCTGACAACTCGTTTGAGAACCAACACTGTGCAAGTGAGGGAAAGGAAGTAAATAAAAGCAAATAAGAGAAGGGGACCAAGGGAATAATAGGAGCTAAACTGAGATAGGTCAGAGGGACACAGAACTGAGATGGGAAGGAAATAAGAAGTGGGAGGATGTAAAGGACAGGTGACAAATTTGATTGTAAGCAGAGGAAGCCAAAACCACTAGGAAATATTGCTTCAAAGACACATAACTAGGGCACGTGAGTGTATTTTACCTGTCTCTGCCCTTAGGCCCCAGAGGTTGCAACCTTGCCATGGAAAAACCTTTCCACCTGAATTCTGCACAGTGGCTTGGTTTCTTTGAGAACTGTGGATGGAATTACGACATTAATTTGGGAGCATGTACTAAAGAGACAGGTTTTGAGGATCTTTCAGGGACATCATATCCCTTCCAGGATATTAGATGCTGAAACTGCCCAAAACAAATTAAAGAATCAAGGATAACCTCTACCTCATACTCTTGGGAGCCATCAACTAATACAGGAGTAGGTGGAATTCCTTCCTTACACACTGCAAGCTTAAAACAGCAAACACAAAATACAGGATGTATATTCCACCACTTGAGTAACTGACATTGAACTTTAGATCACACTATTAATTTTAAGATGAGATAGGGTCCTCAGATCGAACAGGTAAACTTGCCATGGCATCATGTCAGTGAAAGGTATTTTGGGGAAAACTAGATCTTTTCTCCTGCTTTGTACTCAGAGGAATGTCTACAGGGACAATGGTTTATGGCCTATTTCTACCTTAAGTAAGTGTTGATATTGTTTTAGTACTTTTTTATGTGCCTCGAGAGGTGAGCACAAAGAGAACTATTGTAGGGGAGGTGCTTGAATATATGCCATAAGGACAGTATAATACTTAGGTTGCAATGAAAGTATGCAATTCTGTTCTATTCTTTCCTGGATATTTATAAAGTGCATGGCTACCCAACGGGTCTCCCAGCGCTGAGAACAGTACCATTACTAATTCAACCAAATTAGACAAATAGACAGACATTCAACAGCTTCCGGAAACTCAATTCATCTCCATCTTGCAGAACCTGAAAGACAATGAATTCCAAAATTTAGGAAGAAGACAAACGAAGGAGCAACTGCCACTTCTAACCTTCTGGACTTTAGGAGTCACCGTCCAAAATGAAGTGGAGGACCTTTTTGTGATATGCTAGATGGATCATGCAAAGAACTCTATATTAAATCCTCTCTTTGAAGTTAGCCAGAGCAGGAAGGCCAGAGAACTTACAACAGAGTGATTCTTAAGATCCTTAAAAGAAGGCTGGCCACTGCAGTTAGTTGTTGTATGCAATTACTGCCAGGCTCTTTCTTGTTGAGCGGTCTCTAACTCATTTCAATATTTAGGAAGGTCTCGAGCCATGACCTGTAAGGATTGTTAGCAGAATTCATTAAAAGGTGGATAAACAGCCTGGCAAACGGTCAGGATCTGGTTTTAAGGCTGCGAATCCCGATATAGAAGTAGCCTCATATGTTCACCTGATGACACCAAAGTACTGAATGATAATGTCAGTTATGAAACTGTGGAAAATGAGGGAAATGAAAGACAGCGCAGACACTAGTTTGGAGTGGCACCAATGACAGCCTTTGATCCTCATAGAACCACTGCTTAGTAATATTAACAGAAGAAAGACATTTACAGTTAGTCTTCTATAAATAAAGATATATTCATACAATACATTATCAGCTTACCTCTCACTTTGCAGAGAAATGCTATACTCTGGTCCTATTTGAAATCAGATCTCATGCCAAAGGCGCCAAGAAGAGGAATCCGATGCCACAGTAGTGTAATGTAAGCACCGCGCATGCGCTGAACTAGTGCCCGGGTGGAATGAAGGCAACAAGCTGATGCAAATGAAATGCTGCTATGGTGGAATAAAGTATACATAAAGTGATGGATGAATGCTTGCATTAATCTGAGGTATAGCTTAAGTAGCACAGTGTGCATGGGACCCAAGTGTGGGCATACTCACCGTCCCACTTAGGGCAACAAACTGAAGTATACAAAAAAGTGATGGATGGAATGCTTGAATTAATCTCAGCCCCTCCTAATTACTCTGGTTGCATCCCAATCTGTTGTTGATTTGCACACCCTTCCAGCTCAGCTTGGGCCCAACCATATATTAATCAGTCTTAGTCCTGCTCCAATGGGAAGAGACCAGCCTGAACTGCCTGGCTAGTTCCTCTCTAAACCGGACCACAAGCAACCTAGGAACACTTTTACCCTTATGAGGACTCAGCAGTCAGGTGACCAATGTGTGAGCATACCCATTACACTTAAGGCAACACACTATAATATATCCAAAAAAGTGATAGATGCATTGCTTGAATTAGTCACTGGGAATTACTCGCACCACCTGCCAGTCCATTATTATTTTGCACACCATGTCACCTCAGCTTGGACCCAGCCATATACAAATCAGCCTTGACCCTACTCCAGCGGTAATAGTCCAGCCTGCATTGCTAGGCTAGGTCCTCCCTGAACCTGAACACTGGCAACCCATGACTAGTTGCACCCATATTAGGGCTTATCAGCCAGGTATAACTTGGTTCCATAGGCACAGTGTGTACAGGACCCACGTCTGGATATACCCGTCCCACTTAGGGCAACACACTGAAGTATACAAAAAAGTGATGCATACAATGCTTGAACTAATATCAGACACTGGTGAGATTAGTTCAAGATGCATCCCAGTCCATTGCTATTTTGTACACCATGCCACCTCAGGTTGGATCTAGCCATATGCAAATTAGTCATGAACCTGTTCCGATTGGAACAGTTGAGCCCAAACTGCTATGTGAAGTCCTCCCTGAACCTAAACACAAGCAATATAGGATCAGTGTCACCCTTACTAGGGCTCATTGGCCAAGTATACTTGGTTCCAGTGGCAAAGTGTGCATTGGACTCATGTCTGAGCATACCTGATCCACTTAGAGAGATACACTGAAGTATACAAAAAGAGATGTATGGAATGCTTGAATTAATCGCAGCCACTGGTAATTACTCACGTTCACATATCAGTTCACCTTTGTTTTGCACACCCTACCAACTGTACTTGAACACAGCCATATGCAAATCCGTCTTGACCCTGCTCCAGTGGGAACAATTCAGTCTGATCTGCCAAACCTGCTCCTCCCTGCCCCACAACACAAGCAACCCAGAACTGGTTTCACCCTTACTGAGGCTCATTCATCAGGTATGTCTTGGCTCCAGATCTGGAAATACCTGCTGCACGTAGGGTGACCTACTGAAGCATACAAAAAGTGATAGATGGAATGCTTGAATTAATCTCAGCCACTGGTAATTACTGAAGCTACATCCCAATCCATTGTTATTTGCACACCATGCCACCTCTGCTTAGACCCGGCCACATGCATATCAATCTTGACCCTGCTCCAAAGTGAACAATCCAGCCTAAACTGCTAGGCCAGTCCTACCTAAACACAGGCAATCCAGGCCCAGTTTTGCCCATATTAGGGACCATCAGCCAGCTATAATTTGGCCCCAGTGGCACATTGCGCACAGGACCCATGTCTGGGCATACCGGTTCCACTTAGAGAGACACACTTAAGTATACAAAAAGTGATGAATGGAATGCTTGAATTAATCTCAGCCACTGGCAATTACTTGAGGCAGCATTCCAATCCAGTGTTATTTGCACACCATGCCACCTCAGCTTTGACCCAGCCATATGCAGATCAGACTTGACCCTGATCCAATAGGAACGGACAAACCTGAACTACAAGGCCAGTCCTCCCTAAACCAAAACATAAGCAATCCTGTGTCAGTTTCATCCTTATTAGGGCTCATCAGCAAGGTATATAGTTTGGTTCCATTGGCACAGTGTGCGTGGGACCCATGTCTGGGCATACCCATCCCACTTAGGGCGATACACTGAAGAAAACAAAAAAATGAATGAATGGAATGCTTCAATTCATCCCTTTTTTCTTTGTTTTGCTCTGTCTCTTTAGCCTATTTGTTTCATTTGCACCAATCGATTGACTCCAAGTATCTTTTTAGAATAAGACACCTATGTAGTATAAATAACTGCAAATGAGCACTATATATGATCTACTTGTAGACCATTTGCTCATGTCTATGGGGCAATCAGGCAGTACCTGCGGAACTGGTCTGATAGGTGAATGTATGAGTTGATTTTTTAGATGTTGGTGGGCCTGTTTTGTGTTCTTGGGCCAGTTTTTACTGTTGAATTTCCTGCTATTACCACAAACATTGCCCATAGCAAGCACAAATGCATTCAGTCTTTCATACAGTGCAAAACACCAACACAACATGTCATTACAAGTTCAAAACTGCCCCATTTGCAACAACATAGTCAATGGATACTCCCAGTCTCTGTCTCAGTCGCTCCTTTACTCACTTTCTGCTACCCTCAGATCATCCTTAGACATAACCAAAGACTGTCAATCTGCTTTCAAGTACTCAAAACTGGTGCTTAAACATTTATAAGAGACTGATGATCTGCTGCCTTTTGCAACCCCCCGATTCAATCATCAGAAACTCTCAGCACATCATTAGAGGTCCTCACTTTGTCCTCTGTTACCCACAGCTGGTAATTAAACACCACTGGCCTGCCCTCAGTGAATCTAGGTGTGCCCCAGGTACCATGTGCTTACCCTCGGAGTACACAAGCATGTCTCCAGAGTCACCCTGTCCTCCATCATCCCTAATTAGTCCTACACTCCCTAAGCTGGTCCTTTCAACTCCTCTGTTGACCCATAAACACCTCTAGGCCTTCAAAGTCCATCAAAATGTCTCACAGTCGGTCAGCTGTACTCCAGGCACCCTCGGCATACTGTCAGCAATTCTTATCTCCCCTTCAGACACAAATAGCAGGCCTTTATAGCCCCTTAGCTACTGTAAGAAAACAGTTTTTTTGCAGGTTTACACCATATTTTTACCCCATGTTTGGACTACTAGCTGATGATTTTCGACTTTGTCCAGACCTCCGTGCCAGTGTCATTTCCCTTTGTAAAATGTTATGTTGAATTGCTTACCGCCAATTGGCATGTGCTGAATTAATTGAAAGTCCCTAGTATATGGTACCCAGGTACCAAGTGCATGTAAGACTGCCTGTCCACACAAGAGCTGTAGCACTGGTTGTGCCAGTCTGTGCACAGCAAAGTAAAAACAAGACTTTCAGCTGCCATTGCAGACTGATGAGGCTGTGCATGCACTGCACACATGATGTTGCCATTACAACCAATGTCAAAGTCCTCTAGTCCCTTAACTATATATTTAAGCCTCCTCTAAGGCAGCCCTGAGACAGATTTCTGCATGCCCAGGGAGTCATGAAAAGGACTTCCAGGCAAAGGACAAAGGCTGTTGCTGCACTGGAGGTGCAACCCCCACCCACAAGATGGGCTGGAAAGAGCGTTAGCCCAAAAGGCAAGCATAAAATGGTGATGCCTTCTTTGAAGGGCTGCTGTGACAACTCGCCCATGCAGGAAGCCCTTTGTTTTCCCTAAACAGGGTAGAGCCAGGGCCAAGGAATAGAAAAACAGTTTTAGAACCAGTTTTCCATGGGTGTGCTGCCCATGGTAGCCACACCCCCAGGAATGGGCTACTGAGGTACTCACACTCGAGGAAGACTTCAGCCATGCTGCTTGTGGCATACAAGATGCTCTCTGGGACACCCAGATGCCCCACATAACCGGATATGTACCACCAGATGGGAGGGAACCTAGTAGCCCATTGGCTAGTGACTGCATTGTCCTTTTGGTGCCCTTCACTGGGATCTGATGGGCACGCCTGGCGGAGACTTCAGTACTCACTGGATCTGGACCAAGGATGAGAAGAAGACCACTCTGCACCCATTGGAAGCACACAAAGAGAGGCTGAGCCCCCGGAGCCACTGCACCTGCCGCACTTGACCTAATGGAGTTTGGACCCTGTTCTTTGTGCCTGGCTCAGGGAAAAGTTGATTCCCAGTCCAGAGCAGAGACTCCAAGTGGTAGTTTGCTGGCCCCTCAGAATGGCAAAGGAGAATTTAAAGGTGCAAGAGCCCAAACTGCATTCCTGGTATCCACCGCAGCTGTTGTGTGAGTACTGGACACCGGGCACTATGACAAAAAAATTGGAAATGCACCTGAGTCTGCTGGACATATGGGTGTTAGCTGTGACCAGCTTAGTCCACCCTAAGGGACATTAGCCTGCACAAAAGGTTTGCACCAGCACTGCTGTGATGCAAAAACAAAAGGTGTGCATTGGCAGTCCTTTGCCTCCTGCATAAAGGACTTTGTGGGACCCTGAGATACATGGCCGGAGTCACCTCCCTTCACCTGTGGACTTAGGACTCAACTGGACTTCCCCCCGTGGACCGCAAAGCACCTGGAGCATCCATTGAACATCCTTAAGCCTGCATCCCTCCCCATTAGGACTACTCCATAGTAGTCAGTGGCGGTTGTCCTTCAAAGTTTGGAAGTCGCTTCAAAGATGCTTTGATGGCCAGATAATTGTTCAAGGTTTCATTTGCTGACTCCTAGCCTTCTGCCCTGTCATATTTGTTTGCCCAACCTGTGCCAGAGTCGCTGAACTCAGTGTATCAAACATTTACAAAATTTTGCATAGCTTTCAATTGCCTATGCTTGTTTGCACTTGCTGTTAAAGTTTTTAAATGTTTTAAAAATTCATATCTCCGGGACCCTCTGGTGAATTTTAGTGATAAGGGACTCTAAAAACTCATAAAATATGCTCTATTTTTATACATTGTTGTTGTGTTTCTTTCTTGTTCGGTGACTTTATTTCATTTTTTTATGTTGTTAAATACTTTACACATTGTTCATTTGCTAAGCTGTTAGAAATAGGGTCTCTGGTTGGCAGTAAGTTTGCACTCTGTCCAAGCAGGGACCCTCACTCTAGTCAGGGTAAGGAAATTACATTTCTAAGACAACCCCTGCTCACCCCCTTGGTAGCTTGGTACGAGCAGTCAGGCTTATCTCAAAGGCAATGTGTAAAGTATTTGTACCAACACACACAGTAATACAGTGAAAACACTACAAAATGGACACAACACAGGTTTAGAAAAATAGCCAATATTTATCTAAATCAAACAAGACCAAAACAACAAACATTCAACATACACAAGCAAAGTTATGAATTTTTAAATTAAAAAGTGTGTTACGCCATAGAAATCAATGGATGCCTTGATGTTACACAAAGTACCTGGTTTGTGTCTAAAATAAAGCCTCACGGGCAAGCGTGCATCGGAAAAGTCAGCGATGTGTTGATTCCTTACTCGCAAGTGAGGCCATGCGTTGTTTCTTTTTTAGTCAGGTAGGCGATGCATAGCTTTTTTCCTCTGCAGCGGAGCTATGCATAAAATTCCGGACAGACAACCTTGGATCCACGCAGGTTCATAATTACTTTGATGCCCAGCAATGATACATGCGAAATCCGGCCGCACAGTATTGAAGAGCCGCGCTGCGTGGGAGATGTGTCAATTTTAGCAGCCGCAAGTGGGTGTTGTGTTGTTTCTCCTGCCACAATGCAGATGGTGCGTTGATTTCCCAGCAGCAATGCAGGGGGTGCGTTGATTTTCCAGCTGTGATGCAGGTTCTGTGTTGTTATTACAGCTGTGTTGCAGGTGGTGCATCAATTGTTCTCACACACAGTATGGATTTTTGCCTTGGTTCCATCAGCTTCACCTTACAAGGGCACAGGGACTGGAGTGGACACCACTTGGCAGGGTAGGAGTCTCAGCAAGAGAGTCCAGGTGCTAGCAGAGGAAGTCTTTGATGGCCCTAACACTTCAAAACAGGCTGCAAGCTTAGTCCAAGCCCTTGGAGACACTTCACAAGTAGGAAAATACCACAAAGTACGGTCTTTGTCCTCTCTCAGGTAGAAACAGCAACTGCAGGCCAACCCAGCAAAGCACACTCACAGGCAAAGGGGCAGAACTCCTCCTCCAGCTCTTCTTCTTGGCAGAGGTTCCTCTTGACGACAGAAGTAATCTAAAAATCTGGAGTTTTGGGTCCACTACTTATACCCCTTTCTGCCTTTGAAGTAGGTAAACTTCAAAGGAAATCCTCTGTTGTTGACAAGATCCTGCCTTGGCCAGGCCTGGCCCCAGCCACACACCAGAGGGTTGGAGACTGCATTGTGTAAGGGCAGGCACTGCCCTTTCATGTGTAAGTGACAGCTCCTCCCTCCCCACTCTAGCCCTGGAGACTCATCAGGATATGTAGGCTAGACCCCAGCTCCCTTTGTGTCACTGTCTAATAGAGATTCACAAACAGCCCAACTGTCAGTCTGAACCAGACATGAAATTCACAAGCAGGCACTGGCACAGAATGGTTAAGCAAGAAAATGCCCACTTTCCAAATGTGGCATTTTGAAACTGACAATCCAAAACCCAACTTTACCAAAAGATGTACTTTTAAATTGTGAGTTCAGAGACCGCAAACTCCACATCTCTATCTGCTCTCATTGGGAAATTGCACTTATTTAAAGGCTGTGCACATTTTAACCTATGAGAGAGATAGGCCTTGCAACAGTGAAAAACAAATTTGGCAGTATTTCACTGTCAGGGCATGTAAAACACATCAGTACATGTCCTACCTTTAACATACACTGCACTATGCATATGGAACTACTGAGGGCTTACCTTAGGGGCGCCTTGCATGTATAAAAAGAGAAGGTTTGGGCCTGGCAAGTGGGCACACTTGCCAAGTCGAGCTTAAAACTACACAACACAGACACTGCAGTGGCAGGTCTCAGCCATGTTTACAGGGCTACTCGTGTGGGTGGTACAACCAGTTCTGCAGGCCCACTAGTAGCATTTGGTTTACAGGCCCTGTCTAGTGCACTTTACTAGGGACTTACTAGTAAATAAAATATGCCAATCATGGAAAAGCAAATTACACCTATAGTTTACACAGAGAGCACTTGCGCACTGGTCAGCAGTGGTAAAGTGCCCAGAGTACCGAAGCCAGCAAAAACAAAGTCCAGCACACAGTCGAAAACACAGGAACCAGAGGAAAAAGAAACAGGGAAAAACCACCCCAAGAATGCCAGGTCTAACATAAGCCTTACTGCTCCGTGCCATATCTATTAAAGGGTTGAGCTGAGGGTTGAGCAAATAACTCTGACTGGACCCATGAAGACAAATGTGAGTGTCCTGCATGACAAGGCCTCATTCTTGCCATTTAGTACACCCATTTCCTTACAGCTATCCTTCAGACAAGCCACAGTAGGTCCATAGGTACCATCAGTTTGTCCGAAAAGAGGTTAAACAAACCAAGATGACTGTTGGTCACCTGCAGGTAATGTGTGTAATCTCACCATCGATGACCAATAGCTTTTTAGGATGCACCCCCAGTAGTCAGTCAGCACCACAATTTCCCTCATAGGCCCTTGGCATGCTGTCTGGCATCCCCAGCAGACCTCCGAGACTCTCTGCTGGCTTGTAGAGATCTTTTGTCTGCTTTGAGATAACTCCAGCCACTATTAAATACTTCCAGCTAGCCTTTGCTGAAATTCCCTAAGGATCTGTCAGTGATCCTCTGAAAACCCTCCCTCAGAAATTCCAATGCTCAGCTAACTTTCATTCTCAATGTACGATCATTAGCTCCCTTGGCAAGCCATTGACCCACCCTCAGACACTTCTAGCTGGTTAGTATGTCCCATGATATGGTCCTAGAAATCCTGATCCAGCATTCAAGCTTCTCATTAGGTCTTCAGAGGCCCTGAGTCATCCAACAGACACCAGCACTCTCACTTAAACAACCTTCAAACCATTTTCAACCCCAATCAGTCCTTAGAGTCCCTAAAGTCCCTCAGCATGCCGCCAGCCTACCACTGTACACCTTCATTTGGCCATTCTGTCTTCAGATGACACAATCAGGTATTTAAACAACTTAGGTGCACTTTCAGAGACCCTTGGTGTGTCCACAGACTCCTCCAGCATGCCCTTTGACTATATGAGGATGCTCTCAGAGACACTCAGGCTGCCCCTCTCCTTAGCTGGTTCATGAAGGTTCCCTGTTGTTCCTCAGAGACCATTGGCATGCCCTTGGAGACCAGTATGTCCTCAAGTGACTCTGAGCCTGTTGTCCATCACCACAACTGGTCCTACTACTCACCTAACCTAGAGGTCTTCAGTGTGCCCTCAGACACCTACAACAGACCCTCAAATAGACCCTCAAAGATCATTTGTGTCTCTCTAAGAGAACTGCTTGCCTCCAGATATTAACAGCTGCCCTTCAAAGTGCATCATTCCATTTTAATAGACAAGACCATGGGCAGGCTTGAGGGGCTCATCAACTGAGTTAACCTTTGACCATCTTGGAAAATAATAAGGCTAGCACTTTCCATTAAAAGTTTGACTATAAGGCACACAAAGTGCTAGATAGGGGATGCTGTAGGAAATTTACCAAGAAAGTTCAGGTATTTCCAACAACCTCTGCTCTGTTTACCCTATAACTTGGTGTTTAGACCAACTATAATCAAAATACTCAGGAAATGTGGTGAACACAAGAAGAAGACTCACATTAGAATACTATGCTAGAATACCAACAAGTGATTCCAGAGGGGTTACAACCTGAGGCCTTTTTTCGTGGATCACACTAGTTTTCTGCTCTCAATCTAAAAATCAGGCTCCTACATGATTGACATTAGCAGCATAGAGTAGACAGAACTCTTAACTATACAACATTTTTTACTTAGAGCTGGCTTCCAATGGGAATCTGTCAATAACGTTTATGCCATTTATTTTCCTCCAAAGCGATAAGTCAACCTAATAACATCACTGGGATTGCTCCCACCCCAGGGATCACATTGAGCAACAATTCCATGATTGGTAAGTCTTTCCATGCACTACTCTTAACACATGTCTTCATTCCATTATCAGAAGAGAACCTTCACCGTCCATGTGCATACACTTTTAAATGAGGTCCAAAGAAAAGTGAAATAAACTACAACACACATTGCTCTTGAACCCTCAATACCAATGGAAGCTATTGAGAGTCTTCCATCATTGGGAGTAACTTGAGAAAATTAAACTGAATGTAAATAGAGAACACCGACTATCATTTTAACCTACTAATACGGTTGAAAAAGGTAAAGATGGCAAGTTGTTTAAGATTCTATGCTCATGATATCACATGAGGCAGATGCCCCCTGATATCAATTTTGGGTTTACATGTCGGACTAGAAGCAGATTCCAGGGAGAATGAATATTGATCAAGAAAAGTCACCCAGGGGAGGCTGAAGTGTCAGGTAGTAAGGAGCCCACCATCAAAGTCCCTGAAAAGAGAAATACCAACAAATTGTGATTTGCATTAATAAGTAGAATGTTATCCTCTTGAGAGTTTGAAGATATGCAAAGGAGCATAACTGAGAAAGTGCACTGAAAATTCAGCAGACCCTACTACAAACCATAAGAGCAGTAAAACCAACAGGCTGCGTCTCAGCAGGTATCAGTGTTTACCTGATACTCGGCGCTCTTTGCAGATGAAAAAATACAAATTGGATTGATAATGTTATAAACCACTTTCCACTTGTCTATACTTCATGTTTTGTTCTTTCCTCACTGCTTTTTCTCAATGTCATGATCAAAATCTGAATGTGATTTTATTCCTCAAATGGTATATGAATGCTATTAAGTTAACCTTTTTCAACCTTATTCACCACGTCACCTGAGCACCTGAAACTCTACAATAGTGTTTCACACCACAATCTCTTCTCCACTACGTCTCTCCAACTCATCCCATACTGTTGTGGCTTCATCAAACTCAGCTCCTCAACACACATCCTACAGCCACTGCTTCTCCACAAGTTGCTCCTTCTGTCTCACACCTTCCCACTGTATCTCACCCCACCTCATCACCTTCACAAATACCTCATTCCACCATATCCTCCTCAGTACCTCCTTCCATTTGCCTCCCTCAACCAAAACCTTCCCGGCATTCAGCTTATCCAGCAGTATCTTAATTGACTGAATTGTCCACATAGCCTCCTCCAAGCCATACCCCTCTACCAGTCCCTCCTTTACCTCACAGTACCTTAGCCCACCTTGCCCTTTCACCATAAACTTGCTTCACTTACCGCCTGCACCTTATCCTACCTATGCCCCTTCACCGGTATCCATATCACCCAGTATACCTCATCCTAGCTCAGTCCCTCTATCAGTCCCTTCCTCAATCTGCAGCAGGCACACAATGCTTCTTAGGCTATAGAGGCTTCAGCCTCCTCACACCACTTGTGTCATGTGCTATAGCCTGGGCTGCTGCATCTTCCAGTTTTAACTGATGTGTGCACTGGGCTGAGGCCCCAAGGCCAGTCTCATCAGGGGCATAGCTTCTGGGAGGGGTGTTTGGGTTGTCACAAATGCATTTTGCCTTTCCTGGTAGAGGCCCGGGACTCTAAATTGAGGTTGGCGGTGTCTGAGTTGGGTTTCCCATGGGTTCATAAATGCTCACAGCATGGCACATATCCCTGTTAATCTATGAAGAACGTGTTTGGACCAGACCCACTATCTTCAACAAGGGTTGCTGTTCAAAATTGTAAAACAAGGAGAGAGCAGAGAGATAGGAGAAAGTAGACCTCCATGAAAATGGAAGAAGAAGGACAGAGAAAAAGAAGACGAAAAAACAGAGGAAGTGCATTAACCAACTATGGATTGCTCCGCAATCAAAACCAAACCAAAACTCCCTCCCTCCACCTGGAATCCTCACCGATACCACCCACAGCCAAAAAGAAAACAAGAGCCATGTATACCTCGACTGAACACCTGGCCCTGTAAAGAGCAAGTTGGAGCACAAAACAATAGCAACGCTGGCTTAGCATTATACCAGTATCACTGAAACATTAGTGATCGTGTCTGTAAACTAGCATAAAGGCAATTCTATCTTGAACAGACATAATCGAGTAACACTGATAACATAAAAATAATACTTCTGTTATGCAGGACATAAATGCTACAATCATGAGATATTACAAAAACCTCCATGTGAAAGTCGGTGAGCCCATTCAGAAGATCCCTATTTTAGGGAAGGAAAAATCATTCTGTAAACTAGAGTGTAAAGTATCAAACATGGCTGAAATATGGTACAAAGTAATTGAGGAAAACATATGAACTAGGCATATATAACTTTATAGCATATCTGCAACTTATCCTAATATTAACTGCACAGATGAAAAAAACTTAACCTGCGGTGGAAAAGTATTAAAAGATAGAAGTTAGACAAAGGTGAGCACCCATACTGAGGTGAGAGAGACCTCTCAGCGGAGTATGTTTACAGGGTGATAATAATGAGACATACTGTACATGAGTCCACAAATCTTTTACAAAGGACTCTAGTTCCTGGTAGTGGGGTGTCCCTCGTGAGTGATTACCATTTTCGCTGGGCCAACAAAAGAAAACAAAATATTCAGGGATCTCAAATCCAGATGTAGAGCCATGAATCTTTTCCTGCGGTTTATTGTGGGTTTACCATAGGTTTGGAAGATCCCGCTCTTCAAGCCCTTTCCAATCCATGGCTTTTATGTTCCTCATAGATTGAGAATCATTTTTCTGTTCTGGTATCTTTAGAGCCTAAAGATTAGTAGTCTTGCCTTGGATAACGTAGAGGCAGATTTCGTCGGAATTCTATACACTCTCTCGATTCCAAAGTCTTTTGAAAACAATATCTTAATCTCTTCAGGGAGCCAGGTTTCAATGAATGTCAGACATGATTAAGCGTTGTTTTATATACTTTCAACTAGGTGGAAAACTCTTAATTTGTCTCTCTTATTTCTGTCCTCCAGATCAATTAATTCCCATTCAAGGGATTAAATTTTTCATGCCAAAAAGTCAAACTTTTTCAGTAGTACATTTTCAGTATCCTCTGTTTTCTCAATTCTTGATTCTGTATCCTCTAATTTGCTAGTGCTTTGACATCCTGACAAAACCCACTATTTCTGCTTGCAGGCATTCCATATTTGCTTTTGTTGATGGCATCAAGTTGTGCAGAGAGTTGAGGCATTGAAGGATTATATTGATATTATTGGAGAGATCTTGTTTACCGTTCATTGCAGATTCTGGGAGAAGGAGGTCTGGTATGGTGCACTTTTGACCCAGCTTTTGCCCTCTCAGTTCCTTGGCATTCTTATGATGCCTTTATTTAGAATCAGCCATTGTGTGGACCTTTTAAATATTGCACTAGAACGCTGTTGCTTATGGGAGGAATTCACCACCCAAAAAGCAATAAGCAAGGGATGACCAAGTACGGTGTATTTAGCCAAGAGTTCAGTGGATTGATAGTAGTGGTTAACAGGTAAGTTCCTTATTATCACATATGTTCCTTAAAAGTAGTCACCATCAGGGGCGGCTTCTCCATTAGGGCAGAGGATAGTCACCCCCGCCAGCAGCAGCAGCAGCTGCAAATCTTTTCAAGAAAACGATAATAAGCAGTGTTTATTATCGTTTTCTTGAAAAGGGGCAGGGCCACAGGCGGTGATGAGCACTTGAGGGGAGTGCATGTAGCACTCCCCTCGGAGCAAATGTGTGTTTGACCGGCCAGCTCAGGCAGACCAAACAAACATGCACAGTAGGCTCTCTCCAGCCTGGCAACACAGTTGCTTGGCTGGAGAGAGCCTGCACAGGCTCCTGGTCTGCCTGGGAGTGCCCTGGCTGGGCGCTCCCAGACAATTCTGACGCTGCTTTGACCAGAGTCAGGATTGGTGCAGGGCAGGCTTGAAGCCTGTGTCTGCAGAGGAGCGGATGAAGCTGCGGCAGCAAATGTTTTTTTTTAATGATTTTTTATTTAATTCTTTAATTTTTATTCCCAACACCTCCCCAACCCCCTGCACGCTGCACCTCCCCTTCTGCTGTTTGCGAGTCATGAGTGGTCACCATATGTATAGCGCCAGTGTATGTTTGCTAAAATGCTCTAAAATTCTTCCCCTGCTTGGTGAACATATTCTTCACTCAGTTGAAATAGCAAGGTGAATATCCGGTGTTCTGTATGGGAGGAGAACTAATAGTAGCACCGGATGCACCATATAATCGTCACAACCTTGCTATACAGTGCTGTGAGATACAGTGTCAGTCTGCCGCCAAATAGATTGCGGAAATGTGTGTCCCAAATACCTTCAGTAACTTTTGAGGCAGTTCAAGCCAATGCAGAGTGAGCAGTGACTGACGATTCCCTCGCACGCTGTCAGGCAATTAACATGACAACCCTCCTGATTCAGGCAGGCTACCGATTTCAAGGCTAGTCTTCCACCTCTCAATTCCTGCATGTAAAAACCTGAATCCTCTGCAGGCTTCAACTGACGGGCCTTGTCTTCGGAGTCTGCACTGTCAGTAACCTTCTGCAGGGCAGTGCATAGCACTTGCATCATGCTCCCTCTGCCAGCCATTGCATTTTCTCCGTGCTCCTGACAGTTAAGGAAAATAAAACTTACATTTGCGTAGCTAATATCCAATCCTGTAGCATCAGACTTGCAAATCTCATACATAACAGTAACCAATTCAGGCCCCAATAGAAGTCAATGGGGGAAATACATTCTCCCTGTTTTTTTCTAGAAATCTCCCACTTTTCTCTTCTAAAATGTTGGCATGTATGAATTAATCCCTTGTGTCACCACAAACGCTGCAAGAGGGTCACTTAAAAGCAATGGTTCGGAAAGGTAGGAATGCAGGGTTAATGAGCAGAAGTTACCACATTCATCCGACAGGCGCAGTCGTTTCCATCCTATTCCGTGGTGCCCAGCAGTGTACAACACCATTTTGTGAATCTCCATGTTATTAGCAAAGACGGCTCAAGTGAGCAGAAAAGCACGGCTGGCATCAACAGCTGCAAGTTCTTCAATTCAAAGACTGAATGCAGGGCTTAAAGTGGGCCGGGTCCTGACGGTGCTCAGCACCAGCAGTTCTATAAGGCAGGTGCTCAGAGGGGTCCCTATTGGGCTCTCCATTTTTGCCCTCACCCTCAGAGTGGAAAATAAATCTTAAATTGGCAGCAGTACCACCCTGCGCTGTCTTTGATGTAACTTGAAAGAGACTCGTTACAGTTATTTCACAGACTCATCATCTCAGAACTGAAGCATTTTCAATATTTTATACAACAAAGTAATTGTTGTTAGTTATTTACCTTATGCAACTAATAACCATTGACAAAGCCAACAGTCCTGGCTTGTTGTAGGTATAATTTTAGTTGTTATATTATATATCTGGATTCAATGGCAGAAAGAATCAGCAAAATACAAGTCGGGCAGCACACTATGCTAAGCACTGATTTTTAGCTTCTGTGTTTTAAGACACGCCCTTAATTACATCGGCCACAGCCTTTTGAGAGACCCTCTAGTTTTTTCATCCCACTTAGAGCCCTGATTGAATGCCATTACATTTCAGAAATTAACCACATGTAAGTGTTGGTTTTACGGCTTCGTAGTTCTGGAGATCTCGGTGGCTTTCAGAAGCTCAGGAGCAGAGCTCCTTAGTCACGCTGCCATTACCATCAGGCCTCAGCCATGCCCCAGCCAATAGAAAGTAAGAACATCTTAGAAGGTATACACACATCCACGCACCCATACACAAAACAGACACCTACTTGCACACATTGGTAAATGCATTAGCACCCAAGCCATCTCACCACATTGGAATCTATGACCTAACACTTGCACCCAGATCACTACAGGAAACGCATAATCCTTGAATTATGTCATTGGGATTGGAAACTGTATAGGGCTTCAAGAATTTTTTATTATTTTTCAGACTATCGCCAGCTCTGCCCTTAACAGCCAAAGCCTGTCCTCTTCCAATTCTTATCACCAGCCCTGCATGATGCACCATCTTTTTAGTTGGGCACACTGCAGAGATGGTTGGGAAATTTTCGATTTATGCCCACTGAACGTCGCTGGCTAGGCTACGTTCGTCCCAAACTTTTCAAAGGTCATAAAGCTTTTTGCAAGTCGCCCTAAACTCATTTATAGATACAGGAGGCTTTCTGTTCTTTATTGCTTCTTGTGTCCCCTGCAGTCTTGGCTTCTTGGCTAATTAGCCCATTTGCGAAGTTTTCAACTTAGCATCTGAGATAGATCATCTGGGGTGAAAGGATCAATTAATGCTCTAGCCCTCCAAGCCAGTCTGCTCTTCTAATCCCGGGTAATTGTTGTTTACGGCAAACTGTATTGTGGATTATATAGGCGCTGTTGTACTGTGAATGAGGATGCAACATTTTCCTTCTACAAAGCCTACTTTGAACCTGAGGGGGTAAACCTTCTGCTTTTTTACTTCATGAATCACTGGGTCTGAATCTCCAAAAGGTCACACCCTTCATCTCAGGGCATTTCACTTGTTGCATGCTCTACGAATACTCCCAAAATAGTAATTGTTGGCATGCGGGACTGCTTCCATCCTCACACCTTTCTCTTACATGCATGAAAAGGTGGAGCTGCTAGATTGTTTATGACACGGTTTTAAGCAGCTTCAACCATGCAAATGCCCCAAAACACTTTAAACACATGGCAAAATGCACTCACATGCTTCGATATATGCATTGGCATTTATATAGTACAGGTTAAGCTATGAGCACTGTACATGTTGGAGGAATGGGAGACAATGTACAAGACCATGTAAATCAAGTGGGGATTAAACAAACATAATTCATACATGACATTTTTTACATGTAGGGAGAATAAGTGATTTGATTTGCACCGAATCCTGTAATGGGGAGACATGCACCAATAACAGGATTCAAACCTGTATCTCCAAGTTTCAAAGTCGGCAGCCGTAGCCATTTGGCCTCAGCTCCTCCCATCCATGCAGTAGGGAGGAGAGGTGGCCTAGTGCCTAGAGCTATTGACATTGAATCAACAAATTCAGTCTTCGATCAATATCATGTGATTATGGGCAAATAATGTAATCTCCCTGTGCATAAAAATGTATAATGCAATCTGGCTCGCTTATGAAGCATTCAAATGCCCTCAGACCAAGTTCATACTATAAGAAGCTGCACACAGAGAGGTACGATAGAATCTAAGGCCTGAGTGACCTATCTCTTGATCTCTTTTACTTAAAAAACAACATGACCAGAGCAATACTTTGTTACTCACACAACCCATTCACAAATGCACTTTGGCATCTTGTTGTGATTAGTAAACTGTATATAAATACAACTATAATAGAAAGCAATTTATTGTATCCCTACAGTACTGCAAGGCCATAATAATGGAAATTCAAAGCTAGATTAATCTCTGTCAACATAATTTGCTCTGCCCTCTATAACCTTGTAGACTTTAATTAGGCCGTAATTCCAAGATGTGTTTTAAGCTCTGACCCATGCCAAATGGACTTTTGAGCATAGATTGGATATCTGTGTTGTGCCTCAATTATCACACACTAGGGTTTACCTCTAACAGATTTCTCCAGGAAAAAAACGTGTGAAATCTATTAGGCTAAAATCTTCAGGAATATAAGCAACATATGTGGTACACATTGCGGTAAACACTGAGGCCCAGATTTACACTTTTTTCGCAAAACTGCGCTAATGCAGATTTGCGTGAAAAAGTATACCGCCGGCTAGTGCCATTCCAAGATGCCGGGCGGGCGTCATGTTTATGGAATTACGATAGCTGGCAGTAAGCCCTATCTAGCGTCATGCAAAAGGTTGCTGGCTGGGTGGGGGAGGCGTAGGGGAAACAGGAGCTTGTGCCTCAAAGGATGACGCTAGTCTGGTTAGAGGCATAAAATTGCCTCTAACCAGACTAGCGTCATCCTTTGATACACAACCCCCATGGACATGACTCTTGCCTTAGTAAAGAAAGGAGTCATGCCCACCACCCCAATGGCCATGCCCAGGGGACACATATCCCCTGGGCATGGCCATTGGGCCCAGTGCCATGTAGGGGGGCTCAAGTTAGGTCCCCCTATGACACTTTAAAATCACATTTAAAATTCTCACCTGTACTTATCATACTTACCTGGAATAGGGTCCCCCCCATCATCTGGCGTCCCTCTGGTGTGGGTGGGGGTGTCCATGGGGCTAGGGAAGGGCTCCTGTGGGCTCATTCCATGGTCTCTGACCACGGAAATAGGCCACAGGTCCCCTAACGCCTGCCCTGACCCAGGCATTAAATAATGGCACTAAGCAAGCTTGGCACCATTATTTAAGGCCCGTTCCCCCTTGCTTGATTTTAGCAAGGGGGGATAAATATGGCACTAAGGCCATATCGTTATTTTTTGCACGGGAACGCCTACCTTGCATCTCATTGACGCAACATAGTTTCCGCAAGCAAAAAATTACTTTAACTCCAAAACCCTGGCGCTAGACGCGTCTAGTGCCAAAGTAGAAATATGGAGTTAGGTTTCCGCCAAATGTGCGTAAAAAAATGACCCAAATTTGGGGCAAACATAGTGTAAACCTGGGCCTGAATCCACATTCTAGAACTCATTCTGAGTTGGGTGGCTCTGAAGAGAAGGTAATTGCATCACCTAGTAAACAGCCCACCCTGGGTAGTGATACTTACCAAGGAGCAGAAATTATCACCCACATTCTGCAGGGCCTTAGTTTCCCCATTGGTCTTTATATTATGCTATTCATACATGTACATAGCTAACTATATTTTAGTCTCAGTTTGGTGCAACTAAGCTCAACTATTTTGTCAATTTTTCTATCTGTGGCAAACTCATATACTCTAAAAATACTCCACCTCTGCTGCTTTTGCCCTGACACTACTATAACACATTATGTACACGTGTGTCCAAAATATAGAGGTGTGTAGGGAACGCTTTTCTTTTATGTAAGTTTTCCAGACATCTGGAGTCACCAGATCTGTTTTCATTCCTGCACTAACATTACATCGCATAGACAGGCAAAGCACAATACTCAAGATCATAAGCACACAGATATTGATCATACAAAGCCTTCATATTCCAGTTTTTACTGTGCATTTTCCAAAAGGCTTGATTTGGCGAAAGTTAACGAGGGGTGTGCACTTTATTGCACCCATTAATTAACGTGCGATGAACATCACAACACGAATAACTATAATCCCTGAGCAAACAGGTATTTGCACAAAGATCGCAACTGTTACGTATAGTCAGGCCTATAGTATTTACCTATGTATCTGATCCTGGTGCTTTGAAACTGCCGCCATTTGATAAATAGTGAAAAAGAATACACCACAAATGTACGGATGAACCTTAAACGTGGTTCTTTAGAGAATAGGGCCAGCTGGAAGTAGCTTCGGGATAACAAACAACAATTTTAAATATTATGCCTGCTCTGATGAAGTTACCTGATACTGACAGACTTCTCAAACCCTGATTTATTGTCTTGAAGACTGTGTAGAAATGGGCATTTGGAGAATGTTTATAATGGTGACTGTTCTTCAGCATCTCTCATGCTCGAAAGTATATTTAATAAAGTCTAACACAGGTTTGTGTTCCCCTGGACCTCTTTTATAATACACTTTGCATGCATAGGTTTGTTGAGTCCACAGTCACCAAACATAGGATCAGTGGTGATTTTAGAAATAATGATGGATTGTGGAAGCTTTCTTTTGTGACGGTTCATTGTCATAGAAGGAATAGCTTAGGTGTGTGGGACCTAACTAAGAGATGGGTTGGCTATGCAACACCTGAGCATATAACAATCATAATATTTTGTACTCTTGATGATGAAGGGTTGTTTTTTCTGCCCAGTACATTGTGGGTGATGTGTCACCATGGCATGACTACTGTTGTGTCTCCGCAGGATCATGGCATTGAGGCTTGATCCAGGGCCCCCAACACAGCAGTTCAGTATACACAGGCCCACATCATACAGCATTTGCACATTATAGGTGGCTTCATTTACCGGTGTAGCACACTTGTTCCTATTTACGTGAGGCCAATAGGTGTACATGAGTGGAGTCGATTGACTCTAGAATGTTAAGAAATCCAGGCTGTAGCGAAGATGTTTGCTTTGCTGGTATTGGCTGTATAGGTGTCCAAGGGGAATTGTATATGCTGCCCACTCACTCTCTGCAAAGCATTGATCACTAGCTGAGTATTTTGCTAAAGGTGGATTGAGAATACCAAAGCACCAATCCTAATCCCCTCTGTATGGTGTCTGTTACAAAGAATATGTGCTGCTAGCATTTCGGGGGGTGAGGTGGCAATCGATCCCTCCCTATGTTGGGCTCCTAGGTATCTGTAATAATGAAAATATGGCTTTATGCTGCCCATATCGGGCGTGCACATCCTTTGTGCCTCAGGATGACTCATCTTGGTTCTAGCCTTATCCTGGCTCTCATTTTGCAATAGCAGGATGGTTCGAGTTCATCGATTGGTGGCCTATTTGCCATCTTCATTCTGCATAATTTATTGTAGATAAACACTGTCTCTCATAGTATGATATTGGCCTAGGAGTGCTGTATCCACGGTAGTGCAGTGAAGAATTGAAGTGCGGGCTGCTCCAGTCAACCTAGGAGAGCTTTAACTCTGCGTGGCTGTTTATGTAGGTCTGGTCATGTGTGCAGGTTTGTGTGCATGTGATTTTATTTTTCACCTCAAAGTATATGTACTGTGTTTTTTCAGTATTGTGTTGGTCTTAATTTTTGCATTGGTTATAGCTTTTATTCTATTGACTACACTTTCAGAAATTTTTACCACCTGCATTTATTTTTCATGAGTTTTCAATAACTTCTCATACTTATAATTGTGTTTTATTTACCGCATGTGTTATTTTTTGCATTTTGTAAATATCACGTAGTAAATAGCTCACGTGATAAATAGTGCACGTGGACCACAGACATGTGGTATTTAGCACACGTGACATGCAGTTTTTAACCCGTGATCAGTCGAGTGGGTAAATTAATGTGCTATTGACCGTGGCATGCAGTAGTTACCACTATGCCTAACTTGTAATCAGGGCCCACGTGTCCTGCAGCATTTAGCATGTATCTTTTGCACATTAGAACACCATTCTTTACACAGTTATTTTCTAGCCAGCTCTTCTGGCCTTGTGGATTCCTGGACAAATTTAGCGCAAATATGCATTGCATATGAGAACGGCTAAATACAGGTGCTAACAGGAACTATTTTATTTGTATTTAGTGTAGGGGACTGTCATGGCAGAGCAATTACGAAACAGCAATATTGCCAATGAAGTGCACTCAACCAATCTCAGGGTAAGGAAAGATGAAACAGGAACCTAACATGTGGCTTGCAGTCACAACCCAGCATCAGGCGTTAAACCACGCTGCACAATATTCTCTAAGACCTGCCTATGCATGTGCAACCCAGCAACCATAGGATGCAATATTCAAAGAGCAGATTAGAAACATGCCTGGCCAAGAAAAAGGCAGGGGGACTTTCTGTACATATAAGGATACATTTTTCATGAACACACTGTCTTTTCACCGAAGGAGTATTCTGAGAAACGACAAAAGGGGTTGTTGTCTTGAAAAAACCGTGAAAACTAGTTCTAATGTAGTTTACTATTGAAATTTGTAGAAACCACTTTCTCCTGTATTTCAACTCTGACAGTAGCCTTTACACAGGGATAACTACACAAAAACATTTCTTATTCGAGCCACCCCCGGTCCCCACTGCTTCAGGACTAGCACCCTTCAACATTAGGGCCTAAATGCGCTGCAGCTCTTCAGTACCTCAGTCCAAACCTGCTTCTTCACAACTGTTGTACAACAACTCCTACTCCCTCCCCCCCCACCACAGAAGAGCACCCCAGCTTAGCCCCTGCACCTGTACCTCCATATCAGGGATGTTCTCTATCAGCTGCCAGGCAATATCGGTGCAACCTTGTGCTCTAGCTTCTTGTGGCATGTCACTATCAGAGAACCAGTCCCTGTTGACGACATGAGCGTATGCAGCTCCTGGGGTGGCGTGCTGGACTCTCGTTGTTGTTACCAGACCCACAGACTTCCCTGCAGGGGACACAAAATACATGATCATTAGAGGATGTGTATTGTTACAACAGAAAGACCGATTTGCCTGAAATATTATGAGAGCAATCAAGGAATGCTTTTCCTGCATAAACTCATGGCATTCCATCCTTCGAGCTAGACACTTTCAGTAGAGAAACCAGTGTGTGTCATGGGCCCTAGTGCAAGGGAAGAAGGGTGCCCCTGGCTGTACTTTGAATGATAAAATACATCACTAGTGAAGCTCCAGTCAACCCCAGAGGCCCCTGGTCCACTGCACAACCTGCACCTATGGAAGCAACACCCCTGAACACTTTATTTTAAGAGAGAATGTGAAGTGAAGAAAGAGACCTAGAGAGATAGGCAACAAAAGAGAAAACATTATAATAAGTGGAATAAAAATGCAGTGATCAGGACAGAAAAAACACAGATAGAAAGAGAAAATCGCATTTAAACAGCATAGAAAAAGAAAAAACATGAATGAGATGAGATTTATTTCCTTTTTTTAGGAGGCATTTGCCGCCTGCGCCTTGTCTTCTTCTTTACCATCTTTAGGACACCATAGGATTGCAGTAAAGATCTCAGAGACAGAGATTAATAAAACATGTTGCATTGCTGGAGGTGACCATGCCAGAGACAATATGCAGGCCACAGGAAGTAAACCTAAAGCACTGAAATGCATAATTAGCATAAGCAATGTAGCTTGGCACACACCTTGTCTTCACTACGATGTGTTCTGCTTTTGCTCTGACAGTGGGTGCAGTAGAAGAAGGGACTGTTGAAAGAGGTTTGTTTTTACGTTTGTTTATTTTGTCATTGTATACATTGCTTAAATGACTCAAATGGGTATCAGAGTGTTTAAGAAATTGGATTATTGTTTAGAGTGGGCGACTACCCATCTCAAGAAATAATGACAGCTTTTGTCGAGGTGATCCACAAAGTCATAAATTAACCTGACCTTTAACCCCCTTGTATCTATGGTGCAAAACAGACAGGCTTAATTTAGGCCAATGTGTAAAGTATTTGTGAAGCACCAAAACAGTAATAAAGTCAAAACATCAAGCAATAAAAAAATCCAAAGCATATTAGAAAAATAGAGTAAAATGTAATTAACAAAATGACACAAAAATACACTACGGGAAACTGAGGTGTGAATTTTTAAAGTTTTAATTGGAAATTGTACTGAAAAGCACAAAGGGGATCATTCTGACCCTGGCGGTCATTGACCGCCAGGGTCAACGACCGCGGGAGCACCGCCAACAGGCTGGCGGTGCTCCCAAGGGCATTCTGACCGCGGCGGTATGGCCGCGGTCAGAAACGGAAAACCGGCGGTCTCCCGCCGGTTTTCCACTGCCCTGAGGAATCCTCCATCTGCGCCGCCATGGGGATTCCGACCCCCTCACCGCCATCCTGTTCCTGGCGGTTGTGACCGCCAGGAACAGGATGGCGGTGAGGGGTGTCGTGGGGCCCCTGGGGGCCCCTGCAGTGCCCATGCCAATGGCATGGGCACTGCAGGGGCCCCCGTAAGAGGGCCCCTAAAAGATTTTCAGTGTCTGCCATGCAGACACTGAAAATCGCGACGGGTGCTAATGCACCCGTCGCACCCTTCCCACTCCGCCGGCTCCATTCGGAGCCGGCTTCCTCGTGGGAAGGGGTTTCCCGCTGGGCTGGCGGGCGGCCTTCTGGCGGTCGCCCACCAGCCCAGCGGGAAACACAGAATAACCACGGCGGTCTTCTGACCGCGTAGCGATATTCTGTTGGGGGAACTTTGGCGGGTGGCCTCCGCCGCCCGCCAAAGTTAGAATCACCCCCAAAGTGCCTATGGTAGTTAATATCTGTGGTAGTTGGGGACCTAGGCCCACCATGATGGAGCCGTTGTAAGATACACCAACCAGGTTTGGCCCATTTGGATGTTTTACCTTGAATCTTTTTCTATTCTACGGAAGTTAAAATCCTTCTGTGGAGTGTACCCGAGAAATTCTTTATGAAGTTGGATAGGCACTAAACGAGGTACCTCTGAAGTCATTGGTTTTGACAAGAAAAGCTTTAAGTGGGAGATATTCAAATTTCATATAGGGTGAAGTCCTGTTGCTGGTCACATACTTTTGGTAACTTTATCTGGTCAAGATTTGTTGCATCAGACTTAGCATCTGTTTTGGAGCTTGGAATCCTTCAGCATGGCAAGGCTGCAGCTGTATGCAACATTGAGTTTCATGTGGTCAGATTCTTGCCAAGAGTCTACAAAACCAGATTTGCTGCTGCTGCAAAGCTCTGAGTGGGTGGAAAGTCATGCTTTAGTCAGATAGACTGGGGTAGTTTGTCCTGGTCCTCTGGAATTTTTAACTCCCAAAATGTTCCTAGGTTCTCAGGGATGCTAAGAGAAGTCCAATTAGATATTTCAAAGCATCCATGAACCCCAGGAACAGCGCTTAGGGTTCAAGACTCTATCCAGCAGAGACCATCAGCAGGGTCTAAGTCAGGTCCCGTTGGCACTGTTCAGCTCGGAACTTCAGGAAAAGGCCTCTTGCAGCTTTTTATAACCCTGTAGTCACATAGTAGGTCATCCAGGTGACCCTTGGAGTCCACTTCTGTGTCTTGAGTACAAGAGAAAGCTGGTTCTGTCACAGACAGCAGTTCCAGTCTTTTCTGTTCTTCCATAGGTGCAGAAAGTTTTCTGAAAAGGTTGCATTGAGAAGCCACATTTATGCCTGGCAATAGCCAGTGGGTGGAGGTACTGCCTGGCCCTCTGCAAACAAAAATATTTAAAAAATGATTATGTGGGTGAGCGTGCGGATGGGGCTGTGTTAAGCAAACTGCAGCAGGTAAGGGTAGGACTCAATGTGCAGCAGATGGGAGAAGTAAAATCAGCCCTCGAAGGAGAAGTAACACAGAAGGCTGTGAAGGCTGTGAGAGAAGCACACAGGGGTAAAAACAAGTGAGAGGGAATTTGACGATGGGAAGAAACAAAGAATAGTACCTGCAGCTCATGAGGGAGACAGCAGTGTGGGGGCAGGTATTTTGGGGTGCAGAAGAACAAGAAGGAGAGAATTGAGAGCTGTAAAACAACTGCTTTCTCATGCAGTGCTAAGCCAAAAAGGAAAAAGTGGTTGTCTTAAAATGAGCAATGGAAGGATTGCAGTCAGGCAACCAGAGAGATGGTCAAGAGGCTATGCCCTTCGTGGTGGTAGGGCAAACACAAGATGGACAAGCTTGGACCGGATTCAAACAGGCATGACAATGAAGCCAAACAATGGTGAGCAATGGATGGGCTATAATACCCTTCAACCTCTTAGAAAACCTTCAATAGGTCTCTTGCAGTGAGACATCTGTGCTCTCTGTTAGACTCGACCTAAAAAGAATGGATAGAGCAGAACCTCCCTATGAAGCCAACACATGCACTAATCTATGTTTTGAGTAAATAATCTTTTTCAAAATGTCGTTATACTTTACCAAAGAGAGACTCCGCTGTCAGTGCAGACATCTCTGCCTGGTGACATATATGGACATTTTAGAATATTATTTAATTTGAAAATAAATATTAAAAATATTTTATTTTAAATATGAATGTAAACTCATTTTATGTATTCTCTATAAGTGTAGAACAAAACAGAAAAATGCTACAGCACTATTAGAATTAAAACTTTAATTAATGGAAATATATTAAAACAAATAAAATTTATTTTTATGAAGTTTAAATTGAAAAATAAATTCTCACTTGAAGAAAAAAAAACTTGCTACTGTGCTTTAATAATTATTAAAAGTGATATATTGAAATAATTACTACTAACACATTTATTTAAAAAAAAATGTAATGTTACATTATGTCTTAAATGAAAAGGTTATTCGATATTTTATAATTAAATAAAAAAGCAGTATCATATACTTTTTTTTTTACATTGATGTATATTTATTTTAATTTGTATCTATTTCAAAGGATAATTTAATTTAGCATTACTTTCTATGAAGGTTTATAAAATGTCCCCCTATATTATTTTCTATGGAAGGGTGTTGCAGTAACAGTGGTTTCAACATCATGAAATAAAATGATGGACAAAGTGTTAAAACTTTTCAAACACTCACCCCCAGTCACAGATCTAGGTTTAATCTGTCGTTATTTTACTCGCCTTTTCACCCTAGTTTGGACCCAGCCATATGCAAATCCGTCTTGACTCTACTCGCCATAAGAAAAGTCCAGTCCGAACTGCCAAGCCAGGTCCTCCCTGAACCAGAAACAAGCATCCTCAGACCGGTTTCGGGGTACCACCACTAATCAGCCAGGCTAGCTTGAATTCAGTGGCGCAACGAGCAAGGGACCCACTTCTGGGCATACCCCTAGCCACTTAGGGTGCACATAGCAACATCACAAAATAAAATATCACGGGTTAGCCATGAATAGTGCTGTACTTAGTACAAAAATGTCCATTGCTACAAAAGTGTGAGTTACATGTATAAGTTAGCACAAAAGGGAAAGTTACATGTGTACGTTACTACTAAATGATACGCTACTACAAAAGTGCAGTTTGTGAATAGCACTTTGTAGTAAGTTTTGTAGCACTACTGTAGTACTACAAAACATACTGCAAAGTGCAGTTTGTGAATTAGGCACACAGGGGCCTGATTCAGAGTTTCAAACTATTTCCATGCCTACCTGTAATCAGTTAAGGTGGAAGAGGCAGAGATCTTTCATTTACAATGTGCCAGAGTTCCTACGGTAATTGGGGGTTGAGTCACCTTATTTTCTGCCTCTGGTGCCAACACCTGACTCGTGTACACTATTGATAGTACAACAGTTCAGCAAAACATCAATCAAAATCTTGAATATCTGCGCTCTCTAGATGATCTTCCACCTTGTGCATTGTAAAACGTACAATCTTGGTATTTTTAGTAGGCATCTGTTTTTCATAATTAGCTTGTTGCCTCAGTCTGCTCTATTTTTTCCAATGAAAATGTCACTTTTTAAGCCATCCCCCTATAATTCTCTAGGCCCATGGCTAGTTATTGAACTAGGGCAACTCAAAAGTATTGTTTCAACATGCCAATTTGTTAGTGCCTACACAGAGACAGAGAAATCTGACGCATTTCCAGGTCTTTCCGAAACATTTGCAAGAACCTCCTCGGTGGTCCCAAATTAACAAAAGTGTAACCTAACGCAGTGCAGCCCCTAAAGTTGCTGTGCTGCATTGCATGACAGGAAGAGAGCATGAAAACACCATATCTACAGAGATATGGCACTATTCTACTCTCTCCCTATCGCTTGCACAGAATTAGGCTGCTGAGCGCCAATCACACACCTTTGCACTATACTGCAAAGGTGTCTATGTGAGCCTAGCATAGGTTTTGTACTGGAAAGGTACCCTTACACTACAAAATACTATGGCTAGACAATTTGAAAACTTTAAAACTTTTCTTCTTTGGATACGCGTCATACAGTGCAGCACACATGCAAAGTGGGAAACGTAAGGAGAAATAAAAGCATTTCTCCTTTTTAACACCTGACCATGGGTGGTTGCATGTGAACACCCATGTACTACCCATGGAATGCCCTCTTAATGCACAGTAACCCAAAGCAGGGCTTTGCGCTACTTTGTGCTACTTTCATTTTGCACAAGTGTGGTTGCTTTTTTTAAGCAAAGCCAGCAAAAAATATTTGTTTATCTGGGCTGTGATGTGAACTGCATGCACCTGACATGATCAGACCCATCTGTCTATTCACCAGCCTCATGTGCAAGAAGACATTACAGGAGAAGTTCAAATGTCCTGATAGGTGTTGAATTTTTCACAGCTCACATTTTAACTTTCTCCCATTCGTGTACTAGTATCCTAGTTTTTCTTGGGTAGCCATGATGCCATTAAGGCTAAGCTAAGTTCAAAGCACGGAACATCTAATTTAATATTGGATATCTATAGCTTTCCTGGTGCCATTGGAACCCTAAAGTCTGATGCCATTTGTTCAATTCTCTCAGAAGTCCCTTGCAATGGCCTTGTACATGCACTTTTCCTACAAACTAGAAGATAATACAGCACTTGCTTAGTTCCTGTCATGATTTTGAACACACCAGAAAACTTTGTCTTAAAAACTGTGCCGGGTATTGGGTAACCAAGGGCATTTATTTGTGTACAAATCATTCCTACATATTCAAGTTAGTGCAGCCTTATTTAACTAACTTCTTTTAAATTGTTTCTAATATCTGTTTACAACAAATATCTAATAGGGTTTTGATATGAATAATTTTGTACCAGAGGTTTCATTTTTATTTTTCATGTTTGCAACCATGCTCATGGTTTCACATGACAGAGCTACACACCATGGTTTTAAGTGGCTTGTGATAAGGGTGATGGTGTGCCCATGTATTATGTGAGATAAAGTACCCCCTGACATACATGATATGGATATTACAAGCCACCTTGGTGTTTCATAGCCTTATAAAGAAACTTGGCCTTCGGCCTCATTCTTCTGTATGGTTATGGAGCTCCTTGGTGATTTGCAAAACCCCTTATAATGTGCCCAAGGGGTATATTATTCCTGATATAAATAAATTCATCTTTGAACCTGGATACCTGATGCTCTAGTCTAAATTCACCTTCCTCTTTTTTAAAAAGTATGCATAATGGAAGCATGATTATGTATTAGAAAGCTTTCTGTTTAAAAGTTCACACCATTCGGTCTTTCCTTACGTCCTTTGTGTTTTCCTCCCTATTTCCGCCTTGTGTTTGGCTGGTGCCACTTTTTGGCTCATCATCCTACTTTTAGTCACTTGTAGGGGTTCTGAATTCTACTTTAAAACACAATTCCAGTTTCATAGCACTATTTTTGTCTAGATAACAGACCATTCACATCTTCATGAGCTCTTGCTTATCAGGTGCATAAGCCCGCTCCCAGCGTTAGTCTTCCCCCACCTCTTACTTCTCATACATTGAGAGTAAACTATGTTCCTTCATAACATTGCACCACTTGATGCCTACTCCTACATTTTGAATATTGACACTTAGGCCTAAATTTACAAAAGTTACACACAACACAGCGCAGCACCCAAAAATGCTGCACTGCTTTGCGTGACAAGGAGAAAGCAGGAGAGCACCTTATCTACAGAGATGTGGCAGTCACCTCCCCTCTCCCTACCACTGGCCCAGAAGTTTGCAGCTAAGCACCACATACACACCTTTATGCTATAGTGCAATTGTGTGAGTTTAGCATAGATTTTGTTAAGGAAGGGTACCATACTTTGGGGAAGATTTAAGAGCTCTTGCACCACATTAGTGCCACCTTAGCGTCATTTGTTTGATGCTAAGGCGGCACTAAGGTGGCCTTTTCCCCGGACCATATTTACAAAGTGGCGCAATGCATGCATTGCGCCAGTTTGTAACCCCTTGCACCACATTAAGCCTCCCCGTTAAAGGGCCAAAAAAATGGCACATGGAAAAAGATTTAATTGCGCTATTTTTTTAGGCATTTTTAACACCTGCACAGAGCAGCTGTTAAAAGAAGGCACACCATTGTATTCAATGAGCCTCAATGTACTTTTCAGGATTATAGTCAACATATTTTACGCTAATCCTGCAAAGCAGGTGGCCTTAGGGGGGTGCTAAGGGGTTCAAGAAAAGTGGTGCTGCATTGGATGCAATGCCACTTGTCTTAAATCAGGCCCTTTGTATGTGTGCAGTTCAGTGCTGTACACATGCAAAGTTGTAAAAGAAAAGAGAAATGAAAACATTCATTCTTTTAACACCTGCTTTCCAGCAGCATTATTTTTTGGTGCCAAATTCTGTCTATTAATGTTAGTAGATAGGGTTTTGCATCAAAAAGAAAGGTAATTGCATGGGGACACCCATGCACCACCAATGTAATGCCCGTTGATGCATAGTAACGCAATGCAGTGTTTTGCACTGGTTTGCATTACTTTTCTTTACAAACTAACACAAATACCAATTTGCATTAGTTTGGAAATCCCCAAAAAGGTTTTCCATTGGATTTGTGTTACAAAAACAACACAAACCCGATGCAAAACCTTTGTGAACCTTGGCCCCAATCTTGCATCAGTGTCTAATGCTCATCCCACCTGTACATCCAACATTAGCACTGAGCCATGGATCCTAGCTGGGTGGCACCACTGAATGGGAAGGGAGCCTGAATCCATAGACAGAAAGTTTTTTGTGCTGAGATGGGTTTTATTGGAGCTGTCCATAAAGCCTGAAGTACATATTAAATTTGCCCCACTTGATTGATTTATCTTCCCTTGTGGATGACCTGAATTCTTCAGCTTTCTTAATGACGAGACACTCCTGTATGGATAGTCTTCATAGATTTCCTGTCATATAATGCAGATGTGGACATCCAGTTCTCCACCTTGGACAGCACCCCGGCCTGAAAGACAATTCTCTTTTTTCTTTATCTTTGGAACCTTCTTTGCATCTGATGTCTTTCTACATTAGCTTGACGATCTTTTCAAAGTTTATAGTCCAGAATGTATCATTTGTGGTAGCTATTTCATTAACTGTGGGCGGTTCTGCTTTCTTTTCCAACTGTGTTTCTACACATATTTTTTTCCTTCTTTATTCCCCCTTAATTTACATCTGCTGCACTTGTCTTGTTGCATTCTTTCCCATTTCCCTTCTCCAGCTCCTTACCCCATTCTCGACTAAAATTATCCTTCTTCATTACATCTTTTTATCTGCGCTTCAGATACCAGTCCCTCACTTCAGATTGCGTATTGCTCTCTGTTTTGCAGACTCAACCCCAAACATGCTCTTAGTCCCTTCTTGTGCTGTGTTCCCTCCTCAGAGCTGCAAATTCTCACATGGGGCTATATCTGTTTTTGGTTCCCTCTGTTGCATCCCGCAAATTGTCCTTTCTCCCTCCTGGCAATTATGGTGTTTCACCCCTTCTTTGTGTTGTGAAGGTTTCCTAACTGGAGTCCAGTTCAATTTCCTCTCCTCTCCGAGTCCTCCCCCATTCTTTGCTTTATGTATCGTCTTCTTCCTCTTTGTCCCATTCCCTTTCTTTCTTCATGTTCTGCCTCAGTCGCACACCTGGGGAAAAGTGGCGCTGGAACAATTTTCAGAGTAAAGGTGCTGCCTGCTATCCTACATGGCTGAATTTCTAGGGATACTGAAAAGTCCAAGTGTCACACTGAAAACAAGTGTAGCAAATGAGCCACACCCTTTCAGCAGGAGAGTAGTAAGGGTGCAGCATGTTGCTGTTGTGCATTTTAGAGCACACTGTCACACGATATGTTACTAAAGCATGGTGTGGTAGCACACTGACATTTACAATCATGAATTTTTTTATTTAAAAAACCCACTAAATTTGCACAGACATACAGTTTTAATGATTAAACTATATAGCGCAAACAATTATCCGCAAAGTGGGTCTCAGTGATTATTTGCCAATTGGGCACCACCAAATAAAGTGTCTTGATGTGTTTTGATCATATTAAAAGCTTTGTTTTCATTCCTGTTCAGACTTAAACAAAAGTGATACATTTGTAGTTGCCTAACTGATGATATATTTTCAAATATTTGGACAGTTCATTTATAGCCATTTCCATTTTGTTTTGTGTTAGAAAACGATGACATCCTGCAGCCTCTTTTCACTCCAGTACGATTGTCAAATAGTTCACTTAACCAAATCATCTCACTAGAGAAAGAAAAAAAACACACCAGTCTCCATGCTAAAAGAAAAAAATGCAATTTGGCAGACGACTTAGCCTGACACTTGACTTA
This sequence comes from Pleurodeles waltl, assembly GCF_031143425.1. Taxonomy (NCBI): domain Eukaryota; kingdom Metazoa; phylum Chordata; class Amphibia; order Caudata; family Salamandridae; genus Pleurodeles; species Pleurodeles waltl. The sequence continues at coordinate 1,070,283,880 of NC_090445.1, forward strand.
CGTCTTCAAATGTACAGCAAATATTCCAAGATGAAAACAAAATGTAAAGTAATCTTTGTACTCATTTGCATTTGAAACTCCAGCACAGTTATTTAGGGAGTGGTGCAGCCCCCTCTGCATCACTGCCTCTAGTGCCTATGCTGAAGAGATGCTTCTTGTTTCAACCATCTTTTGTCTCTCTGCCTCCTTCACTCATGAATCTGCCATCTTCTCTTGCTCTCTATTCCAATTTCACATTACATGTGCCCTAGGTCCAATCACGGTGGGTACACTGTGGTTGCACTCAGGTCTGGTCTTCTGCCATATCTAAAATATCAGGCCACAAGGGCAGTGCCCACCTCTCTCTTGGGGAGCATTTGGGTAATGAACCTTTATAAAAAGAAAACAAGAAATCTTTGCCAAATATTGTGATTGCAAAAGATGGCGTTTGTATAGAGATTAACCTCTTAGCTGCTAATACTCCCCGCCTCACACCACCAAGCCCCAGCTAAGCCCTTTTTTATTTTTGGGATAATGTACACTTAAACCTTCATAACATTTTTCACAAAAGGTATCCACCCCAAGTTTCCATCCGGTTTTTCCAAGATCCTGGGTATTCGAATGCAACCCAGGGTTTGTAGATACCCCTGGTGTGAACAGAGAAAATAACCAAAATATAGCAATTTTATTAGGTAAAATAGTAAAAAGTTGCTTTGTAAAAAAGCTTATGTTTAAAACATTTTTCTAAAGGTTTCCTGTGCTAGGATTGCTGTCTTCCCAGCTTTTATGAGCAAGCAGACTTTTAGCAAAACACTTTTCACAACCATTTTTGTATATTCTAAGAAGTAGTCAATTTTTCCTAATTTTTGTGGTTTCAACCTACTTGCAGTTTGTGGTGGAATGAGGTGGGAAACCCCTGGATGATCCTGAAAAGTAGGCAACATTTTGACTTCAGCTAAGGGTCATTTGTGTAGAACCCTCAAGGTTTTATCAAATAAATTAATAATTGAAAAATAAATACAAAATAAGCAGTAAAATAGCAATTTCCACACATTTTTCACTGTAATTGTTGGTCACAATGGCTGATTTACAAAAGCAATATAATAATATGTTGCATAGATCCTTTTGGTTGTGGAGATATACAGAGTTTGTAGGTGCTCCAAAAACACGTAAGAGCCAGACAGCTGGGCTGCAGCTTATACTGATTTTTCATTGTGTACTGACCATACAGCAACTTAAAAAGCAAAATATATGAATGAGAAATGGGTAAGAAGGACACCTATTTATTTTGGAATTCAACACAGATACCTGCTTTGGGCAGGTGGTCAATGTTTTTGGTGGGTGGTGAGTACCTGCTTTGGCAGGTGGTAAATGGGGCCATTAAAACCCACAAAATTGTGAATTCATTGTACACCTGGTAAATCCAACTTTGTATCCAGTTATTTTCCATTCTACAAGTTTTAAATTGTACTAGGAGTAAACCTTTTTGCATATACTAGCCAGAAAAAGTAATTATGGCCACCTGAAATCTGTGCATAAGTTTATTTCTAATTCTTAATCAGGGCCTAAGAGTTCTGGAGCACGAATGAAAAGAGTGGGGAGGCTTGAGGGTTCCACAAGAAGAGGGGAAAGAGAGGGTAGAATACCGGTAAAGCTGTGAAGGAAGCAAAAAAGTCTAGGCACAGCACCATGCTGACCTGAGTAAGAAAGTAAGGCCCTTGTTACAGAGTGAAGGCACAATATTCACAAGATATGTTATGCCATGGATATGCACTGTATATTGTTATTTATGTGCCCAGGTTCACATCTTTCTAGTGGGTACCAAATGGGACTGCATTTCTGGGTTTTCCATTGTGAGACTACGTCTAATCAAAGGGTTCCAGACTGCCTGGCAACTTTGTGGACTTTGCAAGATGAGGTGCAGCAAGGGCCAAGTCCCCAACCTTTTACTGACCTGCAGCTTTGGCCCACTTGAGGATTGAATCCACTTCATTGCCTTTGGTGGTATTGCATTGACCTCTCACAGCAGCCGCACTTACGCCAAGAGTGCCCATGTTTGTCTTTACCCCACAGAGGAAGGCTGTACCAGTGCCAGCGCTGTCTGGCACTTGCTGATCGGTGTTGTAAGTCTAGCAAGAACAAGTTTGGAAAATACTGATGTTATAGAATTGTACTAACAAGACAATGTAAAAATGTTAATATTTTAATATGTAAATTCAGCCCAGACAATAGGAGAAGAAAACAATCAATGGCACAGTTATGAATAAGTGCTTAGTCTAGCATTTAGAAAAGGTGAAAAACAATGTTTTCAATTTAGAAAAAAACATGGAATAATCAATTTCTTCTTGGTGCTCACTGTGTTAAAAACTGAAACAATTGTGATCAAAAGCAAAAATATATACTTATAATACTTTTTATATCTAAAATAATTTGTCTAAGGACAATGTGGGTTACTTAGGTAAAAGTCTAAAACTTTTTATATATCAATAGGGTTCATGCCAGAATTGCAACTCTACAGATATAACACCCCTTAATTGTATATCATAGCAAAAGAAAGACTACACACCAGAATAATTATAGCATGTCTTCAAACAAATATGAAAAACAGGCAGAATCAGAATGAAAAGTAGCAGAACAAATATGATACAAATCAGAATGAAAGAAATTCTTAGCTAATGACATAATATTACATATGCAAAATTGAATAAGAAATATAGTAAACTGCATATACGTTGTACTAAATTAATATGTCCCCACTGAAAAGAATATGGCAAGCACTGGAATTAATATAGGATGCATTAAAAAGACTATGACAGTTGCTGAAGTTGACAGACCTGTTAAGAGGAATTTAACACATGTTGAATAGAATATGATGCAATAAAAGAATACAGTTTTGAAATAAGTTAACATGACACGTTAAAATAAATATATAGGGAGTTATTTACAAGCCACCGTGCACTATCAGAGATTCACTTTTTTGAAGCTCCTGTGGAGCACACTTCAGCGCCTTATCTACCAGGCCACATAAAGCCACCTTCTGTGGCTTTTCATGGCCTTGTAGATATGGAGTGAGGCAACGCAGCGCAAGTCACTGTGTTGCCTCATTCTGCAATGGGGCGGCATGCCATGGGTGTTACCGTTTGTGTTCTCACATAACACCCATGGCATTTGACACATTCCCAGATTTACACGATTTTGTAAACCCAGAGGAGGCATAAGGGGGGGCGCAATGAGGAGAAATAACTTTATTTCTCTCAATTTTTTCTCTTTCTATGTGTACTGCAGAATTCTATGTGTGCTGCAGAATTCTATGTGTGCTGCAGAAGGCGGAAAATGCCTCCATTGATTGTTTTTGTGCAGGAAGGTGTCCCTTCCTGCACAGAAACAATCATCTCTACAGTGCAGCCACTCTTGCACCATGATGCAAGGGTGCCTGCATTGCCGCGTGGCAGCCCATTGTGTGCCAGCGTAGTGGAAAATGACCGGAATGCACCGTATCTCATAGATACAGCACATTCATGCCCTTTTCTTTTGACTCAGGGCAGTGCAGCAGGAATCCTTGCGGTGCTGCCCTGCACCAAAACCTTGTAAATGCGGTCCATGGTACTTTGAAATTAATTTAAAACATATTAAAAAGAATATAACACACCATGAAATTGACATTACACTTATTGCAATGAATACGACTGGTGCATAAGGAAATATCAACCACACTGAAAATATTTTGATGTATTAAAATAAAAAAGGCACACTTGAAAATGAATAAAACAAATTTGTAACTTAATATTAGCCATGCTGAAATTATATGCCCTTGATACAAATATGACAGACTCAAATTATCTTAATGCACTGAAATTAGTACAATAAGTGTTTAAATGACTGTGACCTATGCTAACTGCATTGGGATGATTATATTACTTATTGAGTGGAAAATGACACACATTGAGATTTGTATAGCGTGTGTTAAAATGAATATGAGATGTACTGAAGTAATAGGAAGCACTTTAAAATAAATATTACAAATTTTAAATTCAACGCAATCTATGCTTAAATAAACATGGCATGCGTTGACTGGCTGAAATAAAAATAATACACATTGAAGTGCTTATGGTATGTGCTCAAATGAAATGATTCCTCTCCAAAGAAATACTAAATGCATTAAAATAAATATGGCCCATGCTGGCATGTATAAGACATGAGATGAACTGGCTATGGCATGCATTGAAAGTAATAGCATCTTCTATGAAAATAATTTGACATGCCCTAAACGAACCTGGCCTGCACTGAAATAAGTACGCTGGTAGTTTAAACAACTACGGCATGCATGGAAAAGAATGATAATTATCAAAATGAATAAATAAAATACATTATTAAAATAAACATCTCATGGGTTTAAATAATTTTGAAGTGACTATGCCAATTTTTAAATGAACGTGACATGCACTGAAATTAATTTGACTTGTGTTGAAATGTTTTTGGTACCTGTTTAAATGATTATGACGTGTGTCTAAAAAATATGTTGTTTGTTAAAATGAATATGACTCTGGTTGAATATCATTCAAAACCATGTGAGATATATGTGACGTGAAATGAAATGCCTAAGCACATATTGAAATGAATGAATATGACTTGCATTGAAATGATGATCTTAAGCTGTCAAAATGAATGTGACCTGTTGAAGTGTACATAAAATGAATATGTCACACATTGAAATCAACATACCATGCATTGAAAAGAACTAAGAAAGCATCCTTTTAAAATGCAACACATGGGCATGCATTATGAAGCGGTTGTGGTAAAAGAACATGAAGAATGAGGAGTTTATTGCATGGCTCATGTGGTAATATTACTCAGCCCAATTTCAAACAACACTTTGTCCCATTTCAACAGTCCTGTTGCAAGTTGGTTGCAGCTGAAGCTCCCGGGTGGATAGAAATACTACCGAAAAGCTCTACCTGCTCAGAGCAGGAGGTATATCAAAAATTTACCCAGGAATAATAATACAAAGTTTATAAAGTTAAATGTACACAACTACCACATACACAACTACACCGACAGGAACAAAACTGAAAACTAAAAAAGCTACTTTTCTTGGTCTGCAAATCTGTGCCTTAACAGTAAACTGGTCTTCAGTGAACAACAGACACCGCCCCAAATGCACCGCTGCCATTCAAGTCTATACAAATGCTGATCAGACCTTGCCTCACACATGCCTGCAAGCGCCACCAAGGTGGAAGCAAACGTCAACCATGTTGCCATGTTGAATTTAATTCAGGTTTCAGTCCAGCTGCTCTTACAGTGGAAGAAACAAGAGGAAGCAGGTCAGCTCCAAGTGGAATTGACACTCTCTGAGCTGTATAATGTGTCCCAGGCTAATCAAACGATGCCTAAACATTTCCACAGTCTATATATAACAAAATTTTGGATGGACATGAGGAGCATTAAGCAATTTCTGACTGCTATTGGAGATGAAATGGAATTCAATATAGACATTGTAAATGCACCTACCCTCCTAAGACTACTGGGTTTGTTGCAATTCCTTGCCAAACAGGAGATTTCACTGCATGTCATATTCATTTTAGTGCATGTCATATAAATTAAATATAAATTACAACATGTCATGTTCATGTCAAAGTATGCCAGCATAATTTTTTTCATATTTAAACCACTGTCAGATTTATTTCAGCATGTGACTTATTCATTTCATTGCATGCCACATTTATTCACATTGTTTTGTATTACTGTCATGCAGTGTCACTTTCATTTTACTACACATCATATTAATTTGACGGGCCATATAATTCCAATATGTGTCAAATTCATTCCAGCACAAGTCATATTCATTTCATTGTATATTATATTTATTTCAAGATGTGTAATATTACTTTCAATGCATAGAATATTTGCTTCAGAAAATGCAATATTCAGTTCAGTGGTGGTCATATTCATGTTAACAAATGTCATAATAGTTTCAATGACAGTCCTGTTATTTTCAGTGCTTGCCATATTCAGTTCATTGCGCATCATCTTTATTTCACCATATGCTATATTTATTTTAATGCAGGTCACAGCCTTTAAAAGAGGAGTATTATTCATTTCAAAACCTATAATCATCTTAAACATTTATCATATTTATTGTGATGTGGTATATTAATTTCAACGAGTCATATTAATTTAAGGATATGTCATATTTATTTTAGCAATTGTATTTAATTTAATGTTTTTTCTCTGTTTTCAGTGCATCTTATAATCATTTCAGCACATGTCATCCTAATCACAACATGTGCTATTTTGTACCTCAGTACATTCTATATTAATTTCCATGCATTTGACATTCATCTTAGCACAGATCGTACTCATCTCAGTGCATATTTTTCCAATTGGATTAAATTAATGATCGTGGATTTTTTAATCTTAATTTAAAGTGTGTCTTATTTATTTCATTAGTTGGCATATTGTTTTCAGTGTGGTGATTGCTGCCCATTATCATCTTCACCCAGTGATGTCTGATGACATTGCACCCAGTCTTAGTTCTTAGGCTCATGAAACAGTTTTGTCCTTGATTTTGCCAGGTATATTTCTAATGCACAACTTCCACTTGTGTTGATGATGCAAAATGCCATCTGTGAGTCAACAAACTCTTGATGTATATGTTTAGTGATTATAATTGTGATACGTATTCTCTGTGACTGTGATACAGCAGACTCTGCCCATGGTTTGCTGTGATGCAGCGGCCACATATACTGCCTGTGTACCTAGTGGTTAAGAAATACCAACTGAATAACTAAATTAAATCCATTTAAAAATAAAAAAACACACACAATTCGCTTTAGGTGGTTGGAGAGCCCTGCGTTTACTTGAAGTTTCCAAGTGAGATCCTCTGTCTGCAACCAAGATACTTTTTGTTACAGGATAGCTTTTTGGTTGTACTGTGGAATTTTGTATACGTGTAATAGTATGATCATGAGCAGAGTGTCTGGATGTTCCAATTTGTGCTCTGTCTTCCTGTTTCACAGGGTTTATCCCTCCATTTCCCTTCCTAATTCGTATCCCTGATTCCTGCCTCAATAGACATATGGTGTTTCCACTGAGGATATTAGTCGAGGAATGAAAGTGATTCTGTTCTTCTTCTGCAAAGTGAATCGAAAAGCTCCTCACAATTTTGCAGCACTGAAGCACTAGGGTTACTGAACGTTTGACCTTAGGGACCCAGAGACCTGTCCGCACAGGGCTGCAAAAGGGGCTCTTATATCTCATCGTACTCTGTGCCTATGTTACAGAGGCCTGACATTTCACTTATAGATGACATTAGAGAAATAGAAGTCATAATTTCAGGAAGAGACATTTTAAGAGCGTAATGTCAGTCATACCAAGCTTAGTCTTCTCCAGCATTAGAGTGACCCATACAGATATTAGGAATTTTCCCAAAGCCCATTATCGCCGATAGCGAAAGCTCACGAGGTTGGACAAAGTCACTAACCCTCTGAAATACTGGAAGAAACCAAAACTTTTAGATAATTTGAGACCTCTGTGATGAATGTGGTAGAAGTGGGTGACATTGCTGGCTACTGACTCGAAATGTACTTCAGCTGTTATCCGCAGTATTGTGTCATGTTACTTTATCTTGATGAATATCAGTAACATGCTGGGATAAGGCACAGCCTTTCCTCTGACCTTACATGTTCAGTATTAAAGGGACTGCCCTGGACTGCTTCTCCTCCTACATCTCCCATCGGATCCTACTAGAAGTTCCACAAGGACCAGCCTGGCCCATCAACTTTTCTGTAGGTACACCTCATCAGTGGGTGGGATTAACTCCTCTTCTGATTCAACCTATCATCTCTATGACAATAATACCCAAATCTTCTCTTCTTCCTCTTTTGCCTCATCCTCACCTGGTGACACAGTCTCTCCATCATTTATTTGTGCTTAATAAAATGTTAACCTGTAGCATGCATAACCATTACTTATGTGTATAAATATTATTTTATGCTTAGGCTTAGGAAAACGAGTGATTTTTATATTTGTTTAATGATAGATACGGTATAAACATCTTAACATTGACAAGAGTGGGACTTGATGCCTATATTCATTTTGAAAAGTAAACACTGTATTTCTGCTTCTTGAGCATAATAATTTACCATTACAGGAACCAGTCTTTCCATTCTCTTTTTTTCCTTTTTTTCCTCAAAATCTTAAAGTGCTAAGTGTACAGGGAATTTATGATCAATCTTTTGGGCGAGCCAAGACCTCCAAATGCATACATTTTAAAAGCAGATAAAAACCCCGTTTTGATAGCAGATATCAACCAATCCCCCCACCCCTTAATGGCCTGCCCATCCGGTTGCTAACAGCTCTAAAGGGTTGTATCACAGTAAGAGACTACTCTTCCAATCTAAAAACGGTGCCCACATCTGTTTCCTTTTCCAATTAGCTTTTTTACCTCTCTTTTCATATACAGCCATTTCCAGATTAGATATTGCCAGTAATTGAGCAAATCAGTGTTGAAAGATCAGAGGGCCTTTATCTAGCCAGGATGACGCAATGCACAAATGGACCACTGCCATGGAAATGAATGTAAACTGATTGACAGTGTCAAGAACCTCTTCACCATGTACCCCCAATAAGATGAGTTGAGGGGTTAGCACAATCTTCATGCCCAAACAAGATTAAACAAATTTGGTAATCTCACTCCCAAGTGGTTCCACACAAAGACAACTAAAAAACATATGTATTGCATCAGTCTCAGGGTGTTGACAATGTGGGCATGTGGAACCTGCCGTCCCTCTCCAGCTAGCAATTTTCCTGGGCATATAATACAAATTAAAAATGGTCCTATAATGTTGTTCTTGCAAATTGGCCGAAAGTAGTGTAATGCAGGGTATCTCAAATGAATCCAGAAAAGGACAGTCAGCTGCCCCAGCTAATTCTGCCATTTTTGGGATTGTCTTTCAAGATCATCTAATGTAAGGGCATTCAGGTCTCTATAAAATTGACGAATCGTGCAAAAATCCCTCCTGACCAACCAATCCAATAGCTCACTTTTCTGAAAACCACCCCTTCCCCTTTTCAAGTTAAAAAATCCTGAATTTGTAAGTACTTACAAAAACTCTTTCAGGGACACCTCAAACCGCTCCCACAACCATTTGAATTAAATTATTCCATCCTGTGTAAAGAAATCACCTAATCTCTTTATTCCACAGTCCTCCCAGTCCAATACTGGAGAACCTTGGAAGATGTCTGGTAGCAACGGGCTTCTTAGTAGGAGGTATAATGATGAAAGCAACCAAGCCCCGATTTTTTACAGAGTCAGACCCAAATCCCATATGCTCCCTCAAGGTGTTAACCCGAGTTTTCCTAAAGTAGCTGGGTTCAACTTGTCATGAAAAACATCCACTGGATTCTTTCCCAAGCAAAACCTCATATGTAGATGGAGTTCCACAAACCCTGCCATCTATTCCCTGATCCCTAAAGAGTAAGCACATATATTGAAAAGCTGCTGCCCAACAATAAAGTTTTTAATTCGGACCTGCCCAGCTAGCTCTATCCCTCGGGAGGATTAAATATTTGAGCGCTCTTCTGGTCTTGGAGTATGCCCAAATAAACTGTGTGATCAAGTTGTTTCTTGGCCTCAAACCAACAATTATTAAATTCAGGAAGGATAGCCCTAAACAGATACAACACTTTTGGCAAAAAGATCATCTTAATAATATTGCTACGGCCCACTATAGATAAATGTAAATTATCCAATCTATAAAAATCCCTTTGCCTTCTTGATAATGGGGGCTAGATTGAGTTCAACAAATTGACCCAGCTCAGCCGTCATGGCAACTCCCAAGTACACAGCACTCCCAACTACTCTATTGTTGCTAAACTACAGATATCTGTTTATTGCTACCTGAGTTTTACTTTGATTGAGCAGTTAACCTGAGAGATGCCCAAATGCATGCACTTTGCATTCAATTTGCGTCAAGGCAGGTGTAACTATCACCACATCATCCGCGTAAGCGAGCACCTTAGTATTCCAGCCCTGATCCTGCAAAGGTAATGCCAAAGGATTCTGCTGAAATGTCCAAATTAAAGGGTTAATTTAGAGTGCAAATAATAAAGGGGAATAAGGACACCCCTGCCTCGTGCCTCTTTAGATTTGCATTTCACCTGATTTCCCCCCATCAGTTGCAATCTAGCAGTCAGACTTTGATACACTACTCTCACCGCTTTGATATACTTAAGTCCTATTCCGAATTGGCCCATGACTGTCCACAGAAATTTCCAGGAAACCTTATCAAATGCCTTTTCTCAATTTAAAAGTATCAAGGCCATAGGGTTCTCAGACACAGGCAAGGCATTAAACAGAGTGATAAGACAGCAAGTGTGATCTGTAGTTCCCCTTCCGGGTACAAACCCATGCTGCCTTTGGCTCAAGGGTGAGGATAAGATTTTAGAATAGATTTTAGTATTGCTTTTAATAAGGTTCTTGCGATTGTTTACTTTTTTTTGGAAAAACAATAATATTTGTAGAAGGCAATGAGTCTGGAGCTGGCAGACCCTTTAGGATCTGCAGGAATGTAGATAGCAAATCCAAATTTAATTGTAAAAAAAAAAAAAGTTACAACTCTAGCGGGATCTTGTCCCCTCCTACTGCTTTTCCCGAGGGCAAGTATGATTTTGCCGTTTGCTGTTCCTCTAGCAAGAAAGGGCTTTGAGTAGGTCTCTGTGCTCCACACTAAGGCCCCAATTAAGAGTTTGGCGGACGGGAAAGCCTGTCCACCAAACTCCCGACAGAATAGCCACCACCTTCATGGTGACCACCCCGCCGGAGCTATTAAGAGTTCCCGCTAGGTCGGCGGATGAAAGCCTCAGTTTCCGTCCGCCAGTCTAGTGGAAAACAGACTACAGCATTGTCTCTGGCTCATAATCGAGCCGGAGGCAATGCTGTAGACCGCATGGTGCACCAGCCCCCTCACAGTGTTCACATTGGATGGTGCTGGGCAGGGGGGGCCCTGCACTGCCTATGCCAAGTGCATGACCAGTGAAGGGGCCCCCCTGTGGCCCCCTTCACCGGTTCTCCACCAGCCTTTTCATGGCAGTGAAACCGTCATGAAAAGGTTGGCGGAGAACAAGGTCGTAATCCACAGGGCAGCGCAGTATGCAGTACTCCCCAGGCGGATTACGATCTCTGTCACTGCCAGGCCGCCGGGATCATGGATCCTGGTGGTGCTGGCAGAACCCTAGCGGGACACCAGGGTCCTAATGTGCCAGTTGGACCTCCACAACAACGGTGGTCCTGACCGCCACCTCGACTGTGGCGGTCTGAAGACTGTCACACTCGTAATGAGGCCCTTAGTCTCACAAAGGGAAGTGAGTCAAGGAAACTAATGTCCTTTTCTAGATTGTCATTTTCTTTTTCTTCTTTATATATTTCATAAAAACCCTGAAATGCTTCCCGGATTCCATTGGGGTCAGAGACCAAAATACCACGGGAGTCCCTTATCTCCCTATTTCAGACTGAGAGTTTTTTTTTTTTACCTGGCACAGACTGCCAGCATGTGACCTAGCACTCCTTTTCCCAAGTCATGTATTTCTCAGCAGCTTTCCTGACCGAGATATCAGTAATTGCTGCCCTACCCCTAGCCAGTGCACCCTGTTTTGAGCCCCCTCTATATCAACCCCTTCAAGGGCTGCTGAGATTAACTGGAATTCAGCTTCCTCAAGAGCCCTATGTGCAGCCTCTTTTCATTCTTTTTGCGGTTCAGCTCAGACCAAAACTAAGGATTTCCCCACGTGATCTGGCCTTTAAAGAATCCCAGACTCCCCCTACGGAAGCACTCCCTCGATTGATCTCCAATAGTCTGAAATCAAGCTCTTCACGTGATATATATATATATATATATATATATATATATATATATATATAAACAAAAACTGACGCTGCACTCCCGGGAGTTTAAATTTGCTTAATTTAATTAACATCAGCTGTCGCATTTAAAGAGCCACTGCAACTAACGCGTTTCTCTCATTACGGTCTTGGTCGCAGTGACTTTGCGGCCATGAACGGAATTCTGGTATTTATAGTCCAATCATCAAGAGCAGTGCTGGAGTTATATCATATCCAGTGACGTGAGGAAACCGTCTTAATTATTGTTCATTCCGTCAGCACAGTGCTCAACATCTCCTGGAAACTTCTATTCCTCACAAATCAACATCATTCCACCAGCACTTACTTCTTATTGTAACGCATTTCCAAATCAATTTTTTTTGTAAAACTTCCGGACCCCCATCAATTAGAGGGTCGCATCGACATGAGAGGTCCACTTCAAGAACTTGCACTCACTATTTTCTCGGAGGCTGCTCTCGATGTTTCAGAGAAACAAAAAGCGTTTTAGAAAGTCTCTGCCACTTGGCTATTTCCGTCTCCCCCTATAAAGTACATGCGCAGCGATCAGTGCCGCTTGTTCCTCTGCAGCATTCGCACTTTCAAAATTCCTCCCATGCCGGGCACTGCCACACAAATATATACACTCCAAAACAAAGTGGTCAAAGTATAGCGCGCCTAGCTGCTGGTGCAGTCGTTGAGGCTTGACCACATCCCCAAGCATTTCCAAACAAAAACTGAAGCTGCACTTCCGGGAGTTTAATATTTAATATCATATATATTTAAAAGCAATGCACATGCTGGACCCATTTCTAGGTAGTACGTTCAGGCAAGGCCCCTCTCAAGAGGTTCACCATGAAGTCCCTGATATCACTGCCTTCTATTTTCTCTACAAGGCCCAGAAATCTTAAGTTTGTTCTCAAAGTCCTCCGTCTTCCACATCAAATCAAACATCTGAGCTTGCTGAGTTTCAGCTTGGCCACCAAGCACCCGACATCTTGGCCCAGCGTCGCAGGTCACTCATCCACGGAAGAAATCCTATCCCCAATCTCTGCACAGGTCTTATTGACTTTCCTAATGTCCACTTGAAGTTTCTTAGTATCCAGATGCGCTCTGCACTCTCATTGCGGGTCTGATCCTGCAACTGTTTTATAGAGTTCTAGAGTTATAAATAAGACCCAACGAAGCTTCCTCTCTGACAGCAGGGGTCTGGTGTTCATTTTCCCGAGGGGGCATGGGGGGTTATGTGCCTGGGGGTCTTCCAGATAAACTTGCCTTGTCGCAGAAGAGTCCCATTTCAAGCTCGAACTACCCTTCACTGCCCTTCACTCCTCTTCTTGGAACTTCTCACTCAACTTTTCCCCCCAATGTTTCTTCTGCTGAACAGTACTACATGGATCATCTGATGAGCTGACCTCTGAGGGCTCCGACACCCCTGATGTTTCTGATAGCAGATCTTTATCCAACTCAATGGAGCTCAAATAGGGAGAGTTTGGGCCACTAGTAAGTGAGAAGAACTTATCCCTGTGTTCGGGAGAGTCCACCATGTTACATAGACTTTTTGTCTGTCGGATTTGAGGCTCACTTCTCTCTGTGTGGGAATAGATGAAACATGAATTTGAGGGAGCATTTGAGAGTCATAGGCACCTGACTGAGGGAAGGGGGGTCACCAGAGGCCATAGATGATGTATCAAGCGAGTGCTTCTCTGCCAATTCCTCTCCTGTTTCTCCCACTATTTCCCTCACAGTTGTATTCTGTAGAGCTGCATAGTCTGTATTTGCTACTACTGCATTTAAAGTTAACCCGCTGTGGATGGGTCCCCCACACTGCCCTGTCTAGCCGCTGGTATTGAAACCTCCTGGCTCCATACCCCTTCTGTCGCTCCTTACAAGCTCTCCTGATTCTCCTTCTCGACTACTCGCAGCTGCGGCTGAGAGATTTGAATGAGTCCAGCCTGCACAGAAATTGGTGCAGGGCAATAAGGGTGGCCCCGGCCAGCCTCCCCGCTGCCCACCTGCTCTTGTCTTCCATCATCTAGGGCTGTCTCAGTCCCCCGTCCTGATCTCCGTTGAGGCTGGTGAAAACAAATTGGCAATAGTCTGTTGAGAAGGCACTTCTCTCTGCTCACAAAGCCGATCTTCTTGATTAGAAGCCTTTCTGTTCACCGTCATCGGTAGATGGGCATCTTCATCATAGTGAGCATTTAAAGTGGATTTTCTGATACCCTCATGCTACCACGTTCCATTTTCGGGTGCATCAACCCCATAGTCATTGGCGCTTCTGTTCTCCCTTGCTGCAGCCACGACCCCTTAGGCAGCATACTCTGTCCCCTGAGACACCGGAGCAGGATGCCAAAAACACTGACCACCTGTAGCGCGGTCTGTGATCCAGATACAATAGCTAAGAACAAGACCTGGGTCTCTTCTCGGGCAGTTCACAAAGCCCAGCATGCATTCCGTGGGAAAAAAGATCTGCAATGCAAGTAAAGCCACATCACCAATCTTACTATCAGGTTTTGAGCTTTATTTCTCATCCTATCTACCACTTTACGCACAAACCAGGACCTAAGGGGAGAGCACCGAAACAGGTGTGCTACTCAATCGCCATCTTGCCACCCACTCTCCGCAGATTCATTGCGTTCTCATTTAAAATTATTTTCTGTTAGCTTGCTGTGTGAAGGTTATGTTTGCTACCGTTAATTAGTTCAAGGATGTTCCTTAGTACCTGCTTGGAATGGGAGACACAGGAGGTGAATATTCCCTTGCATGATATTGTGAAGGCTGAGATGATAGAAGAAGCTGTATTGTATTATTTGTTGGAGGCCGACACCAAGTACAGCGGAAACATTTGTTTTTGATTGGGTCTTACTCGGTGGGAGCCTTTATAATGTATCATTTGGAAGTATAATGTATCACTTGTATGGCATTTTATGTTTTAACACTGTGAAGCTTGTCAGTTAGTTTCCTCTCTTGAGATCCAATGCTCCTTATATTTTTGCTCACAGACTTTCTTTCTAGAGCAAATACATTTCTCTTTTTCTGATTGGAACCTTCATTTGGCTCTTCTTTCAGTACTATATTTGCAGACACCTGCTGCTTGAGGGTGTTCCTAACTTACCCACAGCCTTAGTTTATCATTGGGGAGTTTCCCTTCATGGAAATGGGTTTCACCTTATTTTGCATATGCTGTCTTTAACAACGTGTACTTACATTTGCCAATTTGAAACACCTGGATTATATGCATACGTGCTGTATTAAGATGACTATTGATTTATGCTTAATTAATAAGATTTGAAATTGTTACTTTATTAATTTGCTAATAAACATTCATGGTTTGCAAACTTATCCCTCTGTCGTTATTGTGGGTCAAAATCTATTTCACTATCATTGAAAATTACAGAATTTATGATTTCGACTTCAGTTAGAGAAAAAGGTCCATCCTAGTGGATCTAGCGGAATTCCAAGTTTGCACCAAGTTTGTGCGATGCAAATAGCATCCTTATGTATCCCGCTATCGCACGCCCCAATCTTCATCTATCCTACTGCGCTCATGAACTGCAAGGTTCTCCACTGCTTCAGCCTTAATTCATAGAATACAAAAGCTATATTTTTTATGGCTGCCTGGAACACATAACTAATCACACTGCATATCTTTCCCCCCCTGGAGTCCTTCCTTTTTCCCCTTCTACCAAAGATTTTTTAGTTCTATTTGACACCAAAATGCACCTACACTCCTTTACCCGCATCACAGCTAATGCAAGTAGACATAAACTGCTCAACATCATAAATATCCACATGTATCTTCCACTGCAGTGGTTCTTAACCTGTGGTACTGGGACCCCTAGGGGTCCGCAACACCTACCCAGGCGGTCCACAACTGCTTAGAAAATTAAATCATATTAACAGATTAGTAAAGTGTGTAGAAGTATAGAAGCAACATGTAGAAATGAAAAATGTTAAGTGTTCTGTAAATGTGAAGTAATTTGTAATTGGAGGCTAAAAATTAAGTTGGTATCCTCAAACTCATTTGCGGTGCAAGTGCAATTAAACAGAATGTAGTATGGCCCATGAGTAGCCTCAACTGAATTCAGAAAAGCTCCAGCCTTTCTATTAAAATTCAAGATTGATTTTTAAATAATTGTTGTGAATGAAGTTAAATATTTTATCATTTGTGTATTTGTTTGATGAATGCTTCTTTTTCTATATGTTTGAGTGTATTTTTTGAGGGGTCAATTCATCGAAATTACTTAGGCCGTGTCCCAGATTACAATAATGACTCAGTGAGGGTCCCCGGATTCCGGTGCTAATTAGATTGGGGGTTCACAGAAGTCAAAAGGTTGAGAACTACTGTTCTACTGGATTCTTTTACATCCCTCAAAAATATTTGACACATGCAAGCTAGTCTACTAAAATAGTATTTTTTCGAAATTTCTTGAAAAATGCATTCTCTCCCCCTGACAAAGTCATTCGTATGCTTTGTGGGTTTACTCACCAGCTCACCTTTCTCCATTGATACAGACAAGATGAATTTCTACAAGTTTTGTTCAGGTCCAGCTATGGAATGAACCTACTTACATGACTGAAACTGTTTCTTGTTACTCACCTTCTCGACCTCTACAATTTTCTATCCTTTACATCTCATTGTTTAGAAAACCACCAACACACATGTTGCCATTGCTCATTCTACCTCCTTGCCCAATTTCATAGAAAATCGCTCTTAAAGCTCATCTCCTCAGGCTTGACTTTAACCTACATTGATTACCGTACTCCATATTGGTACCTTTTTCCCACTCTCCTCCTTGACTAATCTATTTCGGTTTCCTCAAACCCCATAACATTCAGATGCTTAATACTTGATATGTGACATATGTTTGTTAGTGTATGTACTGGCTTGTTCTGTAGTAATGCAGAATGTGTATTACCATCATCCACAGAGCTGTATGTAGCGGATCATGTGTTCATGTACCATTGGTTTACTATGCACAATGTTAAAATAAATGCTATGTGCTCAAAAATAAATAATTGTCAATCAATAGTATACAATTTAAATACTGGACAATGACAACAATCAAATCCAAGACACGTAGAAGCACATGCCTCATATTTTGACTTCAGAACCAAGCTAGAGCTTCCCCCCTCTTTGCAATTAATGAGAAGCCATTTTGTAAAATTGGGGATGTTTGCTGGTTCACACGACAGCTAACCTGGGACCAGAGTTATCCAGGATTACCTTTGGTCAGAGGCATCCAAATTTACATTTGACCGGAGGGTGCCCATGGGTTGACTAGGCTATGCAGGGCTAGAGTATACAAGCTTAGATAACGGGGTATCAAGGGTTTGTTTGGGTCAGAGAGTAGCAGCATTTAGCACAGGTTATAGGGTACCATGATATCCTAAGGATTGGGGTATCCATTTTTACTTTGTGATAATGGGCATAGTGGGCATACTGGAGTATCTTAGGCTAGAGGGTATCCTGGCGTACCTGGATGAAGGGTGTATCCAGACTTACCTTGGACAAAGCCACAAAGGGAAACTTGTCCATCTCTAGTTGAATCTCCTCTCCAGGTTGACCGGCTAACTGTCCCTTTCGGATCCGGGCTGCAGTCACAGTTGCCACTCCCATTCCTAAAATAGGAGCATATTGCAGTTAATGGAAGAAAGACTACAGCAGAAGCTGGACATCAATGTATATCTATTATGTTACACTTGTCTTTATCATAGTACATGTCTACCCAGAGCCTGGCTGCTGGAAGTATGCATAAGTATCTGTTTATGGTTGTGGGTTTATCCTTGAGGGTCGTCCATAGGCCTGCCCATCAACAGGCCATGCCTATTGGTAGGGGTGTAACACAGGCCCCTGCAGTCCGTGTGGTGCAGGAACTTACAAACATTCAAGGGGGACCAATTCAGCCCAAGCCCAAGGAATATCTGTGAGATATAATAACCCAGATGACCATCTTGATATGTTGGGGGCGGTGTGGTACCCCTTTGTGCTACGCCACTGCCCACTGTAGCGAGAATAGGTGATTTACGGTAGTGTGAAAAATGACCATTATTAAAGTGTATGGGTTGGTGCCAAGAATGTTTAGTGTGAGCTAGACTCATTGCGTGCCATAAGCGAACATTTCCCACCCAAAAACTAGTTCTTGGTTTTGACAAGCCCCCAATCAAGAGCCTTTGCAGGGTAAATACCCAGTTAAAAATGTCCGGAATTCACGCTTTTTCAGGCATTAAAGATTTAAAGCCCTTTTCTCCCCCTTTTTCGTAGAAGTATCAGAATCACAAACTCCTCCCCGACTCAGTCTATGAAAAAAATAGACACACTTTCATGTATATATTTATGGCACTTTGCCCATTGCTCCTCCAGTGACGCGTTCCCTCTCTCTCACGACGAAAGAACACTTACCATCCCCGAGGAATATGATGCCATTTTTAGCCACGTTGGTGTTCAGCACCTGGAGCTCCAGGGACTGCTGCAGTGTCTTCTGGGCGGAGTCTCTCCAGTAGTTCGGGTCTTTCTCTCTGTCTGCGGAGAGAAGAGAAAGGGGTCACTTCAGCCCGACATAGTCATATCCGAAGCCGGACTGGGGAACCAAAAGCAGCCCCGGCAAAAATAATGAAACCAGCCCCGCCCCTTCCCTCCCCTCGCGCAATCTCTCTCCTTGCATCCACCCATTCTCTCTCTCTCCTCTCCTATCTTCTACCTCTCTGATGGATTTTTTTTTTTTTGATGCCCTCGTCCCCCCGCCTTCTTTCTCTCGCTCTTGAAGCCTGCCAGCAATGTAATTAAACTCGGGGAGCTGAGAAAGTGAGAGAGGCACCAGGAGTGGCCCTGTGCTTTCGAAACCAGTCTCCAAAGACTCCTGCCCTCCTGGGAAATGCCCGGGAAAATGAAAGGCTTGAAAGGCCCTGGTCATTTCCAACTGTATTTACTAGTGATCCAGGGCCCTGGCATTTACATCTATCAGAGGTAGTACCCTCGGCTGGGGAGACTGCTGCACACCGCCCTGTCAAGAGAATGCGTCACATGGAGTGCCAAGAGACTGAAACCTTTAAAATAACCAGAGAACGGCACAACTGGCGCCAGGTCAGACTGCTGCACAGAGCCCAGCACACAATGGAATAAGCGCAGGTGCACCCAAGGGCCCTAACGCAAGCAAGGAGATGCCCCTTGCACATCAGCTGGGTAGTAAAAGAGTGATATCAGTGGGATGCAGGGACCCCTGTCACCCTGCGGCTACTGCACCTGCTGCACGAGTGATAGCTATGTCCGTTTCATAGTCCTGTAAGAGCGTTTTTTACTATTACCCCAATATATTGACAAACATTAATGAACAGCAGACGTCTAAGGAGGCGAGTGAGACAGACTGGAACTGTAGGAAGCATCGGATGTTAGAAGGGAGCGCTTAATTCACTCAGCTGTTTACTATTGGCTTGAGGGAGGATGAGAAAGCGGTAGAGGGGAAGCTGAGGGAAAACGAAGGAAGGAGGGGCGGAGAGGAAAAGAGCATGAGAATTACTGATGTGGGAAGGAAAGCTGGGTTATTGAGACTATCAGAAGAGGAAGGGCTGGGGTGAAGAAAAGAGAGAGCCTGATGGGAGAAGAAGTACACCGAGAGGCTTCTGGTAAGTCAAACCCTGCTGGAGAAGAAGGAATGAGATAGAGGAGTAGAAATTAGTATTTCAAAAGGAATGAGGGGGAGAGAGAGGAAAGACGATGGATCAGAAAGAACGGAAGCGTTCCACATTGAAGATTGACGAGATTGGATCTTCATCGTCATCTGGCTTGGGGTCTTCACTCCAGGTAAACCAACGGTTGACCCAAAAAATGTGCATCGCTAATGCACCTGACAAAACCACAAGGTACACATCCCAAGGGTATGTAATTTGGCATGTGCTGCTTTCCAGTTGTGGTGGCAGACTTTCATCCCTCCAAGGTTGATCAAATGAGTACTATTGAGCTGGGTGAAAATAAAAATCTGTTATTTCAGCACTAAAAAAACCAAGAATGAATGTGTGCTTTACAAATACGTGTGATGTACTGTTTTTTTCTGCTTCGGTGGATTCATAAAGTTAAATAAAAGAATGTCATCAACGTTAAATGAGGTAACAGAGAATAACCAAAAGCTTCAAACTATAAAGTCAGAATCTTTAAATATTTAACATGACAGTACGCTGCAGATAAAATGTACAGCACAGTTTAGAGACCAATGATTTTACTACAAACGCTGGAGTAGTAATGAAAGATCGGACCCTTTTGTTAGTGGTTCTTGTGGGTCAGGCTAGTGGTGAGATGGTTGCATGAGGGCCCATGGGACTTTATTTTATTGAAGTTATGATACAGCACCTGCTGCATCAGGTAGTTAAAATGATCATTACTTCCTACACATTTCTAGTCCTCCTCTAACAATCCGCCTCTTGCATTAGCCTTTCTTCCACTCCTCCCCTCATCCCTGCACATTTCCACCCTAACCCTTCACCCGCCCCCATCATTCTTGTTGCTTTGCTTCTGTTCCCTTCATCCACAGCAGTGTTGGAAGTGGGTCTCCTCAGCTGTGGAAGGAGGCCACAACAATGCTGATAGTGGCCTGCATCCTCCTGGGAGAAATATTCGGTGCTGGCACTCTTTGTTTACTTTTATTTTACAATTTAAGTACTGCTGTAACCCCATGCATTTATGTTTGCGCAATGGTCTGTAGGGCGAAATGCATGTTTTAAAACTGATGACTGCATAGGTGTTGACATTGTTCACTTGACCACTTCATTGCCATTTTGTTATTCCACTGGCCAGTTAGAACCGAAGGGTATGTCAAACTATCAAGTATTTTTAGGCCGAGCATACTAGACAGCGCATGTGCTGTCTGTTGTAAGGCATATTGCAACTCACCAAAAGCACAGAGGGGCCATTGCTTACCATTGGTTGGCTTTCTTTGTTACTCTCATTTGCCTGCTTCTTCTTTGTGCCTAGCTTGTCAATATAATGTTTGTTCGGCCCCAATAGAGCATTTTCACTTTGATTTGATTGCGGAGAACACACAAATTACAATTGCGCTTTCCGCAATGAACAACAGTACTTGTAGCATAGTGTTAGAAATGGGGTTTTTGGTTGGCAGTTAGGTTGCCCTCTGTCCAAGCAAGAACCCTCACTCTAGCCAGGGTAAGTCACACACAATCCAAAATCAGCCTGTGCTCACCCTCCGGTAGCTTGGCACGAGCAGTCAGGCTTAACTTAGAAGGCAATGTGTAAAGCATTTGTGCAATAAATCATACAACACCATAGTATAACACCACAAAAATACACCACACAGTGTTTAGAAAAATATAGAATATTTATCTGGGTAATTGTAGGTCAAAACGATCAAAGTTGCAATACGAATTTGTAAAGATAACACTGAAAAGTGATATTAAGTGTCTTTAAGTCTTTAAAAAGCAATAAAGGGTCTTTCAAGCACAGAGTACCTGGTTTCTGGTGGGAAATCTCCTCAGAGGGCCACAGGAGAAGAGATGCGTGGAAAAAGGGGTGTGTGCGTCGATTTCCTCTCAGCACACACAGACTTGCGTCGTTCTTTTCCACGCGGGGAAGTGGGGCGTCGTTTTCCGGCGCGCAGACAGTCTCTTTTTGTGGATCGCGGGGATTACCAGATGTCCCGGGTCTTGTGCGTGGATTCTCCTGCTTATTTTCCGGCTGCGCGTCGTTCTGCGGGGCTGCGCGTCGAAGTTTTGATCTCACGGTAGGCGTCGCGTCGATTTCTCCTTGGAAGTCGGGCGGCGTTGTCCTTGCGAGGCCGTGCGTCGAAATTTTAGTCTCACGGCAGGCGTTGCGTCGATTTCTCCTTGGAAGTCGGGCGGCGTTGTCCTTGCGAGGCCGTGCGTCAAAGTTTCACACTCACGGTAGGCGTCGCGTCGATTTCTCCTGGAAAGTCGGGCGGCTTTGTCCTTGCGAGGTTGTGCGTCGAAGTCTTGATCGTCCCGAGGGCGTCGCGTCGATCAGCGTCGGTGTGCGGCGTTTTTCTCGCCGCGAAACAAGCTGTGCGTCTAAATTTTCGGCGCACGGAGCGTCCAAGTGAAAGGAAGAAGTCTTTTTGGTCCTGAGACTTCAAGGAACAGGAGGCAAGCTCTATCCAAGCCCTTGGAGAGCACTTTCACAGCCAGACAAGAGTTCAGCAAGGCAGCAGGGCAACAGCAAGACAGCAGTCCTTTGTAGAAAGCAGACAGGTGAGTCCTTTGAGCAGCCAGGCAGTTCTTCTTGGCAGGATGTAGTTTCTGGTTCAGGTTCCTTCTCCAGCAAGTGTCTGATGAGGTAGGGCAGAGGCCCTGTTTTTATACTAAGTTGTGCCTTTGAAGTGGGGGTGACGTCAAAGAGTCTCTAAGAAATGCACCAAGTTCCCTTTCAGCTCAATCCTGTCTGCCAGAGTCCCAGTAGGGGGTGTGGCAGTCCTTTGTGTGAGGGCAGGCCCTCCACCCTCCCAGCCCAGGAAGACCCATTCAAAATGCAGATGTATGCAAGTGAGGCTGAGTACCCTGTGTTTGGGGTGTGTCTGAGTGAATGCACAAGGAGCTGTCAACTAAACCTAGCCAGACGTGGATTGAAGAGCACAACAAGATTTTAGTGCAAAGAAATGCTCACTTTCTAAAAGTGGCATTTCTAGAATAGTAATATTAAATCCGACTTCACCAGTCAGCAGGATTTTGTATTACCATTCTGGTCATACTAAATATGACCTTCCTGCTCCTTTCAGATCAGCAGCTGCCACTTCAACAGTGTATGAGGGCAGCCCCAATGTTAGCCTATGAAAGGAGCAGGCCTCACAGTAGTGTAAAAGCGAATTTAGGAGTTTCACACTACCAGGACATATAACTACACAGGTACATGTCCTGCCTTTTACCTACACAGCACCCTGCTCTAGGGGTTACCTAGGGCACACATTAGGGATGACTTATATGTAGTAAAAGGGGAGTTCTAGGCTTGGCAAGTACTTTTAAATGCCAAGTCGAAGTGGCAGTGAAACTGCACACACAGGCCTTGCAATGGCAGGCCTGAGACAGGGTTAAGGGGCTACTGAGGTGGGTGGCACAACCAGTGCTGCAGGCCCACTAGTAGCATTTAATCTACCTGCCCTAGGCACATGTAGTGCACTCTACCAGGGATTTACAAGTAAATTAAATAGTCAATCATGGATAAACCAATCAATAGTACAATTTACACAGAGAGCATATGCACTTTAGCACTGGTTAGCAGTGGTAAAGTGCTCAGAGGTCAAAAGCCAACAACAGGTCAGAAAAAAATAGGAGGAAGGAGGCAAAAAGTTTGGGGATGTCCCTGTCAAAAAGCCAGGTCCAACACATAGTTTCCTATTTCAAGGAAGAGGCAGACTGGATGCAGCTCAACTGCTGAAAACTAAATAGTAGTATAACGGAGGTGCTTACGCTAAGCAATTAACCCCAGTTGTGGGGCCCCATTGTTGGCCAACCGAATTAGACATATGTCCTACTCCCAGTCAGTTGATCAAAGATCTTGGCGTCTGGCTGGACAATAAATTGACCGTGGATCAGCAAATTAGCAAGGTAGCAGGCGTTGCTTTGGATTGCTTAGATATTTTAGTAAGCTCTTATGGTATTTGCCTTTGGATACACAAAAAACTGTTGTGCGTGCTCTAATAATCTCTACAAGAACAACCAACAGAAGCCCTTGTTATGCATCACAAGTCCAATAATTTCTAATGGGGTTCCCTCTTTTTCTTAAATTTCAAGCAAGGAAACGGGTTCTAGTAGATATCTATGAACCACCCCATTGTGTGTATTTGATTAAAAACAGGTCCTATGCCCCAGGGTGAATACTAATTGTAAGCAAAAAGTGTAACTATAGGAAGTGCCTCACATAAGCACCACCAACATGCGATTGGCAGATTCTCGCCAACTTGCTCCCTCTCTCATCATCTGCAAATTTCCTATGTAGGGAATGGAACCAACACGCAAGCAAGTGTAAAAAGAATGTAGGCTGGCCACTTATACATATGGTTTGTGATGCACCCCCACACCCCTAAGTGGAAAATGTGTTCAATCAAATCCAATCTAGCCATCACTCCAAAAACTAGACTGTCATGGCTGGGGGGTCATTCTTTGGCTATTTTCTGGTAATGAAATTATGGAATGCCTTGTGCTGACACTGTGTCTGTGAAACTCCTATGCGCTGCTTAGGAAGATTCTTAACATGTGGCTTTTTAAAGCCTAGCTTAGCTCTCTATAGTCTTTGATCTGCTGGCACTGGGAATCCCCACCAGGTAGCCATGCACTTCATAAATTTGACTTGATTCCTTTGCATATCTGCTTGCCTTGCCTGCTTTTCAAGCACAACTTTTTTCTTCAGTTTTGAGCACTTCATGAGAGTGCATTTGTTTTCAAGCCTTGGTACTTCTCTCCACTGCAGTACTCTCATTCACCTGCCTGACTCCCCGTTGCACTAATCCATTTGCTTCTCTCTGTTATCTCCTCTCCACTTTGCAGAGTATCAAATCCATTGCCAAATTCAATAGGTCACAATGGTGAGACCTACTGCATTTGCCAATGCTTGTTTTTCTCAGGTGAGGGATATCATGTTTGTTTTGATGCAGCCACTTGAATGAGGTCATGGGGTCTCAGCGCTCACTCCCAGTGCAGTCAATAGCAACAGCTTCCATTAGTGCAAGGTAGAGAATGTGAAGAAGAGAGAGAGAGAGAAGAAATTAATGTGAAACTGGTGTTTTCTTCCAGTCATGTCTATTAGCACTTTATAACAAAGCAAAATATGGGAGTCCAAACAATCCATACCCAACCAGGTTACCTGCCACCAGTTTGCTTCCCCACCCACACACTCATAACCTGTTTCTTTTCCTTACTTTTCTGACCCAGGAATCTGCATGGTTTGGACCTACTGCCTCATGCAAGATTTACTCCCTTTGCCTGCACTTCCCCTATTTGACATATGTGTTGCTATACATCCAACCCACCACTTTTAACTTCCTAGGGTAGGTGAGACCACTATGATCCCGCTCTAAGAAGGCAGGCACTGGCTTCCAAAGTGTACTTCATTTATGCTCCATGCCAGTGGACGCCAGTAATGTGCCTGAGTAGAGGGTGGGCCACATGGACACACATACTCTCACTCAACCATAAAACATGCAAGCTCATTCACACCCATTCATTCACAACCGCACACACAGTATCCCACCATTCACAAGAACATACACATGAACCAACCCATTCACAGCAAGCGTGGTAAATAAACACATTCACACAGACACAATATGACAAAAAAAACTACCGGACCACAACAGTGATACTGGGTGGTAGGAGGGAAGCTCAGTGGTTACTGGAGACTTTGTGGAATGAACTGCAGGAATATTCCGCAACCACCTCTCATTGGCTGGCCTTGTCATGAAACAGGCATTAAGAGGAGGACTTTCCAATATTTGTCACAGAGTGGGATGTGTTAGTGACACTTGCTGAAACTTCCCCTCTCTGTGACGAGGCATCACTGATGGACAGTCGGTACTGGGAATTACAGGGCTTAAAACTGCAGCACATAGGTCTGAGTCAATTGGTAATGCGCCCCAACATCATATGGGGGAAGGCTTCACAGTGCTTTGCTGGGCTGAGGAGGTCACACCCTCAGGGCTGTGAACTCTTCAACCCAGCAAAGTTCGGCTCAGGCAGCCTGGCATTTGAGCATTTAGAGAATATACAGTGTCTGGCTTCCTGACCCGAAGATGAAGTGTCTGTCACACTGTCCTTTGCTCAGCCTGACAGACATTTTTCATGCTTTAAAAAGGGTGGAGCAGGGCTTCTGTGCCCTTATCGAGGAGTTGTACCTGCTCCAAGCCCGCCATATTAGGCATCAGTTTCTCCTCACCCACTAACTCCCACCCCGTAGCCAGAGGTCAAGCGTCAGGCACATGTTGTTACCCCATATGGAATCACTTGTTTTGCAGGAAACAAGGGATGTGAGATCATCTTTCACCTACCTGAATGGAGGGATTATGGGGGTGATTCTAACTTCGGCGGGCGGCAGAGGCCGCCCGCCAAAGTTCCCCACCAAAATACCGCTCCGCGGTCGAAAGACCGCTGAGGGTATTTTGGGATTTGCCCTGGGCTGGCGGGCGGCCGCCAAAAGGCCGCCCGCCAGCCCAGGGCAAATCAACCTTCCCACGAGGACGCCGGCTCAGAATTGAGCCGGCGGAGTGGGAAGGTGCGACGGGTGCTGTTGCACCCGTCGCGTATTTCAGTGTCTGCATAGCAGACACTGAAATACTTTGTGGGGCCCTCTTACGGGGGCCCCGCGGCACCCCCTACCGCCATCCTGTTCCTGGCGGGAGACCCGCCAGGAACAGGATGGCGGTAGGGGGTGTCAGAATCCCCATGGCGGCGGAGCGCGCTCCGCCGCCATGGAGGATTCTGCAGGGCAGCGGGAAACCGGCGGGAGACCGCCGGTTTCCCGCATCTGACCGCGGCCGAACCGCCGCGGTCAGAATGCCCTGCGGGGCACCGCCGGTCTGTCGGCGGTACTCCCGCCGACCTCTGACCGCCGGGGTCAGAATGACCCCCTATGTCTCCCTGGTGAGCCTTACCAGGATCAGTTTTGAGACATCGTTCTATCTATTGTCCTGTTCCCTTGGTGACCCCTCTAGTCCTACATACAGAAATGGGTCAGCTTCGTGCATGGCCATAGTATGTGTAAGATGTGCCAGTCTCCTTGCTTGCTTTTCCTACAAGCATTTCTTCAATTTTGTATGGTCCCTTATATTTCGCTTTTTTCGACTGTAGTGCCATTTATAGATTAGTTTATAAATGACTTGTTTCCCTTGAGTGCGCCTTGTGTAGGTGCTTTCCCATATGAAGATATATTCCCATTGTCGAGAAGATGTTGAGATAATTTTCTCATTCTTTTTGGTAATGATGTTTGTTTATTATCTGTTGTAAACTGAGGACTGCATATATCTTGGACAACGAGCTCTTGATGGATGTGAGAGCCTGCAAGAGGCATTCAAAGGGTGTAAGGTCTCTTAGTGCCTCTTTCCTAAAGTCTAGGTGTAAGATCTTATTTTGCAACAGAAGGTATCAAAGGCATTCTGACTCAGCAATGGCAAAATCCACTTTGAAAGTGTTAAGAATAATATTTGTTTCCCTAAATAGAGCACCCAATTGGAAACACCAGTGTACGTTCATGGCTGGAAGGCGGATTTTTCCACCCTTTGGAAAAAGTCAGTGTTGCTAAACAGTGGCATGAGTAGAGATAGAGCACACCTCTTCCACGGACCAGGCAGCAGCACACATCCAGTGTAGATTGTGTGACTGAGGATGTACATATGTTTCAGCCTTGTTAGGATTTCTGTACTCAAGGGATTTCACCCATAGGCTGCTGGTAATGTGCCTGAGCAGTGGGACGTGCCACACATGCATGCGTATTAACTCACACTCACTGATCACACATATCTGACTCACCCTGAAGCCACTCCGCCATGTATAGTTGTTGCATAACCTGGTTGCAGTGAAGTAGATCGGGCACCCCTAGCCTTTTCTGAGCTGGATGCTTTGTACATGTTTTCCAACTCAGCTAGGACTTTTTGCCCAGCAGATAAATGGTATGGATAGTTCTTTGAGCTGGTCAAATTCCTCATTTTTAAGGAGTTGAGAGAATTCTGAAAAAAATATAGGATCCTTGGAAGAAGCATCATTTTGAGAGCGACTATCCTGTCAACCCAGCACAGAGTGTGGGTTTGACAGGATGCAAAGCTAGTCTTAATTTTCTTCATCAGGGTTGTGGAGAGTTATAGGTGAGGAGAGAGTCACCCCACTGGCAGAGGCAGAAGCAGAAAAATAAAACTATAGTTTATTATCGTTTTATTTTTCTGCTTCTGGCACAGCCAGCAGTGCAGGGAGGAATGGGGCTGGCCCCGGGAAGTGAGAGGGGGGAGGAGGGGCGAGTGCACCTAAGTGCGCATGTGTGTTTGGCCGGTCATATGAGGCCGGCCAAACACACATGCGCACTTAGGTTTCTCCAGCCTGGCTGTGTTGAACAGCTGGGCTGGAGAAACTGCACAGACCCCAAGGCTGTGTTTGAGCAGCAGTCACTGCTGCTCAGATCAATCTTAGTGCTGCTTTCATGCAAGTTTTTTCATGAAAGCAGCACCAGCATTGCTCAGGAGCCTCTGCTGGCGTCCCAGCAGTGAAAGCTGGGACACCAAAAGGAGAGGAGCGAGAGGCAGCAGGGGTGTAGGCAAGATAAGAGCTTTTTTATTTTTTATTTTTACCTCGTCTCCATCCCAATACAACCCCACCCCTCCCCTTGAGTTATGCGGTGGCCGCCGCTGAGTTAAATGGCTATATACCTTATGTCCTGGGTTGACCATCTGAAGGTGGTCATGGATTGTAGTTGGGCAGCTAAGGATGGCCAACTCATGGAACTTGGCCTACAGATTTGCCCAATTGTGGGCCTCTGCTACTTCTCTACATACCTCTAGTTCTGAGATCAATTCTTTTAGGTATTGCCTTGGCTGTTATAAAGATATTAAAATGTTGTTCACGAACGCCACACATTTAAAAGTATTGACATGAAAGTGAAACCCTTAAAACCAAGGGTTCTCTCTGATCATGTGTAGTAGGGATTCTAAGGACTGAGCAAAGTGTGAAGGTGAGAGGGGGTGACCCCAGCATGCCACATCTGGGGGATGAAATGTGCCCAGCGTGCCAAACATTCATTCAGATGCTGGCCAAGGGAGTATTGTAATTGATGGAATTGATGGTACTGGGCTCCTGTATGAAGCTTGACTGATCAGCCTATGTCAACAAGGACATGACCCTATCTAGTCTGCTGGCAAGGAATTTCATAAAGAGTTTTGCATTAACCTTCAGAAATGATATCTGACTACAGGAGGCAGAGGGGTGGGTCTTTTACCAGATTGTTTAACAGGGAGATTGTTGTTTCCATCATAGACACCACCCTGGGAGTTACCAATGCTACTGAAGACTCCCAGCATGGTTGGAAAAGGTTAGGGGGTAAAGGTTTTATAGGGATGGAGAAGCCAACATGTCCTTTAGCTTTTTTTAGGCTTCTGTTTGCTCTCAGCACTTCCCGTTTATGCATTGGCTCCAGTGTCACTTTAAGTATTTTTTTGGGCACCGGGCAAGGCATATTTTGGAGCCCAGATTCAGAACAGCTTTGAATTTTATAACACCTTTTCTGCTAATCCAAGTCCTCATGATGCCAAGCAATACTGAATTATATTTAAACTTTTAGTAATGGGGACACACAAAAATAGCTGAAATGTGTCTTGCCCAGAGTCCCAGAAATACTTACGATCACACTGGGTAGAGCGGGAAAGAGTGAGAGGTAGATAATGTAAAGAGAGGCAGAGTGGTTGAGATGAAGAAATAGAGGTGAGACAAAGTGAAAGATCACTTTCCCAGGGGGCTCTTTGGGAGGTGGTGGCCCCAGCTGACTTCCCACTTTTTCCATGGCTTTAAACATCTCCGATTGGCTCATGCAGTCTTTCTGTACCCTGATCAGTGTGCAAGGGCAGAGGCACAGAAGCCAAACAGGAGTGTTTGGCCCGTGGATTGGAGTAGTCAGGTCCACTCAGCCCCTGTTAGAAAACCCAAAATGTTCCCTCTTCTGGCTCTTTAGTTTGCAGTTGCCACACTGAACAATTCTTATTAACTGGGATTAAGCCAAAGTGTGGAAATCCCAGCGAGTTGAAAACGACCTACAATACAACTGAAACTTGGAATATAGTCCAAGATTGCTGCATCTTTTTATGAGTTATGGATGTGGGCTATAGCACACTTAGCCTTGTCAAGTACCGACATTGATGAACATATTTTGAGTCTGTTGTACGCCACAGAATGACGGAAAAGAGCTGCCCAACAGATCAACACCTGCGAGTGTAAATGAGAAGTTAGAGCTCAGCCTGCTGAGCACACACCTTTTGCACCACCTTTTTTTATTTTTTATGAATTTCATTGTTGCTCCCTCCAACCTGCCAGATGCACTGGGGCAACACCTGGATGCTAGAGATAGCTAAATCCATGGGCCTTTGTGATCATCCCTGAGTCTTGTCTACCACGCTGTACACCCTCTGCTTCTGTGGCTCCACAAGACAGACATACTTCCACCATACCCCAGTGTGCAGACATGAATTCGGACAATACAGACGGCGCAGATGGTACTGTTACTACTGTTGTGTTTTCTTTCTGCTGTTGTGTTTAAGAGCTGGGGAACAGCTATGTTTGGAGCCAACTTTTAAAATAATCGAAGCGAAATAAAGTATCCCATTTCGGTTGGAAAAGTAATGATTCTGCATTTTGGACCACAGTGTTTGTATTTGTAAAGCTTCATGAAAAGTGAATGCTTGATAACTATATAAAGCAGTTACTATACTGTCTGCTTCAGCGACAGCCGCCGCAAATCTCAAGGGGAGGGGTAGGTGGAAGGGAGGGGGGAGACGGCGGGGGAAAATAACATAAAAATAAACTTACCTTACTGCTGTCTCCAGCCGCCTTGATCCTCTTCCCTCCATGTGTTTTCCCAGCATTCAGTGGGACACCAGCACATGCTCCCAGCAATCCTGGTGCTGCTTTCATGCTAAACATAGCATGAAAGCAGCATCAGGATTGGTATGAGTAGCAGTGACTGCTACTCAGACACAGCCCTGGGGTCTGTGCAGTTTCTTCAGCCCGGCTGTTCAACACAGCTGGGCTAGAAAAAACTAAGTGCACATGTGTGTTTGGCTGGCCTGAGACAGCTGGCCAAACACACATTTTCACTAAGGTGCACTCTCCCCCCCACCTTCCATGGCCCTGCGCTACCCCTTCCTGTACTGCTACCTGAGCCGGCAGAGGAAAAAAAGCCGATAGTGTGAGTATCATTTTATTTTTTATTTCCTGGCTCTTGGTCGGGAGGGCAACCCTCCTTCGCCAGAGCGAAGGAGCTTCCACTGGTCTGCTTTACAGCTGAACGTCACTAGCAGCAGATGGACCGATTTATCTTTTGATGGACAGTTTTTACTTCATCATGGTGATGGAGTAAATTACTCCGTTGCCCTGACAGAGTAACTGCCTGACACATTTTTAAATCTCCATCAGCCTGACTTGGTGCAAACTTACAAAACACAATTGTATTTTGCAAGTTTGCGCTGCTTTTGCATAAAAAATTGACACAAATGCGGCGCAAAAAAAGTATAAATATAGCCCAAAAAGATTTCTTTGCACCATTTTTTGCGGCATATTTAGTGCCTGCACAGAGCAAGCATTAAAAGGAGGCATACCATTATTTATAATGGGCCTCAACGTGCTTTGAAGGATTAGCGTCAATATTTTTGATGCTAATCCTGCAAAGCACCAAGTTAGCATCAAATATTTTGATGCTAGTTCCCTAACTACCGCTATGGTGCACCCTATATTAAATACAGCACACACATGGTGGCGCTAGGGGGGCATTTAGGGATACAAGAAAAGTGGTGCTGCCGTGGATGCAGTGCCACTTTTCTTAAATCAGGCCCCTAGGGTATTGCACCAGTGGCAAAAATAAAAGCTCGTAACTTGGGAGTCATGGTGGACAAGAAATTGAAGTTTTACCAACCGGTCAAATCGATTTGCTTTACAGGCTTCAGATCACTGCATGTCATCAAAAATGCAGTAGGTTTTCACATGGACGTCTGGGGCTGGAACTGTGTCTGCAGTGACAGAGTGAGATGGTAAGCGCTACTCTGTGGTGGTTGTGAGTGCTGTTAAGGCTGAAGCTTCCTTAGCCAGGTGCAACCTGGAGGAAAAGTCTGCAACCACACAAACAGCTTTATAATTAAAATGAACCGAAGAAACAACACAGGTCTTCATTGAGTTATTTGCATGTATTTCTGGAAGGTATCCATCCCATGGCACGCCTTTCAGAAATATAACACCATTAAAGTGCCTATCCATCTTCAGAGTGGCTAGTAGACACTAGGCATACTTTGGCAGTGTCCCCCTACTTTTAATGCCAGTGCAAACATATGATTGCAGTTTTCGTGGAAAGTCTATCAGTTTCACACTGAAGTATTTCAAGGTTTCCGTCTTGTTAAGCAAAAGTTCACCATCTGACAGAAGCATCGGGAAAGCTTCAGCAGTTTGATCGAGGTGTGATGCAATTACGCATCGTTCGAGAAACTTATTATGGCAGTAGATTAAGCCGTTTATTCAACATCTTAGAAGTGCCATGAGGTAGGTAGAAATAGGCACCTCTATATCAGGAAAGGCAGCATGCCAGCACCATATATACATACACACCATGGAAGGACGAAAACTTCATGCCCCAGAATGAAGTGGGCTCTTGAATAAAAAGGTCGGACAGAGGGAATGTGTCAATCAGGACATCAATATACTCAGTTGCTCTTATTACACTTCTAAGTGGCTGAGTATCGTTTCTTAACATGACAATCGAGATTACAAAACGTTAATGCAACCAAATGTTAAGCGACAAAGAGAAAACATGTTTTTGCACAGAAGGAGATTTTCCATTTCTGATTTTTTATGAACGGATGTGTGCACTGCTGGGGAAAGATTTTGATTTTCACCAAGTAATGAGGCTTACATTTGCTCGCGGGGCTCTTTTCTTTCAAGCACTGACAGAGTGAACCAGGCAGCGAAGGAGCCCATTCAGGGCCCTGAAGCTGGGCATGGACATACACTGCAGTTCGGTGGATTGGGGCAGGAGCAGGGCATTCAGAGATCTGAAGCTGGGCATGAACGTACCGTGGATTGGGGTAGAAGCAGGGCATTCAGTGCACTGAAGCTGGGCACGGACATGGACATACACTGCTGCTCGGTGGATTGGGGCAGGAGCAGGGCATTCAGGCCCATATTTATACTTTTTGACGCTAAACTGCGCTAACGCAGTTTAGCGTCAAAAAGTTTTGCGCCGTCTAACGCCATTCTGAAGCGCCATGCGGGCGCCGTATTTATGGAATGGCGTTAGACGGCGCAATCAGACCGGCGCTGCCTGGTTTGCGTGGGAAAAAACCACGTAGACCAGACAGCGCCGGCGTAGGGGGAAAATGGCGCATGGGCGTCTTAAAATGGGGCAAGTCAGGTTACGTCGAAAAAATCGTCTTAACCCGACTTGCGCCATTTTTTAACGACGCCCATCCCCCATCAACATGACTCCTATCATTGTAAAGATAGGAGTCATGCCCCCTTGCCCAATGGCCATGCCCAGGGGACTTATGTCCCCTGGGCATGGTCATTGGGCATAGTGGCATGTAGGGGGGCACAAATAAGGCCCCCCTATGCCACCAAAACAAAATATAAAAAAATAAAAAATTATACTTACCTGAACTTACCTGAATGTCCCTGGGGTGGGTCCCTCCATCCTTGGGGGTCCTCCTGGGGTGGGCAAGGGTGGCAGGGGGGGTCCCTGGGGGCATGGGAGGGCACCTGTGGGCTAATTTTGAGCCCACAGGCCCCTTAACGCCTGCCCTGAGCAGGCGTTAAAAAGTGGCGCAAATGCGCCGTTTTTAGCCACGCCAACTCCCGGGCGTCTCTTTTGCCCGGGAGTATAAATACCACGTAAAGGCCTGGGAGTCATTTTTTAGACGGGAACGCCTCCCTTGCATATCATTAACGCAAGGAAGGGGTTCACGCTAAAAAATGACGCACATTCCGGGAACTTTGGCGCTATTCGCCTCTAACGCCATAGTATAAATATGGCGTTAGTTGGCGTTAGTTTTGCGTCGAAATTGCGTCAAAAAAAACGACGCAATTTCGGCGCAAACGGAGTATAAATATGGCCCTCAGTGCACTGAAGCTCGGCACAGACGTAAACTGCTGCTCCGTGGATTGGGGCAGGAGCAGGGCATTCAGTGCACTGAAGCTGGGCACAGACGTAAACTGCTGCTCCGTGGATTGGGGCAGGAGCAGGGCATTCAGTGCCCTGAAGCTGGGCACGGACATATACTGCTGCGCGGTGGATTGCGGCAGGAGCAGGGCCCTCAGTGCCCTGAAGCTGGGCATGGACATACACTGCTGTTCGGTGGACTGAGGCGAGAGCAGGGCATTCAGCGCCCTGAAGTTGGGCATGAACGTACCGTGGATTGGGGCAGAAGCAGGGCATTCAGTGCACTGAAGCTGGGCACGGACATGGACATATACTGCTGCTCCGTGGATTGGGGCAGAAGCAGGACATTTAGTGCCCTGAAGATGGGCACTGAAATATACTGCTGCTCCATGGACTGGGGCAGGAGCAGGACATTCAGTGCCCTGAAGCTGGGCACGGACATACACTGCTTCTCCGTGGACTGGGGCAGGGCATTCAGAGCGCTGAAGCTGGGCATGGACACACACTGCTGCTCGGTGGACTGGGGCAGGAGCAGGACATTCAGAGCTCTGAAGCTGGGCATGAACGTACCGTGGATTGGGGTAGAAGCAGGGCATTCAGTGCACTGAAGCTGGGCACGGACATGGACATATACTGCTGCTCGGTGGATTTGGGCAGGGTCAGGGCCCTCAGTGCCCTGAAGCTGGGCACCGACGTACACTGCTGCTCTGTGGATTGGGGCAGGGGCAGGGTGCTAGGGCTGCGGAACATACCACCCATGGGCGCAGAGACAGCAGTCTCTGTGAGGCCGGACCACCTCCAGGGATTTGAAGGTGGGGTGTCATGCTACTCTGCTCCCACGCGAGTGCCTCAGGTAGCTATGAAGGGGGTGCAGCGCTGATTGTACCACAGCTTCGGCTGGTGACATTTTGTTGACCATCGGCTCTTGGAAAAAATCAGCCATGGTTAAGCACGAAGTGTAGGAAGCTGGTCTGGTTTGTAGTAGGTACCTAAGGTACTTACACCTTATACCAGGTCCAGTTATCCCTTACTAGTGAAATGTAGTCAGTGTTCTAGCAGCTTA
The DNA here is from genome assembly GCF_031143425.1 of Pleurodeles waltl. NCBI lineage: Eukaryota > Metazoa > Chordata > Amphibia > Caudata > Salamandridae > Pleurodeles > Pleurodeles waltl. The sequence continues at coordinate 1,070,318,638 of NC_090445.1, forward strand.
GGCTGTTAGAGGTAGTTGTAGCAGAGCAGCTTAGGCTGAACTAGGAGACATGTAAAGCTCCTGCAATACCACTATAGTTACACAGTACTTATACACAATAAAAGACAATACTCAGTGTTGCCAAAAATAAAGGTACTTCATTTTAGTGACACAAGGCCAAAAATATCTTAGGGGCAATACTCCTTCTGCAGGTAAGTATTATACACAATATATACAATAGACACCAAAATCAGGTAAGTAAATAGTCATAGGATAGTGCAAACTATAGAAAATGCCATAGAATGCAATAGGAAGAAATAGGCCTAGGGGCAACACAAACCATATACTAAGGAAGTGAAATGCGAATCACTAATTCCCACCTAGGCAAGTGTAGTGTGTAGAGGGTCACTGGGAGTGTAAGAAAAACACAAAGGTGAGTAAAATACCCCACCCCAGAGCACAGGAAAGTAGGAGTAAAGTACTGCAAGTTTCATCAGGACACACCACAAGTCGTGATTAGAGTTATTGCAAGAAACAAGCAAGATTGCAAGCAACAAATGGTGGATTCCTGGACCTTAAGACCTGTAAAGAGAGGAGACCAAGTCCAGAATTTGCAGAAGATTCCAGGAAGGACAGGAGGCCCTGCCAACCTAGAAGATGGTGCAAAAGAGGATTCTCCGGTTGGAAGAAGTCTGCAGAAGAGCACAAAAGAAGATGGCTGCGGGTTCCTGAATGATGCAAAGAATGTCCCACGTGGAGATGTTGGATGCAGGCTAGTTGTAGCGCTGGATTCGTCCAACAAGCCTTGGTTCGAGCAATGTTGCGGATTGCGTCAAAATGGCGCTGTCTGGATCCAGGAGGGACCTGGGGGCCTCAACTCAGACAGAGGAGGCAGAGGGGACTCCCAACACTGGAGGGAACCCACAGATGACCAGGCAGCACCCATGGAGGTCCCAGGATATGGGGACAAAGAAGGTGAAAATTGTGGTTGCTGCAGCACTACAAAGAAAGGTCCCACACCGCCGGAGAAAAACTCAGTGAGTTGAGCGTCACAGGATAGAGTGCTGGGGACCTGGGCCAGGCTGTGCATGAAGGATTCTTGCAAATAGTGCACAGAGGCCTCAGGAGGTGAAGATGACACAGTGCATAGGGGTACAGTCGCAAATGGGGAAGGCAAGCTCTTACCTCCTCCAAATTTGGACAGCTGGACCTTAGGACAGTCTCTGTTGAAGGGGTCCACCACCTGTGTTCCCGGGAGCAGGCTCGTCATCAGGAGAGGAGTCCCAGAGATCCGGTCGTCATCTTAGAAGGTGCCTGCTGGAGCAGGGAAGTGACTCTGTCACTCCACAGGAGAGTTCTTTGGACCTTCTGGTGCAGGGTGAAGACAGGGAGTCCTCAGAGTGTGCACACCTTGGAAACTGTTGCAGTTGCTGGCTGGAGCTGAAGTTGCAGAGTCACAGTAGCCTTCTTGGATACTTTGTTGCAGTTACAGCGGTTCCTGGAACAGTCTGCAGTTGATCAGACAGTCAGAGGATGAAGCAGGAGTTGCAGAGGATTCCTGATGGAAACTTGCAAGCTGAATCTGAAGAGGAACCCAAAGGAGAGACTCTAAATATCCCTGAGAGGGGGATTGGCTAACTAACCAGGTATGCACCTATCAGGAGGGGTCTCTGACGTCAGTTGCTGGCACTGGCCACTCAGAGAGCTCCAGAGTGTCCCCACACCTTGGAAAACAAGATGGCTAACGACAGGGACACACTGGAGGAGCTCTGGGCACCATCCCTGAGGTGGTGATGGACAGGGGAGTGGTCACTCCCCTTTCCTTTGTCCAGTTTCGTGCCAGAGAAGGGACTGGGGATCTCTGAACTGGTGTAGACTGGCTTATGCAAGGAGGGCACCATCTGTGCCCTTCAAAACCTTTTCCAGAGGCTCTGGGAGGCTACCCCTCCCAAGCCTGTAACACCTATTTCCAAAGGGAGAGGGTGTAACACCCTCCTCCCAAAGGAAATGCTTTGTTCTGCCTTCCTGGGACTGAGCTGCTCTGACCGCAGGAGGACAGAACCCTGTCTGTGAGGTGGCAGCAGTTGTAGCTGCAGTGCAAGCCTCAGAGAGCTGGTTTGGCAGTACTGGTGGTCCATGGTGGAGCCCCCAGGATGCATGGGATTGGCCCCCAATATCAGATTTGGATGGGGGACAATTCCTTGATCTTAGACACCTTACATGGCCATATTCCGAGTTACCATTGTTAAGCTACATATAGGTATTGACCTACATGTAGTGCACTCGTGTAATGGTATCCATGCACTCACGAAGTCCAGGGAATTGGCCCTGGACAGTTTGGGTGCACCTTTGCTAGTGCAAGGGTGCCCTCACACTTAGTAACTTTGCACCTAGCCTTCAGTAAACGAAGGCTAGACATGTAGGTGACTTATAAGTTACTTAAGTGCAGTGAAAATGGCTGTGAAATAGTGTGTGCACTATTTCAGGCAGGCTGAAGTGTCAGTCCTGTGAAATTGTTTGTCTGAGCTCCTTATGGGTGGCAAAAGAAATGCTGCATCCCATAAGGATCTCCTGGAACCCCAATGCCCAGGGTACCTAGGTACCATATACTAGGGACTCATAAAGGGGGTCCAGTGTGCCAATTGGAATTGGTAAATGAAGTCATTAAACTATAGTTACTAATTTGGAAGCAGAGAGAGCATAAGCACTGAAGTGCTGGTTAGCAGAACTTCAGTGACACAGTTAAGCACTACTGACAACACACACATTAGGCCACAAACTATGAGCACTGGGGTCCTGGCTAGCAGCATCCCAGTGAGACAGGCAAAACACACTGACAAATAGGGTTTTCACTGTGAGCACTGGCGTCCTGACTAGCAGGATCCCAGTGAGGCAGTAAAAACACACTGACACACACTCACAAACAGGCCAAAAGTGGGGGTAACCTTGCTACAAAGAGGTTACTTACTCACACAAAGGTCGCGCACAGCTGGCAGCACATGCACAACGTGGTGGCTGTGATGGGAAAGGATATAATCCTGGGAGTTCAGGTAAAAAGCAGAGGTGTGCGATAGGGCTCGCAACCTCTTAGTGACTCCACCTCACCAAGGGAATCACTCACTACTGAAACACACAGCCTAGAAGCAGGGCGGAGGGGCAGAGCTTTCACCTTGTCAGGATTCCAGCTTCCCCGCTATTCAATAAACTTGACACTCAGATGGCGAATGTCCCTACTTCTTTGAACAGCAACTCCAAACCCAATTAAAAGCACTAACAAATACAACAGGTCTTGTCTATGAGATCAATTAGCAAAGCTGATAGCGCTTATAAAAATGAAAACTAAATCACAAGAGGCGTGGGTCGTGGGGGCTGAGAGGCCGTGAAAGCAGGGTGGTAAAGTGGACGGAAATGAGAGCAGGGAGGGAGGAGGGACAAACAAAAGCACATGGGAAACAGGGAAGTGGATCGTGGTGGGAGAAAAAAAACACACAATGGTGACAATGGGCGGAAAAAAGGTGGACTCTTATGGAATGCTTCACAAAAACGAAAAGATAGTGCCTGAAAACCAGACACTGGTGAAGCACAGGAGCAGCCAATCAGAGACAGTAAACAGGCTATGCTCCAGGCGAGGAACAGGCACAAGCCAGATCGGCTAAAACAAATAAAGTAAGAAAAGTGAATGAAAAAAACAAAAAGGCAAATGTAAGCAATGACAGAAAGCATTCCTAGGTCAGCCTAATGACAGTCCCCAGGAAGTGCTTCGCAACAAGACAGCTGAGCTGTCGGGTAGACTTAAACCTAAAAAGATGTACTGTCAAAGCATTATGCCTTTGCCATAAGATCCTTTATGGACATAGTAAGCATGTTTATGAACTTCATTTTTTTCATTATATATCCTATTCAGTAAGTTAAGATCTCACAAACGGAGGCTTTATAGTCACCCTGAGATATAGGAAAGACAGACAGGGTGGTCGCCCTCTTGCAGTCTTTACCTCCAAGATCTGGGTAGCGTTCCCTGCTCTGACCGGGCTTCAGCCCAATCTGTTGAGGTTAAGGGAACAAACAACAACCTTTCTGTTCACGTATAGGATGCAACACTAGAGTAAATGTCACTACCCATATAGTGAATGAGCTATGCCTACAGGTTTATTCAGGAGCTATAATTCCCTCTCAAGGACTGAGACACTTCTTAGGAAATAGCTGTTTGCACTATATAAATTCTGTAATCAAATCAAATCATCTCTAAAGAGCTCATTGCTATAAATCATCAGCTTTCTCTCATTTGGAGCGCCCAGTGGCCTGTTTAATTACTCACTCTTCAAAACAACACTCTGCTCTATTCAAAGGTGCACTAGAGACACTTTTCATGTGGACAACTCTCTGGTATCTCTATAAATCTAATAAAGGCACTTCTCAGTTTACAAGCACTATGGCATGCCAAAAGGTGCAACAGGAACACATTCATTTGGACAGTACTCTGTCACATCTAGTGGTGCAAGGGAGGCATTTCCAAAATGGCCAGCACTCTGACACACATAAAGATGCAACTGGGACAAGTTTCATGTGGATGATGACTCTTTGTCACATTTTTAGGTGTTACACATCAACTTTTCACGTGGACAGCACTCTGAGGCACCTATCAGTGGACTAGAGACACTGTCCACGTGGACAGTACACTACACATCTGTAGGCAACCCCGAGACTCTTTCTTGTGTGAAACAATGTGCCACCTCTATATTTGTAATAGAGGCCCCTTCCGTGTAGACATCACTTATATACATCTACATTGGAAGGGTTTGAGTTAGTGGGGAGTTGAATAACTTTTCTGGGAGACATCATTATTCTATATATACAGTTAGATGCACTTCAGCATATCTAAACGTGCTATAGAGACACTTTCCACGTGGACAGTATTCTGCCACATCTCTACATCTTTCAGCAGAACCTTCAACATAGACAATGTTATGTCACAACAGGATGAGCCACAGAAACACTTTCCTTGCAGACAAGAAATTGGCTTAGTCAGCCGTGTTACAGAGGCACTTTAATTCAGTTTAATGCGATTTGATTTTTATTAGTATTAAAACAGAGAGCACAAATTGAGACTAAAGGATGCACTTCCCATTGAGGCAGCAATGATGCTTGTCCAGGCAAGGAATAAGATGATGTGCAGCGCTATGAGAAACTCATAAATAAATAGAGACACTTCTATGCAAAAAGGTATGTAATTTATCTAGAGGTTTCAAAGAGGCACTTCTCAACATAGAGAATCGTGGCTTACCTACAGAGTCAGAAAGGCTTGTTTCATACAAATAGGACTGTGGAGTCAAAGAGGCACTTTTTCATATTGACAGGTTCGCAGTCTACTTACAGGTGTCGTAGAGTCACTTTCCATGTAGATAGGGCGGTGGCTTATCTAGAGGTGTTAAGTGGCTTACCATGCAGAGTGGTATGGGGCTAATCCAGTGGTGCTACAGAGGCACTTTACACATTGATAGAACTGTGGCTCCCCTAAGTGTGTTACCAAGGCACTTCCACAGGAGCAGTACTGGTGTCTACTTAAAGGTGTCATAGAAGCACGTTTTTACATCTGGGCATGTACTTTACCTAGAGCTGTGGTGGAGACCCTTTCCGTACAGACAGGACTGTGGTTTACATCGTCAGTGCCTAGAGGTGCATTTGCATACAAAAGAATTGGGTATATCTGGAGAACTCATAGGAATACTTTTCAAACAGAAGACTGAAAATTTTCTAGGAATGTCAAAGAAGCACTTCTAATACATCCCAGACTGTGGTTTACTTGGAGGTGTTGTAGAGGCCCTCTCCATAAATGCGGGACTGTGGTTTACCTGGAAGTGTCATAGAGGCCCTCTCCGTAAAGACAGGGCTGTGGTTTACCTGGCAGTATCCCAGAGGCCCTCTCCGTAAACGTGGGCTGTGATTTACCCTGAGGTGTCATAGAAGCCCTCTCCATAAAGATAAGACTGTGGTTTATCTAGCGGTCCTACAGATAGGCTTTCAATACAGACAAGATTGTGGTTTACCAAGAGGGATCGCAGAGGCATTTCTGCATAGAAGACAGCGTGACTTATCCAGAGGTCTCATAGAGACCCTATCAGACAGACGGGACTTAAGTTCACCTAGAGGTCTCAAAGAGGTACTTTTAGTGTAGACTCTAATGAGGTTTACTAAGAAGTATCATAGAGACACTTTTCATACAAGCAGGACAAAGATTCAACTACAAGTTACACAGACGCATGTACCTTACATACTGCAATAAAGTCCCGTACAGATGTCATAGAGACCCTTTTTATAACGACAGGGCTCTTGTCTACCTAGAGGTGTCGTAAAGCCAATTTCCAATCCGTAAAGCGTGTTGGTTTACCTAGAGGTTTATAAGAAACACAAGCTGTCTTTTTAATTACATTGAACCAAATACAACTACAACTGAAAAGAACACTGATGGCGTAATAAAATCTCAAGTGGCCCTCCCTCAAAGGGACATTGCACCTAACAAGTTCAAACTTCTAGAATCATATTTACATCCCTCTCACCAGCATACATACACAACCAGCAAAATATTACCAGCTTCCTATGCTTATCAATGCATATTTGGCAGTTCTCCATTCACACCACAGAAATCACATAACACAAACTAAATGCACTTTAATCACAAAAAAGTGACTCCCAGGCCACAATAACACACGCCTTAGACATCCTTGGCCACAGCATCCAATTCTAATTCACTGATCACACACCACACATAAGGCAAGGAAGAGTGTTGTGATCATTCTCCAATACACCTGGCCAAGCAACCTTAGCAAATACTCAAATGAACTGAATTCCTCATGTTCTTTTTGACTGTCTCTGCATCGAAGACCACAATATTTATTCTGTCCTACAGACCCATCCAGCACTAACCAGCTCTCCACCAAAGAACTTTCAGACCTTATCACCTCTCCCTCCATTCAAGACATCCACCTCACATTCCTTAGAGACTTCAACCTCTACAAAGACTCAAGCACAAAGAAAATTAGAAAGTAATTCAAAAAATGCAGTAACACTCTGGACATCAAGTAGAAGATCACCAAACCCACCCCACCCCACCCCACCCCTGTACCTCATAAGTACTTCACCCAAAAAAAAAAATGCAAATTTTTAACATCCCTGGGCTGGACAGACTAGCACAGTATTCCCTTCTGCATTCATCAGGCTTTCCAACTCCCACCAGCCTTCACTAGATGTCAACATAGTCTTTTAGCTATAACACACCACCATGAAAATACATAACGACTTTGTCTCACAGATCAGAATGTGATCCCTCAAACCCAAACCTTCAGCACCATGGTGCAGAAGGTCTTACTGAACAAACCCTCCACACACCAACAAGAAATTGAGGTAAACCAGTGTTCCTGTCAACCTCAGCTAACTCGTTGGACTCCTTTGTATATGCAGATCTCTCATCAATGAAACCAAAGCAAGAGAATCAAAGCAGTCGTCAAAGCAGTTGAGCACTGTGATGGTTCACTAATGGACCCAAGAAACCCTCAATTAGTTGACAAGTTCCTTGCCATCAATTACTTCTTAACTGGGAAGATAAACAGAATCAGAATCAACATAGACACCCCCAAAAAAGACATCCACCTGGCTTCCAACCCCTCACTGATCCTCCTCTTGGTGGACAGCCTTCAATCTCCCCTTTCATACTATACTCACTAAATTCCTCAACACCCTCAGAGCCAATACCCATGAAGATGAGATATTATCAAACATTGTGAACAAGATGCCTGCACTGCCTGGGCTAAGGCGCCTTCTATTACACCTCTGTACTGGAATGATAAAGTTATACAATCAGAAAATACCTCACAGTAAGAGAATTTCAATGAATGTAACTTGCCAATGAATGTAATGGTTGGTCAGATGTAATTCAGATAAAATGAACAAGAGCCCTAAAGTAACCCAAATTATACAATTCATTTGTCATATTGGCTCTCAATGCTATAGTGATCACACAGTGTGTAAGGTTTACAAAGCTTCAAATGTCTAACAAAAAATGAAAGACCATGGACAAAGAAGTTACTTTTTGTTGTTTGTACAGACCATCGATATCAACCGTCTATGAAATTAATTCAGACCGGCGGCATTTTGACTCAATTAGAGTGAATCAACGGTCATCATCAGAGCTGAGAAAAATTAGAGCGTAAGAAGCAGTAGAAGCCCTTTGTCACAAGGATCAGAGGGGTAAGGTATAATTGTATACCAGTAATGCAAAGTAATGATGGAGTCAAATGATTCTCTTAAAGAAGATTTGCCTGGGCTGGTAAATATTACAGAGTGTGTCCACCGAGTTTGAGAGAACATCTACATCGTGAATGTTGTAATGACGGTTTGGAAAAAGTCAGTGTGTTGTTAGAATACTAGACCAAAGAAGACCCCATTACACAGGATTGTGGTTCACCTAAAGGTGCCACAGGGACACTTTCCATACAGACAAGGATGTGTTTTTTGTAAAGTAGTTGTAGAGGCACTTTCCATACTGCAGGATTGTGGGCATGCGGTCATAGAGGTATTTTCCACATAGACTTAATTCACTTGATCTTTTCAGCATTAAGGACAGGTGTTTAATAAGTTTACTTTTTGGCCACTGTTAGACTTTTCATCCTTGGCATTGTCTCCCCTAACTTTGTGCCTCTGTTTCCCAGGTTGTTGATGTGTGCTGTTCTCTGTTTATGCTGTTTTTGTAACTCTGGGCACTTTACCAATGCTATCCAGTGCTAAAATGCATGTGCTCCTGTAGAAAATGTGCATGTAATTGGCTTTCCATGATTGGCATATTTGATTTACTAGTAAGTCCCTAGTACAGTGCACTGGAGGTGCCCAGGGCCTGTAAATCAAATGCTACTAGTGGGCCTGCAGCACTGGTTTTGCCACCCACAATAGTAGCTCTGTAAACATGGTTCAGACCTGTCACTGCACTGTCTGTGTATGCAGTTTTAAACTGCCAATTTGACTTGGCAAGTCTACCCACTTGCCAGGCCTAAACCTTCCCTTTTCTTACATGTAAGACACCCCTAAGGTAGTCCCTAGGTAGCCCCATGGGCAGGGTGCAGTGTATGTTTAAGGTAAGACATATACTAATGTGTTTCATATGTCCTGACAGTGAAATACTGCCACATTCACTTTTCACTGTTGCAAGGCCTATCTCTCTCGTAGGTTAACATGGGGGATGCCTTTAAAAACGATTAAAGCGTAGATTCCCTTTTGGGAGCAGATATACATGAGGAGTTTGGGGTCTCTGAGCTCACAATTTAAAAATACATCTTTTAGTAAAGTTGATTTTAAGTTTGTGTGTTTGAAAATGCCACGTTTATAAAGTGGGCATTTTCATGCTTAAATCATTCTGCGACTCTGCCTGTTAGTGGATTCCCTGTCTGGGTCGGTTCCACAGTTGGGTTGTTTGCACCTCTCTCTAGACAGTGACACAAAGAGAGCTGGGTGTAGCCTGCATATCCTGATAAGCCATCTGTGCTAGGAGGGAGGGAAGAAGTGGTCACTTACACCTGGAAGGGCTGTGCCTGCCCTCACACAATGCAGTCTCCAACCCCCTGGTGTGTGTCTGGGGCCTGACCTGGGCAATGCAGGATTTCACAAACAAGAGAGACTTTCCTTTGAAGTAGGCCTACTTCAAAGGCCAAAATGGGTATAAGAAGACCACCCAAAACCACAGACTTTAGATAACTTCTGGACATCAAGAGGACCTCTGCCTGGAGAAGAGCTGAAGAGCTGAGGAGACGTGCTGCCCCGACTGAGACTGTGCTTTGTGGAGCTATCCTGCAGTTGCTGCTTCTGCCTGTGCAAGAGGACAAAGACTGGATTTTGACTGCCTTCCTGCTTGTGAAGAAATCTCCAAGGGCTTGTCCTGAGCTTGCCTCCTGTTGTTGAAGTCTCAGGGCCATCAAAGACTTCTCCTGCCAGCACCTGGACTCTCTGCTGAGACTCCTGCCCTGCCAAGTAGTGCCCTATCCAGTTCCTGGGGCCTTGACAGGTGAAGCTGGCAGACCAAAACTGAAACTCCACGCACAGACCGCCGTGCAGGGAAAATATCGACACACCTTCCGAGATGCGGCTAAAAGATGACACGCCGCCAGCTTCGTGGCAGAAATCGACAATCCACTGGCATTTCGGCTGGAAGATCGACACATGCAGCTGAAGAAATGATGAGCAACACCCGCTGACGGAGGCTGATATTGTCGCAACCCACATTGTGCGCCTTTACTGATACCGTGCGGCAGGATTTTCTATGCAAATCTTGCTGGGCGTGGAAAAACGACGCAACCCCTGCCCGGACCCGAGTGCTGCCCGTATCAACGCATCACTCTCCTGCGGAGAGGAAAACCGATGCACGCAGACCAGACAGGAGAAGGAGAAACAAAGCACGATCTCGCTTGCGGGTGAGAAATCGACGCACTACTTACCTTTTTCGATGCACACTCGCCCATGCGTGTTATTTTGACACTACCCAGGTACTTTTCAACGCTAAGAGAGTTTCACCGGTTTACAAAAGGGTTTAAGACTCTTTTCGTTTTAAAATTAATAACTTGACTTGTGTATGTGTGATTTTTGTCGTTTTGGCCTCGTTATGTTTAGATAAATATTTCCTATTTTTCTAAACCTGTGTTGTGTCATTTTATAGTGTTTTCATTAAGTTACTGTGTGTGTTGGTACACATACTTTACATCTAGACTCTGAAGTTAAGCCTGCCTGCTCGTGCAAAGCTACCAAGGGGCTGAGCGGGGGTTAGCTAAGGGTGATTCTCCTTTACCCTGACTAGAATAAGGGTCCTTGCTTGGATAGGGGGTAACCTGACTGCCAACCAAAGACCCCATTTCTAACATCCACCCTCAGCACTTCTTATTCCTTTCTCTCTCACTGAATGTCTTATCTATGGCAGTTATGTCCTGGCATCGGTCCCATTCTCACTATGCCACTGAAGCCAAGCTACACACAACTGAAGATCCCCAAACAAGGAGAAACATGTATGGGGCCATTTGTTTTCCAGTTCAGGGATGACCTGGCCTAGCAGTTTGGGATGTACTCTTCCTATTGGAGCAGGGTCAAGACTGGTGAAAATAGGTAAATTATTTTATTGCATGATTACTTAAAATCATTTAAAAAGAAGATGCACCAAAATAAAACGAGATAAAACCAAATGAGGTATATGTGTAGAATATGCAATCAAAGTGCATTCCTTCATAGCAAATCATCTTCTCCATTGATTGAGACTGTATTTTTGAGCAGCTGCGACCCCAGCCTCTGACCCATGCTGATCCCTCGCCTCCCAGAGAGCCCTGCCGGCTTCAGCGAAAAATTACCAAAGCAGGCAAGTTCCATAGGGATTACCGCTGTAAACATGCACTTCAGAGCCTCCTTGCATCATCTCAACCCATGTTTCAGAAATAAAGGCTTTAACAAGGTGCGTCTCTGTGAGGCAAGTCCCGGACAGCAACATACGAGATGGACAACTGATCCTGTGTGATAATTACACAAAGTACATTGTTTCTGAGAGCTGTGTGGAGACTTCCAATGGCATCTATACTCCCATGTGGGAAGAGTTAAAAGCCGCATTTGCAGTATGCTTCAGAACGCGTGGGCAGCCAATGGCGCCTCAAGGTATGGTTGGCAGCTGGTGTCCGCATGTGACTCTGTGAGATCGTCTGCTCCTCTAATAATCCTGATACAAGCAATGTCACTTTCCCTGGAGGAATGCACCCCATGCTCTTTCCAGATCTTCTTTAGCAAGGCCGTTGTAATTAGGGGGCTTTGTCAAAGGATTTCTCAGCACTCTGTAAATACCTGACCCAGTTGCTTGAATTGTCTGTGAAAATTACTTTCAAGGACCCACCCAAGCTAGCAGATTTGGCTCTGCAAACTCAGTGATAGAACTTAATTACATGTTTTTTAAATTCTATCTCCATCCTCACCAAGTCAAATTCCAGACGTATCACTGTGTGCCTGGTAGGTCTTGGAATCTGAAATATTTTCTTGTAGGCTTTTTGGTGGCAATTCTTGAGTAGCATGGTAAGCCTACCAGGGTATGCAAGATGGCCATAAGAAATTGTTGGTAGTAATTTGGCCTTAATAGCTTTCCTAATTGCCTCTTTAGTGGAGGGATTTTAGCCAATGATGGAGTTTGGTAAGGGCATAGGCAGTTCTCTCAGCTTTCTCTGCCAGCGATTCTGCCTGACGTAAGGTTTTGCCAGTGCCTGATATCCAGACTCCAAGATAATTGTATTTAGATTCCGTCTCTATCTTTAGTGGGCCAAGGTTTCATTCCATCAGATGTTTTTTTGGTTGATGGACAAAGATCAGGACCTTAGTCTTGGCAGCATTTGCCCGCAAAACGTTTTTTAGATTATAACAGTGACGTATGTCTTAACCCCTTTTTTAGCCCTATCCGAGTCTGGGCAAGCAGAACCAGGTCACCAGTATACTGGATTATGGAGAGCATTGTTTGACCCAGTTTAGGGGGAATGTATTCCCTTTAAGCAGTTCCACTCTGGGTCAGCAGTGTAAACAGCCTTGTTTTAAACCTCTGTTGGTGTATGTCTTCTCTTATACATGCATTTGAGATATCTGGATTCACACCCATGTGTCAGAACATAAAGTAATTGGGGCAGCTTTTTTGGTATCCGCCGTTTGGCTCGTTGTTTTCAAAGGATATTACGTTCAACTCCATCAAAAGCAGCACTATAATCTATAGAGCAGGCAAAAAGTGGAGAGGATGAGGGCTTCTGTGCCTTGACACCCAAGTATGAAAGAGCAAGTACATAATCTGTAGAGGAAGAGCTGGATCTGAATCCGGTCTGGTACATGGGTATGATGTTAGTTTCCGTTATCCAGTTTTCAAGCTCTTGTAAAAGAACTTTTGTGAAATCCTTGCCATCCACATCCAATAATGCTGTTGGACTAAAGTTTTCGGGTCAAGTAATGTCCCCCTTTTTATGGACTCATTGCAGGATTTGACCCCTTGCAGGGCTCCGGTACCAGACAAATATAAACATTAGTTGAATAAGATTGTCATGGGCTCAACCAAGAAATCTTGATCATCCTTGAAGATACTCCCCGGAAGACTATTTTTTCCGGGTGCCCCATCACACCGGATGCACCTAAGGATATTTTGTACTGACTCAGCTGTGACCTTTAGGGGGTTGTTGTTAAGGCCGTCTAATACATGTTGCAACACTGAAATACTTTGTGCATTTGCATTAACTGGATCCACATATAGTTTTATCACATGGCTCTCCTAGTCGCAGGCAGAGACTGCACTGTCCTTATCGGTAGATGTATGAATCAGGATGTTGACATAACCACAGAATTCTCTGCCTGTCCTTGGCAAAAACAGCACATATATTCGTATCCACCGATCCTCTGTATCCTTTGTTTTTAGTTTCCAGGCTATTTTCTTATGTTCTTTCCTTGCCAACCTCATACTGGGTTCCGTAGAAGTTATTTCATTTTTCCTGTGTAGTAATACAGCCTTCCGGCACACTTTTTTGCTGCGTTGATACTCCCAGGATGCTGAAAGTTTATGAGCCCCACTTCTTTTAACCTTTGATTGCCGATGCTGACTGGAGCCATTGATGGCATTCTGAAGCATAATTACCATTGTGCCCCACTGGTCTACCACCTGGATTGTCCCATTGTCAAATTTTAGAGAACTGTTAGTCAGATTCCATAGTGCATACTTAGAGGAACAGGTGGTGCCCCATTTGACTTGTTTTACCAGTGGACCCAAATTAGTTGGTAGTGGCTTCCCACTAGTTATATATGCCTGATGCCTCATTGCCCTAAGATTGGTCTCAATTACCTCAGGATTATGGTCACTTTTGATTCTGCTGATGACCTAATGGCTTAAACATCAAGCCCACAAAGTTGTATTTGAAAAGACATAATCTAGTGTGGAGATGTTTCCAAAAGTTTGTATAAGTGAGTCGACTACAATTTCATTGTGGTTGGCTGTTCTCAAGCCAAACTCCTTGAAAAAATGTTCAAAGGCTATTCTTTCGGTATCCGTTTGGAGACCAGCCTCCTGACCCAGGTTACGAAGATTAAAGTCTCCAACTGCTATACATTCATGTTTCTGGTGCTCGTGGAGGAATTCCTTTAGCGAAGACAAAATATGTTTAACAATTGCCTGTTTTTTGCCCAGCAAGGGTTGATATACAGGTTTAAAATTGAGATCGGGCTGATTTTCCATTAAATACCAAGTCAAGACTGATTTTCATTTGCTGGGTCCAAACTTAGGTGACGTGGTTCACAAAATAATGATAGACTCTAATGCAGCTGCAAGTAGTTACCAGGCAGAGGTTAATTCAAGCATTGCATTCATCTTTTTTCCAATGCTGTATTCAGACATTTAACTACTGAAACTAGTAGAATAGATGGAGGATTTTTCAACCACCGCTTATCAAGGACATCACTGCTTAGGCCTGAGGTGAATACTTTAAGGGTGTAATGCATGCCCATACATCCCTGTTGTGCAGGCCACTACCAAGTCTCTGGGGCCCTCCATTCAGCCCTAGCCCTGTGAGTATATGTAGGATCTGGGAGACAGGGCCACCATAACATTTTGCAGCATCATTTTATGTTACTAAAATTGCATGCGTCCCTCAAAAATCGATAATGAGGACTTGCAACTCAGTCTGGTTCATCCAGTGCAGGTACATAACTCCATGGTAGACCAAAGAGGCTTAGGATGGTCTTCCCCCAAACCTTTGGCCTGGTTTTCCTTACTTTGGCTAATCTGTTTTCGTTGGCCTTAGGACTCTGGGCACTTTACCACTGCTAAACAGTGTTAAAATGCATATGCTCCCAACCCTAAAACAAGGTAACATTGGTGTATCCACAACTGGCATATTTAACTTACTTATAAATCACTAGTAAAGTGCACTATATGTGCCCAGGGCCTGTAAATTAAATGCTACTAGTGGACCTGAGGAACTGATTGTGCCACCCACTTAAGTAGCCCTTCAAACATGTATCCGGCCTGCCAATGTGGAGCCTGTATGTGCAGTTCCACTTCCATGTGGACTTGGCATTTAAAACCCTTGCCAAGACTTAAACTCCCCTTTTATTACACACAGGACACCCCTATGGTAGGCTTTATGTAGCCCATATGTCAGGGTGTTGTGTAAGCAAAAGTCAGGATATAAACTTTTTAATTTTACATTTCCAAGTAGTGAAAAACAACCAAGTTAGTTTTTCACTACTGTGAGGCCTACCCCTCTCATAGGATAAAATTGGGAATTCCTTAAATCACCTATTAAGTGTAATTCCTGATTGAGAAGGAGTAGGACTGTCATGTTTGGTACCCATGGATTTGTATTAATAAATCCTCCTTAATGGTAAAGTTGGACTTATGATTACAACTTTAAAAATGCTACTTTGAGAAAGTTTGAATTTTTCTCTTCTACGGCCCTGGGTGCCTGCTGTCTGATTCCTACACACGGCTGGGTTAGGTGACAGCTGGCCTTGTGCATTTCCTCTAGAAAGTCACACACAAAGAGAGCTGAGATGTGCCTGATGGGCCATCCACATCCTGAGGGGCCATCACCAGGCTGATAGGCTATCCTAGGTAGGAAGGGAAGGAGAAGCTGGCACTTGCACCTGAATAGGGCTGTGCCTGTCCCACACAAACAGCTGTAATATGTCTGGAGTCAGGGTAGAAAAGGGAGCACTTCAAAGCCCTTCTTTAAAGTCACCCCCACTTCAAAAGGCACCACTGGGTATAAGAACTGAACTTCTGACCCTACCAAATCAGTACACCCTTGGACCTGAGGACATCCTGCCAGGAAGAAAGAATGTTGTGCTGAAGGGACTGTCACTCTGCAGGAACTTTGCTGGACTTTGCTGGACTCATGCTTTGTTGTGCCTGCTCTACTGCCTGCTGCCTTCTTGCCCGGTAGTGAGAAGGACTGGACCTGAACCTCTGCATCCCCAGAACCAAGTGACTCCAAGGGCTTGCTGGCTTGCTTACTCTTCTGCAGAGTCTGGGACATCAACGATTGCCTGCATCTCTCATACAGGACCTGGACTCTGCCATCTGTGAGTCCTGCCCTGCCAAGTGATGCCAATCCAATCCTGGGCCCTTGGAAGTGGGTTATTTTGTGCTGCAACTCTTGACGTCGGTGCATCGCAGCTGCTGCACCCATCAGAACCTCCACTTCCCTGATCGGCACAATGCATTGCCACTGCCGACAAGGACAAAGACATTGCAGCACCAACTGCGTGGCTCAGAACCTGCACATCATCTTCAGCCTCAGCGCATCACCTCTGCATCACCTGGGTGTGCAGCTCGATGATGATGCACCACCTTCGCAAAGGGGTTCGACACAGCATCAATATTCTATGATCGATGACTGAATGGCTCAACGATGATGCATCTCTTGACTGCAATGATCAGAACTGATGCATCACCTTCGCATCATCTCCTCTGCCCATTGCATTGGATCCTCAACGTCGACGCAACTCGTCATGCAAGCTACTCTTCAGTAGGATAGAGTTGATCCCTGTAGCCAACCTGTGCTCCATCTCGGTCGGCCTGAACTTCAGATTTGCCCCGGTCTAGCGAGACCATATAGCCCGGTTGACGCTTCATACTTCTAAGCACCAAAGGTATATGTAATCTTTAAAAAGTCATATCTCAACTTCTACTTATGGGATGTTTGTCATCTTGGTCTTGTTTTACTCATATACATATAATCTATTTTTCTAACTCGGTGTGGAGTCTTTTTGTGGTGTTTTTCATTGGGTTACTTTATTAAGTGTTGCACAAATACCTCTTAAGTTGAGCCTCTCTGTTCGGTGCCCAGCTATCAGAAGGTGAGCACAGGTTAATTTAGGTTGTGTATCTGACTTAACCTGACTAGGAGTGTGGTCCCTACTTGGACACAGTGCATTCCCCTGGCAACTAGAGACACAATTTCAAACATTTACATTTTCAAAGAACCCTCAACTACACTGTATTAAATCCTTATGTCATAGAAGCACCGAGACACTGGGTAGGGTGCCACATTTAAAAATTAAACACAAATTTTGCCTCTCATTTCTGAATGATTCTAGAGAACCTGAACATGTGCTTAATAAAGTCAATGCATCAAGATTGTGCCATTCAGTATCCCGAGTGAAGCATCTGGTTTCTAATGACATTAACTGTATTTGTTTTCTTTCATCAACTGACTTCTAGTTTTGAGAATTCAAAAAATGTACTTTAGTTTGGTAAAAGGGTTTGAGAGCCTGTGAGCACACAGACAAATGTTTGCATTATGGGGTAATCTGTTAACAAGGGCACATATCAGTAGTTACCTTGAATGTTAATCTAGATTAATTGAGTGAATGATCTTTATTTCCATAACTAATTACAATCTTCGCAAAATATAACACATGAAACATGAAAACACCTCTAAAACTTTTACAAATTTAAGATCACTGTTTTCCCTAAAATACATATAATGAAATGCTATGAAAATAATTACCATTACAACTCACGTGTGAAAATATATATATATATATATATATATATATATATATATATATATATATATATATAAATATATATATACACAACTTTATTTATCTAGTGCCATGAAAGTCACTTAAACACCTCAATAAATAATAAATTAGAAATTTGCTAAAAACAAATAAAAACGATGCACAGAGAGTAACACAATCAAAAAATAGTCCCAAAATACAGTATGGGGGCTGGAAAGTGCAAATAGGACTACAGGGACATAGGGCCTAGGCAATCTTGATCAGTTTCCTTCTGATGCGCCACATTCCTCCGAGGAATTTGGCAACTGCAATAGCAATGGGCAGACTGGAGTCTGATTTCTAAATCCTCATGGCTGCAACATGATCTCGAGTCCCCAGTTTTTGCAGATTGGCGCTAGCCATTTCCTACGTAAAGGAGTGTAAGATGGGCATACAAAGAAGACATGGGCAGTTGACTCCTGGAACAGATTGCAGCTGGGACATGACTTATTGGTAGGGGCCCTATTCTGCCATCTATTAGTAAAAGTTTTAAAAGTGTCAGTCTGATCTAGAATGCTATCCAGGTAAGGTTCTAGCAGCCAGGTAGACTTAAAGTCCAGAAACTCGCTAGTTAGTCACACTAATGAGAGCGAGCGAGATATAGACTGAGTTACCCACTCTCAGTAACAAGACTTCACTCTTTCTTTAGTCAGTAGTGACCCTGTGTATGAGGAGTTCCATGAGTCTCCCATCCCAATGGCAATCAATGATGACTTGACTGAGTTGATCCACTCGATCCTATTAGAGGTATCCAAAGAACAAACTTCCCTGAACGCGGTGGCATAGGAGGAAAGTTCGGGAGTTGCAATGATTCTCCTCCAAAACTGCAAGGATATAAGACCAAATATGGCAGATAATGGTTTACAGGCCAGATCCAAATGCAAAGGGAGGTGAGCTTTCACATGAACGTGTTTTCTCTATGGGTAAGCTCTTTTACATCCTTGAATCCTCAGAGTTCAGCCCCGTGAAGTGCTGCGCTGACAGACTTCATGTTATAAATCTGGGAAGCAGCAGCTATTGGGCATGTAGTGGATGCATGGTGCTCCCTTAGAAGGACACCCACCAGCTGGCTACATTTTAGTGATATAGAATTAATATGGGTTTTCCAGGACATTGAGTCTGATAGTTTAATCCTCAAATATTCAAAGGTGTTAACTCGCTCTAATTTAGAACCTCCTAGAGAAAGATTCCCCCTGTATTAATCTGTGTGGGTTAAAAACCATGAACTTGGTTTTGGAGGTGTTTATTTCTAAGCCTCTCTTGGAGCAGAAATCTTCAAATCGATTCAGCAAGGATTGGAGGCCCATCAGGGTGTTTGATACTATCAGGGTATCATCTACAAACAGAAGTGTCATGATCTTTTCGTTGCCTAGGGCTGGTGCATCAGAGGGCTGCAATGTGAGGTGTTGAACGACCTGGTTCAAATATAGGGAGAAGAGAGTTGGAGCTAGTACACAATCCTGCCAAACACCCCTGACTACCTTGATCGGACCTGTGAAGTCACTCTGGTTCCCCCAACATACTTTTTCAAAATTGGTTTCATGTAATCGAATGATTATGGTCAAGAGCCCTGGAGGCATTACCATCTTATTGAGGACCTCCCAGAGTTTACCTCTGGGGACCAGGTCGAAGGCAGATTTAAGGTCTATAAAGGCTACATAGAGACTCCCCTTCCCTATCATTACAACTTTCCAGTACAGGAGCAGAAACCAAAACTCCTGATCTATGGTGCTTGTTTTGGACCTAAAGCCAGCCTGGAATGGTGACATGATGTTATTCTCAGAGATCCAGTTGTGGATTTTCAATACTAGGGCACAACAGAATACCTTTTGCACTGTATCAATAAGGCTTATGGGCCTATAGTTGGCGGGTGGAGACCTATCGCCTTTCTTACAGATGGATATTATCTCGGCACCCCTCCATGACTCGGGAATGGGGGCTCCCCTAGCAATTGCATTGGATAAAAGGAGGATGTACTCAGCCCGTTTGTCGATGTTATGGAGAAAAAGGTCTCTGGGAATGCCATTGAGGGCAGCACCTTTCAGAGTTACAATGTTATTTATTGCATCTCGGATGTCTCCCAGGTTAAAATGGTATTCGGCTGGGGTGGGAGTAAAGAGGCAGAGGTGGTTGCGAATTGGCTTTCGACATTATAGAGGAAATTGAAATGTTGGAACCAATCTGAGGGCTGGATGTTATTGCCAATTACAGGAACTCCCCTTTGGTTTCTTTTGCTTACCATAAACCAAAAGGATTTAGATTTCCAGAGTTCACAAGCGACCTTCAAAAGTCTCCATCTTTCCTCTTCCCAGTCCTTCCTGGCCTTGTTCTGCGTCTGCTTATACAGGTTCTGCAGAGTCCTAACCCAGGCAACATCTTTTTGCTTGATTGCACTAATTAGATTTGTTTGGGCCAACCAAAAGTCTTGATTAAACCAGTTATCTCCCTCGCGGGGTAGAGCGCTATGAGTACTGCGGGCAGCTGGCATGGTTAGTAGCTGTTCCAGTCTTTTGAAGAACCCAGTGTGTACATCTAGTAGAGAGGAACAGTTTCCTTCTTCCTCGTCCATCATGGATATCAATGCTACGCAGTGTGTCAGATCTTGATTGATGGTAGAGAGAATGCAGTCTCTCAGGATGACCTTGCTCCATTTTAGATGCCGTCTGCTGTTCTCGGCCTGAACCACCTTAATTACTTTGGCGGTAGTTGTCACAATAGGTGCCCTTCCCCAAGGAGGCTCTAAACTAAAACAGAGAGGATGGTGGTCACTGTCCATTTGGGTCCTGACTACCATGTCATCTACCAAATGCCAGTGTCTGAGGTCCATCAGGATATAGTCGATGCAACTCTTCCCCTGTGTGCCAATGAACGTGTAGGCAGCATGCCTGTCGGATTTGGTTCTTCCATTGACTGCCCTCAGGCCTTGGCCTAGGGTCAAGGCATGTAATTGCAGGGCAGCCTGGTGCCACTTCTCAATGGGGGGAGCTCAAGCCTAGGCATATGCCATAGGTTATCTTCTTACAGGAAATCCCCTATATTATCCAGACCGAGGGGGTTGAAAATGTCATTGAAGTCCCCCGCTACAATGAGGGCATGTTTAGAGGGTCTTTCACCCAATTGGGTCTCAAGAGACTGCAAGGTGGCAGAGTGGTTGGGCCCCCTTGGGCCCCTAGCGTAGATGTTGACTATGTCAGTGACAGTGATCCCAGATCCCTTGAGACTGATACCAAGAATATCAGAGCTGTCGGTAGGTAGCAATTTCACTACGCACTGCAGTGTGGTTTTCACCCATATTAGGAGGCCCGCCGATGGACGACCCACGTTGGCGGGTATGTGGTAGGTTGCACAGCCAGGTTTGTAGGCAGGTTTGATTAGCCAGGTTTCCTGGAAAATACATATGTCATATTGGTTGATAAAAGTATTCCAGTGAGGCAATGGAAGTTTGGATTTAATACCTGCCACGTTTCAGGAAACAATGTTTGCTTTCCGACAGGTAGTCATTGAGCTAAGCAATGGGGAAGATTTGCCTGGAAATCTAGGGACAGGCTTCTTTGGTGGCTGGTGCAATGACATTAGGTGGTACGGTAGGGGCCTTCCTGTCTCTGTTTGGGCAAGTCCGCTGAGTAACTGATAGTGCAGAGACAGTTGTTGGAGCTTACACAACTATTGAAACTATCGTAAGAGGCCTGTGCCTCGGGCTCTAGGGGTCAATCTATCTTAGAACAAACAATGCCATTGTCTATGACAGCATGGGGGGTGGCACATAAAAAGGTATGGGTGGATCGAGTTTGAACTGTATAATAGACCCATCTGGAGGATTGGTTTTTTGGTCTAGGGCCACTAAGTCATAAGCTAACTGCCTGTTTTCTAAAAGAAGCTCGATACAGTCGGACAATAAGCTCAGAGACTTATGCCATCTGTCCCCAAGGATATCTTTTCTAATTACTGAGAGACAGCTTCTACTATGTTAAATCCAATGGGTGACTTTATTAAACAAGGAGTCTTTCCCTTCCCTCCCCCGATAGTTAAGTTTAGGTACATTAGTCATAAACATTTTATTAGAAGGGAGGATAGTGGTCTTAGCAACATGCGTTCTACTAAAATGATGATCCTCCCCTAGTGTAGGAAGTTTGAAGTTGGGACTTTTGCTCTGAGGGTAGATGGAAGGAGATTCATATGGCACACCTGCAGGGGTTCGGGAACCCGTAGTGCAGGCTCCGACCAATGTCCTAGAGATAGTATCCTCATGTGGTAAACTTGGGTGGCCTCCAAGGTGTTTTGCATGAGGGGGCATATTAGGAACAAAGGGTGCCAGAGCGGGGTGTTGGTCACAACTGGGATGACGGCTCCTTCCCTAGGTGTTCTCCCCCTCTCTTCCATATGACGCCCCACTGTAACCACAAGATTGCCTATCATACACTTTAGGGCTGCTATTTCTGACCTGAGTGTTTGTATACAACCTACCAAATCGTCATTTGGGGGGGGGGGGCATGGCTGGTTGTTTGGGAGGCCACCTGCCCCAACTTGAGTGGGAGAAATTACAAGATCCTGAATTGTGGGTGAATCTGAGAGGCATGTTAGCGGTAGAAAGCGATTGGTACAGGGGATGGGAGAGGGAGGAGGCACTATTGGTGTATCATGAGAGGATCCAGAACTGGGAACTAGATCTACAGGGTTTTGGGGCGCTGTACTGGTCTTGTTCCTCATCCGTACCCTAGCTTTATGAAACATATTGGATATACTTTCCTGCTTATTGGTCAGCGGTTGGATTGCTAAACACAGTTTGGGACTCATTGGTTTGTCTACACCACATGGTGGGGCTACTATTTCCCCACAATCAGCCAGGAGTTTATCAATGCGATCAAGCATATCATTACAGCCCGACTTTTTAGAGTTTTTCTTGTGCTTTCCCCTCCCACCCCCGCACCACCTTCAGTTGCTTTTCTTTTACCCATCTCTGTGGCAATATGTTAGAACCAAACAAGGGGCCTGAGATGATCTGTTAAGGAGGAACTAGAAGAAGACAAAACTATTCAAAACTGGCCAAAAAAGAACCAGAGTCAGGGGGTGGCCCAGCACAGCCTCATTCGTCCGTGGACGGGCGCAGATGGGCCTGCCCTTGGCCCGGGCTTTGCCTGGGCACATCCCGCAATGCGGTATGCCCCCTCGTGCTTTATTGCGCTCGTTGGAAATGGCAAGTGGGAGCAGGTGATGCAGAGAATGGCCACTTCCTGGGGCAACAAAGCAGTCTGGGATATGTGGTCACTCTGGTCTCCATTAGTGGGTCCCGCGCTGCAGTATGCCCCCTCGCGCTTTATAGCACTTGTTGGAGATGGCAAGTGGAAGCAGGTGATGCAGAAAATGGCCGCCTCCTGGGGCTACAAAGCAGTCTGGGATATGTAGTCCCTCTGGTTTCAGATAGCGCGTCCCGCACTGCGGCATGTCCCATCACACTTTATAGCGCTCGTTGAAAGTGGCAAGTGGGAGCAGGTGATGCAGAAAATGGCTGCCTCCTGGGGCCACAAAGCAGTCTGGGATATGTAGTCCCTCTGGTATCAGTTAGCGCGTCCACATGTGAATATATTTTGACCATTAAAATGATTTAAGGCAATTGTACATTATATATTACTCAGAGCTTTTCACTAAACGTATATAAAAAGCCTTACCAGTCTAATGTTCAAGTGGGTGTTCACAGTAGTAGTAGTAGTACCTTTTTATTTCTATATTAATTTAAATCCTACAATATTCTACTAAAATATTTTTTTTCACTTTTAAGACCATAACATAAAAAACACTGGATAGAAAATCAACATTAAAAGAATTTCCATCCGTACTTTCCTATAAAATACATTGTCTGAGATTAAAATGGCAGTTAATACTAGAAGGTAAAGCAGCAATACATGGTTCTAACACCTGGGAACCATTCAGAATCCATCACAGTAGTAGTGTCCATAATATTAGGTGGGACCATTTTTAACTATGGAGTTAGTTCCTATCCGTGGGTTTATGTTGAGATACTCACTTTCAGTTCCAGTTTTTTTGCCGCCCGTTTTGGGAACTTTGTATAACTAGCTCAAAGGGGTATCCAATGACTTAAAACATGCAATTACTACTTGCTGGCACGTACGCACTCCCCGCTGGTTAACAAAAGTTTTTAACAGCCTTCCTTCCTTTCAGTCGTGCTGGGCAGGTAGAAGTCAGATGGATAATGTTTGCTCCCCCTGTTTTACACAATCTGCAGAGGGTATTTTTTGATATCCTGAATCCAAAGCATTGCATGGGAGAGACCAGGAAAGATAATAAACCGCAACATAATTAAATCATTTTTAGATGTCTGGCCCATCCTGTCCCTAAATAGGGCAGTGGTTTGAGAGTTTTATATTCATGTATTATCGCCCAAGCATGAGATCTATGTGCAAATATCACTTTATCCGTTAGCAATGAGATTTTTTTCATCCGACCATTGATAGCTTTTTTAAAGACTCTAATGGCAGGGACATTTCCCATAATAGGCGAAACGCCAAATCATCGATCTCCACTTCTAAATATACTGTGATGGTACATTTGTATTTATTTTCAAATCTTGCCAGAAAGCTTGACATAGTTGATTTGGTTCATATGACTTTATTCTGTTCCATAATTTAATATATAACCCTTTCCACGCAATTGCTTGATTTACTAAGCCAAACTATAGCCTTACCTGGTGCAGCGAGACATTGCGGGGAAGACAGGAGAGCTACTTATATGTTTTGGAAATAATTATATTCAAACTTGAAGCATCCCTGACCTTCAGCGCCTCGTTTTAATAGGTGATACTTGGTAATAATTTTGCAAATATCACTTTTAGTAATGGTAGATAACTTAGTCCACATACTGACCTCCGTAATATATGAAATGCGAGTAGTAGTGTATTTCCCTCCCTCTACAGGACATCTTTATATTGTAAGCAGGAGCCCCATTCATCAAATAATGGTCTCAGGTATATGTATCTTTTAACCTGTTCCAATTGTTGGCCTTGTAGGTACCATTTGTGCTTTTTCTGTAATCTGTTACTCACTACTATGATCTTAGTTTTCTTTTCATTAATCGTCATACCATTAGCTATTGAATAATGTAATATATTATCAATAAGTCGTGGTAAGCTGACTTTAGTTTGACTTAACAAAATCACATCATCCACATAAAGTTGTTCGATATATGCTTATTAACCAGCTTTGGGGGGGTGCACATTTACTTCATACAATGCTTGCGTCAACTCCTGTGAGGATTCAATTTTCCTGGAGATGAAAGTGCTGTTCCCCTATTTTCACCCTTACCCAAGTATATAAATAAAGCATTTAAATTGCTTTTAAAAGGCATGGGGGATACCCACGCATACCAATTTTGCTGGAGTATTTGTAGTTGTACGTGTTGAACGCTGACTTAAAGTCCACAATACACAGGTAAATTGATTGTTTATTTAATTTATGCTTATCAATTAGTACCGAGACCACCAGCATGTTTGGCGCCGTCCTAGATCCTCAGACGAATCCCAATTGATTCGGAGAAATTATATGTTTTCCTTCCACCCAACCTGAGAGTTCGCCTAGGAGAAGATGTGCAAAGAGTTTTGCCTCAGTGTCTTCCAACATGATTAGATGATAATTTTCTGGTTGATGCCAATCTCCTCCTTTAAAAATAACCGTCATTGTGGAATCCTTGCATGATTGTGGGATGGCTTGTAGTTGAAGCGCGCTTTTAAATACTATGATTAAGAGATCTGCCCAAAAAGCTGGGTTTACCTTTACTGGCTTGTAGAATTCCATTCGGTCCTGGTGCACCTTCTTTTCTGCTTAACTTGATAGATTAACTTTCTTGCGCCAAAATCGTAAGCACCTTTTGCCACAAATATTATCCTTGAAAGGTGCACAAGGTTCAACTATGGGGCCTCATAACACCTGCTTATAACACCTTGAAATCATAGTCAGTAAATAAGTGGGCTTCATTTTTCCCCCTTACATTACTCTCATGGAGTAGACCTCCAAAAAACAGCGTTATAATTGGTCTTGCTTGGCTGCTGTCCTACAGCTGATAACATACCTCACTCCGAATACCACTCCTAATAATTTCTCTCTGCAGCATTTACTAGGGATTGACTAAAATTGTTGTCCTGTTATGTGGCAGGCTGGGCTAGTTTACTAGAGCAAACTGTACTGGGACACCCGAGCACTCAAAAAATAATAGTCGCTGTGACAAAGTAGTTCAGAACTTAAGGCATCTTCTTTCAAGTTTATCATCCCAGTTTTCCAGTTGTTGCGTGCTTATAAACAGCCAACAGCCGACACGTGTTTCATCTGGTGCAGACTTTTTCAAGGCTTAATGTTTGTCAGTGCGGTTTTAGATCCCAACGTGATTCTAATGGAGGTAAATATCAACTGTGTCCAAAAACATATAACTTACCACACAAATAAATGGCAACAAGCCATGATAAGCTCCAGAAGACAGATATCGACCTACGTCACAATTGTTTCCAGACGCGATCCAGTAGCTCTTGATTTGGTGAGTGGGTAAGAAATGATCTGTATGGAAGAAGCTAGGCATCTAACATCAGCCCAGTTGGTCTGCCACGTTGACTATTTTGGCTCAGCCACATGGGGAAAGGGAAATCGAGGTGCTAGGCGCAATTTAACAATTAATTTGGCAGACTCGTTGCAGTGTTCAGTATCATGTATCAACATGTTTTTTTCAAGCAATCGAGGTGAGATGCACACAGTCCACTTCAGGACCCGAGACATGGATAATTGTTAATTTATACATTCATCCCAACGCAGGTCTAACACTTGTGATCGATAAAAAAGCTTTGTGCTTTGTATTCATTTATTAGATTTGCCCTGCATCATTCTAAAGGAGATTTTAATTCGAATTTACCATTCATCATTGAGTTTTATGACTTTGTTTAACTCACTGATCAGCTATACGCTCAATTAAGTTTGCAATTATTCTCTTCCCTAGAGGCCCTTAATTTAAGAGCCTTAAATGGCAAACAGAGACAGAATAATCATATTAGAGATTCACATTTCTCACACTCAAGGAACGCTACATTTGATTATACTTTTGTTGCAGCACAAAATGTTACCTCTGTTAATGAGTTTAAGATTATACATAGAATTGAGTATGATCATTCATCTAAAAACCTTTCAGTTTCGAGGCCTTTGCACATTGTAAATCCATTGGTGTTCCTGTTGGTGAAGATGCTTTGAAAACGATTAACTGGGATCCTCAGCAAATGAAGGGATTAATGAAATGGAATGCCCTTCTGTGAACAAAGAATCTCTCTCCGAACTATTATCTCCCATTCTTACTTCTGATAAAAACAGCATTATTTTGGCTGTGATAATTTCAAATTTAATAAAACAGGTAGTAGGTACCTGCAGATCGAAAGCCTTTAAGTCTTTTCAAGATAACAAACAGACTCCTCAGCTATAATTCTGATTCCCTATTGAACGAGTAGAACTAGAAATCAAGCAAATAAGGATATTGGAAAGCATAGACTAAATTACATGGTTGGTGTAGTGACGAAAGCTCTAAATCAAGACTACAATAAGCAACTATGGGCCTCAAAAGACCATTTGCTGAAAAGCAACCTGCTGACATTCATCTTATATGCAGATCTGGTGAAGGCAAGACATTTTGGCATTTTATCAACTGTTTGGACAATCCAAACCCGTTGTAAAATGGCAAGTCTATAGTACCTTCTGAATGGACCAAACACATAGAACAACTATGTCTTGAGGAGGATGTTGCCAGCTTAGTTTAAATAACTCATAAAGATGGCGCTCCGGGCCCAAACAACTGACCAAGCAGTCTAAGATGGCCTGCCCTATTGGCTAAATTATCATTTCATTTATTTAAAGATTTAGCCCAGTTGTATACTTTGCCAACTTCTTGACATGATTCTATATTGCAACCAAAACATAAGAAGGGTTTTGTCTAGTGATGCCCAGACATCAAATTATAGAATAGCTGCATTGCTGAACAATGATGACAAATATTTTACCAAACTCTTACTGCCGGATCTTGAGAATTTGGCCATCAGACAAAATGTAATCCTATTACAATAGAGGGTCTTCAGACCCAACAGTGGACAATAATCGAGTTAGGTCACAACTTGTTGTATCAGAGAAGATTAGAACTAAGAGAGGTCTGAAGCAGGGCTGTGTTTTGCCCCCCCTGCTTTTCAGTCTTTACACCATAGATGTGGGTGCTGCTTTATAAAAAGAACGTGTTCTACAACAAAATTAAACTGTATCTTCTGTAGTATGCAGATGGTAGAATACTATTGGATGTTACTCAACTGGGGCTTCAGCATTTACTGCCGACTCTACAGCGATATAATACTACAAACCCCTTTATGGTCAATGCTTTAAAATCTTTGGAGGCGGCTTTCACTGGTGGATTCATTATAGAGATACTTGGCGGATTGAGGCTCTTTTGATTAGTTGAAGGTGTGAGTATAACTAATTCGGTGTTTGGATGGATGTACATGGAGGTCATTCATTACATCTCAATAAATTGAAGTGAACCTTAATTCACTTATGTATGTATTTAATCGTTCATATCACCTCCTTGGCTCCACTGCCATTTCTTCTATTTTAGCTGTTATTTCTGCCAAGTTCTCTTTTATATGCACAAATAGCTTTTCACGCAAAACGTTTTGATTGTTTCAAATACATGCAATCTTTGGAAATAAGATCTATATTTCAATTACCCCAAAGTACCTCTCATATTCAATTGCGATTGGAGTTTAACTTGGTTCAGCTGGATCTTTATGTAATGCACTACTTTTTAGTAGCTATGTACCATCTGAAAATTGCCCCAAATGGTACTCTGAAAGATGGTTTGTGGTTATCTGAAGTTATCATGATGGAATTCCACATCCATGGCCAATCATTTCACAGCTGAAACTACTAATTTTGGAAGAGGAATTTTCAAACACTATGACCCCAAAGTATTTCAAGGAAACTGCTAAGACATCAATGAAAGCACTTCACCATTCTGAAGATTTTGATTTTTTTTCACCAAACAAGGGGGCTGTCAAATACCTTGATGATTCCTATGTAGTTCATCCTTTCATGTGATATGTGTACAACCCCATTAGTAAATCTACAGGAAGTGTGTTCCTTCTCTTAAGGTGTTTATGCCTGGGTTGCTAGAGCAAGATGAGTGACAGAGGTACTTTCTATGCAGGCAGGAGTGTGGCTCATCTGCAGATGTCAAAGAAGGCACTTTTCATTCAGCCATGACTTGGCTTATGCAAAAATGACAAAGAGGTGCATTATATTCTTTCAGGACTGTGGCTGACTCAGAACTGACATAGGGGTACCTTTCAGACAAAGAAGACTATGGTTTACCTAGAGAGGTGTCCTTGGGGTACTTTCCATACAGCAAGTCCATACGTAGAAGCCTTTCACATTCAAATAGGCTTATACAAAAAGTGTGTTCAAGGTATTTTCCATACAGACAGGAATGTGGTACACTCAAGGGTGTTGTAATAAAATGCCTTTTTTTAAAAACATTTTTAAACTGATGTTGCTGGTTTTTCGACCCTGAGAGGGCACTGAGACCTGCTAACCAGAACTCGGTGCCAGTGTTCTCTCCCCTTACAAAGTGTATGTTGGATTGGTTATGCCCAATTGACAAATACTGACTTACTGATAAGTTCCTAGTATATGGTGCACAGGTTACTCAGGGCAAGTAAGGCAAAGTGTCCACCCAGGGTTGCAGCGCTGATTGTGCCACCCTGTGTGTGATGAAGTACAAAATGACTACTAGGCTGCCACTGCAGACTGGAAGAGCAGTGTTTGCACTGCCAGCTTCACTTTGTCATTCAAACCAGTGGCAAAGTCATCACATCCCTTAACAATATATACAAGTCTCCCCTATCGAAAACCTATAGATCTGAATGGCAGGGTGCTGTTTTGTATTAAGTAGAACATATATTTTTATATATGTCTTATCAGCAACACCTCCAAATTGTCAATTTGCTGTGGAAAACTTAGTAGCCCTACTGGCTAGTACTGGGTTATTCGCTGGCACGCCAATCTGGCTAACTCCTGAATGGTGCTACCTAACTGGGTACTGTAGGGTATCAAATTAATCATGGCATTAAACCTGACCTGGTGCCCAGGTTACATTTATTGTCACTATTAAAGCAATGCAACTTTTATTAAGTTGCCACTCAGTGACCCAGCTGGTCCAGCATCCTCACACAGGCACAGGCCAACAGACAGCTTTCTGCCCACCTGTGGAGTTGTGTGAACGACTCCCAGGCTTAGGAACATTAGCAGGCTGCTTCAGTACGAGGTATTACTACCCCTTCGCAGGAAGCCAGCTAGGCAAGCTTCAAAGGGGAAGCCAACTTTGATGGGCAA
Organism: Pleurodeles waltl; assembly: GCF_031143425.1. Lineage (NCBI taxonomy): Eukaryota > Metazoa > Chordata > Amphibia > Caudata > Salamandridae > Pleurodeles > Pleurodeles waltl. Next base: position 1,070,348,616 of record NC_090445.1, read on the forward strand.
TTGTCAATAACACTCCCAAGGGGCTTCCCTTTGTTCAGGTAGACAGGTTGGAGATCGGGCCAGAATAGGAAGACTAGTGCCCAAACTGGTGTTTCCGTGGGCATATAGCCCACAGGTAGCCACACATCGAGGGTGGGCCACCAAGCTCTTCACAGTCAAGGAAAGGTTCAGATATCTTGAGGGAGGCTAGAATAGTGCAACCTGGGATTCCCAAAAGCCACACATTGCTGAAAATCCATCACCAAGGTGAAAAAGACCTGGTAGCCCATTGGCTAGTGATCTAGTGATCGCATAGTCCACTCAGGACACATTCCTGAGATAAATATGGCACCCGTGGCACCCTGAACCTTTGATCACGTCAGAACTGGAACAAGGACTGAAGAAGGACTGCCCTGCTGACCCTTGGACTGCACAAAGAGAGGCTGCACCATTTGTTGGACCGCACCTGCTGCACTTTGGGCTAACAAAGTTGGGACTGTGCCTGTGGCTCCTGGTGTAGGGAAAAGTTGTGCTCTAGCACCAGGACAAATAAGTGACTCCAATGTTCAGTTGGCTGATCCCCTGGAACCAGCTCCAGGGACAAAAGAGCTGAAGAAGCCTAAACCGGCAAGTTGGTAGCTATATCTACAAACTCACTGCTGACTTCCGCTGGGTGCCCAAAGAGACTGATCCTCGACAGCCAAAAGTTACACCTGAGTCAGCCGGGCCTAGGAGTGTTGTTAAAGTCCCAATTGATCACCCAAGAGAGAAACTCGTCTCCAATAAAGGATTTCACTTCACCCGCTGTGTCTGTAGACCAGGACCCCAGCAGCACCTGACCTTCTTCAGTCTCTAAGAGGATGTTGTGGGACCCCAACCTCTGTGACCAAAGTCACCCAACAATTCCAGTGAACAGAGGAATAACCACAAAGACACCCCCCATTGACCATACAGCAACCGGAGCATTATTTAATCCTGAATCCCTAGCATCAGGACCACTCCATTAAAGTTTATGTGGTCATGCTGAAAAGTTTGGAACTGGACTTGAAAGCGCTCTGGTGGCCAGTTAGCTGCCCAGGTCTACCCCATTTCCAACCCCCCCTCAGACCTTCATCTTGTTGGATTTGTTTACTCTAACTGGACTGTAAAGCTAAACTAATTTTTACAAACTTTTAAAAAGTTTGCTGACTTTTTGTTGACCAATGCTTGTTTTCGGTCAAAATTAAAAGTGCTAAAGTCTTTGAAAATTCATATCTCTGGAACCCTCTGGTGGATTTTGCTCATCTTGGACTCTAAACATTCATAAAATTATAATCTATTTTTGTAGTTTGGTTTTGTGTTTCTTTCATGTTGTCTAACTTTATTCCATTGGTTGGTACTGTTAAATGCTTGACACTAAGTTCAAGCCTTGCTGCTCAAAAGCCATGGCTACTCCGAATTGAGCTAAGGTTGTTCAAAATAGCCTGACTGGACCCAAGACAGTTTTTGCAATGTATTCCAAAGTAGTGCTCCATAGACATGCCATATAATAGACCCAAATCCCCTCAGACGTCATAGAGGCGCTTTCCATTCAACTAGTGCTGTGGCTTACATAGATGTGACAGAGAGATATTCCATGCCACACATTGCTGGAAACAAGAAGTGTTATAGAAACGCTTTCCTTGCAGGCAAGCTATAGTTTAACTAGGTGTCAGAGAAACAAATTCTTCTCATGCAAGACTGTGGCTTCAATAGGGAAGCCATGGAGACACTTTCCATGGAGTCAGGACAGTAGCAGTGCTAAAGGCGTAACAGCCGAACTTTCCTTTCAAACAAGACTACGGTCATCTACAGACCTCGAAGCACTGTAATATGCACGGAGGCGCTATGTACGCACTTTCGAATATAGATATCTGACCAGAGGTTTCTTATACGAGCTTTCCTTATAGACAGGTCGGTGGTTTACCCTGAGGTATCATGAAGCCAGTCACCACGCAGAGAGGACTGTAGTTTACCTAAAGATACATTAGAGTTGTTTAGCTCACAGACAGGACTGTGGTTTACCCAGAGATGCAACAGCGTTGTTTACCTCACAGAGGGGCTGTGGCTTACCTAAAGATGCCACAGCGTTGTTTACCTCATAGGCAGGGCTGCGGTTTAGATGCCACAGCGTTGTTTATCTCAGAGACAGGGCTGTGGTTTACCTAGAGATGCCACAGCGTTGTTTGCCTTATAGACAGGGCTGTGGTTTACATAGAGATGCCGCAGCGTTGTTTACCTTACAGACAGGGCTGCGGTTTGCCTACATTTGTCATACCGTATTTTACCGCACTGACCGCACTGTGATTTACCTAGAGATCCCACATACGAATGTACTGTAAAGACACGATCGTGATTTACCAAGAGGTATCATGAAGGCAGTTACCACACATAGAGGGAACTTAGGGTTACCCTGAGGTGCCAATACCTCAGGGGGGGGGGGGGGGGGCGAGGAGTTCCACACAGACAAGACTGCTGTTACCCAGAAGTGCCGCAGAAGCATTTTGCACATGGAAGGACCGGTTGCAATCGGCATCTACCGTGGGAAGTCCAAGTTGGCTGTTGCCAGCATTTACACGAATTCTCGTTGATAGTATCTGGGTGTGGGTGATGTTGATTGTTCTTGTTGGCAAGCCAGGAAACCGGGTGAGACGGTTCACTTTCAGTGCCAGCTGTCACCGCGGTGTTTGCGGCAGCGCCCTGAGGATTAGGACTGCGATGCCCTGAGAATGCGGAATTTAATGGGCAGGCGCTACGGACCTGCAATTCCATCTGGGTTCTACATCATAACTGAAGGGCACAAAAGGGTGTTTTTGGTTTGAGTTTCGCAGGGGGACGTACTCGGGCTTGAGCGACCAAGGAGACAACTGATCCTGGAGTCTATGGTGGCTTTTACAGCTGCGGCACCGGAACCACTTTTAGGGCCAAAGTAAGGAATATTTTCGCCATCAGCAAGGCTGCGATTTGTAAAACAGTAGGCTTTGCAGCCCCAGTAAGGTAAGAGACAATGTACTAAAACCACACTGGGAAACAGCGAATGAGTCTTGAGAGAGGCGCCCTCTTCCCTGCAAATCGCATTGGCATGCATCAATGCTCTGCAACCACAGTTGTGCTTGCAAACCATTAATGGGTTCCCAGCCTGTGAAACTAGGTGGTTCCAATTCTTAAAGTAGAAGCTTTACCCTTGTACCCTATGAAAAGTTTGCAGTCTGTGAAACACAGCTGACCTCTTTGGGTGTGTGCGGGTGGTGGGGGTGGTGGTGGGGCGAGGGAGAGGCAGATAGGGTTCCGGAGTGCCGCTGTATGCCCCTCCCAATGCCCATTGCCAGCTTATGCCCCTTCAGCGGACATGGGTCCCTATCTTGGAATTCTGTGGATTTGGGTGCAAGGTCTGAGCGCTCGGACGACCTGTGTGTATGTATGCGGTACTTTTATAGCGCAAACTTACAAACGTAGCCAGCAGGCATTAGCGTGATGTATAGAGGCAAAGATAGTGAATGAATGGAGGGGTAGCAGGGTGCAGAGACCGGAAGTAGACACTTAGACTAAGGGTTCTGATTTATGAAAAGTTAGCACCGCCTTTGCGTCATTTTTTGAAGCAAAAGCAGCGCAAACTTACACAATATAAATATATTTTTAAAGTTTGCGTCGCTTTTGCATCAAAATTGTAAGATTGTTCCACTTTTGCATCAAAAAAATGATGCAAAGGCAGCACTAACTTTTCATAAATAGGCCCTTGGTGTATTTGAAGGCAATTGGAAGGATTTGAAAACGGAACCACTGCCTCGTTAATATTGATGGTCAGAGATTCTGCAAATCATTCCGAATGCCATTAGTGCATCAGTTGATGCACAAAAACATTATTGGGTCTCATCGTAGATGCTGCACAGATATTACATGTGAGATGATACTAAGGATTAGCATATCGAGCGCTTAGTGACTAACTTCAGGGAGACAGACATCCCTCACCACTTCCTAAGGCACAGCATTGCCCAGATGAATCTTCCTTTCAAGCTATAGCCTTTAACAGGAAGATGCATTTCGTAGACAACACAATATCGTTAATAATTAATATTATTTGTAGGATATCACTCATAAAATACTGCCATTATTAATGCTCATCTATGAGTATGAGAGAAAACTACAACTCACAGCCCAGAAAGCTGCTCCAGCTCTTGTTGGAAGCTGGGCACCACATCACTCCAAGTAGAGTGCCACTCATGCTTTAGCAGGATACAATGCCCTTGGAGCACCATCGACTATGTTTAAGAAGATTCCTGAGTAGCTACCAGCATACCAGGTCTTGTCCACGGAATTCCCGGGACATCGATTCATCAAAGTTCCAGGGAGAGTGGAGGTGAAATCATATACCCTTTAAGCCAACATGATATCATGTGGTGGTCCAATCACCCGCTCTTCGCACTGGACACAATCCAATTTCATTCAGAATGGCAAGGACTTGAAACTACAGAAAGAATGAGAGTTTCAATCCTGTCATTGCCTTCAAGACCACTGTGACTAGGAGGGCTACCAAAGAACTTGCCAGCGATAGCACCTACTACCCCTGACTACAATTATTCAAAGTCATTAAAGAAAGCCAATTTGTAACTCAGAGGAGACGGCTACTCTTGTTCTCATCTTTAGAAAGGAGTGTACTACTGACTATGGTCACCAACAATATTGTGTTACTAGAATTTCAAGGGCAGAATTTCGAGGGACAAGATATTGAAAGGAAAGTACCCTTAAGGAAGTATAGATTTGCTATGCCTAACTCCACATCTATGTACCTTGAACACATGTGTACTGCAAAGGTACATGTGTGCAGAGTTAGGCATAGAAAATCTACACTTACCTGTCAGTATTTTTTTGCTATATTTTGTCATTGATATTCTGCCCCAGCAATATTGTGGGATTGATATTCAGGGAGCCTACCTTCAGAAAGGCGCCATGTCCTACAGAAGAAGCCACCACTCCAGACCTCATCTGCAGAAAGAAGAAGCATCCCTCTGAGGTTGCTGATGATATAGTACTGGGTTATGAGTAAGTTATCACACCCATCTCCCATGACCTCTGACTTGATGCTGTGTTCAATGGTGGTTCGTGCGGTTTGTTGGGGCTACAAGAGGTAAAAGCAGATTCAGCTCTAAGTGATGGGGTGGATCAGGTACAATAAAAAGGGAAATGGGAAACTGTAGATTTTAGAGCGCAACAGGAATACTGAGCATATGCTACACTGTGGCATAGGACACCGTGTCTGACAGTTCCCGGAGACATTGTGAGCCACCTACCTGGAAAGTCAGCGATGGCAAGAGAGATTTTCATCAACAGAGGGATCAGTAGGGCTTTCATCATCTCAGTATGAGGGTTCGGGCCCCTAATGTGAAGATCTCTTCTGAATCCAAGAGACACACATGTAAGTCCTGTGGGGGACTGGGAGAAGCTGGAGAGAAAGCAAGCAGGACGCAGCAGCGTCTGGTCTTTGAGGCGTCCTGTTTCTGGCAGCCCTGCGCGATCTTTCAGGTGTCCAGCCTCAGGCCCTGCTCCTGGCTCGCTCCGTGCTCCGCCGCAGCATGAAAGACAGAGGCATGTGCAGGGGACACCCTCCTGCTTACGCCTGCCTACTATTTCTCAACAAGGACAAGGTATTGTGGTGAAGACAAGGGCGGGAGCTGAACCAGGAAAGAGGGCAAGGAACCCCACATGTTTCATGTGCCAACACTGGAAGACGCACCCGGGCAACTCCTACAGCCAAGGGCAGGCAGGCTTCCAGGCCCAGATGTGAGATACCGTTCTAGTTTTGGCAGGGTGAACTTGTCGCTTTAAGAGAGTGGGACTGTGGTAAGGAAGAGGGGGCAATGAGAGTCGGGCATGATAACATTTTCGGACAACGTCTTTGCCCGGGCCTTCAAAGGGGCATGTTGGTTGGGCTTGGCGATGGTCTTTTAGCATCTGCGTCAGTTATTGCAGTGCACCTCGCAACACTCTGCAGTCTCTGACCAGAAAACTCCAGCAGGAGATAAAGAGGGGCTTTTAAAAATGAGCCCTGTATTCGTGCACAGAGCGCCCTGCAGCAGTGCGTAATTTGTGCTTGTTGTTTCCGGTGATGAACACCGGCACTTATTTTTGCGGGCCGACGCTTATTCTTCTGCCCCAAGCATTTGCTGCGAGCAAAATACACATATGGGAAAGACGGAGGAAGAGAAAAACGAAAAACCTTCACCATGGGTGAAAACAGAAAGCTGCAAGAGTGAGCTGAAGGGGCAGGGAGTGACTGTAAATGGATTGAAGAGGGCCGGGATAGCTTCAGGATTACCCTGCCTCAGTATTCCGTGTTCCCTCATTTAATTGCAGCAGCCGCTTGTTTAAGAGGAGGGCTTTAAGCACCGCACGTTTTTATTTACAAATTAAGCACTGCCCTGCAGCCTCTCTTCACCCCTCCACTGTATGTGCAACGGTCCTACGGCCCCGGTAGCTTGTCTGGTTGCTCCTACTATGGCCACACTGTAAGGCAGGTTTGAGAGACCGGGATGAATCGGTTTGGGGAACCCGAGTAGGAAAACAGGAGGGAACGCTGCAAATGAGGGCTGATGGTCCCTGCTTCATCGCCGCGAGAAGGAGCCACTGAATGACGACAGGAGGTGAGTAGAGAGGAAATGGTCAGCAGGGTTGGCTCTATGGCGGTGCCACCGGTGCCGCCGCATCGGGCGTTGATTTTTAGGGTGTGGGCGCTTCGGGTGCTTGCAAGTATATTATATTTTTAAAAACACCTGCTGCAGCGTTCCTTGCTTCCAGCAATAGTCAGGCAAAATTGTAATGTCAAGATAACTCTGGTGATTAATGGGCCTGCTGGAGAGAGAGAGAAATGGGATTTTGTCTAGTGGAAGATCCATATGTCATAAGGCAGCGCAGATGGTTAATATGCCTACTGCAAAGAACGTGTCCCATGCACATTGCAAAGTGTATATATATAGTGTAAATGGGTAAGTGGGTTACAGCTTTTGTTGGAGATATCCTTTAGTTACTTGCAGTTTCTAATTTAAAATCCTAACGTGGAACAGTGAGCTACAATCTGTGACCTAAGAGCTGTGGAAACTGCAAGGTATAGGTTAGAGCGTTTTGTTTTTTAATCCGCTCTTTCATTTGCCTAATGTTGTAAAAAGGGTTCATTTGGGTAAAAATCAATTCTTATAAGTAAAGACAACCCCAACCATGGTGGTACTTTTAAAATCCTGAGTTTGTGCTTCTCCAGATCAAGCGCTCTTAAACTGCACTGCCTATCAGTGTGAATAAGGTGACTCCTACACCTTGTAGGTCCTTGTAGACCTCCTGTAACATTTTCGATGCACTGATACACACACACATGGATTGCTGTGCCTCTTTGTAATGTGTTTGTGATGTAAAGTGCTCTGACACACCACACTAGTATGAGTGGCGCAATAAAGCGAATTAAATGCATGTGAGAGAGAGTGGTTCTGGAGACTAGAGGGCACTGTTGAAGGGTGGCAGTCAGAGTGGTGGGAGAGGGCGCCAACACACATTGCCGCACGGGCGTCACCAGCGGTAAAGCCGGCCCTGCTGCTCAGGTGGAAGACTTGGTGCCAGAAATGCCTACGTCTGTGTGAGGGGAGGAAGCAGTAGGCGGGACCGGTTTAGCAGGCAGTGACGCAGTTCTGGGTTGAGGCGGCTCGATCAAGCATTGGCAGTTTGATTATTAATTATAGCACGAGGGCGGTACAGGATGAGGTGCACTGGCGGAGCTTTTGGGGAATTCCCGACCTATGCATCGGTTGGCTTCGTTGCCTTACAGACATAGAATAGTCGTTACCAGATACACCATTCTCCCCTTTACCCGGCTTTCCTAAATAAAAGGCAGCTCTAGCAGCATGACAGTCCCCGGGTGCATCGCCTCACAGTGACGCGTCCAGTGGGCTGGGGCACTCTGGCAGTCTGGTTGCATTGATGCAAGACTTGTCGTCCTTGTTATGCACTTTTTACCCTTCGTTCACATATACGGTTTCTAATACCCATGCAACACATGAACCGATGACATATAAAATAATTCTTCTACCAGGTATTCAGTTTAGCAATCACACCGTCTTAAAATTCCGGCAAATAAAATATAAAAATGCCACAGTTTTCAGCCTAAGCCCAGCTCATACACCCCCTCAAGCGGTAATGCCGCTATAGTACATAGTGTTAAGCTACCTCCTAAAAAATATCGAGGATTGGCGTATCGTATCCCGCCCTATCGGCAGTGCTTAATTTGAGCCGGTGGTTGCCCAATGGTCACCAGCGCTTATTTTTGGAGACAGGCGCTTATTAATCTGAATCAGACTTTTACCCAGAGCAACAGAGGGACAAACAAATAAAGTGGGAAGCGGGAGGAAGAGAAAGATGGCAGAACAGACACAACGGGAGAAAGCAGGAACCTTCAAGCCCGAGACAGAGATTTCTGATAGTGGATTAGAGAGCCTTGAGGTGGATTTAAGGCTACTAGTATTCAGACATCGCACATTTATTAGCACCGGCCGCGGGCTTCTGAGCAGAGCTTCGGCACCCACACTCTTTATTTTGCAAATTGATCACTTCCTATGGGTATATAAAGCAGTACTTTATAATCCCACCCTGAGCAAAATTTATTTTGTGTCGACCCTCCTCCCCTCCAAGCAGACGTGCGTGGAGAAGATTGCTTTTTTGGAGTATAAGGTACACAAGGGCAGGAAGCTTCTTCAGTTGTGATGCACAGTGGAGACTGTACTGCGTTACGAGGGGTACAGGACTGGACCTTTACTCTTGCCTGATCACTCCAGGAACCTGCAGCATCTCTCACTGCTGAGTCCTACACTGCTTCTGGTCAGCCGGCAGAGCTTCTGTGCCTCCTTCAAGAGTAAGGCCTACTCTGATGGTGATATTTAGGGGCAGTTTTATGAAAAGAGCAGAAAGCAATGCCCAAGGCTTTGAAGGTAAAGGTGGTCATTATGACTTTGCCGGTCTTCCTTGAAGACCACCAAAGCCGCGGGTGCCAGAAGACCACCAGTGCTGGCGGTCTTCCGCCCACCATATTACGGGTCCTGCTGGATTTCCGCCACACTTTGGGCGGAAATCCAGCAGTAGTCGTGCTGGTGGGCAGAGGCGCATGGGCAGTTCCACCACCGGCCCCGCCCCACCAGAAGGACACCACCTGTCGTATTATGTGCATCACTTCCCGTTCCCTGCTAGACGACCTCCTCCCCGGACCAGGTAAGTTGATCGTCCGACAAGGGATTGGGGTGGGTGAGTGGGGGGTGTTTGTGTGTGTGTAAGTGGGTGTTTGCATGCATGGTTGAATGCGTGTATGAGTGCTGAGGTGAATGCGAGGATGGATTTGTGTGAGTGAATGTGTGAATGTAAGTGTAAGTGAATGAGTGTATGCGTGGTGCGTGTGCGTGTCGGTATGCGTGTGCATGTATGCTGGGAGGTAGGTGCTGTACCTGTAAAGGGGGGTGGAGGACGCTGTACCTTGCTGGGTGGGTGAAGGAGTTGTCTACTGATGACAGGGAAGAAATTCTCTGTCACTGGTAGCCTTTCCGTCAGGGTTTTCGTGGTGGTACTACTGCTGTGGAAACCTTGGTGAAAAGGTAGCTTCTAATACCACCGCCGGTCTTCTGTCGACCGCAGTGGGTCCGACCTCCATGGCGGTATGAGTGGATATGTGGCGGGTTGTCCTCTGCCAACCCGCCACACTCATAATGTGGCGGTCTTTACTGCCAGCCCGTTGGCGGTGAAACCACCACCTTTACCCTGGGGGTCAGAAGACCGCCAGGGTCATAATGACCACCAATGAGTTTCTTGACAGGGAGCCAGTGAAATTAAGATGTGATTTGGCTGATTGATATATGGAGATCCAAAGGATTAACCTTGCTGCACCATTTGGAATGACTTGCAGGCCGTCAAGCAGGCGGCTGGGCAAAACCATGTACACGGCATTCTCATAAACAAGTCTGGAAGTATTGAATGCTTGTACAACGGATTTTCAGTTTTTTTTCAAAGTGTGGATAAGAAAAAGAAACAGACGTACTGGCCAGGAAGAAAGCTTGTTGTAAAACCAGACCCTTAGATTATTTGCTACTGAGGTAGGGGTGGAAGCAGGGCCCAGCTCAGCTGGCCACCAGTTGTTAGGCCTCCCAACATCAGCGTTGCCAAACAGGAGTTACACCTCAAACAATTCTCTTTCACTCCACAACCTCCACAAGGCATCTTTTAAAGACAAGATGGCCAATTGGGAGAAGATGTGGGTAATGACCAGAGTTGCCGACTTTGGAGCTGGGGAACCAGGTTCAAGTCTCGGCATCTGCTCATCATTCAGTGATTCTGGGCAAATCACTCAATCTCTGCGTCCCTCCAATACCTTGGGGTTGAATTATAGCTATATAAAACTCCCCCCCACAATGACACCTTTCTTCCAAGTGACAGGATAAGTTGTGTGTCTTCAGCGTATGAGATCACCTGAATAACAAATGCTTCGATGATGGAAGCCAAAGGTGAAATATACACATTAAACAGTGTGGCACTCAAAGAGGAGCCCTGAGAGTCGCCATAAATGAGTAATTTTGAAGAGACAGTGAAGGGCTCATGGATAACTGATTGCCCCTATCAGAAAGGAAAGAATGAATCCACTGCAAGGCAGACACACCCACCACTAATTCTGCCAGGCTGAACAACATGTGATGTGAATTAATGTTGAATGCCTCCGACAAATCAAAGAAGATTAGGGCAGCCATCTGACCCTGATCTAGGCTAGTCTTCAGTGATTCAGAAACTTTAAGCAAACCTGTTTTTGTGTTATGTATAGAGCGAAAACCAAATTGGATGCAGCTATTTGTGCTGTTCCAAACACTTATTCAGCTGATGGTAAACTAGTTTCTCAAGCATTTTGAAGTGGCTGGCAGCAGGGAAATGGGTCTGAAAGTAACCATCTTTGTCTGATCATCCAAGGGTTTTTTGAGGAGAGGAATCACTGCCACTTGTTTTCAGTTTGTAGGTACTAGATTAGAAATGAGTGTCAAAATGTTGTTGAGGACAGGATTAATGACTTCAGTTGCAGAGGCAAGAGCACCAGGCGGAGAGGGATCCAAAGGGGAGCTAGATGTAGACTGTGAGATCTTCTGCCAAGATTCTTTTAAGGAGATCTGGTTGAATCTAAGAAGAGCCTTTTACTGTGGGCATACAATGCACCGACTCAGAGAATAAGTCAGACACTGTCTTTGAAAACGATAATTGAACTTTGTGCACAATTTCATCAAAAAAGGCAGACAGGTTATCACAAAGCTCTTGGGAGGGCTGGATCATAGCAATGCCGACTTTAGGATGGATAAACGCTTGGACAGCCTTAAAAGTTTACCACGAGAAGTTACCAGCTACCTTAGTTTTGGCAGAAAATAATTCGGCTTGCGGCCATCTTGTCGTTTTTCCTAAAATCTTTGAAAGCCTATTTATAGATGACTTTGTCTTTCAGTCTATAACCAGATCTCCAGTTCCTTTCAAGTAGTTTTCAAAGTTTTTTTTGGGATAGAGCAGGGGAGAACCTGGGACCAGGCTGAACATCTAGGGGAGTGTACAACCCCAGGTGGAGCAGGCTTTTTAGTAGCCGAAGACAGCCAACAAGAGATACGGTCTAGATCCTCTTCAACAGAGCAGGAAAGTGAAGGCGAGGAAGACTTTAAAGCATTAAGGAATGTCGTTATTTTCCCTCTCTGTGAGTGGGAGTTTCTTGAATCAGGTAGATATGAAGACACTTTAAGTGGAATAGGAGGTTTGAATGGAATGAGACAGTGGTCAGGCCAGATAACTGTCTGAGGGAAACCAGTAATATTAGGTTCTACACTGGAAATTAAAGGTCAATAGTGTGACCTGCCTCATGTGTAGCGGTTTTAAAAAGCTGCTGGAGATTTAGGGCAGCTAAAGCGTGAACAAGGTGAAAGGCCAGAGGGTCATTATGGTTATCCACATGGAGGTTCAATCTCCTAAGACAGAGCAGTTGGCAAATTTGAACCGAAGCGAGAGAGCATGTCCCATGAAAGTAGCAAATTCTGCTTTGTGTGATAAATGAGTGCACGATATAGGGAAAAATTAGGAAAGGTCAAAAGGAAAAAAATGTACCTATAGAGAGCTTTGAAAATGAGAACTACGCCACCCCCTTATGACCATTCTATTGTGATGAATTATAAGGAAGTCCATTGGGATCTCAAACACAATCTCCTGAGTAGTCAGTGCTTAATTTGTAACAGCAAGTGTGCCAATGCCCAAAGCTCTGGTCAGAAGCATGCGGCTAGTCAGCATGTCGAATATCAAGGCTGAGTAGTCTTGAATCTACCCCAGGCCTCTTTAATCCATTTCCCTGCCTCCTTAACTCACTCTTGCTGGTTCCTGCTTTCTTCCTTTGCACCGTTTTACCATTTTCCTCTTCCTCCTTCTTTTCCCTTTGTGTATTTTCCCTCTTTTGCTCTCAAAAAATCTTTGAAGAGGAAAAAATAATTGTCTGTCCCCAAAAATAAGTGCTGCTTGTTCCCATCGACAACCAGTAGCAGCACAGGTGTGGTTGGACACGATCCAGGTGCAGACAGATGCTGATGGGCTTGCCATTGGTATGCTTTTGGGGCGCCAGCAGTGTGTCCATTGCGTATGTCCACTCCACATCCACATATCTGTCCTGTTTATATAAGGTGTCGGGTGCATTCCCAGTCCACTAGAAGGCCAACTAACAAGATGGCAGGTGTAGGCAGCACAGTGAGGAATATGGCCAACCTAGAATCACACTCTTTCTGACAGCTAAAACGTGGAACGGAGAGTGTGATAATAAAAAAAACAGTGCAGCGAAAGAATACTGCTAAAGTGCAAAATAGCAAAGAGTGCATACCAATTAAAACCAAGTTCAAAATTGATTGGAGAACATTATATCACTATGGAAAAGCTCACAATTGGTTTAAAAAGATAAACCTTTACAAAAGCAGCATCCTGCCTACTTACTCCTGCAGCTCTCCCTCTCACCTTTCTGACACTGTTCTAACCTTCCAGATTCATACACCCTTCCTCCAGGGCAAACTCAACCCATCCTCATCTGCAGGGCGTCACCCTCTGTGCAGTTATTTCACCCAATAAAACCAGCAACATGACTACTGTTAACCTGAAAATAAGCCCTAAAACCATCCCCAACCCCAAAGAATATGAATCTCTTTTTACTTCAATGGGATCACTCTTCAAAATCCCTGAATCTCGCCTCCTTGGAAACTCAAAAGGTAGAGTTGTAAGCTTCAGGATCCTGCCCCACTTACTCCCTCCAAGTTCCTGCATCATTATACCCCCCCACACTCCCAGTGACTCCTCAGTCCATAATTCTACAGATGTCCACCCTCCAAGATTTTGGAGCTCTCCCTTGCTCCTGTCTGGTGCACTTCCCAAGCCCTCCATGCATGCTTCCTCCAGAATTCATTACCAGCCCATCAATATTGACTCCAGCAGGGCCTCTACCCATCTCCTGCAATGCACGTCCTCTTAAGAATCCTGTAGCACTCCATTCCCGCAGTATCCTCTCACTCTGGACTCCTTTCCAGTTCTTCCTCATGAGCTCCTGCAGTGCTTACGTACTCCAGGCCACTTCTAACCAACAGTGTTGCCATTTTATAAGACCTGTACCAAATCCAAAACTGTTCAAGTATAAGCCCAAATTCAGCCCAAGACAGACCTGGATCAGCCTAAAAACAGCCAAAGTTGCAGCTCTCAAATAATAGAAAAATAGACTTCAGTAAACATTTTATGTAAAATTCAATTTTCAATTATATGTGCATATTGTGGGATGAGATTCATTGGGCACCTGCACACCTCTGTAAATAATGTCCATATTCTATTAATAATTGCTCATTTTTAAGATTAATTACAAATGTGACCTTATAACTGGCACTTCTGGTCCAACAAATCCAAACCTGCCATTCATAAATGAACTCTGCAAAAACAGTTAATAATCCACTTTAATGAAGTCTAAGGGCGGGAGTGAAATCCAGCACAACTTGTTAAGCAATGTTTACATTTTATCTACTTGCCTGAAGATATTCAAACAAAGAAAGCCTCTTTGTTCTGTGCAAATCAAGTGTGTTTAAATGTGAATCAACAATGTGAAAACGTAAAAGACATGAGCTAGAGAAGTGTCCTGTCTGACAGCTGCTAGGAACACCACAGTAAAAAGAGCGGCCCACACCCCCTCAGATGAAAAGCACTAAAAAGATTTTAAAAAAAAGACAGTCACTTACTCTGACCAGTCCCAGTCCCACTTTTCCGCACCTCAGGCTCTTAAAGTTTTACAGGACCTATATGTGGCCTTCATGTTGCAGCAACAAGACTAAAGTTCACAGTTTTGAAAAGAAGCAGATGGGTTTGTTAGGGGTCCAAATGAATGCACAGCCATTGAGCAGAGAGGAAAGAGGTGACTTTTCCAAAATCTTCAGGGATACCCTCTCCTCAACATTTCAATTCTAACATTCCTTCAACTCTGCTGACACTGTCATGACTCCTCCTGTCCCATTCTACTTGATTTCCCTTCATCACTAGTGCTGTTCACCTCTTATATGACCGCTGAACTATGCAATCTCACCAGGCTGCTCACTCATTTCCATCTTTTACTGAGGTATTAAAGTGGGGCAGGTCTTAAAACTGACTTTGAAATGGGTCAATTGGGCCCTATATTTATGTTCTCAATTTTAAAAGTAAAAGATTGATCAGTGTCTCAACAATGACAGCTAAAAATCCTAAACTAATCCAAGTTAGCAAAGAAGTTCCTGTTTACATTTGAATTACTTCATCCTGCATTGCCTAAGAGTATTTGCTTTTTTAATATGTTGTTTTTCCGTAGTTTTATTCTTATGCAACCTATGACTCTTCTAAAGTACATGTTGAGATCGGAGTCTAGTCCATGTGTTTGGGTGATTTCAGGTTGTCGGTGAATGTTTATGGATGGGCATGTTTGAGAACCCTGAGGCTGGAGGCATTACCGTTTTCTCATTGCCTGCCAGTGGGTCATTAAGGTGTTCAGACTGCACGCACATCCAATACTTAGCCTCTTCGCAGAGAGCACAGGGCGATGGTCACATACATGGCAGTTGTAAGTGAAAGCAGCACTGTGAAAGCAGTTTCTAATGCCCATCTCTGAGCATGGCGAGGCCATGACTGTAGGGCCATTTTCCGCACCATATGTTTCTTTAATCCTCCATTAGCATCTCTCGCAGGTCATCTCTTTCCTTTTCACTGCCAGCTTTTCACACTCATTCTGTACTTACTTCTTTTTCGTTACAGAAGGAAATGAGGGGGATCCAGCTGGATTCCAGATCTGACACCTATTATTGAACTGCATCCTGGTTCCAGTCCTGGCAAAGTGAAATATGCTGAATTTGTCCTTTCAGAGCACCAACCTGCAGGGAACGAGGCGCTTTAAGGTGGCGCGACTCCCGCTGCGTAGTACGCACCCGGGAGCGTGCCTGAGCCATGAGCGGGCCCGTCTTTGCTCCTCATCGACCGGAGAGACTGGTTTGGGCCCTATCTCTTTATATTTTTTCATTTTAATTTTTTGGTAAGTTCTACCCCTCAGATAACGCTTCGGCCACTTGAGTCTTGTGTAATTTATTATGGGGAAACGTAATTTTCAGAAAAAACAAGGGTTCATCCCAGAAGTACCACCAAGAAACTACTATTGACTCCTTCATAACTCAGGCCATGGGAGTGATTGCCAAAGAAATTGACTTGGCTGAGAGACGGTTATCAGTGGACCCTGGGGAGGGCCCAAGTGGTGTTCTGCAATCAACTGTTTCTCCGTTATTGGATTCTCATCCTCTTCCCACATTGCTCCATGAAAAATTAAATCTAGGAGCCCACAATACTCACTCAAGGGTGGTGGTAGCTGGGGGTGTCCCTTTCGTTGACACACCGGCACAGGACCCTCAAACAACTAGAGACTGTGTGCTGGCAGTTAAACTGAAGTGACAGATAAAGCGAACAGTGATAAATGACACCTTGGGAAGTAGGGTGGGCACTTGGATGTAAATCAGGCTCAGGAAGTGCCCTCCCTGGATTGGGATTGTATCTTGAATAAATTTAAGTGTGTAGTTGAACAGTGGATGGCCCCTTTGATAGAAAGGTTGCACACATTGGAGTTGACTGCCCTCACTAAGGTCAGAGCAGCACCTGCAGTTACTGCTGCTAGGAACTCCACTCTGGGTGGTAAGATGAGTGAGGAGTCTCATTCAATGGGGGAGCCCTGAGTAATCCTGAGGCCAGGGTCCCCCAATTTCTGGAGATCTATCTAACACCCCATCTAATGCCCCTTTCTTTCAGTCTTGTGCACCTGGGTTATCGGCAGGCAACACCAGCTGCTCCCCGTCTCGGGGTGGTAGGGGGCAAAGGAACAATATATGCAAACTGCTGATGGGCTCTTTAGGGGTAATGGTGAGGAATGCCCTCATCGGCCAGCTCAGAGATTGCCGTGTCTGAATTTGCCACCTGAATGCTGCCCATATGTAGCAGTATTAGCAGGAGTCCACCATCTTGAGATATCCTGTGTTGAGTCTATCGGAAATTTGCAGAATAAAGTTTGTAATTGGCTGAGTCAAAACATAAGTTTTAACCTTATGGAATCAAGGTATATATTATTTGTGAGAAGAGTTGATTGGATCAGTTCAATGAGTAAGACTATTGAGGGAGATTGTGTGTTGATTAGCTGTCAAAAACCTGGTATGGCTAGAAGGTTTCACAGCTAGGCAACCACCTAACCTGCGATTGAGTATTAGGACGTTGCCATTGGGTTTCTTCTCTAAGCCTGTGTTCTTGCAAATTCCCAGGGGCCATAACGGCCTTGATCAAAGACTAGGGTTTTTTTCTATTCCCACAAGGCACAGATTCCCTCCTTTGACTGAGTTGGGTGAAAATTAATGACAGTCCAATACTGGGCCTCTGGTTTTCTTAGCTGGAGGCAAATGCCATGATGTTTGCCCGTGGGTGGGAACACCACATACTCAGGCAGGAAACTTAGCTTTCTTTCATGGAATTGTGCGGGTCTAGTTGACAAAATCTATGACCTCCAATGGGTTATGTTTATTTCCCATTATGATATTATACTGCTGCAAGAAACATAGGCGCTGGAGCTGTTTTCTGTGGTGGGGTTCAAGACTCATGTTGTCCTGGCAACCCCTTCTCCATGTTTGAGAGCTAGGGGAGACCTGGCCATCACACTTAGATTCCGCACAGTTACGAGCTGTACTGATCCCACTTGGGCACAGAGGGATACAGATTCTATGGGTTGTTCTTTCTGCAGATTTCCACTTTTTTGTTGTGATTTTTTTTAAACTATGTGTGTAACACAGGACATCAGAATGAGGCTCTATTCCAAGTACTATCAATTGTGGAGGAAAGGGCTTCTCACAGGCTGGGTTGCTTTAACATTTTTTAGCTGGGCATTTAAATTCTAAACTAAGTTCGAATCCCACTATTATAGATACTTTTTCTCTGGGAGATGGTGGTGAATGTAGTGTCGTCTGACCTTAGAGGTAAGCAGCTGATCAACAAATTGGGGCGGGCTGGCTTACATATTGTGTTGGAGCCGGTGGTTAGCCATCACCTATATAAACCTACATTTGGAGGGTGGGGTAAGGGGACTATAATTGATAATATTTTTACCTCCAGTAGTTTTGGAGATTTTTTCACTATGGGTCAGATTCACAGTTCACTGCAAAGTGACCATAATGCCATTGAAGCCAGGATGTTAAGCTCCATTCCCGGCCCTCAGACTGTGGCATTAGGTGTGGTTGGGCTGACCCCAAAGGATCAGGGTACGAGGATCAGTTGGAGAAGAATCCTGATTCCTATTTTAATGGTAAGGGTAGTTAATAGTTGCAGGAATATGCTTTTTATCTCTCTTCTATTGTATGAAGTACCGTTGCCTGCTGTTTTGGCAGATTTTCAGATGCTGAATAGTATCCTTAAATCCATTATGTCAGATCTTTTCGCACTCGCAGGGGGCCACAAAGAGGGATGGTTTGATAAATTGTAGAGCTGCAAGTAAGTGTTAGCATGAAGCCCTTAAGGTTAAACCAAGAGATCAGGAGTCTTACAGCCTAGCAAGGGTAGTCTATAAAGAGTCAATTAGAAATAGAAACCAATGCCTCAAGGAAGAGAGGTGGGAGCAGGTGGTGGATGCTTGCAAGCTGGGGTATGTAAGGAGTTTCTGGAAGATAGTGAATGGTAAACCTGCATACTTAGTTCCCCCGCTAAGATTGTAGGGTCTAATATGCCCGCCCAAAAATGGGTTGCCCATTTTGAGAGGGTTTATTCCTTGGATAGTGTGGAACAACTGACTGACGGGGAAGATGTAGTGTCTTTCCCCTTGGGTCTACATTTTAATTTGGAGGAGGTTCAACAGGCCATAATGGGGAGCCCCTCTAACAAAGACCCTGGCCCAGATGGCATTCTTATGGATCTATACAAGGACAATGTTAGTCTGTGGGCACTGATGTTGACCAATGCACTTGCCACACAAACTGGTATTCCCAAATCTTGGAAGTTGGCGGTTATTGTTCCAGTGTTCAAAAAGGGATGTAGGAAAGAACCAGGCTGCTATCTTCCTATTTCTCTACTTGACTCCAAGGTCAAGATTGTAGGGTGTATTGTTGTGAGAAAGTAGCCTCTTTCTAGCATAGTTACCTCCACTTTTGGACTGTTTGTGAATGTGCGTCAGTGTGTTTTTACTGTGTCGCTGGGATCCTGCTAGCCAGGACCCCAGTGCTCATAGGTAAAAACCTATCTGTCAGTGTGTTTTGCCTGTCTCACTAAGATCCTGCTAGCCAGGACCCCAGTGCTCATAGTTTGTGGCATAATATGTATGCCTGTGTACTGCCTAACTGTGTCACTGAGGCTCTGCTAACCAGAACCTCCGTGCTTATGCTCTCTCTGCTTTTCAACTTGTCACTGTAGGCCAATGACTTAATTTACCAATTTCCTATTGGCATACTGGACCCCCTTTATAAGCCCCTAGAGTATGATACCTAGGTACCCAGGGCATTGGGGTTCCAGAAGATCCATATGGGCTACAGCATTTCTTTAGCCACCCATACGGAGCTCAGACAAAACCTTACACAGGACTGCCACTGCAGCCTGCGTGAAATAGTGCACACACTATTTCACAGCCATTTTCACTGCACTTCAGTACCTTATAAGTCACCTATATGTCCAACCTTTACTTGCTGAAGGTTAGGTGCAAAGTTACTAAGTGTGAGGGCACCCTTGCACTAGAAAAGGTGCCCCCACATAGTTTAGGGCCATTTCCCCGGACTTTGTGAGTTCGGGGATGCCATTACACTCGTGCACTACATATAGGTAGCTTCACAATGGTAACTCCAAATATGGCCATGCAACATGTCTAAGATCATGGAATTGTCCCCCCATTCCAAATCTAGTTTTGGGGAGCCAGTTCCATGCATCCTGGGGGCTCCACCATGGACCCCCAGTACTGCCAAACCAGCTCTCTGAGGCTTGCACTGCAGCTACAGCTGCTGCCACCTGACAGACAGGGTTCTGCCCTCCTAGGGTCTAGGCAGCCCAGTCCCAGGGAGGCAGAATAAAGCTTTTCCTCTGAGAGCAGGGTGTTACACCCTCTCCCTTTTGAAATAGATGTTACAGGCTGGGGAGGGGTAGCCTCCCCCAGTCTCTGGAAATGCTTTGAAGGGCACAGATGGTGCCCTCCTTGCATAAACCAGTCTACACCGGTTCAGGGACCCCTTCTTTCCTGCTCTGGCGGGAAACTGGACAAAGGAAAGGGGAGTGACCATTCCCCTGTCCATCACCTCCCCAGGGGTGGTGCCCAGAGCACCTCCAGTGTGCCACAGTCTTCAGCCATCATGCTTTCCAAGGTGTAGGGGGCACTCTGGAGGGCTCTGAGTGGCCAGTGCCAGCAGGTGACGTCAGAGACCCCTCCTGATAGGTCCACACCTGATAAGGTAGCCAATCCCCCTCTCAGGGCTATTTAGGGTCTCTCCTGTGGGTTCTCTTTAGATTCTGCTTGCAAGTTTCCTTCAGAAATCCTCAGTAACAACTTCAGACTCTTCTGACTTCGGATCAAACGCAGCCTTCTCCAAAAAACGCTGTAACTGCAACAAAGTGTCTACAAGAGACACTTTTCTTCAGCAACCTCAGCTCCAAGTCAGCAACTGCAACAGTTTCCATGGTGTGCATGCTCTGGGGACTCCCTGTCTTCATCCTGCACCAGAAGGACCAAAGAAATCTCCCGTGGAGTGATGGAGTCACTCCGCTGCGTAAAGCAGGCACCTTCCAAGATGACGACTGGTACCCTGGGACTCCTCTCACAGCGATGAGCGTGCTCCTAAGTACACAGAGGGTGGTCAGCCTCAACATAGACTATCCCGAGGTCCTGCTGATGCAATTTGGAGGAGGTAAACCTTGCCTTCCCCGAGAACGATGGTACCCCTGTGTACTGTGTCTTCTTCACCTCCTGAGGCCTCTGTGTACTCTTTGCACAATTTCTTCATGCGTAGCCTGGCCCCGGTCCCGAGCATTCCATCCTGCAATGCTCAACTCGCTGAGTTGTTCTCCGGCAGCATGGGAGCTTCTTTTGTTGTGCTGCATCAACTGCGTTTTGCACCTCCTTTGAACCCAGATCCTGCGACTCCTGGGTGTGCTGGCTGGCATTCTGAGGGCTCTCTAAAGTGCTGAGAGCCCCCTCTTCCTCCTCACACAGAGTTGCGGCCCTCAGGTCCCTCCTGGGTCCATCCAGCGCCATTTTGATGAAAAATGCACTTTTGTCGTATCCAAGGCTTGTTGGCGACTTCTGATATGAAATCTCATCTGCAACAATCTTCACGCCGTGCAACATCTTTTGCATCATGCAGAAACCTGCTGGCATCTTCCTAGGGTGCATTCCTGCAGTCTTCGACTAACCGGGGACTCTTCTTTTGCACCCTCTTCTGGGTTGGCGGGGGCTCCTGTCCTTCCTGGAACTTCTTTTGACTTATGGACTTGTTCCCCTTCCTTTTCAGGTCTTCAGGTCCAATAATCCAGCAGTTGGTCTTTGCAGACTTGGTTGGCTGCTGCAAAATCCTAAAAACAAGCTGTATTGTGTCCTAAGGAAACTTGCAGTACTTTACTCCTGCTTTTCTGGGCTCTGGGGTGGGATAAAGTACTTACCTTTGCTGTATTCTTACTCTCCCAGCAATTCTGCACACACTACACTTGTCTGGGGGGAATTCGTGATTCACATTCCACTTTTTTAGTATATGGTTTGTGTTGCCCCTAGACCTATTTTATCCCATTGCATTCTATAGGATTTCCCACTATTTACTTGTCTGATTTTGGTGTCTAGTCTATATATTGTGTATAATACTTATCTCCAGAAGGAGTATTGCCTCTAAGATATTTTTGGTATTGTGCCGCTGTAGGAAGTTGGCTCTGTATATACTATTTCAAAGTAAGAAATAGTGTGCACAGAGTCCAAGGGTTCCCCTTAGAGGTAAGATAGTGGCAAAAAGAGATAATTCTAATGCTCTATTTTGTGGTAGTGTGGTCGAGCAGTAGGCTTATCAGAGGGTAGTGTTAAGCATTTGTTGTACACACACAGGCAATAAATGAGGAACACACACTCAAAGACAATTCCAGGCCAATAAGTTTTTATATAGAAAAATATATTTTCTTAGTTTATTTTAAGAACCACAGGTTCAAGATTTACAAACAGTACTTTAAATGAAAGGTATTTCACTCAGGTATGCTAGGAACTTTGAATAATCACAATAGCATGTACAGTTATGACAAAAATGGCAATACGCTATTTTAAAAGTGGACACAGTGCAAAAATCAACAGTTCCTGGGGGAGGTAAGTAAATGTTAAGTTCACAGGTAAGTAAAACACTTACAGGGCTCAATGTTGGGTCCAAGGTAGCCCACCGTTGGGAGTTCAAGGCAACCCCAGAGTTACCACACCAGCAGCTCAGGGCCGGTCAGGTGCAGAAGTCAGAGTGGTGCTCAAAACACATAGGGGGTCATTACAACATTGGCGGTAAAAGCCGCTTACCGCCGTGCAGAAGACCGCCAACACACCGCCGCGGACGCGGAATTCCGCCACAGCTATTATGACCCACATCTCGAAATCCGACAAAATTCAGACACCCACACAAGTCTGCCACACCAAAGGTCAGTGATAAACTGGCGAAAACAAAACCTCCACCGTCACGGCAACAGAAATACACCCATGCTATCACGACCCACGAATCCACGCGGCGGTCTTTCAACCGCGGTATTCCATTGGCGGTACACACCGCCACACTCAAAATACACACACTTCTACAAAACACCACCACATTGGACAATTCCAAATACACACACCTGATACACATACACACACCACTCCCACACACTCAATACAATATAACACCCACATCACCCACAGACCCCTACGACCAAAAATTCAGAAAGAAGGCCAGAGAGAGACACCACCATCCACAAACTAGCAGCCACAGGCACTCAACACCATCACCCACACAACTTCCATGCACAAAACACCACACACCACTACATATCACCACACTTATCACCACACACACCACCCCACACATCACCCACACCACCCCATGGCACGGCAAAGACACCCCAGGTTCTCGGAGGAGGAGCTCAGGGTCATGGTGGAGGAAATCGTCCGGGTAGAGCCACAGCTATTTGGAGCACAGGTGCAGCACACCTCCATAGCTAGGAAGATGGAGCTATGGCGAAGAATAGTCGACAGGGTCAACGCAGTGGGACAGCACCCAAGAAATCGGGACAACATCAGGAAGAGGTGGAACGACCTATGGGGGAAGGTGCGTTCCGTGGTCTCAAGACACCACCTGGTGGTACAGCGGACTGGCGGCGGACCCCCACCTCCTCCCCCACAACTAACAACATGGGAGGAGCAGGTCTTGGCGATTCTGCATCCTGAGGGCCTCGCAGGAGTCGGTGGAGGAATGGACTCTGGTAAGTCAAACCTTTAACTATCATATCCACCACCCTACCTGCATGCTATCACAGACCCCCACCCTCGCCCCCTCCCCTATCACTCCAACTCCTCACAAATGTACTAATAACACAAACCACACATCCCAACACCAAGCTCTGCATGACACAACAAAGCATGGACACCCATCACTAAAGCATGCCCACTGCACATACCCATAACACCCCCCTCAACCATCATCACACAAGCCCCCACACAGGAATGCTAGCACTGGGGTACACGGTCACCCACCCATTGCACACCATGACACACACAGATGCAATAATCATGTTTTTACACCCCTGCAGGACCACTACCCAACGTCACCAGACAGGAGGGTCCAGACATCTCCACCCCACCCACAGAAGAGGCCAGCAGCTCTGTCCAACTGGATCCAGATGACCAGCCCGGACCATCGTGGGCCTCGGGACAGTTGGTTCCCCTCACACAGGCACAGCCCACCACAGACCTTCCACAATCTGGTAACACCAGCACAGCACCCACCCAGCGGGCCCATACCTCCGTCCCCAGGACACTTCAAACAGCTGTGTGTCCACCACTACAGGGAACCCAGGATAACCCATCACCCCAACAACAACAGGGACCTGGGGGCAGTGGCAGTGGGCACACGGTCCAGGGGACGGAAGCACAGGAACACAGGGGAACTGACTGGGAGGGCTGCCGTGCGACAGGGGGCGGACAGACCAAGGGAACCCACTCTCCACGAGGCCCTCTCCTCCATCATGGGAGCATACCACCACTCCCAGGAGACGATGGCAACGGTCCTGGCCAAGTTTCAGGAGACCCAGCGCATGCAGGAGGAACAGTATTTGGGGTTCAGGGAGGAACTCAGAACCATCAGCTCCGCCCTGGGCACCATCGTAGGGGTGCTGAAGGAAATACTTAACACCAGGAGGGACACTGTGGCACTACAAGGGGCCCCTGACACTAGCATGGACGATGAACTGCCCACTACCTCCGCTGGCGCTAGTGGACAGGAGGCACCGCCACAGGACCACCACACCAGCACCCCCCCTGCAGACAGAGAACCACCCCGCAAGCGGTCCCTGAGATCCAGGAACAAGACAGAGCACGATGCCAAGACCCCCGCCAAGAAATGAGACCACCCTGCTTGTCAAACCACTGTCCCACTTTGTAACCCTGTCTATATTGGAACTGCTCCAGCTCCACTTCCTATGCCCATATGGGCAATGCACCTGTGAGACTAATAGACTGGACTCTGCCATGGACATTCCTCCACCATCACCCCTCACCATTTTACAACCCCCTCCAACATTGAGCACTTCAATAAACACCCTTGAAGCACAAAACAATATGGAGTCAGTCTGTGATTTCGAAATTGTGTATTAGCAATGACAGTGACAAAATGCTTTTTCAAATGTAATGAAAACATACCTATGTCACACATCTCAAGTCCATGAGGAATCTAAGCAGATGACACACGTTGGAAACCACACCTGTGAAACCGTAAGGGAAATGCACAACTCAGTGACCATATACTGGTTGAAATCGACAGACAGGATAGAGGTAGAAGTGTTAAAGTACTTGTAGTAGGCAGGAATGTTTCCTCACCTGTGTGTCACTGGAAATATTGCTTGATGACTGAGTCCCTGTTGTCAATGTCTTCTTCCTCTGCTTCCTCCTCATCACTGTCCACAGGCTCCATAGCTGCCACAACACCGCCATCTGGACCATCCTCCTGCAGAAAAGGCACCTGGCGTCGCAATGGCAAGTTGTGAAGCATACAGCAGACCACGATGATCTGGCACACGTCTTTGGTGAGTAGAATAGGGAACCACCTGTCATATGGAGGCACCTGAACCTGGCCTTCAGGAGACCGAAGGTGCGTTCGATCACCCTCCTAGTCCGCCCATGGGCCTCATTGTAGCGTTCCTCTGCCCTGGTCCTGGGATTCCTCACTGGGGTCAGTAGCCATGACAGGTTGAGGTAACCAGAGTCCCCTAATAGCCACACCCGGTGCCTCTGGAGTTGACCCATCACATAAGGGATGCTGCTATTCCGCAGGATGTAGGCGTCATGCACAGAGCCAGGGAACATAGCATTTACCTGGGAGATGTACTGGTCTGCCAAACACACCATCTGTACATTCATGGAATGATAACTCTTCCGGTTCCTGTACACCTGTTCACTCCTGTGGGGGGGGGGGCCAGAGCTACATGGGTCCCATCAATGGCACCTATGATGTTGGGGATATGTCCAAGGGCATAGAAGTCACCTTTCACAGTAGGCAAGTCCTCCACCAGAGGGAAAACTATATAGCTCTGCATGTGTTTCAGAAGGGCAGACAACACTCTGGACAACACGTTGGAAAACAGGCTGGGACATCCCTGATGCCATGGCCACTGTTGTTTGAAATGACCCACTTGCAAGGAAATGGAGCACTGATAGCACCTGCACTTGAGGGGGGATTCCTGTGGGATGGCGGATTGCTGACATCAGGTCAGGCTCCAACTGGGTACACAGTTCCTGGATTGTGGCACGGTCAAACCTGTAGGTGATGATCAAACTTCATTCCTCCATTGTCAGCAGGTCCACCAACGGTCGGTACACCAGAGGATTCCGCCATCTCCTCACATGTCCCAGCGGACGGTGCCTATGAAGGACAACAGCGACCACAGAGTCAAACAACTCAGTGATATGTACCCACAGTCTACACAGAACACCATTCATACACAAAATGTGGCCTGTATTTGTGTTGTGAGACAAGGCCTAGGTATGTGTGACGCAGTTGGTAATTAGGCCATGTGGGCCCCTGAAATGGCGGCTGCCTGACCTCTAAACTGGGACAATGGGATGTGAGGTAACTGCGCTGGCATTGTACACCGTCGCGGTAGGCGGTCGAAGACCGCAGCGCAATGCTGCATTGGTTAACATTGGACCCTATGGGTCCCAAGAGCCAATGAAGATGTACGCCGGCGGTGATGGTACGCACTGCCACTGACGTGACCGCTGCGGACGTGACCGCCATTTTCTATCTGTTCAATCACTCGATACCTGATCTTCGACAGGAGAGGACCTACACTGCAAGTGCTGCTGTGACCTCTGTCTGGAAGAGACAATGGCTCGTGTGTCTGGGGAAAGGGCCCCTGCCTTCACTGCAGAGGAGTTGGAGAAGCTCGTCGACGGGGTCCCCCCCCAGTACACGCTACTCTACGGTCCTCCAAACCAACAGGTAAGTACACAGGGAGCATGTTGTATGGGCTATGCCTGTGTGGAGAGGGCTGGTTGTAAGAAGGAAGGGGGCACAGTTCTGCGTGCATGAAGGACTGTGAATGCATGTGCCACATGGCAAGGGTAGGGATGTGGGCCACTCACTTTGACGGTGCAGTTGGTAATGACTTCTCTTCTTCCCCTCTACATGTCATGTAGGTCAGCGCCCACCAGAAGAAGGATATTTGGCGTGCCAACACCAATGACGTCCAGACCCTGGGGGTCCACCACAGACGGAGCACCCACTGCCGGAAAAGATGGGAGGACATTCGCCGCTTGAGCAAGAAGACGTCAGCGGCTCAGCTGGGGATGGCCTCCCAAAGTGGGAGGGGTGCCCGTCGAACCATGACCCCCCCTGATGTTCCGGATCCTGGCGGTGGCCTACCCTGAGTTGGATGGGCGCTTGAGGGCATCACAGCAGACACAAGGGGGTGAGTACACTATCATTCAGCGGACTTTGCGTGCAGTGAAGGTGTCTGGGTGGGGGAGGAGGGCTGTGGGTTTCCCTAGGCCAGGGCGAGTTCCGTAGGCTAGGCCCCTCCGTAATGCAGGCCATGTGGCACCCCACCCCACCTCTGTAGAGTGCCAAGTACAGGTATTCATGCCCCTGTGTCATCTATGTGTGCAGATGTCGTCCATAGCCATGTAGGCCATTTCCCAGGAATTGCATCTGTAGAGCCCAACAGCGCGATGTAGTGCAGGGGGCTGCTGTGTGTGTATTGTCCGCCAACGGTAGCAGTAAGCCATGCACTCAACCTGTCTTTCTTTTGTCCTCCCCCCCCCCTTTTTGTGGTCTCCCTGTTCTTGTGTGCATTAGCATCATCAGGCGGAGGTACAGTGACACCAGAGCACGAGGGAGCTGTATCCCACATGGCCATGGAGGCCCACACCACGGACTCAGAATACACCAGTGGGACGGAGGGCGAGGGGAGCACCACGGCGGTCACAGGATCTGCAACCAGCGACACAGACTCATCCTCTGATGGGAGCTCCCTTGTGGTGGCGGCAACATCTGTGCCACCACTTCTACAGGTACAGCTGCCAACCCCTCTACCAGCATCGCCCTCCCAGGAGCCCCTCAGCCTTCGCCCGTGCCTGCTCACCCAGGCGGGTTGGCATCACCTTCGCCCCAGGCACCTCAGCCCCTGCCCCTGTCACCTCTGCTGCCCTCAGTGAGGAGGCCATTGACCTCCTCAGGTCCCTCACTGTTGGGCAGTCTACCATTTTGAATGCCATCCAGGGTGTAGAAAGGGAGTTGCAACACACAAATGCATTCCTGAGGGCATTCATTCTGGTCAGGCTGCCCTTCATCGAACCCTGCAAACTCTGGCCTTAGCACTGATGGCAGCCATTGTCCCTGTGTCTAGCCTCCCTCCTCCAACTTGCTCCACCCAGACCCAATCCCCTGTACCCCAGCCTATCCCAAGCACACCATCAGACCAGCCTGCACACACCTCACCACACAAGGGAAGCTCAGGCAAACATAAGCACCACACATCCCACAGGCACTCACGCAAGCATCACACACATACAGACACCAACATCCACTGCCTCCACTGTGTCCCCCTCCTCCTCGTCTCCCTCCTCCCTCCCAGTCTCGTCTACACTCACACCTGCATGCACTACCACTACAGCCACTACGTCCCGCACCAGCACACCCACCACCACACCCTGCTCACGTGCAGTCACCACCCCCACTACCATTTCCACGTCCCCTGTGTCCTCTCCCAGTGTGTCTGTGACGCCCCCTCCGAAGATACACAAACGCAGGCACACACCCACCCAACAGCCATCCCCCTCACGACAGCCTCCAGCCCATGCACCTGCACCCAAATCCACAAAAGGTACACCTCCTACAACCACCACCTCTTCCTCCACTCCCAAACCCCCTCCAGCTACCCATCCCAGTGTCTCCAAAAAACGTTTCCTGTCCACCCTTAACCTATTCCCCCCCCCCGTCCAACTCATAGGTTCTGTACTAGCACCTCAGCCAAAAAATCTCCAGGACCAGTGGTGCCTGTTGTTACAGGTATGTGGAGTGCACCGGCCACCAGGCCAGCCAGTGTGGCACGGAGCCACAGCACAGCCAGTCCCCCCACTGTGAAGCACCAGAAGTTGGACAGTGCCCGGCGGGAGAGGGGGAAGACTCCAGCCAGCAAAGCCACTCACAGGGGTCTCGGGGGGAGTGTCGACTCAGCTGTGACTCCTCCCAAGGTGGGGAAGGGGCAGAAGAAATCTCCAAAGTCTGGGAGGAGCAGCACGGCGGAGAGGACCGCCATCATCCCCGCTGCCCAGGAGGCCTCCGCCAGCCCCATCGTTACTGCCAGGGGAGGCCACCACCAGCCCCATCGGCACTGCCCAGGAGGCCACCGCCAGCCCCAGAGTCACTGGCCAGGAGGCCACCGCCAGCCCCATCATCACTGCCCAGGAGGCCACCGCTAGCCCCAGAGTCACTGGCAAGGAGGCCACCGCCAGCCTCATCGTCACTGCCCAGGAGGCCACCGCCAGCCCCAGAGTCACTGGCCAGGAGGCCACAGCCAGCCTCATCGTCACTGCCCAGGAGGCCACCGCCAGCCCCAGAGTCACTGGCCAGGAGGCCACCGCCAGCCCCAGAGTCACTGGCCAGGAGGCCACCGCCAGCATCATCGTCACTGCCCAGGAGGCCACCGCCAGCCCCAGAGTCACTGCCCAGGAGCCACCGCCAGAGTCACTGCCCAGGAGGCCACCGCCAGCCACAGCCCAGCTGGCCAGGAGGGCCCCTCAAGCCACAGCCCAGCTGACCGCCAGCTACAGCCCTGCTGGGCAATGAAGGACCGCCTTGGCAAGGACCACTGAACAGGGCAAAGACTGCCATGGAAAGCACCGCTGAACAGGTCTGACACTGGCAACTCAAGCACCGCTGAACAGGCCAAGGACCGCTGAACAGGGCAAAGACCGCCATGGAAAGCACCGCTGAACAGGTCTGACACTGGCAACTCAAGCACCGCTGAACAGGCCAAGGACCGCTGAACAGGGCAAAGACCGCCATGGAAAGTACTGCTGAACAGGTCTGACACTGGCAACTCAAGCACCGCTGAACAGGCCACGGGACTGTTGAACAGGACAAAGACCGCCATGGAAAGCACCGCTAGCCCATTTGCGGCAGGGGCAGTGACGCAACTGGGATCGTCACGGGGTGTGTGCTGCACTCTGGGCACCAGTCCCCCTCCAGAACCAGTGGAGAACAGCATCCACTCCGTCTGTCCTTGGCAGGATGAAGCACTCTGGGCACCAGTCCCCCTCCAGAACCAGTGGAGAACAGCATCCACTCCGTCTGTGCTGCACAGGATGAAGCACTCTGGGCACCAGTCCCCCTCCAGAACCAGTGGAGACCTGCATCCACTTAAGAGACTGTGGCTTTGCACTCCCCACGATTAAACAGTGGGCAACCCACCCACTGTAGAGACTTGAGAGACTGTGGCTTTGCACTCCCCAGGATACATCAATGGGCATGGAGCCCCCTCGTGGATCTGGCGTGGTGCACTCATCCGGCTGAGGTGCCCCCACTTCCCTTCCCCCTGAGGTGCCTGTTGTATTTCGATCTGATGCCCCTGCAGTGTTCTCTCCGTTTGGATCGAGTATCTTGTGTGGGCCTCGCCCATGCATTTTGGGCCCAGTGGTCCACGGACTATGAATGGTGCAATACCTGCACTACTAATCGTGGTGCATATTTTGTTTATTGTGTATATATATATGTATATATTTGCTTACTGTATTTTGATAGATTACAATGGTTCCACTCATTTCCTTTTGTCTTTGCATTCTTCCGGGGGTGTTGGGGGGTGTTACTGTAATGTATAGATATGCATTGGTGTGTGTGTTGTAGTGGGTGAGGGTCGGGGTGGGGCGTTGGTTGTGTGTGTCCCTGTGTTTTTGCCTCCCCCCTCACCTATATCGTAGGTGCAGTACTCACCATAGTCTTCGCCGCCGGCGTTGATGATCCTCGTAGAGGAGCAGGAAGACTAGCGCTGGCAGAATATGGAGTTCCGGCTCCATGGTGCCCTCCTTCCTCGTGGAGTGTGTAGAGGTGAGCGTTTTCCCTTTGAAATGGCTGTTTCCGCCGTGTTTTTATCCGCGGTGAATCCGCCCCGGAAAAGGTGGCGGATTGGTAGGTTGTCATACTGTGGGCGGTACATTGTCTTCCGCCTGTCTGTTGGCGGTGACCGTCGCGCTGTTTGTTTATACCGCCGTGGCGGTCGGAGTGTTAAAGTGGCTGTCTTTGTTGGTGGTTTCCACCAAGGTCATAATTCCAATTTTTTTACCGCCGGCCTGTTGGCGGTCTTACCGCCGCTTTAACACCGTCCGCCAGGGTTGTAATGACCACCATAGGCTTCAATGGAAATAGGGGTGCCCCGGTTCTAGTCTGCCAGCAGGTAAGTACCCGTGATTTCGGAGGGCAGACCAGGGGGGTTTTGTAGGGCACCGGGGGGGACACAAGCAGGCACAGAAAGTACACCTTCAGCGGCACAGGGGCGGCCGGGTGCAGAGTGCAAACAGGCGTCGGGTTTTCAATAGGAATCAATGGGGAGACCCGGGGGTCTCTTCAACGATGCAGGCAGGCACAGGGGAGGCTCCTCGGGGTAGCCACCACCTGGGCTAGGCAGAGGGTTGCCTGGGGGTTGCTCCTGCACTGGAGTTCGGTTCCTTCAGGTCCTGGGGACTGCGGGTGCAGTGTGGTTTCCAGGCGTCGGGTTCCTTGAAGCAGGCAGTCGCGGTCAGGGGGAGCCTCTGGATTCCCTCTGCAGGCGTCGCTGTGGGGGCTCAGTGGGGTAAACTCTGGCTACTCGCAGTCACCGGGGAGTCCTCCCTGTAGTGTTAGTTTTCCGCAGGTCGAGCCGGGGGCGACGGGTGCAGAGTGGAAAGTCTCACGCTTCCGTCGGGAAACGTGTGGTCTTTAAAAGTTGCTTCTTTGTTTCCAAATGTTGCAGTTTCTTGAACAGGGCCGCTGTTCTCGGGAGCTTCTTGGTCCTTTAGATGCAGGGTAGTACTCTGAGGCTTCAGAGGTCGCTGGACCCTGTTGGATGCGTTGCTGTTGCAGTTTTCTTCGAAGTAGGGAGACAGGCCGGTGGGGCTGGGGCCAAATCAGTTGTCGTCTCCGTCTTCACTGTAGGGCTTCAGGTCAGCAGTCCTTCTTCTTTAGGTTGCAGGAATCTATCTTCCTCGGTTCTGGGAGCCCCTAAATACTCAATTTAGGGGGGTGTTTAGGTCTGGGAGGGCAGTAGCCAATGGCTACTTGCCCTGAGGGTGGCTGCACCCTCATTGTGCCTCCTCCCTGTGGGGAGGGGGGCACATCCCTAATCCTATTGGGGGAATCCTCCATCTGCAAGAAAGAGGATTTTTAAAAGTAAGAGTCACCTCAGCTCAGGACACCTTAGGGGCTGACTGACTGGGGAGTGACTCCTCCTTGTTTTTCTCATTATCTCCTCCAGCCTTGCCACCAAAGGTGGGGGCAGTGGCCGGAGGGGCGGGCATCTCCACTAGTTGGGATGCCCTGTGAAGCTGTAACAAAGGGGGTGAGCCTTTGAGGCTCACCGCCAGGTGTTACAGTTCCTGCAGGGGGAGGTGAGAAGCACCTCCACCCAGTACAGGCTTTTGTTCCTGGCCACATGTGGCCAGCAACATGTCTGGTGTGTGGCAGGCTGGCAAAAACTAGTCAGCCCACACTGGAGTCGGGTATGTTTTCAGGGGGCATCTCTAAGATTCCCTCTGGGTGTAGTTTTACAATAAAGTGCACACTGGCATCAGTGTGCATTTATTGTGCTGAGAAGTTTGATACCAAACTTCACAGTTTTCAGTGTAGCCATTATGGTGTTGTGGAGTTCGTGTTTGACAGACTCCCAGACCATATACTCTTATGGCTACCCTGCACTTACAATGTCTAAGGTTTTGCTTAGACACTGTAGGGGCATAGTTCTCATGCTCCTATGCCCTCACCTGTGGTATAGTGCATCCTGCCTTAGGGCTGTAAGGCCTGCTAGAGGGGTGACTTATCTATGCCATAGGCAGTGTGAGGTTGGCATGGCACTCTGAGGGGAGTGCCATGTCGACTTAGTCATTTTCTCCCCACCAGCACACACAAGCTGGCAAGCAGTGTGTATGTGCTGAGTGAGGGGTCCCCAGGGTGGCATAAGACATGCTGCAGCCCTTAGAGACCTTCCCTGGCATCAGGGCCCTTGGTACCAGGGGTACCAGTTACAAGGGACTTACCTGGGTGCCAGGGTTGTGCCAATTGTGGAGACAAAGGTACAGTTTAGGGAAAGAACACTGATGCTGGGGCCTGGTTAGCAGGGTCCCAGCACACTTTCAAATCATAACTTGGCATCACCAAAGGCAAAAAGTCAGGGGGTAACCATGCCAAGGAGGCATTTCCTTACAGCCGCCCAAATAAATACCTTTATTTGTGTTAACACTGAGTATTGTCTTTACTTGTGTAAAAGTACTGTGTAACCATAAGTGGTATTGCATGAGCTTTGCATGTCTCCTAGTTTAGCCTAAGCTGCTCTGCTATAGCTACCTCCATCAGCCTAAGCTGCTAGAACACTACTACTTTACTAATAAGGGATAACTGGACCTGGTATAAGGTGTAAGTACCCAAGGTACCCACTACAAACCAGGCCAGTCACCTCCCTTGGTGGTGCAACTGTCGGATAAGTACTTGCAATTGCTTTACCACTTTGTTACCTATGCTTTTCACAAGAAAAGCTTGCTCCAATACTTAGAACATGTATAATATATACCTAGAAACTATTTTCTAACTTTCTAAAAAGTTCTTTAAACTTTGCAAAAGTTTTTACAAAGTTCTGAAATGTTTTCTCTTTTCTCTAAAAAGTTAGCTCTGTTATTCCACTAACGTTTTACTCACTTTTATAAACTTTTTTCTTTCAATATGTCTTCTGTAGAAGCCACCCCTAGAGCTGTCCAGACTACCTATGACAATTTAAACTATAAAAGCTTGACGGGGCGCTGCATTGAAAGACATTTAGGAATTAGGAAGAACCCCAATAAGCAGTACCTCTTAAATCTCCTCCTCCAGGATGATGAGGGAATCAGCACTGAGGAAGATGTAGAGGATGACTCCAACCAGGAAGGCTCAGAGGAGCAAGATGACAATCCTGGGGAGGGTCCTTCCACAGACCTATCTATGAACAAACCCCCTGGTATAACTGGTAGTGGTAAGGGCTCACACACAAGTAGGGCTCCCTTCACCCCTAGAGTTCAGGTCACTAGAGTGGCCCGTGTTAGAGATAGGTCTGCCTCTGCACACTCTCATCTTACCTCTGTTTCAGAGGCTTCACATAATATTAACCATGAGGACCAGTCCCTAAATAGGGAACTCAGAAAGCTGAGGTTAGAGGAAGCCAGACTGAAGCTAATGCAGCAGCAGTTGGCCTTAGACAGGGAATCCCTGGCTGTGGAGAAAGAGAGGCAGGGTTTGGGGTTAGTTCCCCATGGTGGCAGCAGCAGTTTTAGAAATACAAATGTTAGGGAACCTTCATTTGATTCTAGAAATCTGCACACAGTTGCCCCTCCTTACAAGGATGGTGATGACATCAACAACTGGTTTGCTGCACTTGAGAGGGCCTGTAAAGTTCAGAGGTTCCCTCATGTGCAGTAGGCTGCTATCCTTTGGTTATCCTTCACTGGCAAAGGTAGAGACAGACTTCTGATTGTCAGAGAGGATGATGCAGATAAATACCAGGTTCTTAAAAATGCACTCTTAGATGGTCTGGGCTTAACTACTGCACTGAACAGTACAGACTTAAGTTCAGAGCGACCAGAAAGGAGTCATCACAGGACTGGACAGACTTTGTGGACTGTTCTGTGAAGGCCCTAGAAGGTTGGCTACACGGCAGTAAGGTGACTGATTATGAAAGCCTATATAACTTGATTCTGAGAGAGCATATCTTAAATAATTGTGTGTCTGACTTGTTACATCAGTATCTTATGGACTCAGATCTGACCTCTCCCCAAGAAATGGGAAAGAAGGCAGACAAATGGGTCAGAACAAGGGTGAGCAGAAAAGCTCATACAGGGGGTGACAAGGATGGCAAGAAGGAAGATGGTGAACAATTTCAGAACAATCATGGGGATAAAATGAAACATAAAGATCCTTCTTCAGGTCCAAAACACTCCTCTGTGGGAGGGGATAAAACGTCTTCATCTTCTTCAAACTCTTCACACAATCAGAAAAAGCCTTGGTACTATGTGCATAGAAATAAAGGCCATTGGCCAGGGGATAAATCCTGCACAGGTAAAGCCCCTGAGCCTACCACCACTAAGACATCAGACTCTAGTGCAGCTAGCAGTAGTGGTAATAGTGGTGGGACTACTGGCTATAGTCAAACTAAAGGTGTAGTTGGGTTCACTTTTGGGACCATAATAGAAACTGGGGTAGACAGTCTCAAGACAGTTTCTGTCACACCTGGTGGCATTGCCACCTTGGCTGCTTGACCCCTTAAAATTGAAAAGTACAGGCAGGCAATCTTAATAAATGGTGTTGAGGCCCAGGCCTACAGGGAAACAGGTGCCAGTAACACTTTGGTGACTGAAAACGTGGTGTCACCTGTACAACACCTCCTTGGACAGAAGTGCCAAGTTACTGATGTCAACAACTCCACTTAGTCTCTCCCCTTAGCAGTAGTTCAACTTGGTTGGGGTTGAGTTACTGGCACGAAACAGGTGGTGGTATCACCTAACTTACCTGTAGATTGTCTCTTAGGGAATGACCTAGAGACCTCAGGTTGGGCTGAGGTAGAGTTTAGTACCCATGCATCCATGCTGGGTATCCTTGAGGAATTGCTTCCTCTAATTTCTGGTGAAATGAGAAAGCAAAGGAGAAAAAAAGGCCTGAAATCTCAGGATCCCTCTCCACCAAAAGGTAAAAAGGGTACCAAAGTATTTCTTCCCCACCCTGCCACTAAGGATACCATTCCTGTGGTGGGAGAAACCTCTCCTGAGGTGGGTGGAACCTGTACCAAAGGAACCATCAGCTACCACAGCTGGACTCCCAGAGGTAAAAGTACCTCTCTGTGGAACTACTAATCCAGATGTGCAAAAATGCAGCATTTTAGTAAAAATGGAGCATCCCTCCAACCCTCCCATAGAAACGTTAGTCCAGCAGCCCTGCACTGCCTCTAAACACTTAAGAAAGCAGCCCTGTCCTGTTGTGGAGCTTATAGGACAGCAGCCCTGCCCTGCTCCAACTCAAGAGAAACAGCAACCCTGTTCTCTCTTACAGCCATATGGACACATTTTTTGCCCAGCTAAGGCTTTATTGAGACCACGTCCCTGTCTAGCATTTCCTGCATTTGACATAGACCCAGTGGACCAATCCCACTGCCAAACTTTAAAACATACTCATAGGAACTCTGAGAATTAACACTCACACTGTTGGTTAGGTTAAAATCTCCAAACACAGTGGTTTACATCCCCACAGGGAAGTAACCATATAGTGGATGATAAAGGGAGTAACAACTCTACTGCAGATCTACTCTCCACTTTTCACCACTTAGACAATAAAGTCTCAACTGGCCAAGGTTAGCCTTATTGTCCTTCGTTTGGGGGGGAGGTTGTGTGAGAAAGTATCCTCTTTCTACCATGGTTACCCCCGCTTTTGGCCTGTTTGTGAGTGTGTGTCAGTGTGTTTTTACTGTGTCACTGGGATCCTGCTAGCCAGGACCCCAGTGCTCATAGTTTGTGGCCTAATATGTATGCCTGTGTAGTGCCCAACTGTGTCACTGAGGCTCTCCTAATCAGAACCTCAGTGCTTATGCTCTCTTTGCTTTTAAATTTGTCACTGTAGGCCAGCGACTTCATTTACCAATTTCTATTGGCATACTGGACCCCCCCTTACAAGTCCTAGGTATCCAGGGCGTTGGGGTTCCAGGAGATCCACATGGGCTGCAGCATTTCTTTTGCCACCCATAGGGAGCTCAAACAAACCCTCACACAGGACTGCCACTGCAGCCTGTGTGAGATAGTGCACACACTATTTCACAGCCAGTTTCCCTGCACTTAAGTAACTTATAAGTCACCTATATGTCCAACCTTCACTTGCCGAAGGTTAGGGGCAAAGTTACTAAGTGTGAGGGCACCCTTGCACTAGCAAAGGTTCCCCCACATAGTTCAGGGCCAATTCCCCAGACTTTGTGAGTGCGGGGACGCCATTACACGCGTGCTCTACATATAGGTCAATACCTATATGTAGCCTCACAATGGTAACTCCGAATATGGCCATGTAACATGTCTAAGATCATGGAATTGTTTCCCCATTCCAAATCTGGTATTGGAGAGCCAATTCCATGCATCCTGGGGGCTCCACCATGGACCCCCAGTGCTGCCAAACCAGCTCCCTGAGGTTTGCACTGCAGCTATAGCTGCTGCCACCTCACAGACAGGGTTCTGCCCTCCTGGGGTCTGGGCAGCCCAGTCCCAGGAAGGCAGAGCAAAGCATTTCCCCTGAGAGCACGGTGTTACACCCTCTCCCTTTGGAAATAGGAGTTACAGGTTTGGGAGCGGGGAGTCTCCCCCAGCCTCTGTAAATGCTTTGATCTACACCAGTTCAGGGACCCCTTCTCCCCTGCACTGGCCTGAAACTGGACAAAGGAAAGGGGAGTGACCACTCTCCTATCTATCACCACCCCAGGGGTGGTGCCCAGAGCTCCTCCAGTGTGTCCCAGACTTCAGTCATCTTGCTTTACAAGGTGTGGGGGCACTCTGGAGGGCTCTGAGTGGCCAGTGCCAGCAGGTGACGTCAGAGACCCCTCCTGATAGGTCCATACCTGATAAGGTAGCCAATCCCCCTCTCAGGGCTATTTAGGCTCTCTAGTGTGGGTTCTCTTCAGATTCTGCTTGCAAGTTTCCTTCAGGAATCCTCTGCAACAACTTCAGACTCTTCTGACCTCGGATCAAAAGCAGCCTGCTCCAAGAAAGGCTGTAACTGTAACAAAGTGTTTACAAGAGACACTTTTCTTAAGCAACCTCAGCTCCAGGTCAACAACTGCAAGTTTCCATGGTGTGCACGCTCTGGGGACTTCCTGTCTTCATCCTGCACCAGAAGGACCGAAGAAACTTCTGTGGAGTGACAGAGTCACTCCCCTGCTCCTAGCAGGCACCTTCCAAGACGACGACCAGCAATGAGCGTGCTCCTAAGGACACAGAGTGTGGGCATCATCGACATAGACTATCCTGAGGTTCAGCTGCCACAATTTGGAGGAGGTAAGACCTTGCCTTCCCCGGGAACAATGTTACCCCTGTGTATTGTGTCTTCTTCGCCTCCCGAGGCCTCTGTGCACTCTTTACAAAATTCCTTTCGCACATCCTGGCCCATGTCCCCAGCATTCCATCCTACAATGCTCAACTCGCTGAGTTGTTCTTGCGGCGGTGTACCTTATTTTGTTGTGCTCCATCAACTGCGTTTTGCACCTCCTTTGAACCCAGATGCTGCAACTCCTGGGGGTGCTGGCTGGCATCCTGAGGGCTCTCTAAAGTGCAGAGAGCCCCCTCTTCTTCCTCACACAGAGTTGAGGCCCCCAGGTCCCTCCTGGGTGCATCCAGCAGCATTGTGATGAAAAACGTACTTTGGCCTAGCCAAGGCTTGTTGACCACTTCTGACACAAAATCTCATCTGCAACAGTCTTCACACCGTGGGCGATCTTTTGCATCATGCAGAAACCCGCTGGCATCTTCCTAGGGTGTATTCCTGCAGTCTCGACTAACTGTGGACTCTTCTTTTGCACCCTCTTCTGGGTGGGCAGGGGCTCCTGGCCTTCCTGGAACCTCTTTCGACTTATGGACTTGGTCCCCTTCCTTTGCAGGTCTTCAGATCCAATAATCCAGCAGTTGTTGTTTGCAGACTTGGTTGGCTGCTGCAAAATCCATAAAAACGAGGTGTAGTGTGTCCTAAGGAAACTTGCAGTACTTTACTCCTGCTTTGCTGGGCTCTGGGGTGGAGTAATTTACTTACCTTTACTGTATTCTTACTCTCCCAGCGATTCTGCACACACTACACTTGTCTAGGGGGAATTCGTGATTCACATTCCACTTTTTTAGTATATGGTTTGTGTTGCCCCGAGACTTATTTTCTCCCATTGCATTCTATAGGATTTCCTACTGTTTGCATTGCTCTATGACTATTTACTTGTCTCATTTTGGTGTCTAGTGTATATGTTGTGTATAATTCTTACCTCTAGAAGGAGTATTGTCTCTAAGATATTTTTGGTACTGTCTCACCCAAATAAATACCTTTATTTTTGGTAACACTGAGTATTGTCCTTACTTGTGTACAAGTACTGTGTAACTATAAGTGGTATTGCATGAGCTTTGCATGTCTCCTAGTTCAGCCTAAGTTGCTCTGGTATAGCTATCTCTATCAGCCTAAGCTGCTAGAACACTACTACTTCACTAATAAAGGATAATTGGACCTGGGATAAGGTGTAAGTACCCAAGATACCCACTACAAACCAGTCCAGCCTCCTACAATTGTTCTTCTCTGTAATGAAGAGTGGATTCAAGTGCATAATGTTATTTGTCCGGCCCACTACGGATTTAGAGAGGGTAAGGGGAGGATGGACCAGTGCCTGAATCTCTATCTACTGGTGAACAAATATGTGGTGGCCAAGAAGAGAGCTGTGTACTTGACCATTATGGATTTAAGCTACGCATTTGATAGGGTTAATCGTTCAGAGCTGTGGTCAAGCTTGGAGGGTCTTGGGTTACCCCAAACCTTGGTAAACTTTCTTCGGGCTCTCCATACGGGTGTAAATGCTTCAGTAAGGCTTGTATGGCAAGGGGGTGTTCTGATGCCTTTAAATTTTCAAGGGGCGTTAGGCAGGGGTATGTCCTGGTACTTTTTATTTTTATCATATATTAACGCCCTGAATTCTCACCTGACTGCCTATGGTAAAGATTTTTTGGAAGTCAAGAGCACCCCGGTGCCTTCCTTACTATATGCTGATGATGCGGTTTTACTTTCCCGTAC
This sequence comes from Pleurodeles waltl, assembly GCF_031143425.1. Lineage (NCBI taxonomy): Eukaryota > Metazoa > Chordata > Amphibia > Caudata > Salamandridae > Pleurodeles > Pleurodeles waltl. The sequence goes on from NC_090445.1 coordinate 1,070,387,930, forward strand.
GATGAATGAGCTTAAAGTTTTGGTGGATATGTTTGCTGATTTTATGGGTGATTTAGAACTGGATGTAAATACCTCAAAAACACACTTTACGGTCTATGGAAAACGGAATCCAAACTCAGACCCATTACAATGAAGGGACAGGTAGTGTCAAGGGTGACTTCTTTCTGTTACTTAGGGGTTACGTTTGACCGGCATTGTAGTTGGACCCCATGTCTTGTTAATCGTTGTATGCGTTTCAATCAATCTTGTGGGCACCTTTTTAGATTTGCTCAGATGGTTGGGAGTAAACCTGACTTGCTGCTGTTGCAGATATATTGACTGAAGTGCTTACAAGTTTTACTGCATGGTGCTGAAATCTGGGGGTATTCTAACTGCAAGTCTATTCAGCGCAAAGAAAAACACTTCTGCAGGAAATTACTGGGTGTGGGCCCTGCTAGTCCGAGTTTGTTTATGCATGAGGAGCTTGGCTTGGATTTTACAAAGGTTATGCTAAAATTGTCCCTATGACGCTGTGGATTGCAGTATGGAGTGTGGAGTGTACCGCTTTTAATAAGGAGGTTATGAAGGACTGCCTTAGGTGTGAGCTAGGCCACAAAATCCCATTATATTAGATCTATAGCTTTGTCGCAGGGGCATCCTGAATTATTTTATAACCTGAAATTGCTAAATCAGACAGACAGAAAGCCTGTGAAGGGGTTATTGCTTCAGCAAACCAGAGAGAGTAGAGAAAACTTAGCTTTGGGCAGTCTCTCTGCCAGGGCCTTGTTACTTTTAAATAATAGTCCTGGTCCGGAACCTTATCTTTCTTTTGTCAGAAATCTCCCTACAATGTTTGGACTAGGTACCGTCCAACATAGACTATGTTTTCCCCCGGGGAATATGAACCATCCTCGATCAAGGTCTGTCCTTGTGACAATGTTCCGCCCCAGACCTTAGAACACCTGGTACTGTTATGAAGTCACTGCAATCCGCCTAGAAGAAGGTTTCTGCTGCCTGTTTTTAAAGCTAAAGGTTTTTATCAATATCGTCCCACTTTTATATACTTACAAACGATGAATGAACCTATTGTTGCCATGGCGGTTTCCGTTTTTTTGAAGAGTGCACTTTACTGGAATAAGGTTATGAATTTTGGGCTGTTATTGTAATTGTCTGAGGCTATTATAATTTAACATTTATTTTACTATGATGTCTGTGTTTTTATGCCAATGTGCCTTTTGTATTGATGAGATTTGTGGATTTTAAGCTTGTGGTTTTAATTTTATTATACGTTTTGTAAATGTTTGTTTACGATCTTGTGCTTTTATAATTATTTTTGTAATCGAAATAAAGATTTTCATTTATTCATTCATTCATGTAGAGATAACAAATCATGGGCAAAGGTATCAAGCTCCTGGTTTGCATTTCTTAAATAGCAAATTTTAAGAAATTGCTATTTAAGAAATGCAAAATGGGATGTATGAAATTTGGTAATAGCGATTTCTTAAAATTCGCAATCGATATTACCGAATCACAGCTTCGAGGACCTCCACCTCCCTGGGGCTTTGATAAAATATAATGTGGGGGAGTTCACAGCCCCCCTCCCACAGCCCCAGGGACCACCACCTCCCTGGGGCTGTAATCAAATATAATGCGGGGTGCTGCTCTGCCCCCCGCAGCCCTAGTGACGGCATGCATGAGAAATATATGGTGGGTTGTGATGGTGCCAGGACTTCTCCCCAGGCGTCCACAAGCAGGAATGGAAAGACTTTCCTCCTGCTCAGTGGTAACGCAAATCCAACCAATCCTGGAGCTGCTCTCATGATGTTATCAAACAGGCTAAACCAGCTCTCATTTTGATGCTGGGGCCTGTGCCAGCAATCCCCTGGCTGTTTGACAGCCCTGGATTGCTGGGTCTAGAGGGCGCATGTCGGGCTGGCCGTAGCTAGACAGCTGGCCAAATCAACATGCACACTATAAGGGGCAGTGGTGTTTCTGTAATTGCAAGATTCACCCCCACACCATCCCCTCATGTTCACGCTGTACACAACGCAAGCTGGTGGGGAAAAATTGCATTATTATGCCATTTAATTTATGTTTGACTGCTGCACTTGCAGGAGGCGGGGCAAAGCTCATCTGCTCTGAAGGAGGACCCACCCCTGCCGCCACCTCCCAGGGGCTGTAATCAAATAAAATGGGCGGGTGCGGCATGCGGCCCCCTGAAGCCCTGGGGACCATCACCTCCCCGGGGCTGTAATCAAATAAAATGCAGGGGGGCGGCATTCATCCCCTTGCAGCCCCGCCCCACCACATCCCGAGGCAATCATTTATTTGTATGTGGGGGCTTGACAGCTCCCCATAGCCCTGGGGACCACCACCTCCCTGGGGCTATTTTACATTGGAGTGGGAGCCACATAGAGCCAATGACGGCCCTGTAACTGTCACCCCCAGGGCCGGCTCCAGCTGTGTCCCGTGGTGCTCACCCCTGGGAAATACATGTTTGCTCTGACTTGACAGGAGCTTTGACAGCTTACTCCAAGTCAGAGCAAACACTTCACTTTCTGCAAGTGCGAGCTCTCAAACAGCTCTCACTTGCAGGAAGTAAAGTTTCATCAGATTCCTTACACGTGAATATGCATGCAGGGCAACAACTGAAAATATTGCTCCCAAAAGCAGGGAGCTGCAATTTAAAGCAGCTCCCTTCCTGTGAGAGCAATGCCAGCTCTGCAGAACGTGGGGAGCAGGCTACGATTGTAGGGGCCTTGAGTCTCCCCCTACGGTCCCATCACTCTCTCACTTTGATCCAATAAAGAGATGTAAGAAACAGAGAGATAGTTATTGCAATGGTCTCTCCATAGACTGACTTCAAAGAGTCAGACTAGCAAGATGTTTGGTACGAATGTAATATCTATGTTTGGATGCAGAGCAGAGCAGAGTAGAGTCCTTTCTGGCCTAAATTCAAGGTCTAGTGCTGTCACTCGCTAGACTGAAGGTTCAAATCCCTGTATCTCTTGGCAGTGTGTTTATTTACTAGTGTTTTGACTCTTAAACCTTCCTAGTGATGGAAAATTCACATTTCTTATCAATCACATTCATAAGTTGAGTGTCATAGCTAGGTCTGGCTTAAAGGTTAAAGTCCCAGACCCTCACACTAAAAGTTGAGGGTTCTACTCCAGGTGTGTTGGTGATCATTTTCCTTCTTTAATTAATTTTAAACTTCAAAAGTTTAAGGTTCATACTGAAAGGTGATCTCACTCTTTTTAATTGACAACAACATTTTTCTTTTCAATTTGTTTGGAAATATCTCATTCTAAGTATATCATTCATCAAAGCCTAAATCGATCTCTCTCTCTCTCAGTCTCTCACCTTCTTTCTCAGGGTTGGATGGTTAGTGGGGCTAACCACAGGGGCTAGCCACAGGCCAGGCCTGAAGCCAACTCCACCGAGCACAACCTTCGGCCATGTGCAGCTTAAGGCTGGCCGGTTATAGGAGGTTGGTCACAGGATCTGGCCAGGATCATGTTACAAAAGATGTCATGAGTGATGTGATATATGGAGTAAATAGCAGTGCATGCAGTACATGCCGAGGACATGAGTTATAGTTACATGAAATAACTATAGCTGCTGAATTTCAGTGGTTTTGTATGTTTGAAATTTGAGCTTAACTATATTGTCCCTGTATCCTTTGTTTTTTTCAGTGAATTTCTTTGTTTCTTCAAAATTCTATTTCCTAACCATAAAGTTCCTGTAACCTTTGTTTTTTTCTGTGTTTTTTTATGTTTCTTTTTAACGTTGAGTAATTTTAATTACTTTATGTTAATCCAAACACTGCTGTGAAAGGCCTTCAGCTGTGCTTGGCTGGGATGTGGCCAGGCTCTGCGGACAGCCACATACAAGCACCCTAACCCGTGCCACGCATGGCCTTTGGCTGTGTGCGTAGCATGGCTTGGACACAGGGCCTATCCCTGGAACTACCCATCTCCTTGCCACGCACGGCCTATGGATATGCATGGCAGATGGTTAGCAGCAGGGCATGGCCTGCAGCCATGCCCTGTGGCCTACCCCTGTAATCACTCAACCCCACGCAACACACAGTTTTCGGCCTTGTGCGGTGGAGGGGTGGGCAAAGGGCATGGCCTGCGGTCAGCCCATGCTGTAAACCACTTATAAGCATACTACCTTGTGCCACACACGCCCTTTGGCTGTGCACAGTGGGAGGTGGCCGCAGGGCCTGGCTTGTGGCCAGGCCCTGTAACCACCCCACACCACACATGGCCTGCAGGCATGCACAGCAGAGGGTTGTGTACAAGGTTGGCCTGCAGCCAGGGCCTGCGGCCTACCACCTATAAGCACCCTACTCTGTGCCACGCATGGCCTTTGGCCCACGCATGGTGGTAATAGGCTGCAGGGCCTGGTATACAGCTAGGCCCCGCAGACAACACCCCATTAAGCAGTCAACTTTGTGCCATGCAGGCCCTTCAGAAAAAAAAGAAAAGAGGTCAGGGTAGGGATACCCTAACTCCCTAGCCCAGGCTCTGGAGTACCTAAGTGGCCCTGCCAGGGCAAAAAAGCATCTTTAAAACATTTTTCACCAGAATCCACAAAGGATACACGAATACAGCAACATTAAAAAAAAAAAGACAGGTGTGTCGTCTCCCGTTCTTGTACAGCATATCCTTCGGGAGCCTGGTCCAAGGGATAGTCACTATAAAAAAAGAGGAAGCATGCACAGGGCCCCACATCCTACAGCTCTTTAGAACCTCAGAGACCACCATCTCCCCGGTGCTGTTTTTAAGTCTTAGAGGGCAGCTGCATGGACCCACTCCATTGGGCTGTTATGAACCCTGGGACCACCACCTTCCTGGTGCTTCATTAATGAAAAGAAGAGGGGCCGCACAGACAACCCCCCTCCTGTGCTTGAACAATGCCCCTAGGACCCCCACCTCCCCAGGGCTAAATAAACAATTATTGAGGGAGACTGTCCGGACCCCCTGGTTTCCGGGAACCACCCCCATACCGCCCCCCCCGGGCCTTTAACTAATTTAAAACTCAGGTCCTGGGGATCCCATTCCCAGTGTCCGACCACATCTGCCTGGATGCCCTGGCCCCACCCAGGTCAACTAGAGTGCAACTATGGGGGTATGAGGGGGAGCCTCAAGGCCACTGCGGTCCCAGCAGGCTCACCATCTCCTGCGGAGCCAGCATTGCTCCTGCACACAGGGAGCTGCTAAATATGCAGCTCCTTGTGTGCAGGAGCATTCTTTCATCTGTGTCCCAGCCCGCATGATAGCAGGCAGGGAAACAGATGAATACTCTGCTCCCAGCGAGCAGGGGCAGTTTGACAGCTCCCGCTTGCTGGGTGCAGAGTTAGTGTTTGCTCTCACTTGGGGGGGAGCTGCCACAGCTCCTGCCAAGAGCAAGCAAACAGCTATCTCCAGATGATGGGCACCTTGGGAGAGAGCAGGAGCTGGCCCTGGGGGTTGGCGGTCCGCAGGACCTAATAATAGCTTCAGGAGTGGGGCTACAGGCCAGCCCAGGTGACCATGGCCCTGGAGGGGGCCATGCAACCCCCCATTCCTGTTTTCATTTTGTAATTGGCCCCAGGGAGGTAGTGTTCCCCAAGGTCAGGGGGGTCCAGACAGCCCCCACATCTTTGTTTATCCCCAGCGAGGTGGTGGTCCCTTGGGCAGACTAAAGCCCCAGGAGGGGGATCCACGTGGCCCCCTCCTTTTTATTAACTAAAGACCCGGGGAGGTGGTGGTCCCCGGGACTCAATGAGCCCAATGGAGGGGAGGTCTGTGTGGTCCCTCGCTTATTTAAATAAAGCCCCAGGGTGGTAGCGGTCCCCAGGGCTAAAAAGAGCCCTTGGAGAGGGCCCTGTGTGCCCCTCTCATTTTATTACTCACAGATGCTCCGGAGTCCTGGCACCACATGGGGCTACATTGAGAACAAGCACGGGAAAACACACTTTAGAGAAAAAGAATTGGGTGGATTTGCAGAGCTTTTTAAATAAAAATGCTTTTTTGAACCCAAAATAACTGCCAGCGCTTCCTGTTTGAAGTGTTGGCAGCCAATCAGATCTCATGAGATGTCTGGGATCCGCTGAGCCTCAGCATCCCTATATATCAATAATTTTCTTTCCTTTATTATCTCCTTTTATATTTGAAACTTCTGAACGGATTTACACCAAATCACAAAAAACACAATCTGCGTACCAAGATATAGCTTTCTTCCAAGTTCTTGTGTAACAGTTCGAGCTGTAGTTGGGTCTAAAGACCTGAAGGGAAAATGTATATATATGAAACGACACACTCCCAGGGGCCTTCTTGTTTTCAGATTTTATTTGATGATTCTCATCCTCTGCACAGCAAATAATGCCTACATGTTTTGACTGCTATCATTTTGATCACAGCAATTGGTGAATCCCCTTGCCGTTTGGTGGTCTCCAGTAGGTGGTTATAGCTAGGACCCAGCTTTCATAGAAAAAGCAATTTTTGACTTGGCTATATCTCTGGTGCCGTTTGATGAATCTTCATAAAATTTTCTAAAAAAAAGAATGCCCATTGATCTTGTTCTACATGGAAAGTTTTGGGGCGATCTGCCAAGCAGGGGCCTAGAAAAAGGGGAGAGGTAAACAAAAGTGTATTTCTCTCATTTTAATTCCCATAGGCATTTTGAACACAACTACAGTCCGAAATGCCAGACAGAATTACACTAAATTTGTCAAAAATGTAACTTTTGGTCAAGAAAGCACACTTTTTGTTATTTGGTGTAAATTTGTTCAGTAGTTTTCGAGATATTAAAGGAAATCTAAATTTGTATATCTGTGCGGAGCCTAAGCACAGATCTCATGGTGAGATCTGATTGGCTTGCAGCACTTCAACCAGAAATTGATGGCAACCATCTTGGGACCAAAAAACATGATAGCACCCATTGAAATGCATTGTAGTGCATAGCAGGTTTTGAGGGTCACAAAAAGGAGAACATATAAAGGGTGATAATAGAGTTTAGTTACAATATAAATCATTTGTTGCTAAGGTGATTTTACCCTTTGAAAAAGCCTTCTGCTGGGATTTCATGAATCATGTTTGAGAGAAAACTGTTTTTTCATGATTTTCCCATTGAGGTTATAGAAGGTGCTTGAGAAACTACAATGAGAGCATATTTTCTGTAAATTCACACTTTCTTTCTCAGCCACATTAGAATGAAGTCTGATATTCTCTATAAAACATGTACTCCCAACTGGAGCAGCTTGCTAGTTGATTCTCTTATGTTTTACTGAAGTCTCCCAGAGTGTTCTAAAGAACAACTAGAGTGCTAACAATCTTACTTATGACAACGTTTGGTGCATCTGAACCCACTTTGATTGAATCAAACTGGTAAAACTTAAAACATTTCCTTTAGAAAGGAACAAAATGAGAGGGTCCATTGTGTCATAGAAATTATGGTTAGGGCTGTAGAAATTAAAATTAGTACATGTTTTAAGTGAGTTCTCAAATATCTTCAAGTTGTCGTTCGACAAGAGCAGTCTGTCAGTTGATTCACCTGTATTCTACTGCAGCCTTCCAGCGTGTTCTAAAGAACTACTAGATCGCTAATAGTCTTACTTATGACAAAAGTTTGGCACACCTGAAGCCATCTTGATTGAACCAAACTGGTAAAACTTAAAACATTTAGGCTCTGATTTAAGAGGGCCTAGCGCCTCCTTGCGCCACATTAGCGTCATTTTTTTACACTAATGCGGCCCAATAAGGCCAAAATCGCAGAGCCATATTTACAAAGTGGCACAACGCATGCATAGTTAGTGGCAGCACAATGGCCATGCTGGGCAAGAGGGAGGGGGCATGCACAAAGGACCATGGAGGACAGAAGGGATGGGTAGGTGCTGGACACTGGCAAGAGATGGCAGGAAAGGAGCTTCACAACAGACGAGGGGTAGGCAGGGGGAGCTGTTGCAACACAACAGAGCATGGAGGGATGAAGGGAGTGGCAGCAAAATTGTTGATGGAGAACAGGAGGGAGGTGATGGGGCATCAAACTCAGACACGGTGGAGGTGGCAGGGACAGGAGGAAGTCATCTGACCATGCTAGGCAGGTGGGAGGGGCAGTGGCAGTTCAACAGAACACTCAGAGTAGATAGGAGAGTCCATAGGGGGTCTATGGAAAATGGTGAGCAAATAGGAGGGAGCAGGGGCAGGCACACAGACATCGGAGGGCAGGGGCAGCAAGCTAAGCACAGAGGCTAAGAAGAAGGGCAACCATGGAGCATAGAATTGGGCAGTGGAGGGCAGGAGGCATGGGCAGGGACATCAAGCTAAATGGAGGTCAGTAGCAGTACATAGGACCATGCAGGGCAAGGGGGAGGGGGCTGGTGTATGGACTCAGACAACAGAGGGCAGGGAGGTGGATAGGGCAGAAAGCTAACTGTTTAGGGCAGGCAGGAAGGGCAGTGGCAAAACAACAACCACTCAGGGCTGTAGTGAGGGAGCAGGGGCATGGACTTGAACAATAGATGACAAGGAGAGTGGTAGGAACAGCAAGCTTGGGTGGGGCGTATTAGAGGCCACACATTCTGGTTTGCTGTGGCGGGGCCCCAGTCAGGCAGAACCTACCGCTCCCATCAGGGGTGAGTGATTACACTCACTGTATAACCTGAGCTCACCCTTAGGTAGCTTGGCACGGAGCAGTCAGGCGTATCACAGAGGCAGTGTGTAAAGCATTGCTAAAGCACTCTCCTGCAATAAATTACCTTAGCATCACAAAAGATTCTTCACATGTGTGGTAGGTGAACACAGTTTGTATTCAATACATACATTAATTACCTTAACATAAAAATCATGAACATCTGGGTATAAATCACACTTGGTAATGTTACTAGCAGTACTAGCTCCAACCACAGGAAAGTGACATGAGTAGCATGCACACTTGGGAGAAATCCTACGTTAGCTCCCCAGCACCCTTATGTGGTGTGAAATGTTGTCAGAAATAGGCCCGCTCTGGCAATTAATATAATGCAATACCATACAGGTATAGGATGCACCTCAGATCACAACAATCTCAAGAATACATATACACAGATAACAACAACACTTTTAGCAGCACCATGGGCCAAGGCCGCATGGGTAGAGCCAATGTCAGACATAAGCCCAAATATAAGAAAAGTGGCATTTAATGCAGCGTCACTTTTCTTGTGCTCCTTATCGCCCCCCCCTAAAGCCACCATGTGTGCGCTGTACTAAACATGCGTTGCACCATGGCGCAGGTTAGGGACAGTAGCGTCAATATTTTTTAAGCTAATGTTGCAGTTTGCAGGATTAGTGCCAACATTTTTGGCACTAATCCTACAAAGTACATGGAGGCCCATTATAAATAATGGTTTGCCTCTATTTAACACCTGCTCTGTGCAGGCATTAAGAAAGGATGGAAAAAATGGCGCACTGGAATCTCATAGATTCCACTGCACCATTTTTGCGGTCCCCCTAACGGGGGTAATACCCCCCTTGCATACATTATGCTTGGGGCAAGCATAATGTGGCGCAAGGGGTTACAAAGTGGTGCAATGCATACAGAATTTTGAATGATAACTCTCTCAAACTCCAATTCACCTGTGAAATTGATTCTGAAGCAATTGAATTTCTTGGTGTAAGAATCTTCGTTGAAATTGGAAGGTTGGAAAGTACCTTACCTAGGAAGAAAACAGCAGGGAACAGCTTACTCCATGCTAGCAGTAATCACCCTCAGACTCTGCAGACTATACAGCATCACCTATGGGGAGTTACTAAGAGCCAGAAGAAACTGCAGTCCTAATGCAGCTTATTAAGGAATCTGAAATCATGATAGAGAGATTTAGGGAAAGGGGATACCCTAAGCATATTATTGAAAAAGCTTTGATTAATGTTAGTCAGGTAAAAAGAGATGCCCTTCTGATGATTAAGAAGAATGTTACTGAGGATGGTGGACCCATTAGATTCATCACAACGTAGCATAACAAGACAAGGGAGATCAAAATATGTTTCAGAAATTCTGGACTGTACTACAAACAGATGAAACATTGGCCAGAGCATTGGATGATTACCCCAGGTTTACCTTCAGGAGAAGTGCGTCCTTGAAAGATTCATTGAGTCAATGTCTAGTACCCTAAAAGGAGGTGAGTATATCAATTTGTGGGTTCTTTGTCTGTGGGAAATGCAAGGCCTGTAAATACAGTGGTAATAACAAAGAGGTTAAGTTTCCTAAAACATGCAAACCATATGTTATAAAAAAAAAGGTATCTTGCAATTCAGATTACAGTGTGTACGCTTTGTATTACCCATGTAATAAGTTCTATGTGGGTAATACAATTCATGGGGCAAAAAAAAACGAGTGTTGGAACATATGAGGGCAATTGTACATGACGATAGGGCCTACCTGGTGGCAAGGCACTTGAAACCCATGGGCAGAATGCAAATTTGTTGAAATTTGTGGTCCTTGATAGAATCCCAATGATAGAGAGAAGAGGGAACAGAAATCTGGAGTACAGGAAACTAGAGTCGCGACTTATTATAGATCTGAATACCCTATTGCCTGTTGGACTGAATATGGACGAGAAATTGACAGTTCATGTAGGTTAAGAAAGGGGACAGTAGGGATAGGTTGTGCCAGGATGTTGTATGATTAAGTGTGTATTATGTTTTCAAACCTGCTTTAGTGTTTTAGCTAATGTGAACATTAAGATATGTTTGATCTGTTTTTAACTTGTAGGTGTTGTGCACTTTTTAACAATTGGACTACTTGGTGGGCACTATTCAATTCCTGGAGAGAGATCAAGGTACACCAACAAGGGCAAAAGAGGTATTATTTCCTTTTTAATGCATGTTGGTTTTGAGTATAACCCACTTGGACTTGATTGATGGGACAACCTTCTTACCTGGGGGATGATTAGGGGAACTTGATGTAAGCCTACCCTAGTAAAAGAGCTTATATGAATTAGCCAAATGTTTGTCACCCACACAGGCAAAATTGTTGTTCTTTTTTTCCCCTTTTTTTCTGTTTTCTTACCCCTCAGTCTTCAATATATACCAATTGGGTTTAGTTGCCCAGGAGGGGTTGGTATGATATTGAGGTGACACTAAGGTGATATAAGTGATATGCATTTTTCCACTTCAGCCCACTAGCGCTTGAATTTTGAAATAAAGATATTAGTTTTAAGCTAAGGTGACATAAGTGGTACACTCACAGACCCACTCAGACCCTCATGCACTCACTCACAACCTAGACAGACCCTCATGCACCCACTCACAGACCCACTCACACAGTTACGCACACACTCACACACCTACTCAGACTGTCACACACCCACTCACAGATCCACTGAAACCCTCACAGACCCGCACACATACTGATGCACCCACTAAAACACTGATGTACGCACTCTAACACCCAGACAGACACTCTGACAGCCACTCTGATCCCCCAGATGCCGATGATACACCCTCTCACACTTATTCTCACACCCATAGAGGCCACGGCCAACTGCCACCATGCACGGCCAAAGGCCCATGCACAACACGGGTTTGAGTGGTTAGGGGGTTGGCCGCAGGGACTGGCTGCAGGCCAGGCCCCGAGGTCATCCCCTCCTGCGCACGGGGGAAATCCATGCATGTGGAAGGTTGGGTGCCTATAGGGGGATGGCTTCAGGGCCTGGCCACCGGGCAGTTCCTGTGGCCAACTGCTGACGCACACGACCAAAGGCAGTGTGTGGCAATAGTTGGATTAATGTATAGTAATGAAAATTACTATAAGATAAAAAAACAATAGAAATTCACTGAAAAAAACAAAGGGTACAGGGAAATTATTGTTAAGTTCTGAATTTACTTGTTCAAAACCCTAGAAATTCAGCAGTTATAGTTCTTTCAAGAAACTAAAACTCGTGCACTAAGGTAACTTTAACTCGTACCTTCACCATGCACAGTTAATTACCCCACATATTATATTATTGATGACATCTTCTATCCCATTTTTCATATTATCACTGCAACATTTGCACTAAAATTATTGATGAGACTACTGTTCATGGCACGGGTGTATGTTATAGTTACCTTAGGGCGTGAGTTATAGTGACTTGAAAGAACTCAAACTATAACTGATGAATTTCTATGTTTTTGTACAAGTAAATTCCGAACCAAACTATAACGGCCTTGTAACCTTTTCAGTGATGAATATATATATATATCTATCTCTCTCTCTCTATATATAAATAAATCTGTATATATATATATATATACACTGAAAAAACAAAGGTTACAGGGACGTTACAGCTAGACTCACACTTTGAACGTACAACACCAGAGAAATTCACCAGTTATACTTAGAGTCACCACAAGTTACCATAACTGATGCCCTAGGGTAACTATAACTCGTGCCCCTGCCATGCACAGTTTTTTCATCAAAGATTTTATTCCAAATATTAGATTGATATTATCAATGATGTTTTCAAAGATGGCACGAGTGCCGTAATTTGTGGGGTAATTAGCAGTGCATGGCAAGGACATGAGTTATAGTTACCTTAGCTCATGAGTTATAGATACATTAGGCCAACGCTTCGTCTGAACGCACTGGAGGTTGCCTGCAAGACCTGGCCTGCAGCCAGACCCTGCGGCCAAACCCCCTAACCACTCAACCCCATGTTGTGCCCAGCCCTTTGTCCCTGCACAGCAGAAATTGGCCTTGGCCTCCCTGGGTGTCAGAATAGGTGTGAGAGGGTGTATTTGGGGGTGAGAATAGCTGCTGCTCTGTAATAAAATAAAATAAAATGAATAAGAAAGCCCGGGTGGGCCAAGTCCCGAGGGATTTTGCTTAAAAATGCAGGGGGGTCCAGGTGACTAACACCACCCACCAGGCCAACTCCTGCTAAGTCCAAGGGTGCCCACCCCCCAGTACATAGTGGATCCACTGCATCTCCGACCATACATTTAAAAAATAAATGGTCTTTAGCCCTGGGGGGGTCCCCTGGAGACCCCACCACCAGAGATAATGCGTCAGGGTGTTCGTACCCTGGCCCCTTTTCTTTATTTTTTACTTTTTCAGCTGAGTCCCAAGATGGCTGACAACACTTCAACGGCTTCAGTTGTTAAAGTGTTATCAGCCAATCAGATCTCAGCACGAGATTGGGAGGGTTGTGAATCCTTCGCGCCCCTATATATACAAATTTGTTTTCCCCTTAATTACTCAAAAACTACTTAACGGAATCACACTACAACAAAAAAGCACTCTATCTGGACCAGGACCTACCTTTCGCCAAATTTGGTGTACTTCCGTCCAGGTTTTTCGGCGCTATCGCTGTTCAAAATCCCCATGGAAAAATTAATGGGGACAGCATGTTTTGCACCCCCCCCCCTTTATCTCGGCCCACCCAGGATGGATCAGCGTGCAACTTTCCCCAGAGCAGCTGACGTGAACGGCAAATTGTTTGGGAAAGTTTTGTGAAGATTTGTCAAGCAGCGCCAAAAATATAAGCAAAGATATAGATTAGGTTATATATATATATATATATATATATATATATATATATATATATATATATATATATATATATATATATCTCCTTGGAACGTGATCCACCCTGAAGCTGGCAATGCACTCAGAGATGGTGCCTCACTCCATAAGGACAGCTCACACAATGCCTCCACAAAGATTCCTCGTGAACGAGAAAAAATGAGGGGCACTCATGGGGTACATTCTCATTTGTTTTATTAGTATAAAGACAAACGCGTTTTGGCACAAGGCCTTCTTCAGTGTCAGTGAAACTTTTTGCAGCACCTGACCTATAAACTTTGCTTGATTGGTTATTTAACATGAACATAGAAATGTAACCTATGGAAACATTAAAATAAGAGAATAATTTATTGCTTCATACTGTACAAAGGATATCACAATGCGGCCACCATTTTGATCCAATGTTTCATATATTTGAAAATAACATTTTCTGTAATTCAGCAGAGGACTGATTATGTTTTCCACATAATTACAATATATAACAACATCCCATCTTAAATAATTCTAACATTTGTTAGCCCTGATGGTTTCCTTTCTCATTGGATGTTTGGTTTGTTATAACAGTTTATCTTACACCTTGCTAATTAGAGATTTTTATATGAGATCATGCCAAATACCTCTTCTTAATACACATTTATCAATGAGCATAGATATTCCTCGTAAGAAGGGTTACAAGGAAATCAAATTAAGCAAAATTAAGCCTCCTGCAAAGCCCCGGGGACCACCACCTCCCCGGGGTGATTTTTGTGATATATGCTGGGGGGGGGGGGGGGGGGGGAGGGGTGAGGCCCTCTTTGCACCAGGGACCACCATCTCCCCAGGGGATCATGTTTTAATTGTGTGGGGGAGGCCCGTCATCCTCCCCCCCACTACCCCAGGGATCACCGCCTCCCTAGGGCTATTCATGTTAGAAGGGGGCCAGGTGGCCCAGGTGATTGCCATCCCCCCCCAGGCCAGCTCCTGCTACGTCCAAGGTTGCCCAGTCCATAGCTGTTTGCTGTGGCTTGGCTGCAGCTTTGACAGCTGCAGCCAAGTCACAGCAAACACTTCACTTTCTGACAGCGGGACCTGTCAAACAGGTCCCACTTTCAGAAAGCAGAGTTTTCATCTCTGTTCCCTGCACACAGGTATGCATGCAGGGAACAGAGATTAAAGCGTTGCTCCAAAGACCTGTTAAAAGGTGCTGCCTGCTTGCTGGAGCACTAGGACAGCGGGGGAGGCCTTGAGGGTCACACCATCAATCAATCAATCAATCACTGCATTTGTAAAGCGCGCTACATACCCGCGAGGGTCTCAAGGCGCTGGGGAGGGGGGGTGCTACTGGTCGAAGAGCCAGGTCTTGAGGAGTCTTCTGAAGGCCAGCAGGTCCTGGGTCTGTCTTAGGATGGTGGGGAGAGTGTTCCAGGTTTTGGCGGCGAGGTAGGAGAAGGATCTGCCACCGCCGGCGGTTTTTCGGATGCGGGGGACTGTGGCGAGGGCGAGGTTGGCTGAGCGGCGGCTTCGGGTGGGGGTGTGGAAGCTGAGTCGGTTGTTGAGGTAGGTGGGTCCGGTGTTGTGCAGTGCTTTGTGTGCGTGGATCAGGAGCTTGAAGGTGATCCTTTTGTTGATGGGGAGCCAGTGCAGGCCTCTCAGGTGGAGTGTGATGTGGCTGCGGTGGGGGACATCGAGGATGAGTCGGGCCGAGGCGTTCTGGATGCGTTGGAGTCGTCTCAGGAGCTTGTTTGTAGTTCCTGAGTAGAGGGCGTTTCCGTAGTCGAGTCTGTTGGTGATGAGGGCCTGGGTAACGTTTTTTCTCGTGTCGAGGGGGATCCATTTGAAGATCCTGCGGAGCATACGGAGGGTGTTGAAGCAGGACGCGGAGACGGCGTTGACTTGCCTGGTCATGGAGAGAGTGGAGTCGAGGATGACCCCCAGGTTGCGTGCGTGGTCCGTGGGTTCCGGGGCTGTGCCTAGTGACGTGGGCCACCAAGAGTCGTCCCAGGCTGATGGGGTGGGTCCGAGAATGAGGACCTCCGTCTTGTCTAAATTCAGCTTCAGTCTGCTGTCCTTCATCCAGTCGGCTACGGCCTTCATTCCTCGGTGGAGGTTAGCTTTGGCGGTGTGGGGATCTTTGGTGAGGGATATGATCAGCTGGGTGTCGTCGGCGTAGGAGATGATGTTGAGGTTGTGTTGTCGTGCGACGTGGGCGAGGGGGGCCATGTAGATATTGAACAGTGTCGGGCTGAGGGAGGACCCCTGTGGGACGCCGCAGATGATCTCGGTGGTTTTGGAGCGGAAGGGTGGGAGGCGGACGCTCTGGGTTCTGCCGGAGAGGAAGGATGTGGTCCAGGCCAGGGCCTTCTCTTGGATACCGGCGTCATGGAGGCGTGCTGATAGGGTGCGGTGGCAGACCGTGTCAAAGGCTGCTGATAGGTCCAGGAGGATGAGGGCGGCTGTTTCTCCTTTGTCCATCAGGGTCCGGATGTCGTCAGTGGCGGCGATGAGGGCGGTCTCGGTGCTGTGGTTACTGCGAAAACCAGATTGGGAAGGGTCCAGGATGTTGTTGATTTCGAGGTAGCGGGTCAGCTGTTTGTTGACAATCATCTGGGTCACTTTTGCCGGGAAAGGGAGCAGGGAGATGGGACGGAAGTTCTTGAGGTCCTTGGGGTCCGCCTTGGGCTTCTTCAGAAGGGTGTTGATCTCGGCGTGCTTCCAGCTTTCTGGGAAGGTTGCTGTCTCGAAGGAACAGTTGATTGTTTTCCGGAGGTGGGGCGCGATGGCTGCGCTGGCTTTGTTGAAGACGTGGTGAGGGCAGGGGTCCGATGGGGATCCGGAGTGGATGGAGTTCATGGTTTTGATGGTGTCTTCGTCGCTGACGCTGGACCAGGCGGTCAGGCGACTGGTGCGACTGGTAGTCGCAGGGGTGGTGGACTCGGTGGTGGGTGCGGGGGGGTCAGGGTTGAAGCTGACGTGGATGTCGGTGATCTTGCGGTGGAAGAAGGTGGCCAGGGAGTCGCACAGGTCTTGAGATGGCGGGATGTCGTTAGTGATGGAGCTGGGGTTGGAGAGTTCTTTCACGATGCTGAAGAGCTCTTTGGTGTTGTGTGCGTTGTTGTCTAGGCGGTCCTTGAAGGCGGTCTTCTTGGAGGTCCTGATGAGTTGGTGATGTCTGCGGGTGGCGCTCTTGAGGGCTGTGTGGTTGTCTGGTGTTCGGTCGTGGAGCCATTTCTTCTCCAGCTTCCGACAGGTGTGCTTGGAGATCCGGATGTCCTCGGTGAACCAGGTGGCTTTCTTGTTGGTGTGGTTGGTTGTAAAGGTCTTGAGAGGGGCGAGGGTGTTGGCGCAGTCGTTGATCCACTGTGTGAGGTTGGTCACGGCAGTGTCTGGGTAGGTGGGGTCAGTGGGTGGTCTCAGGGCGAGGGCGGTAGTCAGTTGGTCCTTGGTGACCTTGCCCCAGCAGCGGCGTGGTAGCTGTTGGGTGCGGTGGTGTGTGGTGGGTTTTCTGAAGGTGAAGTGGACGCATCTGTGGTCGGTCCAGTGTGGTTCGGTGGTGTAGTTGAAGGAGATGTGGGGGCTTGCGGAGAAGATGGGGTCGAGCGTGTGTCCAGTGGGTGTCGTTACGAGCTGTTTGAGTCCGAGGTTGGCGAGGTTGTCGATAAGGACGGTGGAGTT
This sequence comes from Pleurodeles waltl, assembly GCF_031143425.1. Lineage (NCBI taxonomy): Eukaryota > Metazoa > Chordata > Amphibia > Caudata > Salamandridae > Pleurodeles > Pleurodeles waltl. The sequence goes on from NC_090445.1 coordinate 1,070,405,090, forward strand.
GCCGTCGTTGTTGTTCTCGAGGTGGAAGTTCAGGTCCCCGAGGAGGATGTAGTCCGTGGAAGCGAGGGCGTGGATGCTGATGAGGTCGGCGATGGTGTCACTGAACTGTGGGCGGGGTCCGGGAGGTCTGTAGATGAGAGTTCCTCTGAGGGTGGTGTTGGGGTCGGTGTGGATCTGGAAGTGCATGTGCTCGGCGGTGGTGAGGGAGTCATTGGTGTTCGTTGAGATTTTGATGGAGTCTTTGTGGATGATGGCGATTCCTCCTCCCACTCTGTTGGTGCGGTCTCTGCGGGAGATCTTGTAGCCCTGTGGGATGGCTATGGCGATGTCTGGTGCTGAGGTGGCGTTCAGCCAGGTCTCCGTCAGGAAGGCGATGTCGGGGGCAATGGAGTCTAGGAGGTCCCAAAGTTCGATGGCGTGATTGCGAGCGGAGCGGGTGTTGAAGAGGATGTAGCGGAGGTGGTTGGGTTCTCTGGCTGGTGGTGTGGAGGGTTGGATGCTGGTGAATCTGCAGTTCCGGCCGGCAGGTGAAAGGCCCCTGGGTGCGTTTCGGGGTGGCCCGGTAGCAGGGGTGGTCTCATCTGGTGTTGAGTGCGTGGAGGGTGCTTGCGTCGTAGTGCTGTCTGGTGTTGCGGGGGGTGCGGGTTCTAGGGGTTCTGGTGCTGGGTGCAGTCCAGGTGCGGACGGGCGCAGACGGGCTTGCCTTAGGCGCGCCCGCTTCGCGGCCTCCATATGAGGGCAGAGGGAGGGATGAGCAGCTGGGAGGTGGGAGCGGGGCGGCCAATGGGAGTGAAGGGGGCGGGCAGCAGGGGCTCAGCAGCAAGGGAAAAACCTGGGGAAAAACCCAGGGGAAAACCCGGGGAAAAAACGGCGGGAAAAGACGGCGGGAGAGGGACAACAGAGCACAGAGGTACAGAAAGCAAAACACAGGGGCACAGAATGAAAAAAACGAAGTGGCACAGAAGCCAAGCGCAGTGGTACAGAAAAAAGGGAGCGAGTAGTCAGGCGGCAAAAGCGGCAACGGAGGTTCAACCCACAGGGGGCTGCGTGGCAGATGGGGGGAGCGACCTGCCTGGTGACAGGGTCAAAGGTCGCTCTCTACCACCGCTTCGCGGCCTCCATATGAGGGCAGAGGGAGGGAGGAGCAGCTGGGAGGTGGGAGCGGGGCGGCCAATGGGAGTGAAGGGGGCGGGGCAGCAGGGGCTCAGCAGCAAGGGAAAAACCCAGGGGAAAACCCGGGGAAAAAACGGAGGGAAAAGATGGCGGGAGAGGGACAACAGAGCACAGAGGTACAGAAAGCAAAACACAGGGGCACAGAATGAAAAAAACAAAGTGGCACAGAAGCCAAGCGCAGGGGTACAGAAAAAAGGGAGCGAGTAGTCAGGCGGCAAAAGCGGCAACGGAGGTTCAACCCACAGGGGGCTGCGTGGCAGATGGGGGGAGCGACCTGCCTGGTGACAGGGTCAAAGGTCGCTCTCTTCCACCGCTTCGCGGCCTCCATATGAGGGCAGAGGGAGGGAGGAGCAGCTGGGAGATGGGAGTGGGCGGCCAATGGGAGTGAAGGGGGCGGGGCAGCAGGGGCTCAGCAGCAAGGGAAAAACCCGGGGAAAAACCCAGGGGAAAACCCGGGGAAAAACGGCGGGAAAAGACGGCGGGAGAGGGACAACAGAGCACAGGGGTACAGAAAGCAAAACACAGGGGCACAGAATGAAAAAAACGAAGTGGCACAGAAGCCAAGCGCAGGGGTACAGAAAAAAGGGAGCGAGTAGTTAGGCGGCAAAAGCGGCAACGGAGGTTCAACCCACAGGGAGCTGCGTGGCAGATGGGGGGAGCGACCTGCCTGGTGACAGGGTCAGAGGTCGCTCTCTACCACCACTTCGCGGCCACCATGGCCCCAGATAGCCCATAAAGGGCATACAATAACATAAATTTAAAAAATGGTCAGGGACCGCAGGGGAGGCTTTGAGGTTCCCCGCACAATGCCAAACAGCCAATAAAGAGCTAAAAAAATTAAATGAAAAAAAAAATACCTTAAGTTTGAAGGTCACAGAACGTTGAGGGATTGAGTCCAGGTGTATACCTGATCATTTCCCTCCTTTTTTTCCAAGAGGAAATATGTAAGGCTCATACTGAAACATGATCATACTATTTTTAAATCACAAATACATTTTTTTTTCAATTTGTGCAGAAATATCTCGCTCTAAGTATATCATCCATCAAAGCCTAAAACACTCTCTTTCTCCCTCTCCCTCTCTTTCTCCTTCTCTCTCTTTTAATCTCTTTTTCCCACTCACACACCCACTCAGACCCTTACACACCGACTCACAGACCCACTCAGGCACTCATGCACCCATCACAGACCCACTCAGACCCTCATGCACCCACTCACAGAACCACTCAGATACTCACGCACCCACTCGCAGACCCACTCAGACTCTCACACACCCACTCACAGACCCACTGACACCCTCATGCACCAACTCACTGTCCTGCGCAGACACTGATGCACCCGCAAAGACACTGATGAACGCACTCTCACACCCAGACAGAGACTCTCACAGCCACTCTCACCCCCAGATAAACCCTCTTACACTTATTCCCACACCCAGAGAGATACACTGCGGCCAACTCCCGTCACTCATGGCCAAACAGCATTGTGCAGACTTGGTTTGGGTGGTTAGTGGGGTTGGCCGCAGGGATTGGCCAGACCTTGTGTGCAACACCTGCTGTGCACAGGCGAAGGCCGTGCACGGTTGGGTGCTTAAAGATGGGTTGTCCTGTGGCCAACCGCTGCCGCGCATGGCTGGAGGCCGTGCGCGGCGGTGGTTAGATTAACGCATAGTAATGAAAACTAATATACATTAAAAAAAATCATAGAAATTCACTGAAAACATTGGACAGGGATGGTATAGTTAGGAAAAAGAATTTTAAAAAAACATAAAAATTCACTGAATAAACCAAAGGTTACAGGGACATAATAGTTGGGAAATAGAATTAAAAAAATTATTGTTGTAAAAAAACCATAGAATTTCACCTGTTATAATTAGAGTTAGGGTGGGTGCACAAATTATAGTTACCTTGGGGCACGAGTTATAGTTACTTGAGGTAACACTACAACTACTGCTAATCAGGCTCTGGGCCAGTGCTCAGTGTAAAAAAAGTATATGGCAATTAGGTATAATTACAATTGGTACTGTCAACCTACCTGTAAGTCCCTAGTATATGGTTGGGCATATGGGTTTAGAGGCTCAATAGATTTGATGCACTTACATGTGCACTGCTGTGTAGCTTGCAGTCATTTTAAAAGTCAACCCTTCTTTGCAGGGTGCTTTCAAATTAATTTTTTTTTTTAATTTGACTTTGTAACTAAAGGTACTCCCAAAGTCTTAAATAATTTTATTTTTATATATGACATCCCTAAGGCCTCCCCAAGGTGTCCCGGGGTAGGGTGCAGTGTATCATTAGAAGGGACATTATAAAAGTTATTTTATAAGCCCTGGTGAGGAAAAAAACTGCCAACTTTAATTTTCCCCATTTTAGTGCATTAGCTCGATAGGCTAACATGAGAAGGCTTTATTAAACATTAATACAGTGTTACTTTTGATAAGAGTGAGGTAAAAATGTCATTCAAGCCATCAAATTAATAGTTAAATAAATCCAACTACTTGCCAATGTTGGATGTATTATAATTATTAAAAGAAAGGAGTAGCCTTTCCTGATTGGTCAGCCTCTGGCACTCTGAGCCAAGCTGCCTTAATGAGGTGTGAAGAGGCCTGGGTTGAGACCATATGGTGGGTGGAGAAAAGCAGCAGCAGATGCCAGAGCAGGAAGGGAACTGAGTGGCCACAGTGGACTTCAAAGAAAGAAAAGACAGTTGGTACAGAAACCATACCCCCTGCATTTCCTGCACCCCCCAGCGAGATAGGAGCTCCTGTAATTGAATTAGCAGGTGGGGTGAAAAGGGGGTGTTAGGGAAAGTTACCCACACCAGTGGGTGGGATTAGTCAGACCTAACTCTCCAGGAGAGACTTTTTCCATTTTGGATTTTTGTCGAACAGTGTTTTCTAGGTCAGGAATACGTCATACTTTGGAGGAAATAGTCATACCTAAGGGTGGCCCCCTGCATCCTATTGGTCAGGGATGTCCCCTGCTTGTTATCCCAGAAGCATGGATAAATATGGGACAGCTGGCAAGTAACTAAGATCCCTGCTTGGAACCAACAGGAAGAAGAACGGCCCTGTTGGTCCCATGGTCTGCACCAAGAAGTACAATCCTAACAAGGCCTGCACCTTCTGCCCACTCTGGGCTTCACAAAGAAAGAACTTTGCCTTACTCAAAGGATTCAGGAGTGGACACCCTGCAAGCAGCAGGTACAGAGGAGCTACCAAGAGTCCTCTGCATCAAGTCCTGCAAGAAGAGCCCAGCTAGCCAGCACCCAGTGGACTTTTAAGGATTTGACCCAACGCATTGTGGGAATTGTAATCCCACCTTCCAAGAAGCATCTCAGAGTTTCTGGGACCTTGGATCAGGTTTATGGACACATCAAGACCCCCAAAAATGATCTTTTGGGAGAGATCCAGAAGTTTGTAGGAGGCTGAAGCACTTTAGGAAAAAATCTTCATAAGGTGACCGACTCATCATCGAGAGCCAAGTCAGCAACGTTGAACTACGGCCCAGCTTGAATTCCAGATTTGTTCCGCCAAACCTCCAGAGCTATTTGCCATCGACGAGACCTGCAGGAGCTGACTGGGGTATCGCACTGAGCAAAGATGACATTGTTGAACCGCATGCTCGCCTGGAGAGGAGATCCGCTCGACATTGTGAGAAAAAGCTCCAAAAAAGAGACTAAGCCCGAAGGGAAAATTGTGACCCATGCCTACCCCTCACTGTATCTGACCAAGGCTCTATCACGGTTGGCCTCAACCTTTGACTTTGCCCCAGTCAGGCGACCTGATGCTGCAGTTGGCTCTTTTTGCTTTTAGGCACTAGAAAGCACATTTTGTACAGTTAATCTTTAAAAATTCACATCTCTGGTTCCCTACATTGGATTGTTGTCGTTTTGGTGTCATTTTATAGATAAAAACTATTTCCTAAATTGAGGTTGGATCTTAATTGTGTTGTGTCTTTGTTATTTAGTGTTTTGTTGATATTAAAAGACACACACACTTGTCTCCTAAGTTAAGTCTGACTGCTCGTGAGTCAAGCTACCAAGGGTAGAGCAAGGATAAATGTATTGAGACCTCGACTGGACCTTATGTGTGGTTGTGGCCTTATTACTATCTCTTAATTTATTGTATAGTGTTATTAAACCATTGATAAAAGCAAAACAACATAGCACACAGACCAAGAAGACACAATCCACATTGCAATGCAATTAGTTTAAACCATTATGACTGCTAAAAACAAGTGGATGACAAGTGCAAAGCAAGGTAATCAACATTTTAGACATATAGGAATAAACACTCAAGTTATTCGCTATTATCAGCAGTGTTGTTCCCTAAAGTGTCAGTGCAATGGATATCGCAATAGGTGTAACAGGGAATTGTACATCATTGGTAATGTGGGGGGTGTACAGTTCACCATGGTGTCAACTGAGTGTTACTTTAAACAATCACAATCATGATTACATTGTGCTGAAATGGTTTGTTATTACTTTATCTAAAAGGGGATTACTGTGCATAGGTAAAATGGCCTACCTAATCAGTCAACAGTTGCCCACAGGGATTCTAGACATGCTGCTGCAGAAAGCATGGCAGTGGGTTTATTCGTGAAAACCGACCGCAACAAATGCAGTTAGTTGGATCCGCTTGTCTATGCGCGCACTCCATCCCTGTGTAAATATCAACGTTGTATAAGAAAAGAGAAGATTCAAATGTTGGCACAAAATTGTGTAACAAATCAATATTTAGGCCCCGGAGCTAACATCAGAATCCCCCTGATGAATCCCCCAGACGGTTAAACCTTTTTAATGCAGTAATGACAAATTTTGTCCAAAAGATTATGTTGCCAGGATTTAAGGACGCAATGATAGCTTGCTGGAAAGTGCCAATTTCCATCTTATTCCACTCTCTCCATAGCCTGGATGTACCTTCATTCAGTAACTCTGGGCAGAGGCATACAACGTGTTCAAGGGATTCTTCACATCGTTCATAGCCCCTACAGATTGTTGCAACTGAGGGCTGGTGTCAGCTGGGTTGATGTTACAAAAATGCCCACTCTCCGAGCCTCAGAGCCATGAATCTAACCTTAAAATAGATGGTATATGTACACCCAAAATATCTCTGTGGGGAGGCTGGCTGGTACATGTTGATGACTGCCCAGCCATGCTTATGCTTAGTGAGAAGAGCTCTGTCTGAGTGGTATGACAAAGTAGGACACATTTTCTAATAAACGCTTTAAATGTTGGTTGGCACAGGTTGCTAACCCAGAGTTCTTTTGCATTCAATAATTGCTGCCAGTCCTCAAGGAACCAATGGTGCGGTCGCCTTGGCCCAATAGATCTGATTTCAGTCCATTACAAGGCCTCCAGGCAGCCTGCTCGGGCACTCAGTAACTTATGGCACATGTTGAGTTATGCACCTGCACCGGCTGCCCACTGGTCAGGGAGGCCAAATTCCAACATGATCTGGGCAGCAGATGAAGACTTCAGCAGCCTGAAAATCCTTCTGTATATCTTTGTGACTAGATTGTTCAACAGGCAACTATCCCTGCTCTGTTGAATTTGCCAGCCATGGGTCAGTGAAGGGGTGATCTTAGCTCTCATAACTTCTAGCAAATGGGAAAGGCTTGGCCCCTATAGTGTTTTGGATAATTTAAATATGGTCATGTGGAGGGTCAGGGCCTTTGCTTCAACCTCTTTTCTCTGCTTCACGAAACAACCACTGGCATCAATATACACCCCTAGGTACTTATAGGTTTGATCCAACATAATTTTGTTGCTGTTATAATACCAGCTGCCTCCCTGATATTTTTACATGCCAAAAATGATGACTTATGTTTTCTTCAACTTCACCTTAGATTGTTGGTGGTCGTGTAGGCATGACCTACCCTTGTGAAACTGCACATGGCAAGGTGGTCTGCATACAGCTGGTTACTAATCATTGTACCTCCAATTTTTGGGGGGTGACAGTTGGTGGCATCAAGCAGTTGTGATAGATCTGCAATAAACAAACTGAAAAGCAGAGGAGCTAACACACATCTCTGTTTCACTCCCCAGAATGTGGGGATTTTCCTAGACAGGCTGACACCGTCTCCCAGTTTGATGCATAACCAGGTATCAGTGCGCAACTTGATTATGGCCTCCAGAAGATTTGAGGGTATTCCCCATTTCTGTAATTTGGTCCACAAGGCAGTCCCTTGGTACCCAATCGAACACTGCCTTAAAGTCACAAAGTCCACAAAAAGCAATGCATCATGGAACGTGATGTTGTTATCTTGGCCATCAGAAATGGTATTGCCATTACGTTAGTTAGCATGTCAAACTTGGAAATAAACCCAGTATGGTGCATTGGAAGTAGCCCCTTCTGCTCAACCCACTGCCACAGGTCCTCCAGAAGCAAGACGACATGGCATTTGGCTTCATTGTCGAGGATCACTATTTACCTGTAGGTGCTCGGATTGGCTCTTGAGCCTCCTATTTGGACCAGTTTGATTATGGCACCACGCCATGATTCAGGTATTCTTGAACATCTTTGGCAGTAATCAAAGAGCTTAGTGAGTCAACCCGCCCAGAACGTTATACCCTGTGTGAAACTTGCCTGAGACAAGCCATTGAGCCCTGAATCCGCATCTGATCTTGCTTTAGATTTTACGCACTCTAAGTGGTTGTGAGAGGCAATGGTACCCTGGCTGGAGGATGCAAATGATCTGGACCTTAAGTAGGGAGTGGGTTGGTGCTGCAGTAATATTTTGCACGCCCCTATCTAATGGGCTAGCTTCCCCCTCTTTGGCAGAAAAATGTCCAGCAAGAAAGGAAACCCATTCCATTTCTGTTATATTTACGCAGCCCAGCCCTTTTGGCCCGTTCTTTTGCTTATTCTCTAGAGCCCAAAAATTCCTGGAGTTGGAGTCTTTGTTAGCACAGAGAAGTTTTGTCCAAGATTTCTCTGAGCATTTGTGTATTTCCTCAAAGATTGCCTGTCTGTACAGTTTCTGTACCTGCTTGAAGTGGTTCCTTTGATTCCGGGTTCTTTCAGGCTCTCCGCGGGCCTTTTTTTTTTAGCTTTCTTTAAATCCTTGATCAGGGCTAAAGTAACAATTTGTTTGGAAAAGCCATACCGACAAGTTGGCTGCTTGAATTTTGTCAGCAGTCGAGTGATAAGGCATGCCCACTCTATAACTGGGGAGCTCCAGCTGTGTCTAGATACTCAGTACATTTGCCCATTACAATGTCACTGATGGAGCCACTCCATTAGAGGTGCTTAAGATTCTCAGTGTGTGTTCCTCTGCATGTGACTCTCGCTGAGGCATGGTGAGGTAAATTAGACATTATAATTGTGATCTGTGGGCAGTGATCACTCTCTGCCCACGGGGAAATGTGATAATTTTCAATTAAGAGGAACATTTCTGTGTTACAGATGGTATGATTGAGAAAGGAGCAAGTTTTACCATCAGTTCTCGACCAATTTGCGAGAGATATCTTGCTGGAAGCGGCCGTTCAGTACTTTGTAACCCATGCTACTGAGCCGCGAAACCAGGCATTCACCCAACAGGGTACTTGGGCAGCACCTTAGCTAAGTTTGTTCAAAGATGGACAGGGCACTTCCTGGGTAGGACCCCTTGTGGTCCTTGGTGAGGTCTTGAAAGAGGTTTGTAATAATGTCCCCTGTAATCAAACAGTCGGCCTGGAGGTGGTCAGAAGCTAAGTCACACCCCATAGACCCAATTACAAACGTAAACTTAGGCCAAAAGTGTAAGTTTAGACCAAAAGTTTAAACTGATACTAAAAACCTAACTTTACTACAAGTAAAGTTAGACTTTTGGTCTGAGTTTAGACCGAAAGTCTAAACTTATATTAAAAGGCTTACTTTACTATGAGTAAAGTTTGACTTTTGGTTTAAGTTTAGACTTTTGGTCTAAACATAATCCAAAAGTCTAAACTTAGACCAAAAGTCTAACTTTACTATCAGTAAAGTTAGACTTTAGGTCTAAACTTAGACTTTTGGTCTAAGGTTAGACTTTTGGACTAACTTTACCTTTGTGAATCAGGCCCAATTTGTCTAAGGCGGTTGAACTTTGACCTCTTTTCCTTTGCACCTGGGTTAATGTAGACATTTATCAGTTGAAGGGTGTGCTGCGGTCTCCAGTTGCTGATCTTAATTCCTTGCGGCCAGTTCTCCTGGAATGTTATTGGATCGAGTTCCCTTTTAGGTTTTCTGCGGTATATACAGATAACCAACATTTTGGTCTGCCATGTCTGTGTTCCCGAAGGGCAAGATTCGAGGACTCAATGTGGCTTGTTATCAGATGGCTCAAATCGGCTCAGGCTTCCTGCAAAGCTATAATTTAGTGGGCATTTAAAAACGTAATTAAGTCTGAGGACTGTAGTTTCTGAGCCATACCATTGATGTTCCAGGTTTTCTGCGGTATATACAGATAACCAGCATTTTGGTCTGCCATGTCTGTGTTCCCTAAGGGCCAGCTTCGAGGACTCAATGTGGCCTGTTAGCAGACGGCTCAACTCGGCTCAGGCTTCCTGCAAAGCTATAATTTAGTGGGCATTTAATAAGTCTGAGGACTGTAGTTTCTGAGCCATACCATTGATGTCCCAGGAGCACAGGGATATCGGTGGTGGATTGGGCCATGGGGGCGTCCAGGTCACCATTCAGTAAGATCGTTGGTGAGATAGAGCTGCGGGTATCCAGTCCCAGTTTAACGCTATAGGCTCAATAGTTTCGACCCCCGGCTCATTGTATTTTCTGATGGCACAGCCATGAGCATTTTTCAGGGATTTATATGGGGCCAAATGTACTAAAAATGCAATTTGCCATTTCCTAATTAGCAACTTTATAGAAATCACTTTTTAGGAAATGCAAAATGCTATGCACAGAGATACCAATTTCCATACGAAGTAGGAATCCCTACTAGGAAATCGCAAACAAGGAATCGTATTGCATTTGTGTCAATGGGCCAGTTTTGCATTTCCCAAACAGCAATTTCCTATTAGGAAATCGCAAGTGGGAAATGTAAAACCAAGGATGGCAATTGGCAAAAGGCCCTCCTTGGTACTCCCCAAAAATAGTGGTGCACATGTAGAGCACACATATGCCAAAGGGGCATGTATGTGCTCTATTGCAATTTAAAAAAATAACATTTTGGGGTGTTTTTTTTAAATTGCACATGGTTACCATCCAGTTCAAGTCAATGGTAATTACATTTCCTAAATGCCCACATCTCATTTAAGAAATGCTTTGTACATCAGAATAGAATTGTAAATAGGTAATCCCTATTTGCGATTTCCTATTCTGGGGATCGCAAATTGTGATTTCTACAGGGTAGAAATCGCATTTTGCACTTTCTTAAAGGCCTTTGTACATCAGAAAAGACCATTTTGCATTTCTTAACGGCCTGAAATACCAACGCGGACCCTTAAGAAATGCAAAAGGACTTTGTAAATCTGGCCCATGGTTTCTTTCCATAGAGCACTCTTAGGGGTTTGCGATTTTACCAACACAGTGGGATACCAAAATCTTTTGAAAGTGACTGATCTTGATGCCCCATGAGTAATGTATTTCCGATCTGGGTAATATTGACTATGCTAGCGTTGGGATGCAAATGTTGCCGGTGTGGAGACCACAATTTAGGCGCATTTGGGGGGTGGGGGCAGAAATTCAATTGAAGCAATATCACACAACTCGAGGCCTCTCAATTCAGGGATAGCCTTCAGCAGCCTAAAAATGTTCCTGCTATTTAAAATGTCATGGGATCCGTGTGAGAGATACCCCAGGCAGAACAGCAGTTTAGTATCTACACTTTACGGGGCAGTCTTTTGCAGTGATCTCCGACATCTGAGGGGGTTCTGGTCTGTCTTCGGTGACTCCCTTGTGGACTGCTGTTGATGCTCCTCCTGCTGGTCATGGTGTAAGTTTTTGGTTACATAGATTAACTCCCGTTGAAGGGTCGAACGGCCCTGGTTATTTGCTATCATCACTTGGAGAATGTCTGACCAAGATCTTAGTAGGCTGCTGTTGGCTGTGTGAGGAGATTCAGTTTGTTTGGCTGGGGCGCCTCAAGTGGTTTCCTGCCTTTGTTCATGTAGGCCCGTGGTAGCTATTGTTGCTGTTTCTTATTTATTACTTGTTTTTCAGTATCAGTGCGATTGATCTTGCCCTAGTCCACTCGGGCCTGCAAAAGTGAGCCTTGGTATTAGGGCTCCTTCACATATACCTGGTTCTAGACTCTGAGGCACTTTGGGGCATTAGCCTCTGACCAATGACACAAGGGCATTGTAATGGGTTTGGACCGACTGGTACTGTGTCAGTCAGCATTGGAGTAGACAGTGGCTGCAAAGGGCTGCTTTCATCACTGTTAGATTGAGCAGGTTATGTGCTTTTACTTGTAAACAATGGGAACAAGCTAGAGGCTGCAGATGAGGTGCGACTGGTTTCTTTTTTTTTTGCTGTTTGTCGAGCCTTTTCTTTTCCCTCCTGCTGAGGGGGCGTGGAGGTGAGGACTAGTAGCTGTTGCACCTGGGGCTGACTTGGTCACTAATGATGGAGCCTTTTCTAGGGGCATAGGACCCAGTGATGCTTGTGGTTGCTGGGGCTCAAATTTGAAGACCCAGTATTTGTGTTACTGGAGCAGCAGGGCGACTGTCCTTTATCTGGGGTCTTTACTCCCAAGGGGCTGGCCGGAAGGCATGCTGGGCTATCGTGGTTTATTTTTGCAGCTGATGCACTGGGTTCTGCCACAGCAGTATATCTGTTTTTTTTGCTTTTTTCATCACTCAGTTTTTGACTTTTTGCTGTGGGTGAGCCTCATTACCGGTGTCACACCCTCAGTAATGTCGTGGTAAATGACATGCAAGTGTTGCCGCCAGTAACCACCTTTTAAGGTATCATCTGTGGTGCGGTAGGGGGCACTTGGCTGGGTACAGGTGAACACATGTGCACACAAATGGGAGATTATTGTCATGTGCAGCCTGGTAACAGCGCACAGGTAGCTTGGTGCAATGGGGGCTCTGCAGGTTTAGGTATTCACCTGGGAAAGGCCTCATGAGGGAGGTATGGGAATAGTCAGTGTGCTTTACTATCTTAATAAGAGTGGCACTCTATGATACACCTAGGGAGGGAACTGCCTTAGAGTGTAGTTTCCCTTCCCCTTGGCCTAGAGAGACCATTGACATCTTAAACTAAAGTATAACTTGTGCAAGAAAATCAAATTTGCTACTTTCAGAATGATAACTGTACATCTTGTGGGTCATTCTGTTTTCATAGTCTCCTAGCTCAGCTCAGGATCAGAGCCCAGGCCTGTTGTCAACCTGCTGTGTCCAGTAATTACATTCTCTCCAGCAGCAGGAACAAAGGCCACCCTCACACAAAAGGAGCACTTAGCACTACTTTTCCTTGCTCCTGATGAGGAAAGGGGTGGGACAGAATGCTCTGTATCAAGCACACAGCTGTCATACTGCATCTTGAATGGGCCTGCCCAAGCCTCCTAAACAAAGGAGAGTGCCCAGACAACTGGAGCCAAGCCCTCGGGGGCTGCCTTTGAAATTCCATTGTACAGGTCCCTAGCAGTGATGTCTGCGAGGGGTGGAGCTGAGACCCCACTAGCTGATGTGACCAGTAGCTCCTTGATTACACCATTTTGGATTGTCCCAACATGCCTTGCAGGAGGGTTGGGACAGTGCTGGAGAGGTGATGTGGCACCCCAGAATTGGTTTGGGATGCCTTTCTTCTGGAACTTTCCTCTCCCCTTTGAAAACTCTTCCTGCTTCACTGCTGGATCCTGGGACTGCCATGGAGAATTGGAAAGAGGAATACCCTGACCCCCACTTAGGACCCAGGACTCTGTCCATTCAACCCCAGAACCAGTGGGTCTCCCCAAGGACCAATGAAGCTGGCCCCCTTATTTCCCCTGAGGACCAGTTAGGGGAAGTCCTGGACTTTTCTGCGCCCACCAACAAAGCCACAAAGGAGAACTGGTGCAGGGAGCCAGGAGCATCAGCTTTTAGAAGACTGCAGTGCTCTGAAGGTGAGAAAGATTATTGCAACTGTCACTGGTGGATAGGCCTTACCACCACGAGTAAAATGAGCCCAGAATCGTCCAAATCGGCTAAATGGGACTTGAGTTATGACAATTCAAAGTTTGGCGACCTTTGACCTAATATTCCTCCGAAGCGCATGGGCCTTCCGCTGCCATGTTATTATTCTCCCGTGGGGTTGACCAGAGGCCAGGGGACAGCGCAAGAAAGTTACATTGTTCACACTAGGGGAGAGGGCATGAATGGGGCCCTCTGTCCGTGTTTGCATCTCGCCCAGAGACCAGATGCCCCAGGCGGACTTATGAAAAAGGTTGTCGGGACCCCATCCCTGGACCACCAGGATTGCAAAATGCAGGGAAGTAATTCTCCATCAGTAGCCAGAGGGGCCCAGGATCCCATCCCTGGGTACCAAGAAGCCAGTAACCCCTGCACACACCTGCCTGCTGGAGTGGACAGACACGAAGAAGGATTGCTGGTTCCCACGTCCTCATGCAGGGGTGCAGACTGTGTGGGGAGCCAGCGAGGGCAGCTGGGGGTGGGCCCCCCATGTTGCCCTCCAATGTCCTCCAGCTCTGATATGCCCATGTGTGAATAGGCACCCTCCCATCAGGAAAACCAAAAAGGAAAGAGGCACGAGTCTGCATCAACAATTCGAACAAAAAGGAAAACCTCATTGCAGCTCTCCCCAGCACAGCAGGAGAAATGCTACTATGTTATTCACTGCACTCGAGAAACTCACCCCAAAATGCATTGCGAGGCCATTCATTTGCTTCACATTTGTGCCCATAACTCAGCCTGTAGTCATCCTAGGATGATGGGACCACTACCAACATGTTCTACACAACGTGCTCTTTCTCCCTGCATCACTTTCTGGGTCTCCTCCTTAAGTTGGGGTGGGCCCAAAATCATCACCTTTCCCACTTTACAAGGACTTTCTAAACTCTCTCATGGTTGGAGCTTTTGTTTTATTGCTGATGGTAGTTTGTCTTCTGGAGGTCGTGTGTATGTGACATTTTAGGAGGTCTAGAAGACCTGAAAATGCATGCACTGTTCTCTCTAGGGGTTGAATATATAATTACACTGCAATGTTTTTCCCCATGTTGCTTTCACATGGTTATGCTCTCTAGGGGCTGATTATATGGGTACATTACAATGCTTTCAAGGGTATGAAAGAATGCGCAAACACATTTATTTCTGCTAATTGGTTTCATTGGGTTTACATGATGACTTCATATGTTTTATTGATCCACCATTATAGCAATTACAACAATAATTCATGCCAAAGTAATATCCTTATTACACCATAACGGTTTGAATTTGCATGATATGTTTGTGTGACCCCTCTAGGGGGTCACCAGTGGTTGAGCAATGTCAGCTATGGTATGTTCCATCTGCCAATATATTTATGTAAATATTGTGTAGTATTTTGTAGTGTGTGTATAATAAATGTACTTCTCCTTTTCCAAAGAAAAGGTACTGGCTGGACAATCATTTATTGAGTGTTATTGTTGTGTGCCATTGATTGGTGATCCCTAGCCCACACCACCTCCATTGAGTAGGCCATAGACTGCTCCGCCTCGCTACACTAGGAGAGTCAAGTACTACAATAGGGTGTTTGGCTCCTACTGAGGACAACTGAGGAACTATTACTTCTGCTGCCCACACAACTAATAGTCCAATTTCTAACAGTGGCTGTCCTAGTAGGCTCCACGGTGCTAAGGTTCAACTTGATAACTTCTGTTTCCCTGTTGGAGATAAAAATAATCATCCAAAGTTTTGCCGTTTGGTGGTGTGGAAGTTGGTAGGAAGGGCACGCCCACGGCTTGCTCAGGATGGCCCAAACCACCAGTCACCTCTTGATTTCTGCCAGGATTCTGCTGAGAAACATTGCGAGCAAAGACAGGCCTTCTATGATAGGAGAGCAGCAGCATACTGATTGAACAAGGTTGATGTTGGCTTGCTCTCTGATGATCAACTTGCTTAGATTGCCTATCCCAGCCAGAAAGGTGTCTAGTGAATTCAGGAGTCAACGTGCACGTCCAGGGGCTTATTTGCAAGCAGCTTGTGCCACCAGTGCGTCACTTTTTGTGATGCACCAGCGGTGCAGGCTGCCGTCCCCTATCTACAAGGCCATGCAAAGCCACTTTGCGTAGCTTTTCATGGCCTTGTAGATATGGAGTAAAGCAACGTATCACAAGTCTCTACGTTGTCTTACTCTGTGTCACAAAGGTGTTCCACAGGTGTTGCAGTGGGTGTTCTCATGCAACACCTAAGCATTTTGACTCATTCCCAGGTTTGCAAAGTTTTGTGAACCTGGAAATGCGTCAAAAGCCTACGACACCCCATGGGTGGCGTAAGGCTAGTGAAGTGGGATAAATATTTTTATTTCTCCCCATTTTTTCCTCTTTCTATGTGTGCTGCATTTTTTAGATATGGCACATTCCTTGCCCTTTTATTTTGATGCAGGACAGTGCAGAAAGAAGGCTTGCAGCACTCCCCTGTGCCACAATGTAAACGAGGGCCCCAGTTTTTCTGAATAATAGTTTAACCTATTGTATCAGGAACAGTTTTGGAATGCACACCCAGACTCCCAGAGGGCTCTGTATGAAAAAAAGATAGATCCCGAAAAGATTTATCATTGGGTTCCATACCGAGCCATCCAGGTTAGGCAATTTCATAGGTGAGAGAGGTATTATGCTGCCTGTCGGACCCCGAATCCATTGAGCAGCTGGTGGTCTTGTGGTGGATTCCACTCTTGTTTCCTGCTGTGGATTGGGCCATAGGTGGCCACTGTGATAAGGGCCTTACACATTCTGTTGCACAGGTTCGTGAGACAGAAATGCAGCTTCTAAAATGGTAGATGAGTTGTCACTTGATATAACTATTGGTGAGAAGTTATGCCCAAGTGGACCGTCTGAGAGGGGGACTGTTGTCCAAAATGCTGATTTAAGACTGGTGAGGCCGGGGCGGCGACTTCATTCTTTGACTCTGCCAGTTGAACAACTACACCAACGATCTCTTGGCAGCTGATGAAACCATTGAGGTCCAAGGGGGTCAACGCTGTTGGGAGCAGCTGGTGGTCTTGTGGTGCATTCCACTCTTTTGTTCCTGCTGTGGATTGGGTTGGGCCATAGGTGGACACTTTGATGAAGGCCTTACACATTCTGTTGCAGAGGTTCGTGAGACAGAAAATCAGCTTCTAAAATGGTAGATGAGTTGTCACTTGATATAACTATTGGTGAGAAGTTAGGCCCAAGTGGACCCGTCTGAGAGGGGGACTGTTATCCACAATGCTGATTTAAGACTGGTGAGACCAAGGCGGCGACTTCATTCTTTGACTCTGCCAGTTGAACAACTACACCCACGACCTCTTGGCATCTGATGAAACCATTGAGGTCCAAGGAGGGCAACACTGATGGGTGGGAATTTACCATAAGCTTGGAGCCTAAAATTAGGGAGCCTTTTCGATGAATGCTTGCATCCTGTGGGTACGACTGCACTGTCAGGGTTGGCTTGCGAGTAGCAAGGGAGCCAACCACTTTGCTTGTTTCCTGGGGTGCAGTTTTTATGTGGCTGGAAGACATGAACTGCTCAGTGTTTTTTAATTTTGTGGGGACGGTGTCCAATACAGATGTCAAGGGTAGAGCTGTTTTTTAGAGAGATTTGCTGACTGTGCTCCAGGCCTGGTGGAGATAGTTCCTTTATTCCACAAGGGGGCCTGGTACAACCAATCCTACTCTTCCTGCACCTTTGGGTGACTGATGGCTGTTTTCTTGTTCTACCCAAACTCATGGTCACAGTTTAAGGGACGGCAACCAATGATAGTCTGTTTGGTTATTCAATGTTGATTACTATTATCACAAGTCTAGCATGGTTGTTTGCTTTGGAGTTATGCCGTATTGACTGTACTATCTCACATTTAGAATCAACTGTGCAATTTAAATTACCAATATTTAATTTATTTGTCTTTAATTGATCCCAGTAACCTTATTTTGTCTTGCAGCGATACAGATGCTGGTACAACTGGGCACTTAAAACTAAACATAGCACATGCACACACCACAGCACAGGCATGCTTTAAACACTAGTCATGGGACTGAAAATGCCCTCAACCTAAACATAATCACCTAAAGAAACTATACCGTGCACCCCCACCATGCACAGTGTTTTAATCAATTATGTATTTTCAGATGTTCCGGTGATGTTCTCAATGATAGCATAGAACATGTCATGAGAGATGTAATATGTAGTAGTTCATGGTGAGGTCGCAAGTTTTAGTTACTTTAGTGTGTAAGTTATAGTTACTTGAAATCACTATAACTGGTGAATTAAACATGTCTTTGACTCTTCCTTTAACATTTTTCGGGCCACAAAGGGAAGCCATAGACCCAACCACAAGGGGTCCCTGCACTCCAGCTCAAGAGCATACACCTCTAACTTAAAGTGCTTTGAAAAATATGGTAAGCATCCTTGGGGTCATTAATTCAATGACCCAGGAGACTTACTGAAGTATTTTGAAATTTGGTGGGGGGCTGCCCTCCACAAAACTACAAAAATGCCCTTTCCCCTTCTAGGGGCACCACCAGAATCCAAATATATTATTAAAGAGCCCTTGCAGGGCACTATGGGGCACTCCATGCATGGAGCAGTAAACAATAAATGAGCAGCTCCCGCCTCTAATTTATTATTCATTTGTAATTTTTTCATGGGTGCCCCAGTTCTCACCTAAGGCACCACTGGCATGGGCAAATGTTGGGGGCCACACAGGCAGCCCCAGGGCCTCCACAGCCCCTATCAGCTTCTCAGCCAGCAAACATCCTGGGTGCTGTTGAGACTCGGCTTCGTTTAATTCTTCCTGTTCAGGTGGTAGTAGCTTTTTTCTATGCTTGAGCTGAGCAGGAGCAAGGTTGTGTTCCCTGGCCAGGAGAGTGTGGCAGGGAATGCCCGCACTCTCCTAGGCAGATACCAGCAGTTTCCTGGAACATAGGGGGTCATTACAACATTGGCGGTAAAAAGCCGCTTACCACCGTGCAGAAGACCGCCAACACACTGCGGCGGCAGTGGAATTCCGCCACGGTCATTATGACCCACTGCTCGGAATCCGCCAAAATTGAGACATCCACACAAGTCCGCCACACCAAAGGTCAGTGATAAACTGGCGAAAACATAACCGACACCGTCACGCCAACATGAATACGCCCACACTATCACGACCTACGAATCCACATGGCGGTCTTTCAACCGCGGTATTCCATTGGCGGTACACACCGCCGCACTCAAAATACACACACATTTAAAAACACAACCACATTGGACAATTCAAAATACACACACCTGATACACATACACACACCGCTTCCACACACCCAATACAATATAAAACACACAACCACATCACCCACAAACCCTTACGACCACAATTGCGACTGAAGGCCAGAGAGAGACACCACCATCTACAAACGAGCATCCACAGGCACACAACACCATCACTCACACAACATTCATGCACCTCACACAACACACCACTAAATATCACCCCACACATCACAACATACACCACCCCACACATCACCCACACCATCCCATGGCACGGCAAAGACACCCCAGGTTCTCTGAGAAGGAGCTCAGGGTCATGGTGGAGGAAATCATCCGGGTAGAGCCACAGCTATTCGGATCACAGGTGCAGCACACCTCCATAGCTAGGAAGATGGAGCTATGGCGAAGAATAGTGGACAGGGTCAACACAGTGGGACAACACCCAAGAAACAGAGATGACGTCAGGAAGAGGTGGAATGACCTACGGGGGAAGGTGCGTTCCGTGGTCTTAAGACACCACCTTGTGGTTCAGAGGACTGGCGGCGGACCCCCACCTCCTCCCCCACAACTAACAACATGGGAGGAGCAAGTCTTGGCTATTCTGCATCCTGAGGGCCTCGCAGGAGTAGCTGGAGGAATGGACTCTGGTAAGTCAAATCTTAACTATTACATCCCCCACCCTACCTGCATGCTATCACATACCCCCACCCTCACCCCATCACTCCAACTCCCAACAAATGTCCCAATATCACAAACCACCCATCCCAACACCAAGCCCTGCATGCAACACCAAAGCATGGACACCCATCACCAATGCATGGCCACTGCACATACCCATACACCCCCCTAAACCATTATCACACAAGGTCCTACACAGGAATGCAAGCACTGGGTTACACGGTCACCCACCCATTGCACACCATGGCACACACAGATGCAATAATCATGCTTTTACACCCCTGCAGGACCCCTACCCAACATCACCGGACAGGAGGGTCCAGACATGTCCACTCCACCAACAGAAGAGGCCCACAGTGATGACAGCAGCTCTGTCCAACTGGATCTAGACGACCAGCCCGGCCCATCTGGGACGTCGGGACAGTCGGTTCCTCTCACAAAGTCACAGGCCACTACAGAGCTTCCCCCCTCTGGAAACACCAGCACAGCACCCACCCAGCGGCCCCATACCTCTGTCCCCAGGACACGTCAATCAGCAGTGTGTCCACCACTACAGGGAACCCAGGCTAACCCACCACCCCAACAACAACTGGGACCTGGGGGCAGTGGCAGTGGGCACACGGTTCAGGGGACAGAGGCCCAGGGAAACAGGGGAACTAGGAGGGCTGCTGTGCGACAGGGGGAGGACAGGCCCAGGGAACCCACTCTCCACGAGGCCCTCTCCAACATCATGGGAGCCTACCACCATTCCCAGGAGACAATGGCAACGGTACTGGCCAAGTTTCAGGAGACCCAGCGGCTGCAGGAGGAACAGTATTTGGGCTTCAGGGAGGAACTCAGATCCATCAATTCTACCCTGGGCACCACTGTAGGGGTGCTGAAGAAAGTCCTCAACACCAGGAGGGACACTGTGGCACAACAAGGGGCCCCTGACACTAGCCTAGACGATGAACTGCCCACCACCTCTGCCGGTGCTAGTGGACAGATGGCACCGCCACAGGACACCACACCAGCACCCCACCCCCTGCAGATGGAGAATCACCCCGCAAAGGGTCCCTGAGATCCAGGTAAAGACAGAGAACGATGCCAAGACCCCCGCCAAGAAATGAGACCACCCTAATTGTCATCCTTCTGTCCCACTTTGTCACCCTGTCCATACTCAAATTGCCCCAGCTCCACTTCCTATGCCCCTTTGGACAATGCACCTGTGAGACTAATAGCTTGGACTCTGCCATGGACATTCCTCCACCATCACCCCTCACCATTTAACAACACCCTCCAATATTGAGCACTTAAATAAACACCCTTAAAGCAAAAAGCATTCTGGAGTCTGTCTGTGAATTCGAATTAGTGTATTAGCAATTACAGTGACAAAATGCTCTTTCAATGGTAATGTCAACATACTTATGTCACACAGCTCTAGTCCATGAGGAAACAAAGCAGATGTCACACAGTGGGACCCACATCTGTGAAATCGTAAGAGAAAGTGACAACTCAGTGACCATACACTGGGTGAAATGTACAGACAGTAGAGAGGTGGTAGTGTTAAAGTACATGTAGTAGGCAGGTTTGTCTTCTTACCTGTGTCTCACTGCAAGTATTGCAGGATCACAGAGTTCCTGTTGTCGATGTCCTCTTCTTCTGCTTCCTCGTCTTCACTGTCCACAGGCTCCACAGCTGCCACAACACCTCCATCTGGACGACCATCCTCCTGCAGAAAAGGCACCTGTCGTCGCAAAGCCAAGTTGTGAAGCATACAGCAGGCCACGATGATCTGGCACACCTTCTTTGGTGAGTAGAATAAGGAACCACCTGCCATATGGAGGCATCGGAACCTGGCCTTCAGGAGGCCGAAGGTCCGCTCTATAATCCTTCTAGTTCGCCCATGGGCCTCATTGTAGCGTTCCTCTGCCCTTGTCCTGGGATTCTTCACTGGGGTCAGTAGCCATGACAGGTTGGGGTAACCAGAGTCACCTGCAAATGGCGAAGGACAACTGTTAGGCACACACTAACTCTTAGGGATATCCCCAGACCCAGACAACTATTCCCACTGAATTGGTTCCAGGTGCTCACCTAGTAGCCTCACACGGTGCCTCTGGAGTTGGCCCATCACATAAGGGATGCTGCTATTCCGCAGGATGTAAGCGTCATGCACTGAGCCAGTGAATTTGGCATTAACATGGGAGATGCACTGGTCTGCCAAACACACCATCTGCACATTCATCGAATGGTAACTCTTCCTGTTTCTGTACACCTGTTCATTCCTGCGGGGGGTCAAAGGCCACATGTGTCGCATCAATGGCACCTATGGTGTTGGGGATATGTCCCAGGGCATAGAAGTCACCTTTCCCTGTAGGCAAATCCTCCACCTGAGGGAAAACTATGTAGCTCTGCATGTGTTTCAGCAGGGCAGACAACACTCTGGACAACACGTTGGAAAACATAGGCTGGGACATCCCTGATGCTATGGCCACTGTAGTTTGAAATGACCCACTTGCAAGGAAATGGAGTACTGACAACACCTGCACTTGAGGGGGGATCCCTGTCGGATGGCGGATAGCTGACATCAGGTCTGGCTCCAGGATTGTGGCACGATCAAGCCTGTAGGTGATGATTACATGTCTTTCCTCCATTGTCGAAAGGTCCACCAGCGGTCTGTACACCGGAAAATGCCGCCATCTCCTCACATGTCCCAACGGACGGTGCCTATGGAGGACAACAGCGAGCACAGAGTCAACCAACTCAGAGGTACGTAAACACAGCTTACTCAGAAAACTATTCAGAACCCGAAATTTGCCTGTATGAGTGTTGAGCCAAGGCCTAGGTATGTGTCACGCAGTTAAAAATAAAGCCATGTGGGCCCTTGAAACGGCGGCTGCCTGACCTGTGAAGTGGGACAATGGGATATGAGGTAACTGCGCTGGCGTTGTACACCATCGCGGTAAGCGGTCGAAGACCGCGGCACAATTCTGCATTGGTTAACATTGGACCCTATGGGTCCCAGGAGCCAATGACAATGTACGCCGACGGTGATGGTACGCACCGCCGCGGACGTGACCACCATTTTCTATCTGTTCAATCACTCGATACCTGATCTTCGACAGGAGAGGACCTACACTGCAAGTGCTGCTGTGACCTCAGTCTGGAAGAGACAATGGCTCGTGCGTCTGGGGAAAGGGCCCCTGCCTTCAGCACGGAGGAGTTGGAGAAACTCGTGGATGGGGTCCTCTCCCAGTACACGCTACTCTACGGTCCTCCAGAGAAACAGGTAAGTACACTGGGAGCATGCTGTATGGGCAATGACTGTGTGGACTGGGGTGGATGAAAGATGGGAGGGGGGAGAATGAGGCGTGCATGAAACGACAGTGAGTGCATGTGCCACATGGCAAGGGTAGGGATGCGGGCCAATGACTGTGACGGTGCAGTTGGTAATAACTTTTCTTTTTCCCCTGTACAATTCCTGTAGGTCAGCGCCCACCAGAAGAAGGATGTTTGGCATGCCATCGCCAAGGACGTCCAGACCCTGGGGGTCTACCACAGACGGAGCACCCACTGCCGGAAAAGATGGGAGGACATTCGCCGCTGGAGCAAGAAGACGGCGGAGGCCCAGCTGGGGATGGCCTCCCAACGTGGGAGGGCTGCCCATCGCACCATGACCCCCCTGATGTTCAGGATCCTGGCGGTGGCGTATCCGGAGTTGGATGGGCGCTTGAGGGCATCACAGCAGCAACAAGGGGGTGAGTACACTCTCATTCTGCTGATTTAGCGTGCAGTGGAGGTGTCTGGGTGGGGGAGGTGGGCTGTGTGTTCCCCTAGGCCAGGGCGAGTGTGCTAGTTAAGTCCCCTTTTTCAGGCAGACCCTGTGGCACCCCACCCCACCTGGGTACAGTGCCAACTACACCTAGTCAGGCTCCTGTGACACCCATTTGTGCAGATATCGGCCATAGACTTGTAGGCCATGTCCCAGGGATTCAATAGTGGACCCCAAGAGCGCAGCGTAGTGCAGTGGGCTTCTGTGTCTGTCGTGTCTGCCAACGGTAGCGGTAATGCATGCACCCAACATGTCTTTCTTCTGTCTCCCCCCCCCCTTTTTGTGGTCTCCCTGTACTTTTGTGCATTAGCATCATCAGGCAGAGGAGCAGTGGCAGCAGAGCAGGATGGAGCTGCATCCCACATGGCCCTGGAGGGCGAGACAATGGACTCCGATTTCACCAGTGGGACGGAGGGCGAGGGGAGCTCCACAGCGGGGACAGGAGCTGACACCAGTGATGTGGACTCATCCTCTGATGGGAGCTCCCCTGCGGTGGTGGGCCCATCTGTACCCCCCGCATCTACAGATACAGCCGCCACCACCCCCTCCGGCACCGCCCTCCCAGCAGCCCCTCAGTCTATGCCCCGTGCACGCTCACCCAGGAGGGTGGGCATCACCTTCGCCCCAGGCACCTCAGCCCCTGCCCCAGTCACCCCTGCTGTCCTCAGTGAGGAGGCCATTGACCTTCTCAGGTCCCTCACTGTTGGGCAGTCTACCATTTTGAATGTCATCCAGGGTGTAGAGAGGCAGTTGCAACAAACCAATGCATTCCTGGAGGGCATTCATTCAGGTCAGGCAGCCCTTCAGCGAGCTTTTCAGACTCTGGCCTCAGCACTGATGGCAGCCATTGTCCCTGTCTCTAGCCTCCCCCCTTCAACTTCCTCCACCCAGACCCACAGCCCTGTACCTCAGCCTATCCGAAGCCCACCATCAGACCAGCATGCACACACCTCAACACACAAAGGAAGCTCAGGCAAACATAAGCACCACACATCCCACAGGCACTCACACAAGCATCACACACATGCAGACATACCAACATCCACTGCCTCCACTGTGTCCCCCTCCTCCTCGTCTCCCTCATCCCTCCCAGTCTCCTCACCACTCACACCTGCATGCAGTACATCTTCAGCCACTACGTCCATCACCAGCACACCCACCACCACACCCCGCTCATGTGCAGTCACCACCCCCACTACCATTCACACATCCCCTGTGTCCTCTCCCAGTGTGTCTGTGAGCCCACCTCCCAAGGTACACAAACGCAGCCACACACACACCCAACAGCCATCCACCTCACGACAGCCTCCAGCCCATGCACCTTCACCCAAAGTCACCAAACGTACACCTCCTACGACCACTACCTCTTCCTCCACTCCCAACCCCCCTCCATCTACCCATCCCAGTGTTCCTAAGAAACTTTTCCTGGCCAGCCTTGACCTCTTTCCCTCACCTCCCCCACCCCGTCAGTCTCCTAGGGCCCGACTCTCCAGGTCCCAACCTAGCACCTCAGCCACAACATCGGCGGGACCAGTGGTGCCAGTAGTCACCGGATTATGGAGTGCACCAGACAGCAGGGCAGGCAGTGTGGCAAGGAGCCATAGCACGGACAGTCCCCCACCTGTCAAGCATCAAAAGTTGGCCAGTGCCCGGCGGGAGAGGGGGAAGACACCAGCCACCAAAGACACTCCCAGGGGTACAGGTGGGAGTGTGGAGTCAGCTGCGACACCTGGGGAAGGGGCACAAGAAAACCGGCAAGTCTGGGAAGATCAGCACAGCGGAGAAGACCGCCATCAGCCCCGCTGCCCAGGAGCCGACTGCCAGCAGCCCCACTGCCCCAGACAGGACCGCCAGCAGCAGCCCCGCTGCCAAGGAGCCGACTGCCATCAGCCCCACTGCCCCAGACAGGACCGCCAGCAGCAGCCCCGCTGCCAAGGAGCGGGCCAGCAGCAGCCCCGCTGCCCCAGACAGGACCGCCAGCAGCAGCCCCGCTGCCCCAGACTGGACCGCCAGCAGCAGCCCCGCTGCCCCAGACAGGACCGCCAGCAGCTGAACCGTTGCCCAAGACAGGACCGCCAGCAGCTGAACCGCTGCCAAAGACACCACCGCCACAAACACCGCTGCCAACGACACCGCCGCCACAAGCACCGCTGCCAAGGACACCGCCGCCACAAGCACCGCTGCCAAGGACACCACCGCCACAAGCACCGCTGCCAAAGACACCACCGCAACAAGCACTGCTGGCAAGGACACCGCTGCCACAAGCACCGCTGCCAAGGACACCGCCGCCACAAGCACCGCTGCCAAGGACACCACCACAACAAGCACCGCAGGCCCATGAGCGCCAAAAGCTCTGACGCTACTGAGGCCGCCACGAGCAGGATGAAACACTCTGGACACAAGGCCCCCTCCAGAAGCAGTGGAGAGTTACATCCACTACCTCAGTCCTTGGCAGGATGAAGCACTCTGGGCAAAAGGCCCCCTCCAGAACCCGTGGAGAAAGACATCCACTACCTCAGTCTTTTGCAGGATGAAGCACTCTGGGCACAAGGCCCCCTCCAGAACCAGTGGAGAGTTACATCCACTACCTCAGTCCTTGGCAGGATGAAGTACTCTGGGCACAAGGCCCCCTCCAGAATCAGTGGAGAATGTTATCCACTTGAGAGACTGTGGCTTTGCACTCCCTAGGATGAAGCAGTGGGCATCCCACCCACTGTAGAGACTTGTGATACTGTGGCTTTGCGCTCCCCAGGATTGAACAGTGGGCACACCACCCACTGTAGAGACTTGAGAGACTGTGGCTTTGCACTCCCCAGGATTGAACAGTGGGCAAACCACCCACTGTAGAGACTTGAGAGACTGTGGCTTTGTACTCCCCAGGATTGAACAGTGGGCATGGGGCCCCCTCGTGGATTTGGTGTCATCCACTCAACCGGCTGAGGTGCCCCCCCTTTCCCTTCCCCCTGAGGTGCCTGTTTTATTTCTATCTGATGCCCCTGCAGTGTTCTCTCCGTCTTGTTCGGGTATCTTGTGTGGGCCTCGCCCATGCATTTGGGGCCCAGTGGTCCACGGACTTTAATGGTGGAATACCTTGGACTAATATTATTGGTGTATATATTTGTAAATAGTGTATGAATATTTTTTGAATACTGAATTTGACTATATTACAATCGTTCACCTCATTTACTTTTGTCTTTGCATTCTTCCGAGGGGGTTAGGGGGTGTAACTGTTTTGTATCATGCTGTATTAGTGTGTGTGTTGTCATGGGTGAGGGTGGGGGTGGGGGTGTTGTGTGTTGCGTTTGTGTGTCACTGTTTTTTCCCTCCCCCCTCCCCTGTGTCATAGGTGCAGTACTCACCGTGGTCTTCGCCGCCGGCGTCCGTGCTCCTGGTAGAGGAGCAAGAAGATAAAGGCTGGAAAAATGTGGAGCTCTGGTTCCATGGCGTCCTGGTTCCTCGTGGGGTGTGCAGAGGTGAGCGTTTTCCCTTCGAAGTCCTGTTTCCGCTGTGTTTTTGTTCGCGGTGAATCCGCCCCAGAAAAGGTGGCGGATTGGTAGGTTGTAATTCTGTGGGCGGTACATTGTCCCCCGCCTGTCTGTTGGCGGTGACCGCCGCGCTGTTTGTTTGTACCGCCGTGGCGGTCGAAATATTAAAGTGGCTGTCTATGTTGGCGATTTCCGCCACGGTCGTACTTCCATTTTTTTTACCACTGGCCTGTTGGCGGTCTTACCGCCGCTTTAACACCGACCGCCAGGGTTGTAATGACCACCATAGTGTCCCCTGGACACTGCTTTCACTGGGCACGGGGGATTGGGTCCCTTGGTTTTGTAAATGTCTCAGGGAGAGGGGCTACCTCCCCTCCTCCCCAAAATGTCAAAGTTGTCCCCAGGAGATGGGGTCCCTGACACCTCTAAAAGGCTAGGGGAGAGGGGGCTGAATGTCTCTCCTCTAAATATGAATGTCAGCCCAAGGAGATCAGGTCTCAGGGTCCCTATAAGACTTGGGTGGGGGGCAGAGTTGCTTGCCCAGCTCCCCTAAAAAATAAATAATTGTGTCAACCGCCAAAGGCTCTGACCTACCCGTGGGTACTTATTTATGAAAAGGGCCGGAGCCACACTTTTATTTGTAAATGGGACCTCAGATCTAAAAATAATTGCTATTTTGGCCGCAGAGTGGGTCCCTCTGAGACCCCTGACAAGGCCTATGGGGGCAGGGTATGCCTACCTTTCCCCCTATATGTTTTTTATAATCAGTTCACAAGACAGGGGTCTGAGACTCAAGTCTTAAAATGGCTGCTGCCACCTCTTTGTTGATGTGGTTTCAGCCAATTAGATCTTATCTTTTGATCTGTTGGATCTACAGATACTCAAGAACATGATAGATACAAGCATTTTAAACCTTAATTTCTCAAAAGCTACGGACTGATTTACACCAAATCACAAAAAGCACACTTTCTGGACCAAGATCTAGCTTTCAGTCAAATTTGGTGTCATTCCGTTCACTCATTTTTTGTGGCATTGCTGTTAAATTTTCCAAAGGAAAGTTGCATGGGTTGAACGCATTTTGGGACCCTACCTGCTTCAAGGCTCCCGCTTGACAAATCATTCGGAAACTTTCCAGGAAGAAGCTGAGGTGGATGTACGTGTTCAAAGACAGTTTTGGGAGGATCAGTCAAATTAGCACACCAACAAATGCTTTTCCTAAGGAAATGTGGTCCTGAATATAACTACCCAGTGATGGAGGTGAGAAAAGGTAGAGGGCCAAAAAACAGCAACTATTTTTTATACACCACATAGATCAGCTAAAAATTCCAAGGGTGGGCCAGGGCCTGAGGGGTCAGGTAACTTTCTTTAAAGGTGAGCAGCTGTGACAGGGTGTGGAGCCCCACCACCAGAGCATCTAGGAGGCACCAGGAACCGCATACCCTGGGGCAGTTAATATTATTTGGAGAGGCTGTTGTGTGGCCCCACTCTCCAAGCCTCTAGGAGGACTCAGGGACCCCATCTGCATGGGCCGTCAATATTATTAGGGGAGGGGCACTGTGTCCCAATCCTGAGCCTCACTCGTCTCCGAGGACCCCATCCCCTTGGCCTGATCGAAGCAGTGTCCCAGGGACCCAATCCTCCAGACACTGCTGTTTTCTGCCTGGGAGAGTGTGGGCATACCCTTCACGCACTTTCCCAGGCAGAAAACATAACTATGCTCCCACCCAGTGGGAGCAGTGGAAAATGCTGCTCTCACCCAGACAGGAGCAAAGTTAGTGAGCCTGGCTTTCGTCAGCATCTCTACGGCTGGCTGGAAAGCCAGCGGGGGGCTTGGGTCATCCCAAGCAGCCCCAACAAAGCCAGGATTTTGGGTGTTCAGGGTGGGCACCAGAGGCATCCATATATAACACACAAAAAAATACTGGGTTCCACCAACACTCAATATGGGTGCTGATGGGGAGCTGACAAAGAGCCACAGGGGCCTTGGGGCTCCACCCACAGCTCCCAACAATTATGGTGATGTGGGTACCCTGGGTTGGCACCCAATTTGAACAATCAAATAAACTGAAAAAGGAAAAATAAATGAGCAACAGGAGCACCGTTGAAGACACGCTCAAAAATGCCCCAGAGAATTTTTCACCAATATTTTGTATTCCTGATGGCCAGGTGCTCCTAGAAGGGGCAGCGGCACCACCAACCTTCTTTTCTGATGTTGTGAGGGGGTTGCAGGAAGTATCACAGCCCCCCAGCAACATTTAAAAACACAGTAAATTAATCCATGACCCCAGGAGAGTACCATATTCTTTAAAGCACTCCGCGGTGGAACAGTATGATCTTCAGTGGACTGCAGAGCCCCCTTGTGCTTGATTTTATAGCCTGCACTTTGTGGCTTGAAAATGTTTAAAACAAAGAGTCACCCTCATCTTGCCACCACAAACTGGAAGGAGTTGGATTTAGCAATGTGAGTGTGCTTAGGGGGCACGAAAGACACAACTTCCTGAGGCTCGTGCTTTCACTGGAGTGAAGGATCACTAAGCACACATGCAGAAACTTGACAGGTAGTAAAAACGTAGTCAAACGTCTTTTCATTTGTGAAGGTTGTTGAGGTACCAACAGTCAATATGTCTGTCCATCTGCGTGTACAGGTTTGTTTGTGGCATGTTTGTATGCAAGTTGCTTGATGACTGTATGAGATCTGGTTTGATTCAGGATTCTGTCCTGTGGTGTATGTATGTGGTGGGCCCTTGAATGGAGGCAGTATATTGATGTGAGTGCACTGATGTGTTGGAATTGGACAGTGGCTGGCGATATGAGAGTCTCGTGGGTGGTGCACAAATGGAGTGTGAACCATCGATAAAGAGGTTGATGTCTTGCTGTGGCTTTATCAGTCTCCTTCAGTAGTCTCGGTTTCCATATTCTGATACTGTGATTGATATCTGTTCTTTGAAGCTGGCACTTCTGAAGATGTCAAAACCAATGTGTATGAGTGGTGGTGTTATTTTGAAAGTTTAGTGACAACCCTTCTTTTTTTTTAAACTGAACAACTGCAGATGTCCAGTGTGGTACGTACAACTTGCATTTATCCCACTCACTTTCACTTTACCGCAATGGCCTGCAAAACTTGAAAGTGAGTGTAAATGGCTAAGATCACTCATTTTTTACATTTTGTGATGGATATTTCTAAAATGTGTTGCAAACTACAAATTGCACATCTAGTACTTTCACATCTCCACATCAAAATGGAGTCCATATTTTGTGCGTGTCCCTAACACATACAATTTGAAAGTGCTAAAAATGCAACATGGATACAACAAATGTTTCATAAAACGAAGGTCCATGGGAGTCCCCCCGCGAGGGCTCTGACTGACCTTTGTTTCATCCATTCCGGTCACGGTCACTAGACCAAGCCACACAGGTGGCACAGCATTTTTATTGACACAAGTGGGTTAACGCTGGGTTGTGGGAATTGTGTGGATTCCTGCAGATTCCTGAAATTTTTATGACAAAAATGTAAGTAAAATGTGTGATTTTAGTCAAAGTTTGAGATGTGCAGGACATTGTGGATAAGAAAACAATGTGAGATTCATGCAAGGCACATTACCCTGCATCCCCTGGTTGTCTAGTTACAAAAAAAGTCTGTGGTTCGTAGGTTTGCAAGGACACGGCCCCAAATACTGCAGCTACCGCTATTGCTTATCTCACAATGTTGCACTATAGGGTATTTTGTGTGGTAGTCTCTTGGCCAAGCCACATAAGTTGGGTACCTTTCTTATTGGGAGACATATGGGAACTCAGGATGGTAGGAAATTTGCTTTTCCTCGCAGATTCCAGAACATTTCGGCAGAGAACTGTGACAAAAATGTGTCAGCCAAATTTGAGGTTTGCATGGACTTCTGGGTGAAATTGCCTGGTGGAAGTCACACAAGTCACGCACCCCTAGACTCCTGTGGTTGTTTAGTTTTAAAAAATGTGCAGGTTTGCTAGGCTTCCCTAGATGCTGGCTGAGATAGGGTTCAAAATCCACAACTATCCACATTGCAAGAAAAGAGCCAGTTTTCAGTGGTTAAATGTGATATGTCCATATGAAATTTTGGGCCTTTTCCTGTCACAGGCACTAGACATACAAACACAAGTGAAGTAGCATTTTTATTGGTAGACTTGGGGGAATAGTGGGTGGTCAGAGGTTTTCCTTATCGAAAATTAAGGAAAGTGTTTTTTGCTAAAGTTTGAGGCTTGAAGTGGCTCCTAGGTAAGGAAACTCAGAGCCATGCAAGTCATCCCATCCTGGATTTCCGTTGATCACTAGTTTTAAAAAATGTGCAGGTTTGCTAGGTTTCCCTAGGGGCTGGCTAAACTAGTTTAAAAAATCCACAGCTACTGACATTGCAAAAAAATAATCTGTTTTCAGTGACAAAATGTGATGTGTCTATGTTGCATTTTGGGCCGTTTCCTGTTGGGGCACTAGGCCTACCCAGACAAGTGTGGGGCCATTTTTGTCAGGAGACTCGTTGGAGTGCTGGGTGGTAGGACACTAGTGGCTCCCTAGAGATTCCAGAAGTTTTCCTAACAGAAATATGAGGAAAATGTGTGTACTTAGTCAAAGTTTCAGGTTTGCAGAGGCTTCTGATTATGAAAAGCTGGTGAGAGCCACACAAGTCAACTACCTTAGATTCCCCTAGGTGTCTAGTTTTGAAAAATGGGCAGGTGTACTAGGTTTCCCTTGGGGCATACGGAGCTAGGATCCAAAATTCACAGCTACCCACATTGCAAACAGGGCCAGTTTGCAGTGGGAAAATGGGATGTGTCCACAGTGCTTTTTGGCCTGTTTCCTGTTGCAGGCACTAGGTCTACCCACGCACATGAGGTACTATTTTTATCAGAAGACATTTGAAAACCCAGAATAGTTGAACATTTGTTAATGTCCATTGGATTTTGCTGCCTTTATGCCTTCCGAATGTATGCCAGTGTGTAAGAAAGAAGACATTTTGTAAAAATGCCCTCTGAATCACATGCTAGAATGGGTACCCACAGAGATGTACAAATAATCATTGCTCCTAAGCTCCATATCTGGTACCTTTTTTATTGGAAGTCATTTGTAAACATAGAACAGTAGAACATTTGTTATTACCGATTGGATTTCATGGCATTTGTGCCTTTGAAATGTAAGCCTGTGTGAAAGAAAGATTATGGGGGTCATTCTGACCCTGGCGGTAAAATCCGCCAGGGCCAACGACCGCGGGAGCACCGCCAACAGGCTGGCGGTGCTCCCATGGGCATTCTGACCGCGGCGGTACAGCCGCGGTCAGAAACGGAAAACCGGCGGTGTACCGCCGGTTTCCCGCTGCCCTGGGGAATCAAGCTGCGCCGCCATGGGGATTCCGACCCCCATACCGCCATCCTGTTCCTGGCGGTTTTGGCCGCCAGGAACAGGATGGCGGTATGGGGTGTCGTGGGGCCCCTGGGGGCCCCTGCAGTGCCCATGCCAATGGCATGGGCACTGCAGGGCCCCCCGTAACAGGGCCCCACAAAGATTTTCAGTGTCTGCCACGCAGACACTGAAAATCGCGACGGGTGCAACTGCACCCGTCGCACCCCTTCCACTCCGCCGGCTCCATTCGGAGCCGGCATCCTCATGGAAGGGTGTTTCCCGCTGGGCTGGCGGTCGCCTGCCAGCCCAGCGGGAAACCCAGAATACCCGCGCCGGCCGGGGTCAGAATGACCCCCTATATGTTAAAAAGAAGGCCTCCAAATCACATGCTAGTATGGTCACCCACAAAGTCAGAGATGTACAAATAACCACTTCTCTTAAACTCCATATCTGGTGCCCATTTCTGAAATGCATAGGTTTCCTTGAGGCCCATTTTCACTCTATATATTTCACCATATGAATTGGTCTATACTCAGAACACAATGAAAAACTGATGCACAGTGCATCTCAGCTGTTGGCTCGAGGTGCCTCAGGTTCTCGAACAACCTACAAACCTTATATATCCACACAGCCAGAAGGGTCTAGTAGGTGTATTGATATATTGCTTTTGAAAATCAGCATTATGACAAAAAGCTACAGATAAAAATATTGGCACATTGTTTTTTTCCTACTTATTTTCAATATCTCTTTATTTCAACAGTTAGGGCCGAATTTAAGAAAAGTGGCACTGCATCCAATGCAGCGCCACTTTTCTTGCACCCCTCAGTGCCCCCCTACCGCCACCATGTGTGTGCCCTATTTAATATATAGCGCACCATGGTGCAGGGAAGGGCTATAGCGTCAAAACTTTTGCCTCTATGGGTGTACTGTGCAGGATTAGCACCAAATTTTGGGCGCTAATCCTGTAGAGTACTTTGGGGCCCATTTAAAAGAAAATGGTATGCCCCCTTTTAATGCCTTCTCTGTGCAGTTGTTAAAAATAGGCGCTAAAAATGGCGCACTGAAATCTCTTTGATTCCACAGTGCCATTTTTGTGGTCCCCCTAACGGGGGAACGCCCCGTGCATACATTATGCCTGGTGTAGGCATAATGTGGCGCAAATGGTTACAAAGTGGCACAATGCATGTATTGCACCACTTTGTAAATAATGCGCAGCAAATTTGGCCTCGCTAATGTGGCTCAAGGAGGCGCTAGGCCCTCTTAAATCTAGGCCTTAGTTTCTTCAGGAAAACCTTGAGGGAT
Organism: Pleurodeles waltl; assembly: GCF_031143425.1. Taxonomy (NCBI): domain Eukaryota; kingdom Metazoa; phylum Chordata; class Amphibia; order Caudata; family Salamandridae; genus Pleurodeles; species Pleurodeles waltl. Next base: position 1,070,438,254 of record NC_090445.1, read on the forward strand.
GTATACATACGACCTCTTGTTGAATTCAGAATTGTGTCTACTTTCATAAATCTATAGCTTTTCTAGATTACTGGTGGATTTTACACTGGGTTCTACCACAAAATGGAAGTAGGTTGAAAGTACAAAAGATCGCTTTAAAAAATGCCAAAACTGTGGTAAAAACAGTAGCCCTAGATCCATGTCTGCATCTTCCTGGAAGTAGGTAAGATGGTGGCTTTAGCACAGCAAACCTTTTGTTGATGCCATTTTTTAGGAGAAAAAAACAGACACTTTTTTTGCGGAGCCCTTTTTACTTATTTTCCCCAAAAACTCAAAATGTAGCTGTATTTTGACTATTTTCTCGGTCCCCTCCTGGGGAATTCACCAACTCTGGGTACATTTAGACTCTCAATGATGTTAGAAAAAAAGGGTAGGAATTTGGCGTGGCTACCTTATGTAGAAAACAGATTATGGAAGCCTAAGCACGAAGTACCCCAAATAGCCAAAAAGGGGCTCAGCATTGGGATGGTAAAGAAAGCCCCAGCAGTTAACAGATTATCATACAACAATGCCAAGATAAAGGACTTGCACATTTTTATGGCACCCAAAAGACTGAAATATTTTAGAACGCCACTGGCTCCTTCCAGTACTAAAGAAAAAAAAGAGATTAATAACTTGAATATGCTATAAATAAACACTGAAACATTTATAACTGTTCCCGCAATGTAAATATGCAAATTAAAGAGGATCTTTATAGAATCCACTTGCGCTTAATTATAATAATTATAAAATCAGCTCATTTTGTGGCAATGAATACATTTATAAGTCAATGTTAAACAAGTACAGGCCTGTGCAATCATTGGCAAGGGCGTTCCATGTATAGATAAAAATACTTAGGAGGAAAATGCTTTTCCTCTGAAAAGTGAGGGGTGATGCTTTAGAACTGTAAACTCTGAGAGACCACGCAAGAAACAGGTGCACCCTGACCACTAACACCCATACAATTTGCCTATTATCGTACCAGTCTTATTGTGTACAGCCATGGTGGACAGGTAGTGTAAAATAAATAAATAACCTCAGCCACACCTAGTAGCATAACGAAACTTGAGGGGCTCCCCTCTTCAAAGTGCCTGGAGAGGGGCCCCTCCTCCATGGCCCAGCATACAGCATGGGGGAATGGATCACCCTACTTAAGCCACTGGTTACCTTCACTGAGAGTAACTGCATTTAGGCCTTTCACAAGGACCACATCTGCACACAAGAAAGTTCCCATGAGTCCCAGTGTTTTTTTAAACTTTATTATGGCTTTAGTGTTGTGTTTAGAGCCTGATGTAACCACACGTTGCTGTTGATGTGATACACATTCCAACTTTATCAATTCTTGTCTTCTACCAATGGTGCTGCAAATCTCTTTTGGAGTGCCCTTTGCTTATTTAGCTCACTATTCTAGAGTGGAACACTGTAGTGTGGTGTTGTAGAGTGGAGTGGGATAGAGTGTGGTGGGGTAGACTATAGTGGTGTACAGTGTGATAGCGTAATATGGAGTAACATAGAGTGGAGAGTTTTAGAGTGGAGCAGCATACAGTGGCATAGAGTATATTGGGGTAGAGTGGAGTGGCATACAGTGGAGTAGCGTACAATTGGTGTAGAATGGAGTGACATACAGTGGAATAGGGTAGAGTGTAGTTAGGTGCAGAGGATTGGCGTACAGTAGAATGGCATACAGTGGAGTGGGCATGTAGTAGCGTACAATGGATTGTTGTAGAGTGGAGTGGCATGAATTGTATTGGTGTACACTGCAGTGGTGCAGACTGGAGTTGCATAGAGTGGAGTGGCAGATAGTTGAGCAGCATACACTGGAATAGCACACTGTGGGGTGGTGTATAGTGCAGAGGTGTACACTGGAATGTGTTAGAGTAGAGTGGCATACAGTGGAATAGCGCAGATTAGAGTGGATTACAGTGGAGTTTTGTAGGATGGAGTGGTGCAGAGTGTAGTGAGGTACAGTGTAGTGGCGTACAGTGGAACAGCATAGAGTGGAGTGGCGTACACTGGAATGGCATACAGTTGTATAGTGTACACTGGATTGGAAAAGAGTGGATTGGAATAGAGTGCATTGGAATAGAGTAGAGTGTCTTACAGTGGAGTTGGATACAGTGGACAAGTGAGTGGAGAGTGTATTGGCTTATAGTATAGCAGCATACAGTGGAGTGGTGTAAACTGGAGTGTTGCACAGTTGAGTAGCATACAGTGGAATAGCATATGCTGAAGTGGTGTGCAATGCAGAGGCGTACACTGGATTGTGTTAGAGTGGAGTAGAGTAGCATGGAGTGGATGGGAGTACAGTGTTTCAAACACTAGAGTGTCATAAAATTGAGTTACGTAGAGTGCAATAACATACAGTGAAGTGGTGTACAGTGGAGTGGTGAAGAATTGTATGGGGCAGGTTGGAGTGGCATACAGTGGATTAGCATAGGGTGGAGTGGGGTATAGTGGAGTGACGAAGCGTGCCCTGGCGTAGAATGTAAAAATGTAGAGTGAAGTGGCGTAGAGAAAAGTAGCATAGAGTGCAGTGTCGTACAATGGAGTGTAGTAATTGAAACAGACATAGCGTGAAAGTGTGTTAATGGATGTAGATGTAATGTGGCAGAAAAATCTATTATTTTATGTAAATGGTAATTTTTGGTAGTATGTGTTAATAGTGTAATTAATTTGAAAGTTATAATTTTTAAAATAATTGATTATTTATTGTATGCGGTATACTGTGGTACGTTTGTGGTGTATTGTGGTACATGATCATGAAAAGGCAGTCCGTGATTGCCTAATGGCTCTGTTCACCAAAGGTAAAAGGCAGGCATGTCATTTTCAGCACATTTTGTCAGTGTTTTTAGTTTCACTGCATCCTGGCTTATGGTCTTAGGTCGAGGTAAGTAGCAAGTTTTATTGTTATTCCCTATTTATTACCAGTTTGTTAAATAATAGTATATGATATAAGTAGAGTAATGTACTTATAATTTTCTATATAATTAAACAACAGTTTAGGGAGACCTACGCATTTTTAAAACACTTTTTATGTAGCGTGGTAATGTGTAGGTATCACTACACTACTCTGTAATCTATTTACTGAAGATCTAAATAAGATAAAAATAGGAACTACACCCTAGTACACTATGGCCCTCATTACAACCCTGGCGGTCAGTGATAAAGTGGCGGTAATACCGCCAACAGGCTGGCGGTAATTACCGCCAAATTATGGCGGTGGGAACTCAGATAGACAGCCACTTTACCACACCGACAGCCAGTGGGGAAACAACAGCTACCAAGGCTGTAGTCACCTACAGCCAGGCGGAAGACCATGACCGCCTACCATATTAAGACCCTGCAATCCACCCTCTTTTCCGGGGCAGTACTAACGACATCAACAGCCTGGCGGAAACACTGCACAGAAGTGAAAGGACTCACCATTGGAGACACAGGGAACAGCCACGCCGCCATCGAGCCCGAGCAGCATGTCTTCCCATTGATTTTCTACGTGCTGCTCCACCACGAACACCAATGACGACGGTGAGTACAGCCGCCTAGCACACAAGGGAGGGTGGGGGGAAGAGAGTGACACACACACGCAACACACACACACCCACCCCCAACACCATACACACAATCAGCTGCAGTAATAAAACATATATACCCCGTACCTCGGATGAATGATGCAAGGACAACAGAATTTTACTAAAGTGAGTGCAATAAGATCAACACAGTAGAAATAAGAAATATGCAATGTACTGGTATATAAAAATGTACAATTCAAGGGACACTGACCAGTCCTTAGTGTGCGTGGGCCACAGGCCAAGTCCAAGGCCCCACTGGTCACCTGCACCAACACGGAGAGAACACTGCAGGGGCATCAGTTGGAAAATAGGCAGGCACCTCAGGGGGACGGGGAACGGGGGGCACCTCAGCCAGCAGATGGAACAAGACCATAGGTTCTGGAGGGGACAACATGCCCCGTGCTTGGTCCTGAGGAGTGTAAGGCCACAGTCTCTCAAGTGGGTGACTTGCCCACTGGCTCTGGAGGGGGCAACATGCCCTGTGCCTGGTCCTGGAGAGTGATGGGCCACAGTCTCTCAATTGGGTGACTTGCCCACTGGCTCTGGAGGGGGCAACATGCCCTGTGCTCTGTCCTGGGAGTGCAAGGTCACAGTCTCTCAAGTGGGTGACTTGCCCACTGGCTCTGGAGGGGGCAACATGCCCTGTGCTTGGTCTTGGGGAGTGCAAGGCCACAGTCTCTCAAGTGGGTGACTTGCCCACTTGCTTTGGAGGGGGCAACATGCCCTGTGCTTGGTCTGGGGAGTGCAAGGCCACAGTCTCTCGAGTGTGGGACTTGCCCACATGCTCTGGAGGGGTCAACGTGCCCTGTGCGTGGTCCTGGGGAGTGTAAAGCCACAGTCTCTCGAGTGGGTGACTTGCCCACTGGCTGTGGAGGGGGCAACATGCCCTGTGCTTTGTCCTGGGGAGTGCAAGACCACAGTCTCTCGAGTGAGTGACTTGGCTACCTGCTCTGGAGGGGGCATTGTGCCCTGTGCTCCTGATCCTGGTGAGTGCAAGGTCACAGTTTCTCAGGTGAGTGTCATACCCACTGTATTTGCAGGGGCCAGGACGCACAGCAGCCCATGAAGGCAGGACTACATACGGCTGCTGGCTTTGGTGGTGGTGCTGCTGCCGCTGGTGGGGGGAAGCTTCTGCCCATCATCTGCAGCCTTGGATGGCTGCTCAGTGATGGTGGTTGTGGTGTTGCCGCTGCTGGTGGGGGGAGGCTCCAGCCCATCCCCTGCAGCCTCGGACGGCTGCCTACTGGTGGTGGTGCTGCTGCTGGTGGGGGGAAGCTCCAGCCCATCCCATGAAGCCTCGGACGACTGCACAACCATGGTTGGTAGTGGGGGCTCCATCTGAGTCCCTGCCACAGGCCCTTTGTCCTTCCTGCCTGCTGGTGCTGGCTCCTTGCCCTTCGTGGCAGCAGCTGGGGCTGGCTCCTTGCCCTTCCTGGCAGCAGCTGGTGCTGGCTCCTTGCCCTTCCTGGCAGCAACTGGGGCAGGCTCCATGCCCTTCCGGACAGCAGACGGGGCAGGCACCCTTTCCTTGAGCCTGCCTTGTGCAGGCTCCCTCACCCTCTACACAAGTGCCCTGGATCCTTTCCCACCACGAGTGGGTGTGGAGACTACAGGGCCTGTGGACTGGGTGGCTGAGGTGCTTGCCTGGGTTTTTGCCACCCTGGCCAGACACGAAGGATGGGGGGAGGGGTAGGGAAGAGGTCAATGGTGGAGAGGAAAAGCTTCTTTGGAACATTGGGGCGGGAAGAGGGAGAAGGTTTGGGAGTGGAGGAAGAGGGAGTGGTTGTAGGAGGCGTCTGTCTGCTGATTTTGCGTGCCGGTGCATGGGCTGGATGCTGTTGTGAGGTGGATGGCTGTTGGGTGTCTGAGAGCTTGCGTTTGTGTACAGTGAGGTATGTGTTCTGCTAAGTGTGGTGGGGATGCTGGTAGTGGATGAGGATGTAGTGCATGCAGGTGTGAGTGTAGAAGCAACTGGGAGGGGGAGGAGGGTGAGACAGTGGAAATTGTGGATGTTGGTATGTCTGCATCTGGATGCTGTTTGTGTGAGTGCCTGTGGAATGATGTGTGGTGCTTGTGTTTGCCAGTGTCACTCTTGTGTGTTGTCTGGTGTGCATGCTGGTCTACCTGTGTACTTGGGATAGGTTGGGGTTGAGGGGAATGGGATTGGGAAGAGGAATTTGGAGGGTGGAAACAGGGACAATGGCTGCCATCAGAGAGGAGGCCAGAGCCTGGATCGATCTCTGTTGGGCTGCCAAGCCAATGTGAATGCCCTCCAGAAATACATTAGTTTGTTGCATTTGGGCTGCCAGCCCCTGAATGGCATTCACAATGGCTGACTACCCTGCAGAGCTGGATCTCAGGAGGTCAATAGCCTCCTCACTCAGGGCAGCAGGGCTAACTGGGGCAGTTCCTGAGGTGCCTGGGGCGAAGGAGATGCCCACCCTCCTGGGTGAGCGGGCACAGGCAACTCGCTGAGGGGCTGCTGGGAGGGCTGTTCTGGTACAGGGTGGTGGATGTACCTGTAGCTGGGGTGGTCACAGAGGTGTCAGCCACCACCAGGAAGCTTCCATCGGAGGAGGTATCTGTGTCTGAACTGTCCCCTCCAGTCTCTGCCGTGGTGCTCCCCTCGTCCTCTGTCCCACTGGTGCCCTCACCGTCGGTGGACTCTTGGGTCCTGTGGGATGCACCTCCTTCTGTCGCCAGTGCTTCTGCTTCTCCGCCAGATGATGCTAATACACATAAGGACAGGGTGACAAAACAGAAGGGGGGGGGAGACAAAGGATAGACCTGGTCAATGGCTGCACCAACACTACAGTTGGCGTACACACCACTCTCACACACAGGGAACAGCCCTACACACTATGCATTGCACTACTAGTTATTTTGCTAGCCACCAAGGCATGGGCACACACTGCCAAAAGCAGCACACCTGGGAACCATGCAGCCCTGACCAGTTGTGGATGCCTATGAGCTAGGTAGCAGGATTATCCCTTCAGGACACTTGTCACCAGGGGACCTACTCTGCAATGACATGCCTGGGCTAGGGGCACCCACTGACACACATCCCCCACCCGGATACCACCCTACCATGCGTTAGTTGTAATGATGGGTATTGTACTCACCTCCTTGTGGCTGCTGTGATTCCCTCAAGCACCCATCCAGCTCAGGATAGGCCACTGCCAGTATGCGGGCCATCAGGAGGGTCAGGATTTGACGGGCACCCCTTCCTCATTGGGAGTCCATCCCCAGCTGGGTCTCCGCTGTCTTCCGTGCCCAGCGTCTCAGGTCCTCCCACCGTTTCCGACAGTGGGTGCTCCCCCTGCCCTAGACCCCCAGGGTTCGCACGTCTTTGGATATGGCACGCCGTATACCCTTCTTTTGATGGGCACTGACCTTCAGAGGTAATACACACAGGAAAATAGTATCAGTCAGACAGTCCTGCCTGTTACACTTATGGCCCACCATACCCCTTCACATCACCATTTGCACACACATGGCCCAGCACACAATCAATACGCTGCCCAGAGGACATCCACCCATCCCCCTTACACGAGGCCTTCACACACACCACTCCACGCATTCATGCCACATGCATTGTGCCCAGTGTACTCACTTGTTGGTCTGGGGGCCCATACAGCAGTCCACACTGGGGTAGGACCCCATCCACTAATCGACCCAACTTCGCCACAGTGAAGGCAGGGGCCCTTTCCCCCAGTCACACGGGCCATGGTAGGTTCCAGACACAGGTCACAGCAGCACATGCAGTGTAGGTCCTCTCCTGTTGAATGTCAGGTAGCAAGTGAGTGATCAGACAGAAAATGGCAGTCACGTCTGCGGCGGTGCATACCGTCACCGCCGGTGTAGATCACCAATGGCCACTGTACCCCTTAGGGCCCAATGTTAACCAATGAGGAGTTGCACAGAGGTTACCGACCGCCTCCCGTAACGGCACATAACGTCAGTGGAATTACCTCACTTCCACCTGTCCCTCCACACAGGACAGGCGGACGCCATTTCAGGGGGGGCAGCCCCTGGATAATCACTGCGTTACAGTCAAAATTTTGACATACAGGTCAAAACCCACTTACCCATTACAAATTGACATCATGCATTGTACTGTTGTGGCTCCAATGTTCAGTTTGTGACCGGCTCCTCACTCCTTTGTCCCTTAGATTGCTACTGCTGTAGATGAATAGGAGATGGAGATATACCCCCTTGTACAGACCCTTGGTGGACTTGGCAACACTGGAGGATAGGCACATCATCCTCACCTATAGACTTGACAGGGCCAAAATCACAGAGCTGTGTGCCCAATTGGAGCCTGACCTGATATCTGCGATCCGTCACCCCACTGGTATCCCCCCTCTTGTGCAAGTTCTATCAGTTCTCCATTTCCTGGCAACTGGTTGTTTCCAAGTGACAGTGGGCTTGGCAGCAGGAATGTCACAGGCAATGTTCTCAATAGTGCTGACAAGAGTGTTGTCTGGCCTGATCAAACACATGTGCAGCTACATTGTTTTCCCCAGGTGGAGGATTTGGCCACAGTGAAGGCTGACTTCTATGCAATGGGACATACCCCCAACATAATTGGGGGGATTGATGGAACTCATATTGCATTTGTCCCCCGTCACAATGAACAGGTGTTCAGAAATCGTAAGCGTTTCTACTCCATGAATGTACAGATGGTGTGCTTGGCAGACCAGTACATCTCCCATGTCAATGCCAAGTTTTCTGGGTCGGTGCATGATGCCTTTATCCTGAGGAATAGCAGCATCCCAAATGTGATGGCCCAACTACAGAGGCACAAGGTGTGGCTAATAGGTGAGCCCTGGTTCCCACCCAGTAGGTGTTGGGTATGGGTATGGTGTGGGCCACATGGGATAGTGGCTAAATGTAGTCCCTCGATATTTGCAGGTGTCTCTGGTTACCCCTGTGAAAAATGCCAGGACAAGGGCAGAAGAACGTTACAATGAGGCACATGGGTAAACAAGAAGGATAATCGAAAGAACCTTTGGCCTCCTGAAGGCCAGGTTCAGGTGCCTCAATCTAACAGGTGGATCCCTGTGATACTCACCCAAGAAGGTCTGCCAGATAATTGTGGCATGGTGCATGTTGCACAACCTTGCCTTGAGACGCCATGTGCCTTTTCTGCAGGAGGAGGAGGCTGGAGATGGCCATGTGGCAGCAGTGAAACCTGTGGACAGTGAGGATGAGGAGACAGAGGATGAGGACAACAGAACAGCAGTGATACGACACTAATTCCAATGACACACAGGTAAGACAGTCTTACTTCACATTTCATTGTCAATAGTTTGCATATCTTTGGCACTGGTATGCTGTTATTTCCCACTTCTATGCCCACTTACTGTACCCTTTGGCAATTCATTTTATAGATGTTGGTGCCCACCATGGCTCCTGGTGTGATCACTGCAGCCAAATACAGGTCTTTCCTATGTGCACAATTACTGTACAGTTGAATTGCAATGTTTGAACCCGGTTAAGCAAATACATATTTTAAAAATGTAACATACTCCATACTTTATTTTTTCCCAAGGGTGTTTATTGAAGGGCTAAGAAGAAGAGGGGCAAGGGGATGGGGTGATGATGAAGGAAAGTCCAGGGTATAGTTCCAGTCTATTTGTAGCACAGGTGCATTGTCCAAGGGGACATAGGAAGGGGAGCAATGACAGTTCAAGGTGGGCAGGGTGACTGAGTGGGACACAAGGGTGACAATCAGGAGAGTCTCATTTCCTGGAGGGGGTCTTGGCAATAGTCTCTGGCTTCTGCCTGGATTGCAAGGAACGTTTCGGGGGTGATTCTCCTTCTGCAGGGGAAGGGGTGCTGGTGGCCTGTGAGTCTTGTGGCGGGGCCTCCTGTCCACTAGCGGCAACAGAGGTGGAAGGCAGTTCAGATGTCTGGCTACTGGCAGGGCCCGCTGTTGTGAGATTGCCTCCCTCATAATGTTGCCCATGTCTGCAGCATCCTTGCAATGGAGACCAGGGTGGTGTTGATGGCCTGCAAGTCCTCCCTGATCCCCTGGTACTGTCCCTCGTGCAGCCACCTGTTCTCCTGCACATTGTCCAGAATCTGGCCCATCGTGTCCTGGGAATGTTGATATGCTCCCAAGATCTCTGCAAGTGCCTCCTGTAGAATCAATTCCCTGGGCCTGTCCTCCCACGGCGCACAGCACTCCTCCCAGTTTCCCGGTTGTCCTGTGCCTCTATTCCCTGAACCGTGTGCCCACTGCCACTGACCCCAGGTCCCTGATTGTCTAGGGTATGAGGTGTGCCCTGGGATCCCTGTAGAGGTGGACACACTGCTGATTGACTTGTCCTGGGGACAGAGGTGTGGGTACACTGGATGGGTGCTGTGGTGGTATTTCCAGATGGGGGAGGCTCTGTGGTGATGTGTGACTGGGTCTGGGTAACCGACTGTCCAGAGGTCCCTGATGGGCCAGGTTGGTCATCCAGATCCAGGCGACCAGAGTTGCTGTCATCACTGTGGGCCTCTTCAGTTGGGGGACTGGATAGTGCTGGCACCTCTTCTCCGGTGACATTGGCTGGGATACCTATGGGGATGTAAATGAAGTGTTATTGTTTCTGTGTGTGACATATTGTGCATTGGTGGGTTGCCCTATTTTGTTGTATTTGCCCTGGCAGCTTTCAGTTGTGTAAGTTGGCATATGGTGGGCTAGCTGATTCTCTCTAGTGTGCATGCTTTAGTGATAGATGTCCATGCAGGGCCGTGAGTGATGTCCATGCATTGGTAGAGCATGCAGGGCTTGGGTTTGGGATGAGTGAGAAGGGATGGTGGGATGTGTGGGAGGTGGCGGAGTGATGGGAGTGAGGGTGAGGGTGGGGGTATGTGTTGGCATGCAGGGAGGGGGTATAGTAGTATAGAGTTGACTTACCAGAGTCCAGTACTCCTCGTACTCCTCCCAGGTTTTTAGTTGTGGGGGAGGAGGTCCACTGCCATTCCTCTGTACACCGAGTTGGTGTCTTGCTGCAATGGAACGTACCTTCCCCCGTAGGTTATTCCACCTCTTCCTGATGTCATCCCTGGTTCTTGGGTGCTGTCCCATGACGTTGAACCTGTCCACCATTCTCCGCCATAGCTCCATCTTCCTAGCTATAGATATCTGCTGAACCTGTGCTCCAAATAGGTGAGGCTCTACCCTGATGATTGCCTCCACTATGACCCTTAGCTCCTCCTCTGAGAATCGGTGGTGTCTTTGTGGTGCCCTGGTTGTTGTGTAAGGTGTGTAGTTGAGGGTGTGTAGGGTGATGTGTTGGGGTGTGTGATGTGGGGTGAGTGAGTGGTGTATAGGTGTGAGTGGTATGTGGCTCTGGTTGTGTGAGTGCTCTTGCTGTCTCTCTCTGGTGGCAATTATTTGTAGTCGTAAAGGGTTGTGAGTAATGTGGGTGTGTGTTATAGTGGTGTGGGTTTGTGGGTGTGTGGTGTGTAAGAGTGACAGGTATGTGTTATTTAAATTGTCCAATGTAATGTTGTTTTGTATGTGTGTGTGTATTATGAGTGCTGTGGTATGTAACGCCAATGGTTTACCGCGGATGAATGTCCGCCGTGGTGATTTGTGGGTCATAATGTGATGGGCGTGGTTCTGTTGGCGTAACAGTGTGGGTTGGGATACCGCCAGTTTATCTCTGACCTTTGGTGTGGCAGACTTGTGTCTGTGGCTGGATAATGATGTATTGGTTTGTATGTCATAATATGGTAAACGGATATTCGCTGCTGCAGCGGTATGTTGGCAGCAGTCAGCCTGGCGGTAAGTGGGATTTACCACCAATGTCATAATGAGGGCCTATATTTGCAAAACCTAGCGTAATACAGTGTATTTTTAATTTTGTAACATATTTTTAGTTTTTTATTTATTTCGGCACCGTAGTACTCCAAAGGCAATACTGTGGTACTCCGTACATTTTATTGAAAATATATAGAAAATTATTAATATTTTTTACTTCCTATTACCACTTTATTAAAGCTTGTAGGTGATTCTGCCCCCCTGCAAACCCAGCAGCAACTAAAAGGCAGAATCGAGGACTCTGCTTTCAGACTAGACGATGACAAGAAATAACCCACTCTTCTTGAATATTCACTGCAGAAGAGAAAGGACTCCAGTACATCCATGATGCATTCACCTTCTATTATGGTGCTAATAACTTTGGCCCTATTTGACAAATCACCAAATAGGGTGATCTGTCAAGCGGGGCCGAAATAAAAAGGGGGGGAGCCAAAACGCGCTCTCCCTATTAATTTTTCCATAAGAAATGTAGACACTGTTACACCACAAACCGCTGAATGGATTTCCACCAAATGTGACCGAAAGGTAGATTGGATGTTGGAGTAAATCCATTCAGTAGTTTTTGAGAAATTAATGTTAAAAAAATTGTATATTTCACTCCGCTGAGGACCTATGGAGCAGACAGATCTCAAAGTGAGATATGATTGGCTGCCCCCACCTCATGCAGGAAGTGGTGGCAGCCATCTTAGGACTTGGTCCTGAGTCCCAAAACATATACAGAAAAAAAGACATAAGGGGCAGGGAACAAATTTGCTGCCCCCTCTAGACCTAGTGGTGGGGTCCCAGAGGGATCACACCTGGGGCAAAAAAAGTTTTTTTTTAAATTTGTCACACATTTGCAGAGGATTTGTGAATCTGCAGCAAAATATTTTTAAAAAAGAAGAACAGTGTCCTGTGCATCCTTTCTAAATCCCTTGGGGTGGGCCAGTGTCTTGGGGGAGGGGTGATTCTATTTTTTTTTCTGGTGGAGGGGTGCACATGACCCTCTTCCCCAGATAATTTTTGGCCTTAAGGGCCCCATCCTCTGGGGTGCAATATATTTTTCAGGGGGAGGGTTGCATGCATCCATACTCCCCAGGCTGCTTTCAGCCTAGGGAACCTCATCCTCCGGGCCTGATGTATTTTTGAGGGAAAGGGGGCACAGAGCCCTTCTCTCTGGGTCACTTTTGGCCCAGGGACCCCACCCATCTGGCTGAAACATATTTTTTGAGGGCAAGGGGCCTTTAGAAGCCTTATGGACCTCATCCCTTGGGTCCAGCTCATTAGTTATGCCCCTCCGCTCCCATTCCGGGGACATAGCAGTTTCCTTGCCCACATGAGCGTGGGCAGGGAAATCTGTGTTTGCTCCTGCTCGGCAGGAGTATTTATGAATCTCTTGCCAAACAGGAGCAAATACAAAGTGTGTTCCCTGCGTTTGGGAGCTTTAAAAATGAACCTGCCAACTAGGAGCAGATTTTTTATCTGGTTCCCTGACCAGGCGTATGTGGGCAGGGAAACAGATCAAAATATTTCTCCTGTCTGGAGGTAGCTGCTTCCTCCAGGTGGGAGCAATGCCAGCTCTTGCTGCATATGGGTACCTGCTGAGGCAGTGGAACCCTAGGGCTCCCCCCACAGCACCCAATGAGTGTATGGTGGGTGACCTGGGTGGGCACCAGGGCACCCACCTTTAAATTAAGCGGGCCGTGGGAAATGGGGTCCCCATGTCAAATGAAGGTTTAGGAAGGGGGGTCTTGTGGCCTCCCTCCCCATTATTTTAACTAGTAGCCCAGGGGAATTGGCTCCCCAAGGCCTAATAAGGCTTGGGAGTGGGTATGTGCCCCCCTCCTCTTTAATTAAAAAGAAACATGACTCGCGGATGTGTTCCTCGGGGCCTACCATGGCTTGGGTATGGGGGGGGGTCACCCAGCCCTCCTCCCCTTTAATAAAAAAATGCCCTGAGGGATGGGGTCCTTATAGTCTAATGACCAACCCCCCACTGCACGCAGCTGTGAGCAGCGTGGGGTTGGCTGCTTTGTCCAACCCGCTGCCTTGCATGACCGAAGGCCCTGTTCAATATGACATTGGCTGCCTTTAGGGAGCTAGCCACAGGCCAGGCCTCCTGGCATTCTCCCCACTGCACATGGACAAAGTTGTGCACAGCCTATGGGCGTAGGGTTGGCTGCATGTGGAGGTTGGCCACAGGCCAGGTCCTGTGGCCAACCCCCACTATGCACGACGAAAGGCCCTGCATAGCATGAGGTTGGTTGCCTTTAGACGGGTTGGTCCAGGCTCCTGGCCACAGGCCAGGCCTTGTGGCCAACCCCCCCCAATACTTGGGGATGGATCCACGCCTGTGGGGGTGAGTTGGCCGCAAGATATATATATGATTTACATATGGTAATTATTCCTGTATGTTAGAAAAACACTAGAAATTCAATGAAAGAAAACATAGGTTAAAGTAATGTTATGATTAGGTGAACTGTTCAGTAACAAAACATTTTAAACTCTAAGAATCACTAAAATTCACCAGTTATAGTTAACTTGTGCCCTAAGGTAGCTATAACTCACGTTCTCGCCATGCACTGCTAATTACCTCACATATTACATCACTCATGACATCTTGTATGACATCATTGATAATATCACTGCAACATTTGCAGGAAAGGTATTGATGAGAAAACTGTGCATGGTGGGAGTGGTAGTTATAGTTACCTTTGGGCACATGTTATAGTTTCATGAGGTAACTATAACTATAGTGGTGCATTTCAGTGTTTTTTTTAGAGTTTAAAACATTGCATTTTATTGAACCTTTAACCTAACTATAAAGTTACTGTAAACATTGTTTTTTTCAATGAAAAAAATGCTTATATATGTATGTATTATATTTATTTCCACTGACAAAGACACAGTTAAAGATCAGTTATTGTTCAGGCAGCATCAAAAAAGCCCTGAAATTTTCCAGTACTGGTATACAACACCCGTGGGTCCCTTGCTCACTGTGCTACTGGAACCCGAGCTTCAGCTGACTGAAGATCCCAAATCAGGGTGAAACCGGTCTTAGATTGGTGGTGTTCCCCTTCAAGGATGACTTGGTCTGGCAGTTCAAGTGGGACTGGTCTTATTAGAGCAGGGTCAAGGCTGATTTGCAGATGGCTAGATCCAAGCTGAGGTGGCATGATAGGCAAAAGAATGATGGTTGGAATTTTACCTGAGTCATTGCCAGTGATTAGGCTTTTTGCAATTATTCCTCCCTTCATCTTTTGTGTGTTTCATGTATGCCCAGACGGAGGTCCTTTGTTTACTGTGCCAATGGAAACAAGCTATACGTGACTGAAGAGCCAAAATCAGGGCATAACCGTCTTGGGTTGCTTGTATTCTGGTTCAGGGAAGAACAAAGCCGGAGAGTTTGGGCAGGACAATTTCTATTGGAGCAAGGTCATGACTGATTTGTGTATGGCTGGGTCCAAACTGAGGTGGAATGATGTGCAAAAGAATGATGGGTTGAGTGATTGCCAGTGGTTAGACCAACTGCCAGAATTATTCCCATCAATTTTTTCTGCCTTTGATGTAACATCCTAAGTGGCAAAGTTTATGCCCGAACGTGGCTTCCTTGCTCACTGTGCCACTGGAACCAGCTACAGCCAACCGAAGAGCCCCAGTCAGGGCGAAACAAGTCTTGGGTTGCTTGTGTTCTGGTTCAGGGAGCACCTGGCGAGGAAGTTTGGGCTGAATGTTCTTACTGGAGCAGGATTAAGACTGAGATGCATATGTCTGGCTCCAAACTGAGGTTGCATGGTGGGCAAAATAATAATGGGTTGGAATGCTACCCAAAGTGACTGCTAGTGATTGGACCTATTGCAAGTATTCTTCCCATCACCTTTGTTGTGTTGAAGGCAACGCCCTTCGAAGCTATGTGTTGCGAAATGAGTCCTTCCCATTTAGTATGTCTGGATTCTTTTGCTATATTTTATCAGCCTGTTTTGTACTTTTTATTGCAGGGAATCTAAATACTTGTGTCTCAGCCACAATAATCACTAGGGGTGGCAGAACTCATGGTGCTTCACTTCGTGGAATTCCTTGGAGCTACATAAAAACTCAGTGGAATTCCGCAGAGTTCTTCCTATCCTTATAATTCCCATGTACCCCAAAAAAAACTTTTGGTCACACCAGTGAAACACCGCAAACTGACACTTTAAGGTAGTGACATGCCAGTGGTGTTTGCAACGCAATGCACAGACCGGGTAGTCACCGTGTTCAATACCATACACATGCATCTCGCTGCCTTATTTAGTTATTTGAGCACAGCTCAAAGACAGGGGAGGCCAGGACGGAAGATGTAATGTCCAGTAGATACATTCTTTTTCTATAAAGAAAGAACCAGGTGTGTTTGTTGGGTCACTCTACACTAATCACATAAGGCAAGTAAGCGCAAGCAAACACAAATATGTGTGCCTTAGGAGCAGGCATATTTTTCTGGTGGGAGATGTACGGGTACACAGTAAGCCACAAATTACAGATTACAGATAATTTTACTGATCAAAGGGAGACAATGCTCCACCAGCATGTAAAACCACAGGTCTCGAGTTGCCAGGAAATCAAATTACTCATTTAAACAAGAGACTACGAAAGGGAATACATCAACCTGACTTTAAGCACACATGCTTCAGCGTTTCACTCCTAGATCCCAGAAGTCAGGTTTCCATTGTAATCTGACCAACCCCAATAATGCACTCACAGTTTGCATCCCTTTTGAGGGGAAAATACTAAGGGTCACTTTGATCTCTGAACAAAAATACCACTCAAATCAATATACCTATCTTAGTTGACTAGCCTGGTCTCTATAAATTAGGCACTCAGGTTCCGAGGCTAGGTTTGCCTGGGTCCCTTGGGGTTAGGAATCTCTACTCTTTCCCCGCTGCTCCCTGTGCCTCTCTCCAACTTCACAAGTTGGCCCTAATTGCCGCAGACACCTGCAAAGCCACTTCCTAGCCGGGCACTGCTCCTGAGACCTGCATCAAAGTCGCCACCCCCGTCCAGGGCCAAGCAGTTGCCACACATAGCCAGGCCATTAAGGAAACTACCACCTAGAGCTCTGTGGTTTCTGCAGCTGCCAGCGTCTCCAAGGGACTGAGAAGCAACAACACACAACAGGACAGGAAGGCGTGGCCCAGAACTAGGCCTGGGTGCAACACTCCACTCCACTGGCAGAGTTTTTGGAATTCGGGCACTTCGCACTACGTGGAGTATCATGGAGTTCATGAATCATGCCATGCGGTGCAGAGCAGAGTTCTTTTGCGAACCCGAGATGTGTTTTTGGCGCAAGCTCTTGGAAACTCTTTTGCCACTAGCGAGCATGCACAAGACTTTGAACTCTATCACGCTGCTTCCGGCTGCACCCACAAGACATCGCATTCTCTTGCACTGCCTCTGTTTGCACACACAAGAGTTTGCGTTTGCTATCACTGCTTCCGGCATAGGAGGATGTGTATTGTGAAATTTGTATACCTAAGTTAATTTTTGTGTTTTGCATTGCTGAATTTATTGTAATGTTTTCTTCAGTGTTACCACCATGCCTCCTTATGGTCAATGTGTGCATGAGTGTGTGTGGCTGTGTGTGTGTTTGTCTCCGTTCTCTTTGCCATGTGGCCAGGGGCCATTTTCCTCAGTCTATGTCTGAAGGCTTGAATGGGTTCTTTGTTCTCCATGCCTCCTTGTTCGGAGTTGCTGTTTGACCATGTGGCTGGCAGCCATTTTGTGCATCCAGCCAGTGTGTTCTTGACATAGGCTTGCATTTATTCTTTGTTCTCCTTGCTTCTTGTTGTTGTTGTTTGACCAGGTGGCTGGCAGCCATTTTGTGCATCCAGCCAGTGTGTTCTTGCCATAGGCTTGCATTTATTCTTTGTTCTCCTTGCTTGCTGTTGCTGTTTTTTTTTAGCATGTGGCTGGTAGCCATTTTGTGCATGCAGCCAATGTGCCTTTGCTATATGCTTGCATGTGTTCCTTGTTCCCCAAGTCTCCTTGCTGTTGTTGTTTGACCATGTTCTTAGTAGACATTTTGTGCATCCAGCCAGTGAGCCTTTGCCATGGTCTTGCATGTGTTCTTTTTCCC
Source organism: Pleurodeles waltl (assembly GCF_031143425.1). Taxonomy (NCBI): domain Eukaryota; kingdom Metazoa; phylum Chordata; class Amphibia; order Caudata; family Salamandridae; genus Pleurodeles; species Pleurodeles waltl. The sequence goes on from NC_090445.1 coordinate 1,070,455,748, forward strand.
CATACCTCTTTGCTCCTTGTTGTTGTTGTTTGCCCATGTGGCTGGCAACCATTTTTTGCACCCATCCACTACATTTTTACCATAGGTTTGCACGTGTTCTTTGTTCCCCATGTGTCCTTGCTCCATATTGTTGTTTGGCCATGTGGCTGGCAGCCATTTTATACATCCAGCCAGCATGCCTTTGCCATAGGCTTGCAAGTGTTTGTTTGCCATGCTTCCTTGCTCCTTGTTGTTGTTTGACAATGTGGCTGGCAGCCATTTTGGGCATCCAGCCAGTGTGTCTTTGCCATAGGTGTGCATGTGTTGTTTGTTCTCTTGCTCCTTGTTGTTATTTGACCATGTGCATCTAGCCAGTATGGTTTTGCCATAGGCTTGCATGTGTCCTGTGTTCTCCTTGCTCCTTGTTGTTTGACAAGGTGGCTGGCAGCCAATTTGTGTATGCAGCCAGTGTGCCTTTATCATAGACTTGCTTGTGTTTTTTTGTTCTTTTTGCTCCTTGTTGTTTGACCATGCAGCTGGCAGCCATTTTGTGCGTCCAACCAGTGTGCCTTTGCCATGGACTTGCATGGATTAATGTGGTATCAGTTTAATATTGATATGTTTGATGCTCATTTGATGCTCATTGTAGTATATGTATACTAAAGGAATATGATTCTGATAAACATTGCTTATGATATTTCCTTCCTTTTGTTTTTGCATTTTGTAATTTGCACCTCCTTTGTCCTTTCCTCACAATAGTTTTTTTTTTCTTGCCCTCCCATGCAAACATCGGCAATTATTAATCATTAGTTTATTTTAGGTTTTTAATTGACATTTTGTATTTTATTTTTTTATTTTATTTTTTAATCTTAATCTTTTTTTTAATTAATTTCTTGTTTTTAAAATTTTTATTTTACTTTTTTTATTTTTGTTTTCCATCTTTAATTTTTTAATTTTTTTTATTCTTTCAATGTATTTAATTCTGCATTTTGCCTTGATCCATCCATTCACCATAGGGCACAGATGCGCTACAGCATTCGGTTTCTTTAGGTGTATAATAATTCCATTTCTTCCTGGACACCTTGGCTGCACTGCACCGCAGACACATCATCAGCATAATTCTTTTTTTAAATGATTATTCCATTTCCCCTGGACCACCTTGCTGCTATAGGTTTCGCCTACCACAGGTGTCGCCTTTAAAACAGATGGAGATAAAGCAAAGAGCTGTATCTGCATGTTGTGTTGCCTGATTTGAAATTAAATTTTCTGGCATGGTGGTGTGGTTTGACTTTACAATGTTTGATTAAATTGGTATTTATTACATAGGTAACCAACCACACCAATATTGCATTTGTGTGTACTATTTCAACCTGCAACAATGCCACGTTTCACTAACTATACTTTCCTTGCTTAGTTGCTTTTAGGTGGACAAGAGAAAAGACATCACATCACCTCAGTACTGCCGAAGAGAAGGCCTGTACAGTTAGTTCAGTCCTCCAATCTCTTATGCTTGTGTAGCTTAGTGCCACTTCCAACTGAGAGCTTTAAGATGGTCCTAAAGAAAGTTGCTCCCAAAAAATTGGTAAGGGAGAAGAAGCAACTTTCCACCACTGGCATGCCAACAGCAACCTTTTTCGGGAGATGTATGCCTGCCACACTGGCCTCCAGGGAGGAACTTGGGAGCAGCACTCTTGCATCAAGAGCACCACCCCAACCTAAGACCATGTCTGTCAGTGAGACAGGCACTGCAATCATGGCAATGCCGATGTGCAGTGATGAGTAGTTGGATTTATCCCTTTCTTAAAGTAGTATCCAATCATTTCAGGAAACAGTGCAAGGTGGACAGCAGCCACAGCCAGCAAGAGTAGATTTTCCCGAAGTTGGAGCAGAACAGGAGGTTGAGCTTCCTGCCAAACAAGAACCTCCTCTTTTAGAATCAATGGCTCCCAGATCTCCAGCACGGAAAAGGAAGGGCACTATTCCACCATCTTATCCAAGCACCACTTCTGATGACGATGATAGGAACATGGAGTGGATCCCAGCAGAGTCCAGGAGACACCAGGAGAGGCCAGGGAAAAGAAGGGTTCCAGAAAGCCTTAGAATCATAGAAGGGGATGATGATGAGGAGGATGATGATGATGAGCCAGTCATTGTGAAAGCTGGCACAGAGGAGTCCGACATTCCTATTCAACCTGTTCTGAGAGATGTGGCACGAGCAGCTCTGCCAGCTCCCATATTTGTAAGGCCCCGGCTGAGACCTCCACCAACCTCTGCCTCAGTAGAGTATGTACTGCGGAGAGGCAATCAACACACCCGCCTAGCTCCAGTTCTTCTTCATGCATTGGCAGTGGCCCAGTAAGAAAGTCTCCAATTTGGGACTTAATTTACAAATAGCAAACAGGAGTAGAACATTGCAATATGCTCCATTTGCCATACAAGTGTTCGGCAAGGTAAGCCTGGTTCACATTATGGTACTCGAGGCCAGACGACCCATATGACAAAACATCATGCTATCAGGTGGGAGGAGCACCTTAAAAAAAATTCTGATCGTGGTTGTGGTGGTGAAGGTGAGGAGGAAACATCAGCTTCAACTGGTCAAATCAAGGAGGAAGGTGAGAAAGAAGAGGGTGACATCCTCACGCAATGCAGCCCTGTCCCCAGAAGTGCACCAGAAACACCCTCCTTACCGACCTCACAATGGCACAGAAAGACACCACAGCATATGGTGACTGCACCATGATGCACTTTGAGTCTAATACCACCTACTTCTTGAAAGTTGGCCCCAGAAAAGAAGAAAATCCAGGCTACTAAGTTCAGCATGTTTAGGCAGGAGGGGCTCTATGACCGCGACTATCCAATGGCATATTTGTACAATGGGAAGATGGCAAAAATATTAGCGCTGGACCTCCTCCCTTTTTCTTTTGTGGAATGAGTGGAATTCTTAACCGGTTCTGTGCCTTGGACGAGGTCACCTTGTCCAAGGCACCAGTTCCCGTCCAAGTCACAGGAACTGGGGGGAGCGCTAGCACTCCCCACCTGTGCTCCCCACCCACCCCCCCAAGGCAGGGATCGAAGGGGAAGCCTATTTTGATGAGGCCAATCTGCCCCCAAGGGGGGCAGAAACCACTAGACACCAGGGAGTTTTTTTTGTTTACGTGAATTTCACGCAAGGGGAGCGACCCCTTAGGCATAGGTCACTCCCCTGGGGGGGTAAATTATTTTAGGCCATTTCTGCCCCCCAGGGGGGTAGATCAGCCTATTTTGATTAGGCCGATCTGCCCCCAAGGGGGGCAGAAACCACTAGGCACCGGGGAATTTTATTTTTTTTTGTTTTACAGATGGGGAGCGACCCCTTGTATTCAGTCAATTTCTGCCCCCTTGCTACGCCAATCTGCCCCCAAGGGGGGCAGTAACCACTAGGCACCGGGGATTTTTTTTTTTGGTGCCAATGTCATGCAGGGGGAGCGACCCCGTAGCCAAGGGTCGCTCCCGGGGGGGGGGGGGGGTTGGGTGCAAATGTATTTTAGGCCATTTCTGCCACCCCTGGGGGCAGATCGGCCTATTATTAGGCCGATCTGCCCCCAGGGGGGGCAGAAACCTCTAGGCGGCAGGGCAAATTTTTTTTGTGGTTTTTTTTTTTTTGTTAGTTTGTTTTTTTAGAGATGGGGAGTGACCCATTAGGCAAGGGTCGCTCCCCTAGGGGGCAAATTGTATTTAGACCATTTCTGCCCTGATTTTAGGTCAATCTGCCCCCAAGGGGGCAGAAACCACTAGGCGCCGGGGATTTTTTTTTTGCCGCCAATGTCAGGCAGGGGGAGCGACCCTGTAGGCAAGGGTCGCTCCCGGTGGGGGGCAAATTTATTTTAGGCCAATTCTGCCCCCCCTGGGGGCAGATCGGCCTATTATTAGGCCGATCTGTCCCCAGGGGGGGCAGAAACCTCTAGGCGGCAGGGCAAATTCTTTTTTTGTGTTTTTTTTTTTTTGTTTGTTTTTTTAGAGATGGGGAGCGACCCATTAGGCAAGGGTCGCTCCCCTAGGGGGCAAATTGTATTTAGACCATTTCTGCCCTCCTTGGGGGCAGATTGGCCAATTTTAGGGGGCAGAAACCATTAGGCACCGGGGATTTTTTTTTTTGCCGCCAATGTCACGCAGGGGGAGTGACCCCGTAGGAAAGGTCGCTCCCGGGGGGGGGGGGGTGTCAGGGGTGGTGCAAATTTATTTTAGGCCATTTCTGCCCCCCCCGGGGGCCGGCTGAGCTAGAGGCCAAAATCTACAGGTAGGCACTTTGCCAAAAAATACCTCTGTTTTCTTTCAAAAAATGTGATGTGTCCACGTTGTGTTTTGGGCCATTTCCTTTCGTGGGCGCTAGGCCTACCCACACAAGTGAGGTATAATTTTTATCGGGAGACTTGGGGGAATGCTGGGTGGAAGGAAATTTGTGGCTCCTCTCTGATTCCAGAACTTTCTGTCACCAAAATGTGAGGAAAATGTGTTTTTTTGCCAAATTTTGAGGTTTGCAAAGGATTCTGGGTAACAAAACCTGGTCAGAGCCCCACAAGTCACCCCATCTAGGATTCCCCTAGGTCTCTAGTTTTAAAAAATGCATAGGTTTGGTAGGTTTCCCTAGGTGCCGGCTGAGCTAGAGGCCAAAATCTACAGGTAGGCACTTTGCAAAAAACACCTCTGTTTTCTTTCAAAAAATGTGATGTGTCCACGTTGCGTTTTGGGGCATTTTCTGTCGCGGGCGCTAGGCCTACCCACACAAGTGAGGTATCATTTTTATCGGGAGACTTGGGGGAATGCTGGGTGGAAGGAAATTTGTGGCTCCTCTCTGATTCCAGAACTTTCTGTCACCAAAATGTGAGGAAAATGTGTTTTGTTAGCCAAATTTTGAGGTTTGCAAAGGATTCTGCTTAACAGAACCTGGTCAGAGCCCCACAAGTCACCCCATCTTGGATTCCCCTTGGTCTCTAGTTTTCAAAAATGCACAGGTTTGGTAGGTTTCCCTAGGTGCCGGCTGAGCTAGAGGCCAAAATCTACAGGTAGGCACTTTGCAAAAAACACCTCTGTTTTCTTTAAAAAAATGTGATGTGTCCACGTTGCGTTTTGGGGCGTTTCCTGTCGCGGGCGCTAGGCCTACCCACACAAGTGAGGTATCATTTTTATCGGGAGACTTGGGGGAACACATTTTTTCCTTCCAAATATAAGAGAGTGTGTAAAAAAGACATCTATTTGAGAAATGCCCTGTAATTCACATGCTAGTATGGTCACCCCGGAATACAGAGATGTGCGAATAACCACTGCTCCTCAACATCTTATCTTGTGCCCATTTTGGAAATACAAAGGTTTTCTTGATAGCTATTTTTCACTCTTTATATTTCAGCAAATGAATTGCTGTATACCCGGTATAGAATGAAAACGCACTGCAGGGTGCAGCTCATTTATTGGCTCTGGGTACCTAGGGTTCTTGATGAACCTACAAGACCTATATATCCCCGCAACCAGAGGAGTCCAGCAGACGTAACGGTATATTGCTTTCGAAAATCTGACATTGCAGGAAAAAGTTACAAAATAAAATGTAGAGAAAAATTGCAGTTTTTTTCACCTCAATTTCAATATTTTTCTTTTTCAGTTGTTATTTTCTGTAGGAAACCCTTGTAGGATCTACACAAATGACCCCTTGCTGAATTCAGAATTTTGTCTACTTTTCAGAAATGTTTAGGTTTCTGGGATCCAGCATTAGTTTCACGCCCATTTCTGTCACTGACTGGAAGGAGGCTGAAAGCACAAAAAATTGAAAAAATGGGGTATGTCCCAGTAAAATGCCATATTTGTGTTGAAAAATTGGGTTTTCTGATTCAAGTCTGCCAGTTCCTGAAAGCTGGGAAGCTGGTGATTTTAGCACCGCAAACCCTTTGTTGATGCCATTTTCAGGAAAAAAAACACAAGCCTTCTTCTGCAGCCACTTTTTCCCATTTAAAAAAAAAAAAAAAAAAAGTTTCACTGTATTTTGGCTAATTTCGTGGCCTCCTTCAGGGGAACCCACAAAGTCTGGGTACCTCTAGAATCCCTAGGATGTTGGAAAAAAAGGACGCAAATTTGGCTTGGCTAGCTTATGTGGACAAAACGTTATGAGGGCCTAAGCGCAAACTGCCCCAAAGAGCCAAAAAAAGGCCTGGCACAGGAGGGGGAAAAGTCCTGGCAGCGAAGGGGTTAATATTTGTGGCAGCCGTCTGTCCAAAACAGAAGGTTCCATGTCAGAATTATTTTGCCAGAGTTGTTGTGCCAGCATTGCATCATGATGTGCTGCAATTGGTTGGACAAGCTTTGCAGTAAAGTGCTGTCCACACTATCCACCTGACGACAGATATGTGGACCAGTTGCCAAGTGACCGATTACATGTATATCACAGCACACTGGATCTCTTTTGCAGGGGTAAACCAAAAGTTATTTATAGATCTTGACCTTGCAGAATTTTATAAGAGCATTCGGCGGCATGCAACAGTGGCCGTGTTTGTCATAGAGAAATCACATATAGCTGCAAACATCTTGGACAAATTTAATTGCAAGGTGTCTGCATGGCTGCGGCCAAAGGGTCTCCAAATTGGATTTGTTGCCACGGACACTGGCAGTAACATAGTCAAGGCAGTGTCACTCGGTGGCTATTTCAGGGTCCTGTGTTTGGCACACTGCATCAACCTGATTGTTCAAGAGTTTCTCAAGAAAGAAGACATAGTCAGCAACATACTGACCACATGCAGACATATCTGCACTCATTTCAGCCATTCTTTAAAGCCCGGAAGCAGTTGTGGATTATTCAGTGTGCTAAAAGAGCAGCAGTTAAAGCCCTGATTCAGGAGGTGCCAACACTTTGGAACTCAACATATTATATTTTGCAAAGTCTGTTTGACCAGTACAGACAGAACAATGACTGTGTCATTCTAAGAGGAAAGGATGCAATTGGGAAAGCTATGACCATGGATTCAGACAAATGAGGCCTAGTCAAATGCCTGGCACAGATGCTGCTCGTTTTTGAGGTTTTCACGTGGGAAGTTAGCAAGCAGGACAATACGATGGGCCAAGCTATCCCGTTGTTGCATCTGCTACAGGAGCAACTAAAGAAGGTGTCTGAAAGGCTCACACTCATAGGTGTGAGCAAAAACCCAGAAGCTCATGCCTTGGCTAAGAGCCTAAGCTATCTCTTGACTTGCACTGCAAGGTTGCAAAATGACATAATCTCATCCAAAGAGTACTTCTGTGCCACCATACTTGATCCATACTACAAACAAATTCTTCCCACTTTCATTCCTGGTTTCAAAATATAAGAGGTGGCTTGTTGAGCAAACTGGAGAACTGGAAGAAAAACGGCTAGAACTTAGAGTCCCACTCAACAGTTCTGGGGTGCTGCCTCCAACTTCCAAAGAGAGCAGTCTTGCCTCACAGCAGCCAATACCAGCAACAAGAACACTGGCAACAACAGGAACTGAAGAATCCAACCCAACATCTGCATTGGCTTGGTTTCAAGTCGCAGGTCTTAAGTCCAGTGCAGAGGTGAAGGCAAAAGAGATTGAGCAAGTTTCAGTGCCAATGACCATTCAAAGGATGTTCCAGGAGTATCTGAATGCTCCAAAAGAGGTATATGTGGGTCAAAACCCATTGGTGTATTAATATGGGAAGATCTGCCAATGGTCAGAGCTCAGCAGGCTAGCAATAAAGTATCTGAGTTGTCCTGTGGCCAGTGTGATTGCTGAAAGTTTGCACAGTGCAGCTGTGCAGTTGTTACAGTGTGAAGGACCAGTCACTTGCCTCATAACATGACGAGATTAACCATGATCAAAATGAACCAGCATTTTATACCACCTGATTACACCATTCCCAAAACACCACTGGAGGAGGAAAAGGATGATTGGTCAGAATCAAGTGTGTTGGCTGACCAACTTCTGGGTGAGCCACCTGAGGTTGAGGACGAACTCTACTTTCTAGACTGAGTATGCCAGTGCCACCATACAGCTTTTTAATTATTTCTCATTTGACTTCTTTCTTTACAAAATAAATAAATAAATAAATAAACTTAGCTAGTGGAACATCAGATTCAGATTGCAGTTGGACCAGTTTGCAGTGAAGAAGCCTCCACAATTCCTTGATGACATTGGAGACAATGCCTGCCTCTCTCACATGCCTATCCTTTTTTGCGTCACTTAGCAGGGCTGCCCCAGAAGATCATGTGTTGCCTGAGTCAAAGATACAATTGTGTACCTACTACCTAACCTACCCGTGCTTGGATTGAAAGAGGTAGCTACAACTATTGCAACAACGAGTGAGTGATTGTCAGTGATGATTGATGATTCATGTGGTGGCAGACAGTGATGGAGGATGATCAACTGCAGTTCGTAAACTTGATTGAGATGATTTGCAATGTTTGGGGCCTGAATGATGGATGATAATTTTTTTGGGAAGTGATTGGCCTTTACAAACTTACTTTACTTAGCGAAAATTAACCTGTATGGTCCGCTCCTAACATCCTTCTTTTTTCATCACCTAGAAGGGCTGCCCCAGAAGATCATTTGATTTACAAGACTGCCAAATTTCACTCTGTTGCTTGCATCAAAGAGGAGATAAAGTTGTGTACATGCCACCGTGTTGTATTAGAACGGGTAACTATTGCACCAATGGGTGATATATTATTGAGTGATTTTGAGTGATGATTCATGTGGTGGCAGACAGTGAGGGAGGATGTTCAACTGTAATTTGTAAACTTGATTTAGATGATTTGCAATATTTGGGGCTTGAATGATGGGTGATCATGTTTCCTGAAGGCGAGTGGCCCTTTCACACTTAGCGATATTTACTAGCAGGGTCCACTGCCTTTTCTTACTCTTCAGAGATCAGGTGAGTGACTTTAGTTAGCAAACAAAAACTTATAGAAAATACAGCAATTCTGTTTCTCTACTTGTTCTTCAACAGCAGTGCATTACAGGTCTGTCCTGCTCGGGTCAGGACTGAAACTGAGTAAATCTGAGTCAGGAGGAGGATGGAAGAACTCAGGGTGGGACTACTTCATCAACACCTAGAAGGAAGAAGTTATCGACTTCAAAGGGACACCATGACTGTGAGGCATAGTTCCCAGCTATGTGGAGTGGAGAGAAGTGCGTTCATTTGGGAAATGCTGCTCAGTGTGTGTGTTGCACTGGTGGCAACAGTGAAACTCCTTGTTTTCTTGTTTTTAGCTCTGACTCTGAGTCTTCTTGGTAGACTCCTCATGTAGCTTACCTTCCTTCTGCCCTTCTCCTTGACTCTACAATACAGTTTCTGTTTAGAATCCACAGGCATTCTCGTCTCTGGCATGAATGAAAGGCGAGAGCTGACCTCAACACTCCTGCTTACCTACCTGATCTGTCCAGTCAGGCACCCAACAGTGATGGACATTCCTGAGGAGAATGCAGATGCACCACCCAATTCTGCAATAAAGTATCATTTTTCTTTAAACAATAATTTTTAGAACTGGGTGGGGTCACTCCCCCATAATTTGATTTTTTCAAACCAAGAAGACAGAACATTTGGATGTCTGATAACTTGGGTCTCTGGGGCAGAAGCACTGTTTGCAATGCATTTAACTGTACTGTGCCACACTAATTTCTTTGTTTCTTTCCTTCCACAAGAGATTAGTGATGATGATGTGCTGCTCATCGCCCAAATGAATATTGTTCTTGTATAGTTTTCATCTTTGTCATACCTTTCCCCAAATACCCTTTCCCATCCATTCATCAAAACCCTAGCCATCTTCTCCCAGGCTGCGTGATTTATTGAGGTGTGACTTAATCTACACCTTAAATGGATCACACACTTGTGTTGTGTAAATGCGTAACCTTGTCCACTCCAGACTTTAAGTCCACTTTTCATGACTCAAGGATTTTATAACTTTAGTTTTAATTCAATACTAGCTCCCCATTGCTCAGAAGAAGTTACTATTGCTATTTTTGTTATTTTATCGCCAACAGGTATTCTTTGTTGTATCATGTAGTAGTCTGGTCTCAATTCTTTCTAAAGCTATAATATAATTTATAACCCACTACCGCATTGTTTTCATTTCAATGTAGTTGCCTGTGGTGGATAATCCTTCCTATTAATCCTACAGTTGGAGCTCACCAGGGTGGAAGTGGGACCACGCTTGTGAATTTGTGATGCCTTCCCTGTTATTGTTTCAAAGATATTCAGGTAAGAAAAGCATGGGGTGAAGTGAACTAGTTAAGTTAGTAGGTACGCAACTAAGTGCTGCTTCAGAGAAGTAATTGCTTATCTAGATTGTTGCAGGCAATATATGTCATGGCTGCATCCCTTTTTAACTAACTGTAACTAACCAGTATACACTTTGTAAACAGATAAAAAAACTGGCAGAGGCGAAAAGGCAGGACTGCAAAGTAAAGGTAAAACACAAATAAACTACTTTAGGCTTAAAGTGTGGTAAAATAATTTCCCCCTTTAATATTCCCTTTAATATTTTACAAAAAAACACCCTTTCTACCCAGAACAGGCCCATTACTTCCCCAAACAAATTGACCCATCCCCAACCAAGGTCCAAGCAAAAGTCCAAGAAAAAAACACCCTGTTCTAACTCTCTTCCCACCCTCTCCATCTACAAAAAGTTCCACCTAGCAGAAAAAAATAAAAAATGGCTTAGAAGAGGGCATTTTCTGTACATCCTGGAGCAGATCCAGGCTCTACTCTATGTTCCCTAGCTGGCTTTCAATGCGGTCGAGGCCCTGCAGGATACAAATCTGTAATTGCCTGTCCAAGTGGGAGGGGGTGGCAGAAGTGGCAGTTAGGGCCCCTGATAGCTGGCAGCAGTGCCGGGGATGTAATTGCTGGGAGGCTGGAGGATGGGCTGTCTTGATGAACTGGTGCTGTGATTAGAGGCAGCTACTTCCATCTCTTCATCCTCCAGGGCCACCAGCCACTGGTATTCAGACTGGATAGTCTCCCTCCTCTGCTGCCGCAACCAGGCCGCTTGCTCCTGCCTGGTGATTGGTGCGGGTGAACCAGCAGGAGTAGCAATTTCAAGAAAAGCAAAAAAAAACAATTGCACACACTGCCCCATGCAAACACTTGTTTAAAATTAAGTAGTGGGTGGTGCAGTAGCAGTACATTGTTGATCTCCTAGGGCCATTGGAATTTGATGTGATTTTGATTAGGAGAGTCACAGGGCCAGTTTTATTTTTTACCCATACATGCCTCACTGACTGACTGTCTGGCAGAAAAGTATTAAGGCAGAATAACACCAGATTAAAAAAACTGTGACTTGATTTTTTTTCTTTTAAAATTCTAGTTCTAGTAATTAAATGAACAGTTTGATTGGAAAAATAGAAATAAAGTACCTCTAATTAATGAGTAAGGAATTATGGAAATAGAATACAAGTTTTTGTGCTAAATTAATGGAGACATGCTAGCCAGGGCATCAGATACTTTGCCACTGTCTGCAGTTTAGGCAGCTGTAATTGACAATTATCTATCTTTAATTCCAACGGCCCTTCTCTTCCCCAAATGCCTTTCACTTTCTACCCTGACTCCAAAGAGGCTGATGAATAATAAATAAGATACTACGTCACACAAAATTAGGATATTATTATCCTGTCTGCCATTCGTAGTATCCCTTATGCCAAACTTGAAGTCAAATCTGATACTTAGTCCCACTTTACTCACTGGCCTCCCCCACCACCACAAATTATTTTGAACAAATTAATTTGCTGGGCAGTAAGGAAAGGAAATTTGACTTACTCTACCATAAGGTAGAGGGATTAGGCAGGTAGGTAGCGCTTGTGTTATAGAATAGGGATATGTCAATGATCATCAATTCATCATGTGCCTAAGCTTTGGCTTATTCAGTCACTGTAATTGACAAAAGTCAAAAGGGAAAAATCTGAACAGGCATAAAATAAATCTGTTATGGAAAACCATGAAATATATTTTTAAATCACTTCACATGGCCATAAAAATGTGTCAAGAATGGATTTTTCAATTTTTTGGTAGGTTGGGATGGAAGAACTTAGGAAAGAATAAAGGAGTGAAATACTAAAAGGTGACTGAATGGGGGAAGGGAAACACACCTTGTATGTTTGGTTTACAATGCACTGAAAACTTTGTAAATGCTGCATTAACTAGCAGATGCACATTGCACAGCCAATACTGCAGTCATGAATTGAACGATGCGGCACTTCAGTCATGGGTGGGGAAATGCCATTGGTCAGGGATAGGGGTGATGAATGATGACGGGTGGGATACATATCTGCCTCGCTTAGCAAATACAGTGAGTCCTGGTATTAGAACAAAAATTAAAATACACCCAACTTTAAACCAAAGCTTTGATAACCACCACAGTAGCTGGTAAAGTGGGGGGCTTCACAATCATGAGTCATGATGGTGTGGCTAGTGAGTATAATAGTACTTGCAAATAAGCAAGCAATGTGACTTACAACTGCCCATTCCTGCCGCCTCTTCTCCCCCTCCAACTTAATCTCCTTCTCCTCCTTCAGCGGCACTAGAGCAGGTGGCACTCTGTGTGGCTAGAAAAAAAACATTATTTTAGATGCTAGATACCCTTCCCCTTAATTTTCTTAAGTTAAAGATATATAACCGCAACACATCACTTTAGTTCAGTTAGCACTGCAGTAACTTCTATCAAAAATATCACTCTGGGCATTTTGTTGGTTCACAATGTTAGAAAAGCCAGCTCTTCCCAGTCCCACCTGTGCAATGCCGCTCTTCTTGCCCTTGGGTGCTGATGTAAGAAATGAAGAAGATAAAAAAACAGATTAGTGGTACAGTTAATCTCCACAAAATTATTATGACAGGCAAACACAGTTACATTGTACTTATCTAAAACAGATCACTTACAGTACTAGTATTGAGTCAAACGACTATCATTGAGTTGGCCATACGAATCCTAAAATCCCTATTCCAAATTTCCTTAACAACAACTATATTTGGAAATAATGCATTGAAAATGAATGATCTTTGATTCTATTCTCATTTCTCAACCCTCTTCATGGACCAACCCAGTCTCCCTTGTTTTTACAATACATAGATGCATACAACATATCACTGTGAGATAGCTTGTTACTGTACAAGCTACATAAAGAAAGTCACAGAGAACACTAACTCACTGATATCACCAATTCACTTTGGTGAAAGGAGGACAGAAGAGTCTGCAATGGTTTCCTAATTAATCAGCCAAAGCGAGTGCCGATGAGTACAATTTGGTAGCACTGAGCACCTGTCTAGCTGAAACTGGATCACATAATAATATTCTTAATGTAAACTAAACGTAACTTACCTCTGAGTGTGAGCAGAATCTTATTCAGATTTTTTTTTTAGCATTGTAGAACACAAACACAACAAATTATTAATACTCACTGAGCCCTGTAATCTCAATGCAAAGCAGGTCCTGCGCCTGGTCTAGGATATCCGCCCAGCGGTGTGTCAACTGCTGGACAGTGCGGCGAACCTGGCTGGTGCGCTGTCACACCGGCACATCCTCCCCCAGCAGAGCTGACACACTTGCAGGGGTAACCCGTGCCGGGGTGCCGCCTGCTGCAAGAATGGAAGGGAGATGGCGCAGTACGAAAGAAAAACAGTGCTGCACCTCCATCTCACAAATAGAGCCCAGGGCTGCACACCTTGGCTGCGCCGCAGTCCACAGGGTAGGTGGCTGTTTGGGGGCCTGGCACCGGCGCTCCCCTGTTTGTCCTGCATTGACAAGGCAGGGGGGGGAGAAAAACAGGTTAAGGAAGGAAGTAAAGAAGGAAGGAATGGAAATACAAAGGAAGTAAAAGGAAAATAGAAAAAAGTACAAAAGGTCACAAAAAACACATACAAAAATTGAAAAAAATGCAAAATACCAAGACACAAAAACACACTAATATAATAGAAATTAGGGGTAGATTAATGAGGAGGGCAGAGGATTGAAAGGGTAAAAGGGGATTCAAAAATAGGCCCAGCACCATGAACAGAACAGAGAAAACAAGATGGCTGCACCTATGCGAACCGCGTGGCACAGTTCACATGAGATTTCCAATGCAAGAACGCACTCTGCATTGTGTCTCATGTCAAATGCAATGTGAATGGATGTGCTGAGAAACTAAACCTGCTCATGAAACTCTGCGTATCGCAGAAATTTTTTTGGGCCACTCCGCGGAATTCCACGTAGTGCGACTATGCAAACTCCGCTCCGGCCTACCCAGAATGTGCATGAGAAAAATCCCATACTGGCTAGGCAATGGAGTGGACTTCAGGATACAGATTGCGGGGCAAGAGCACACATTAGTTTGTCTATCTAATAGACAGGATTCAAGAATGCAGAGTGCAGGGGAGGGCAAGCCAAGCCCAGAACCTGCATAAAGCAAGGTATGCACTGGTAAACTCCGGTTTGTAGTTGAATCTTGGAGTTTGCAGAACTCCGCCCTGCAAGGAGATCGCGGAGTGGCAAAAGCTCCACAAACTCTGTCGGTGGAGCAGAGTTTACTACCCAGGCCTAATAATCACACAGTAAACAGACTGCACATGTTTACCGCCTGTGTCTGCCGTTTAAGATAAAGCCATTGTGATGCAGCTAGATTAAGGGACACTTGGGGGCAGATTTAAGAGCCCCTAGAGACTCCTTGCGCCATATTAGGGTATTTTTTTTATGCTAATGTTGCCCAACGAAGCCAAAATCGCCGCACTAAATTTACAAAGTGGCGTAATGCACGCATTGCACCACTTTATAATCTTTCGCGCTACATTATGCCTTTGCTAGGCATAATTTATGCAAAGGGGGCGTTCCCGCATGGGGGGGGTGGCAAAAAAATGGTGCAAAAACATCTAAGAGATTTCTTTGCGTCATTTCTTTCAGCACTTTTAACGCCTGCTCAGTGCAGGAATTAAAAGGAGGCCTACCATTGTTTACAATGGGCCTCAGTGGGCTTCCAGGATTAGCATCAACATTTTTTTATGCTAATCCTGCAAATCTCCAAACTAGCGTGAAAAAATCTGACGCTCGTTCCCTAACTACTGCCATGGTGTGCCGCATCTTAGATACAGCGCACACGTGGTGGCATTAGGGGGGTGCTAAGGAGCACAAGAAAAGTGGCGCTGCACTGAATGCAGCACCACTTTTCTTAAATCTGGCCCCTGATTGGTTACACATAAACAAGTATGCAAACACATGTGCACATATGTGAGGCCTGCACATATGAGACTACTGTTGTGCACAGCCCAGTAACTGTGCAAAGGTAGCCTGGCACAGAGGGGACTTTTCAGGGTTAGATATTGGCCAGGAGTAGATCTCATAATGGGCACTCATAGGGAAATTCAGAATAGTTTACTGCTTTGTCTGCAGTGACCCTTTATTGTATATATGAGGTGAAACTGCCTTAGAGTATGGTTTCTCTTTCTTTTGGTCTTCAAGATACCATAGTAGGGTGAAATGTGCACCGAGATGGATTATGCAAGTCCATAATTCTCAGATTTCTCTGGCTCAGCTTAGGATCTGAGCCCAAGCCTCTTGCCACTCTGCTGGGTCAAGTTAATGACATTGCACCCAATAAAGGGAATAAAGGCCTCCTCACACAAAAGGAGTAATTAACAGGGGAGGAAGGGACGGGGAAGAAAATATCCATCTTTTAATTAATTAGCTGTCATTATGTAGCAGGGCTAGGGACAGGCAAGGCCCAGTGAATAAAGGAGGAAGCCCAGACAACTGTAGTAAACACAGGATGTGGCTCCTTTTTGAAGTTTTGGTGGGAAAGGCCCCAGCAGTGATGTCAGCAGGGTGTTAAGCTGAGGCTTCTAGAGGAGATGTGACTACTGACTTCTAGACGGCACCATCTTGAATTTCCCCTGTGTGCTGTGTAGAACGATTGGGACAGGCATGGAAAGGGGATGCGGAGGCTCAATGAAACTGCCCATGGTGGCTAGAGCTCGCCACCGGAAGTAAAATTAGCCCAGGATCTTTCAAAAAGACCCAACGGTGCCTGAGCTATGGTATTTTTCATTTTAGTGAACTTTGATCCTCAGCAAGGATCAGAGCATGTGGGATTGTGCCTCACAGGTGAAAATATATCCCCAGGTTGGGCCAGCACCCGGGGTTAGTGCAAGACAGTTTCTCTAATTTTGCCTTAGGATAGGGGCGTGCGTCGGGCTCTCAGCCCACCTTTAGCTATCCATGGGCCCCCTATCTCCCAATGGGGCCAATGCAATTGAGACTGGGGGAGTGCCATTGTACCCCCCTAAAAAGAGAAAAAGGGCCTGGGACCCCATCATTTGGCCTACAGTAGCAGTGGCCTTGTTACCGCTCCCTGTGGCTGGGGGGAGTGGGGAGGCCACCACACATGAAGCACCCTGTCCACATGGAGCCACCATCCATGTGCTTGCTGGGCAAGGAGCAGGCTGGGGCAGCTAAGGGTGAGGTCCCCAAGCTTTTTGCTGTACTGTTAAAAGCGCAGAATACTATGGGAGCTGTTGCTATGGCTGCATTTTATGTGGCCTGAATACAAATAAAAAAGATACAGTGTTCTAGAGGGCCTGGTTCTATGGATGTATTATATGTGGGCTAATTGTGTAAAACAAAACACAGACACATGTTATATTTATTTTTAATGTGTATTAACCATTTATGCTGATAACAGTGTTGAAGTGCTTTGTTGATTGTAGCTATTGCATTTAGTCATGGGTATTATTGATTACTGCTTTTACACATGAAATGATGATGGTTTTAACATGAAGTGTATTTGTCTTTTTATATGGTGAACCTTTCACAATGCCAGTAGGCTTACTGTTTTATTTAAAATGATACCCCCCTATATTATGATGTGCTATCTGGAATAGGTGGGTGGGGGTACTGTGATTTGGGGGGTCATAACACTTTAGGGGTCAAATCTGATTTCATAATGTCATGTAAGGTATTTTCAATCTTCCTTATGTATGTATTTCTAAACTAATTTGTAGTATTTACAAGTGTGCATGTAAAAGATGTCCTTTTCATTTTTTCTAGAAAAAAAAACAGGGAGTGGACAATTGTTTATTGAGTGTTATTATAGTGTGCCAGCAAACAGTGATTAGTAGTCTACTGCACCTCTGCTGAGTAGACCTTTGATCCTCAGCAAGAATCAAAGCATATGGGGCTGTGCCTCAGTGGTAAATAATTACCCCTGTGTTGGGGCATCACCCGGGGGTTAGTGCAAGACAGTTTCTTTAATTTTGCCTTGGGATAGGGATGTATGTGGGGCTTTTAGCCGACACCTTTTGTTATCCCTGGGACTCCTATCTCCCCAGGGGCCGATGCAATAGAGACTGGGGGAGTGCCATTGTGCCCCCCCAACAAAGAGAAAAAGGGTCTGGAACACTATGAACGGGCCTCCAATGGCAGTGGCCTCGTTCCCGCTCTGCTTTGCTAGCCTGAGAGATTCAAGTGCTGCAATTCGTTGCTTGGTTCTCAGTAAGGGGAAATTTTGAATCTATTACGTTCACAGGCCTTGCATCCTGCACAACCAATAACCCAATTTTCTACACTAAGGGTATGCCCAAACATGGATTCCTTGCTCACTGTGCCACTGGAACAAAGTTACACCTAACTGAAGGGCCTCAGTCAGGTTGAAACTGGTCTTGGGTTGCTCGTGTTTGGCCAGGCAGTTCGGGCTGGACTGTTCCTAGTAGAGCTGCGTCAAGACTGATTTGCATATGACTGGTTCCAAACTGAGGTGGCTTGGTGTGCAAAATGACGATGGACTGGGAGGTCAGCCAGAGTAATTACCAGTGGCTGAGAATAATTTAGGCATTCCATCTATCATTTGTTGTATACTTCAGTGAGATGCCCTAAGTGGGATGGGTATGACCAGATGTGGGTCCTGTGTGCACTGTTCGGCTGGAACCAAGCTACACCCAACTGGTGAGTCCTAATAAGGGCAAAGCTGGTCTTGGGCTGCTTGTGTTTCGGTTCAGGGAGGACCTGGCCTTGAAGTTTGGGCTGGACTGATCCTATTCCAGAAGGGTCAAGACTGATACGCGTATGGCCTGGGACATAGTTGAGGTTTCATGATGTCCTAAATGCCGATAGCTTGGGATGCAGCTCTAAAACTCGAGACGGTTTGTTGCCTCTGAGACCCAAATATGACAGGGGTAGGTTCAGGTAGGACCAGTCACATAGTAGGCAGAAGACAGTCATGCCTGGATCTAGCCATATTGACATTTCAGAGGAGAAGTCTTCTCAGAAATGTCCTGTTTTTTTCTTTACGGCCTCTATCGCCAAAGGAGTTGACATTATTTCATTTCTCATCACCAATCTCCATAGGAAGAGATACTACTGTATTTCTCATCCCAGCACCCTTCTCTACTGGAAGTGGCATCACCGATTTCCCACCAAAATATATTTTTTTAAATAATCCAGACAAGCTGACTTTGTTCCTTGCAATCATCTCTGGACTATGATATGACTGCATTTTGAAGAAGAAACTCCAGGAACTTCCTTGAAAATGATCACTATAGCAAAACCACAAATAATCAAATTACTTGAAGTGACTATGATGTGATAAATAGCTAGTGTTAATCAAGTAATGCTCATCAGCAGTATACCATACCACAATATAAAGTAAAAAATATTGACTGTCCAGTGGTGTAAAAATAATATATACAACAACAGTTCAATAAGGAATAAACGGACTAAAATTTTTAAAGCATGCTTAATACATGGGGAAGAGATGCAAGTTTAGAGAAGACTGCCTGGGGTAAACGTTTTGAGGTCTAATATGCACATGGTCGGCGCCCAAACTTCGTGTCTAAAATAGTCTGAGCTAGTAGCAAACGCTTTAGATTAACAGAAATAGCAAAATTTGTTTCAGACTCAGTGCAAGTTGAATACAGGGAGCTCACGGGCTCTTTTGAAAATTTCCTGTGCAAATTCAAAGTGTGGTATAATGCGTTTCAATAGCATAAAGAGAAAGCATGTTAAAATGTAGGCAATAGCTGCTACAAATCGTACTGTGTGAATGCTATTGAGAGTGTCTCACTGGATGCAAACGCTATGCTGTAAGCTAATGGGAAAAACTAACAAACCAAAAGAACAAATATATAGACGTCAATTTGCCAAAATTTCAGGGGTAGCCAAGGTGACATCACACACCCTTTGACCTCAATTACATCAATTTAAGTGATGTCACATGACCTTTGACTCTGATGACATCACAGGATCTAACAACACATGTTGTTTAAAAAAAACAATATATATACAATGAGTAGACGGTTAATAAAATAGCAAGAAAACTACTAACAATGATAAAATCTAGTTAAGTTACCACCCATGTATTAAACTTTATTAACTAGAGAGTGTTAGTCCTGCCAGCTCCGGCGTGGTCTCCCTGTACTTTTTGCCTCAGAACTCCTGTTTTTGGACCCTGTGTTGTAATTTGTTTTTGCTGGTTTTGATACTCTGGGCCCTTTACTACTGCTAATCAATGCTAAGGTGCAAATGCTCTCTGTCTAAAAGATATTGGTAATTTGTTTTCCATGATTGGCATATTTAATTTAATGATAAGTCCCTAGTAAAGTGCACTATGGTGCCCGGGGCATGTAAATCGAATGCTACTAGAGGGCCTGCAGCTCTGATTGTGCCACCCACATGAGTAGCCCTGTAAACATGTCTCAGACCTGCCACTGTAGTGTCTGTGTGTGCAGTTCTGCACTGCCAATTCCACCTGGCAAGTGTACCCACTTGCCAGGCCCAAACCTTCCCTTTTGCTACATGTAGGTCACCCCTAAGGTAGGCCCTAGGTAGCCCCATGGGCAGGGTACAGGGTATTTAAAAGGTAGGACATGTACTGGTGTGTTTTACATGTGGAGCAAATAGAGATATGGAGTTTGGAGTCTTGAACTCACAATTTAAAACTACATCTTTTGGTAGAGTTGGTTTTTAGATTGTCTGTTTGAAAATGCCACTTTTAGAAAGTGGGCATTTTCTCGCACAACAATTCTGTGCCTCTGCCTGCCTGTGGAATCCACGTCAGACTGACAGTTGGGCTGTTTGTGAATTCCCTATAGATAGCAACTCAAAGGGATCTGAGGAGTGCCATGCATATCCTGATGAGTTTCCTGTGCTAGGGTGGCGGAAGGAGGAGCTGACACTTACACCTGAAAGGGCTGTGCCTGTCCTCACATAATGCAGTCTCCAACCCCTTGGTGTGTGTCTGGGGCCAGGCTTGGACAAGGCAGGATCTTGTGAACAACAGAGACTTCCCTTTGAATTTTGCCTACTTCAAAGGCAGAAAGGAGTATAAGTAGTAGACCCAAAACCCCAGACTTTTAGATTACTTCTGGATCAGAAGGAACCTCTGCCAAGGAGAAGAGCTTGATGCTGAGGAAGACCTGCCACTCTGCCTGTTGCTTTGCTGTGCTGGCCTACTGCTGCTGCTTCTGCCTGAAGAGAGAAAGAACTGGATTTTGCTTTCTGAAAGCCTACTTGTGAAGTTTCTCCAAGGGCTTGGACTGAGCTTGCCCCCTGTTCTGAAATCTCAGGGATATCAAAGACTTCATCTGCCAGTACCTGGGCCCTCTTGCTGAGACCGCTACGCTGCCAAGTGTTGCCACATCTAGTCCCTGGGCCCTTGAAAGGAGAAGTTGGTAAACCCAAGTTGAAAATCCACGCACCGTAGCCAAGCTGCAGAAGAATCAATGAAACGCCTGCCCCATGGCTGAAAAATCGACGTATCACTGGTAAAATCGACACATCGTCTGCTGAGCATGGATTAATGGCTGCTGTGCATTAGGATTTTCCACACATCGTCCCTGGGCATCAAAACCTGCAACATCACCGACCCGAGGCTGCTTGTCTGGAAATCGACACATCTCTTCCCTGAGAGGAAGGAATTGAGACATTGCTGCCCAGCGGAGAAAGAATCGACGCACTGCCTCACTTGTGATTAAGGAATCAACACATCGCTTGCTTTTCCGATGCACATCCACCTGTGCAGCTTTATTTTTGCTACACCAAGTACTTTGTACTAAAACAACTCCTCCATTGATTTCTATGGAGTAAGACTCTTTTTAGATTAAACATTCATATCTTTGCTTCTGTGTGTTGGATTTTTGTTGTTTTGGTCTTGTTTGAATTAGATAAATATTGGCTATTTTTTCTAAACTGGTGTGGAATCCTTACGTGGTGTTTTCACTGTGTTACTGTGTGTGCTTGTACAAATACTTCACACATTGCCTCTGAGATAAGCCTGACTGCTTCTGTCAAACTAACAAGGGGGTGAACAGGGGTTATTTGAGCTGTGTATCTCCCTTACTCTGATTATAGTGAGGGTCCCTACGTGGACAGTGTGTACACTAACTGCCAACTAGAGGCCCCATTTCTAACATTTGGTGATAAGCGGTGAGGATTGAACTTGTATTTGACGTATAGTGACTGGTGTAACCGCTGTTTTATAGCAGCCAATTACACAACTAAATACTGTTTTTCTCTGGCATTTTTGTTTTTCCTTTTTGTATTTCCCTTCCCTTCTCAAACTCTGCATCTTTGTTGAGCCTTATTCACAATTATGTCTCAGTCTGGCGAGCCATCAGTTGGAGCTGCAGAAGTAGTGTTTGAGTAGGAGAGGCTGGAGACCTACATGGTGCCTCAGCTCAAAATGTTCTGCAGAGGAAAGCTCTCCTTTCTAGGAGGAGCGCCTTTTGAAAATTATGCTTTGACACTTCTGTGTGTGCTGCATTCTGCAGCATACACAGAAGTGCCTAATCGCCATTAGTGATTGTTTATGTGCAGGAAGAGATACCTTCTCACACATAAACAATCAAACCCCTCAAAACAGACATCCTTGCACGATGGTTCAAGAATGCCTGCCTTGGCGTAAGGCAGCTCAATTTAGCGCCAGCACAAGGGACAGCACAGGGGTGCACCATATTCAGTTAAATACAGCACCATCCTGCGCCTTATTTAACTGTGAAAATGACGGAGCACGGCGCTGCCAATTTAGGTGCAGCATCACACTCCGTCAATTTCCGTTAAATATGGTCCTTGATTTACTGGTAAGTACCAAGTAAAGTGCACTGTGGGTGCACAGGGTCTGTAAATCAAATGCTACTAGTGGGCCTGCAGCACTGATTGTGCCACCCACATGAGTAGCCCTGAAGACATGGCTCATACCTGCCACTGCAGAGTCTGTGTGCGGTTTTGCACTGTCAATTCAACCTGGCAAGTGTACCCACTTGCCAGGCCCAAACCTTCCCCCTTACTACATGTAAGTCACCCCTAAGGTGGGCCCTAGGTAGCCCCATGGGCAGGGTGCAGCGTATTTAAAAGGTAGGTCATGTAGTGGTGTATTTTACATGTCTTGAAAGTGAAATATTGCCAAATTCGGTTTTCACTATTTCAAGGTCTATCTCTCCCATAGGTTAACATGGGAGAGATAGGCCTTTAAATATTTTTTAAGTGCAGTTTCCCATTGGGAAAAGATAGAGATATGGAGTTTGAGGGTCTAAGAACTCACAATTTAAAAATACATCTCTTGGTAGAGTTGGTTTTTAGATTGTCTGTTTGAAAATGCCTCTTTTAGAAAGTGGGCATTTTCTTGCTTAACCACTCTGTGCCTCTGCCTTGAATCCACATCTGAGTCAGACTGACAGTTGGGCTGTTTGTGAATTCCCTATAGACAGTGACTCAAAGGGAGCTGAGGAGTGTCCTGCATATCCTGATGAGTCTCCTGGGCTAGAGTTGGGAGCTGACACATCTGAAAGGGCTGTGCTTGTCCTCAGCACAATGCAGTCTCGAGCCCCCTGGTGTGTGTGTGGGGCCAGACCTGGGCAAGGCAGGATCTTGTGAACAACAGAGACTTTCCTTTGAAGTTTGCCTACTTCAAAGGCAGAAAGGAGTATCAGTAGTGGACCCCAAACCCCAGACTTTTAGGTTACTTCTGGATCAAGAGGAACCTCTGCCAAGGAGAAGAGTAGGATGCTTGAGAAGGACCTGCTACTCTGCCTGTTGCTTTGCTGTGCTGACCTGCTGCTGCTTCTGCCTGAAGAGGGAAAGAACAGGATTTTGCTTTCTGAAAATCTGCTTGTGAAGTTTCTCCAAGGGCTTGGACTGAGCTTGCTCCCAGGTCTGAAGTCTCAGGGACATTAAACACATCATCTGCCAGCGCCTAGGCTCTCTTGCTGAGGCCACTACCCTGCCAAATGGTGCCACGTCGAGTCCCTGGACCCTTGAAAGGAGAAGCTGGGGAACCTAAGGGGAAAATGCACGCACCGGAGACGAGTGGCAAAAAAAAATCCACGCAGCATCTGCCCCTTAGCTATAAAACTGACGCATCGCCAGCTCAGCGCGGATTCATCGCTGCTGTGTGTCCGGATTTTCAATGCATCATTCCAGGGCATCAAAACCTGCAACATTACGGCACTGACCTGAGGCTGCTGGTCCGGAAATTAACACATGTCTTCCCTGCGATGATAGAACCGATGCATCATTGCCCGGCGGAGAAAGAATTGACGAATGACCTCACTTGCAAGTAAGGAATCGATGCATTGCTTGCTTTTCTGACTCATGCCTGCCCGTGCGCTTTATTTTTGATGCATACCAGGTACTTTGTGCTAAAACAACGCCTCCATTAATTTCTTTGGAGTAAGATTCTTTTTACTTTAAAAATTCATATCTTTCCTTGTTGTTTTGGTCTTGATAGCTTTAGATGAATATTGGCTATTATTCTAAACTGGTATGGAATCCTTTTGTGGTGTTTTCACTGTGTTACTGTGTGTGTTTGTACAAATACTTTACACATTGCCTCTGAGATAAGCCTGGCTGCTTGTGCAAGGCTATCAAGGGGGTGAGCGGGCTCTTAACTGTGTATTTCCCTTACCCACATTAGAGTGAGGGTCCCTTCCTGGACAGGGTGTAAACTGACTGCCAACTAGAAACCCCATTTCTAATAGGGAGCTGCTATATGTTTTGGTGTATGTATGTGTGTGTGTGTACATATATATATATATATATATATATATATATATATATATATATATATATATATATATATATATATATATATATATATATATATATATATATATATATATATATATATATGTATACTCTGCATATAGGTGTGGCATATTCATAAGAAAATAGATTGCCAAAGCAGCAAAATAATTGTTTCAGAAATTAAAAATGGAAAAGCCTTTAACTTTACTAGGTAGATAAATGGTACTCATGGTATTGAACGCACTCGCACTCCTTCTGACTCACATGTGCAAATGGCTTTAATAATGAGGTCCAAAATCTTTCCTACATGAAATAACATTGTGCGTAGATGTCCATGTTATTTGGAACTGTAGCGCCTTGCTGCCCAAGCACTATTAAATTGCTTGGCTTTTGTTTTTCACACCAGAAGTCAATAGGTCCATATTTCTTTTTGCTTTTCTTCAAGTTACCGTATAAAGACCTCTACTATGCAGCCCTGACCGGATGGTACCTTTTAATGAGTGCTATTTATTTGTGATTTACTGAATCAGATTTCAGAACTCATCTCCTTCTGGTAGGGTTGCCACCTGGCTGTGTTTTTTTACCACCATGGACAGTATTTCCATGCCACAGCAGGTCCAAAAATTAGGATAAAAATCACTTAAAGTCTGTATTTGTCCCCTTACAAGTACATACTTAAAACAGTAAATATATAGAAGAAAACACTTTCAAGTGTTTTTCTAGAGCTCCCTTGATTATCTCAGTCAGATAATTAAAGTAAACAAAGAAAGGCAATATTAAAATCGAAAAAAAGATGATTTATGAAGGTCTATTTAAGTATCATGTCGGGCCTTTGCATACTCTAAAAAACATGAATATATGACCAGTAGGTTTCTCTTGGAAAGGTGGAAAATCTACCTCTTTGTCTAAACCTTAAATGCTCCACCCCACCATAGGGCCATTTCAGAAGATTTGGCACAATGTTACACAAGACACTTAGGGCCTGATTCAGAGTTTGGCTGCAGGGATAATCTGTCACAAATGTGACAGATCTCATGCCTGCCTTATTTCAAGTGCCCTAGGATATAATGCACTCGTAATTTGGCGGACTGGATGATCATCACTTTTGTGATGGACTATCCCATGTGCCAAACTCTAAATCAGGCCCCTAGACACAAGAGGTAAACATTAGTTAAGCCCTTCTCTGTTAGGCCTTTTCCCCTCAGGTGCCAGGCCTTTTTTGGCTATTTGGGGCAGTTCACACTTAGGTCCTCATAACTTTTTGTCCACATAAGCTACCCACGCCAAATTTGTGTCCTTTTTTACCAACATCCAAGGGATTCTACAGGCACCCGGACTTTGTGGGTTCCCCTGAAGGAGACCAAGAAATTTTCCAAAAATACAGCGAACATTTAGGGCCTGAGTACAACTGTGGCAGAGGGGGTTAATCCGTCCCAAATGTGACAGATATCTTGCCCACCGTATTACGAGTCCATTATATCCTATGGAACGTGTAATACGGTGGGCGGAAGATCCATCACATTTGGGACAGATTAACCCCCTCCGCCACTGTTGTAATCAGGCCCTTCGTTTTTTTCAAAACAAATGGGAAAAAAGGGCTGTAGAAGAAGGCTTGTGGTTTTTTCTATGAAAAGAGATTCAACAACAGGTTTATGGTGCTAAAATCACCATCTTCCCCGCTTTCAGGAACAGCCAGACTTGAATCAGAAAAACACATTTTTCAACACAACTTTAGCATTTCACTGGGACATACTCCATTTTTAGAATTTTTGTGCTTTCAGCCTCCTTCCAGTTAGTGACAGAAATGGGTGTGAAACCAATGCTGGATCCCAGAAAGCTAAACATTTCTGAAAAGTAGACAAACTTCTGAATTCAGCAAGGGGTGATTTGTGTAGATCCTACGAGGGTTTTCTACAGTAAATAAGAGGTGAAATAAAAACAATATTGAAATTGAGGTGAACAAAACAGCCATTTTTCTCCACGTTTTACTCTGTAAATTTTCCTGAGATGTCAGATTTTTTAAAGCAAAATACTGTTATTTCTGATGGACTCTTCTGGTTGCGGGGATTTATAGGGCTTGTAGGTTCATCAAGAGCCCTAGGTACCCAGAGTCAATAAATGAGCTGCACCTTGCAATGTGTTTTCATTCTATACTGGGTTTGCAGCAATTCATTTGCTGAAATATAAAGAGTGAAAAATAGGTATCAAGAAAACCTTTGTATTTCTAAAATGGGCACAAGAGAAGTGTTGAGAAGCAGTGGTTATTTGCACATCTGTGAATTCTGGGGTGCCCATACTAGCATGTGAATTACAGGGCATTTCTCAAATAGTCATTTTTTTTACACATTGTCTTACATTTGCAAGTAAAAACTGTAGAGAAAGACAAGGGGCAATAACACTGGTTTTGCTATTCTGTGTTCCCCCAAGTCTCCTGATAAAAATGGTACCTCACTTGCGTGGGTAGGCTTAATGCTCGCAAAAGGAAACGCAACATGGACACATCATATTTTTACATTGAAATCTGACGTGTTTTGTGCAAAGTCCCTAGCTGTAGGTTTTGGCCTCTAGCTCAGCCGGCACCTAAGGAAACCTACCAAACCTGTGCATTTTTAAAAACTAGACACCTAGGGAAATTCAAGATGGGGTGGCTTGTGGGGCTCTCACCAGGTTCTGTTACCCCTAATCCGTAGCATACCTCAAAATTTGGCCAAAAAACACTTTTTCCTCACATATCAGTGACAGAAAGTTCTGGAATCTCAGAGGAGCCACAAATTTCCTTCCACCCAGAGGTCCTCCAAGTCTCCCAATAAAAATGGTACCTCACTTGTGTGAGTAGGTCTAGTGCCCGTGAAAGGAAATGCCCCAAAACTCTATGGCCCGTATTTATACTTTTTTAGCGCCGCATTTGCGCCGCTTTTTGACGCAAAAACGGCGCAAACTTACAAAAAACTATTGTATTTTGCAAGTTAGCGCTGATTGTACATCAAAAAACGACGCTAAAGCGGCACTAAAAAAGTATAAATATGGGCCTATGTGGACACATCAAAATTATCCAATACTAAACTACCTGTTTTTGTGGGGGTCCTGCGTTTCTCGTCCTCGGCTCAGCAGCCATATAGGGAAACCTTCCAAACCCGAACATTTCTGAAAACTAGACAACCGAGGGAATCCAAGGAGGTGTGACTTGCGTTGATCCTCCAATGCTATCTTACCCAGAATCCTCAGCAAACCTCAAATTTAGCTAAACAAATCACATTTTTTCCCACATTTCTGGGTGCGATTACCGCAGCGGGACAAATTTCCTACAACCCAACGTTCCCCTCAGTGTCCCGGTAAAATTGATACCTCACTTGTGTAGGTGGGCCAAGTGCTTGTGACAGGTAAGAGCCAAAAATATGTGAAAATTGAGAGGGAAACAAAGAGGGTCCAAAAGGGCAGTTTGAAAAAAAAAAAATTTAGGCTGACAAGTAGGGCAAAATGTTTATCTGTATAGATGAGACAATGTTGGGTGGTAGGCATTTTGTGGATCTCTGCAGATTCTGGAAGGTTACATCACAAAAATGTGGAAAAAATGTGTGATTTCCAGCAAAGTTGGAGGTTTGCAGAGCATTGTGGGTAAGAAAATTGTGCAGGGTGCAGGTGAAGCACACAACCCTGGATTCACCCAGATGTTTAGTTTTCAGATGTGTCTAGGTCGTGTGGATTTTTCTACATGGCAGCGTCCCAAAGTCCAAAAAGTACAACCCTCACCATTCCAAGTGGGATGATTTTGAGAGTTAGCCAAGCTCTCATGGCCCAAATGTAAAACCCAAAAATCAAATGTCCTCTTGCTTGCCGTGGGATAAGATGTTTTAGTGTGCGGGGAGAGAGCTGAAAGACTGTTACCCCCTTCAGTTGGGATGGGGGCATAACCATGCCCATACTGGTTGGTACCAACCACCACACTATGTTTTTTATTCCCTGGCATCTAGTGGACTTTCTGCCCCCCTGGAGTGTGGATTGGGGGTAAATGCCCCATCTGCTCTCTGGTGGGCGGAACAACTTCGGTCCCATTTATTTGGAGTAGGGGTACGGCCATACCCCCACCATCTTATTTTGAAAAAAAATCTTCCCTGGTCTCTGATGGCCTTCCAAAAATAGGCTGACAGTAAAGTGCCCCCATGGGGAGCAACCCTTGCCCATGGGGATGCCCCCCCAAACAAAACACACACACCAATATCTGGTGCCTAAGTGCTTTCTGCCCACCCGGGGGCAGATCGGCCTAATAGAAATAGGCCAATCTGCCTCCAAGGGGAGCAGAAATGGCCTAAAATAAATTTGCCCCCCTCCCCCAGGGGAGCGACCCTTGCCTAAGGGGTTGCTCCCCTTGCGTGAAATTGGCACAAAAAAAAATCCCTGGTGCCTAGATTAAAATAGGCCAATCTGCCCCCAAGGGGGGCAGAAATGGCCTAAAATAAATTTGCCCCCCAGGGGAATGACCCTTGCCTAAGGGGTTGCTTCCCTTGCGTGAAATTGTCGCAAACAAAATTAAAATCCCTAGTGTCTAGTGGTTTCTGCCCTTAGGGGCGGGTTGGCCTAATTGTAATAGGCCGATCTGCCCCGAAGGAGGGCAGAAATGTCCTAAGAGTAATTTTGCCCCACCGGGAGTGACCCTTGCCTAATGGGTGGCTCCTCCCATATACATTTTTTTTTGTTTTAAATAAGTATCCCTGGTCGCTCTCCTTATGCACAAAAATAAAGATAAAAAACTCCCTGGTGTCTAGTGGGCATTTCTGCTGCCCGATCGCATCGAGATCGGGCAGCAGAAATGCTGAGAAAGACATCAAAGGAAAGGACAGGCCTTTCCTTTCCTTTGATACCTTTCTCAGCCCCTCCAGTGATCGTAGGAGAAATGCAAAAGCATTTCTCCTCCGATCGGCGAGGGGCAGGCCTCTGATGAGGTCAGCGCGCGATTGCACGCTGACATCATCAGACACCACGGGGAGGTTGGGGGGGACAGGGTGGAAGGGTAAGCGATTCCCCTTCCATCCCTGCCCAGGGTAGGGGGTTCGGGGCCGCCGGAGGGAGTGCTAGTACTTCCTCCGAGGGCCCCTATCTGGACGTAACGGTTACGTCCTGGGCTGCTGAGCGGTGCTGCCCAGGATGTAACCGTTGCATCCAGGGCACCCGAGGGGTTAATCAATACTAACTGCCCAGTTACCATTGACTGCCTCAGGAACTGAATAAGAAGCCTTACATAGGTCCAAACACCCAGCAGTCCTACAGCACCCATTGTAACCCAGTACTGGGACTCACACAGTGCGCACCTTGCACTTCAATCCTGAATTTTAACACTTCTGATTCCTAACTACTAGGAGCAAATAACTTACAAATGCACCGCTAGAGTTAAAATATGATTCCATGTTAAAAAGACACATTGACCCATGTTTACTAACACTTTACTCCTGGTTTTGTCACAAAAAAGAGACACAAGCCTAGTGCAAAATGTTGTTGTGGGATTTATGTTCCAACACAAATCATGATTTGTTCTGGAATGTTGCCTAAAATAGCTCTTAGTAATACAATGTGCTACTTAACATCAAAGGAGCATGTTATAGGATGTACATGGGCATTCCCATACAACCACTCAAAGAAGTTTATACAAATCCCTATCTTCTAACGTTTGTAGGCGGGGATTTGCACAAAGAAGTTCTGCCTCCTGGAGACAGATGTAACTGAAAAGCAACTTTAAAAATATCCACACTTTTTCAACTTTGCTTGAGTGCTGCACCATACAGCACACATAAAAGGTGGGAAAAGTATTAAAGCATAGGTTTTGTATGAGAAGGTTTCCCTTCCTGTACAAAATCTACGCTTGATAGCAGGGTCTTTCAGCTCTGGGTCTTTTACCGCCCAGCCATGGTTTTGCCTTTAGATATTTCACCACAGACCAGCGCCTGGTCCGGTTCAGGAGCGGTATCACCAGTGTTGTATTTGTAGTTCTGTTATGCATGAGGATAGATAGTGGCCAGCCAACGTTGCTGGTTATGTTAGATCTGCTGACAGCCTTCACAACGGTCAACCATAAAATTCTCCTTGAAAAGCTAGCTGAAATCGGGATAGGAGGCCTGGTTTTGAAGTGGATGGAATTCTATCTTTCCATTTGATATCAGCCTGTCACTTTGCCCCCCTTACTGTTCACAATTTAAAAGCTTACGGTCAGGAGTTCTCCAGGGCTTGGCTCTCAGCCCTGTCCTGCTCAGTGTCTATCTGAGGCCATTGTTCTCCTTGGTAAAAACTTATGACATTATGTTAGTCAACTACGCAGATGACACACAGCTGATTCTTTCTTTGAGTGATAAACATCGAAATTTTGTGGCAAATTTTCAAAATTAAATCTCAGATGTCAAGTAGATGAATTTGAACATTCTCAAACTAAACTGGGGCAAAATAGAATTTCTCTGCTGCTCGCCTAACAAAATTCCTCTGCAGCTCCCCCCGTACTTCTTGCTGTTACCAACAAAAGATGACCTGCATCCCTCCAGTACAGTCTGCAATCTGGGGATTTTATTTGATGACAGGTTATTTTTGGAGGGCGTTACTAGAGTCGCCAGCACCTACTTCACTCTGTTAAGAGACCTTAGTAAGGTATTACCACCAGTGCTTAATTTGTAAATAAAAACATGCCGGTGCCAAAAGCCCTCCTCTTAAAACCGTGGCTGCTGCAATTAAATGTGGGAACACGAAATACTGAGGCAGAGTAATCCTGAAGCCATCTCAGGCCTCTTCAATACATTTAAAGCCACTCCCTGCTCCTTCAGCTCACTCTTGCAGCTTTCTGCTTTCTCCTCTTTCTATAGGTTCTGCAAAGAGGAAAAAGCCTCCATGGATTGTTTTTATGAAGGTAGGTGTAATTCCTGCACAAAACAGTCCTGCCAACAATGCAGACACCCTTGCACCATGCCTGCATTGGCACTAGGCAGGAAAGGCAGGAATGCACTGTCTCTCATTAACATGGTGCATTCCCACCCTTTCAAATTTGAGTAGGGCAGCACATCAAAAATACTTGCAGTGCTACCCTGAGCCAATTCATTGTGAATATATACCCCCTACATCTTTATTAACACATATAGGGAGTGCTCCAAGAGGCAAAATAATATTTTCCTCAAGTGTTGAAAATCATCACATCATTTCTGGATGAAAGTTACATGTGAATGCAACTGCACTGTTTTATGTTGGTTATTGTACAGTATTGTGTCTCATTGTCTACAGCATATCGACCAAAACAGACTCACATCTGAAATCGAGGGATGGGAAGCTATCTCCTGAAGAGTTGTTGGTGTTCTCTTGTCAAAGCTGAGGGATATCTGTGAAAGGCCACGATTAATGGCTTATATCTTTCATTAAAGTGTCATATTTCTGCACCTTCTTTGCTTCTGTTTGCTATGGCTAAGCATTTACAATTTTCGATTTTTTGTGCTGCTGCAGCAAATCCTTCCTATTTGTTTTGGATCCATTTCTAGAGCTCTATAGGAAATGTTCATGTGTACGTTGTCTCTACACATTCGCTAGACCATGGTATACACAGCCTGGGGCTGCCTTGATTAATCACCCTTGTTTGGGACTGCGAACTGCATTATCCCTGCTTGTCTTGAGGAAGTCAGTAGCTTAGTAAGCTGAGGCAAGGTATCTTCACAAGGGGCTTTCTCTTGCACGCTTTGAGCTCGCTGAAGCAATCTGGAATGAGATCCTTTAGGCCATCTGGGCTCATCCAACATGGACCCTGCAGACACCTCCGTTCTCATTAATTGGCTGTCAGTCTGACACTTCCGAGCCCGGCTTCACGCTTTGTCTGCCTCAAAGGGATAATTTAATGCACGCGAGCATCCAATTTAGAAATCATTGTTTTGACTTTAAAATGGTTCTAAACACTCGAGTCTGATTTCTGTGGATATTGGTGTGTGTTTGAAATTATAGGCAGCAAAAAGCACACATCTTGACGTGAACACAGTGAACTCTCATAACAAAACCATATCATGTGTTATTTTTTGTTACAGGCCCTATTTCACAAGATAAGATTTTGCACAACTGTTGAAAACCATCTGTCAAATATTTATTCATCATCAGCAAAGTGGTTAGCATAGAAAAAAACCGAAAAATATTTCTGTTTTCACAAAAGAGAACATCTCATTTCCCTTCCCATCTAAGAACCAAATAAAGTTGTTTCTCAAATGGCTCGCCACCTATGCCGTTTCAAACTGCACACAAACTGTAGGGATGGCATTGACAAACTTTAGTAAAACAATAAACAAACGAAAACAAAGGGGGTCCACTAGAAACCAAAAAAAAGATGCCTTAGTTGCACTACAGTTGAGAAGCCCCTGTATAGCAGAGGTTGTTTACTTCGTGGAACAACTTGCGATGCAAATGTGCAGTGCAGGTCTGAGAGCTCAGAGAGCTAAAACATGAACTCCAGGACCCTGTGCTTGACCTCATGGTCTCACGTCTGAATCTCTGCATGGCATCTCAGTCTTTCATCATTCAGAGGGACAAATACCACTGATCAGTTGAGCAATACAATAAATATAATTTATTTATTTTTAGGATGACACATATTGTAGTGTACAGCGGGAGACTGTAAGATTTCACAATGAATGTAACGTCTTGGTCAGGGGTGATACTTTAAATTAAATAAAATTGTATAGAATGTGATCTAGACTTTTGGCGAGGAATTCAGTCTGCCATTGTGGCAGATTCAAATCCTTTGCCACTGGCAGTAGAGATTCTTCCTCATTTTGACGTCTCCAACATAGCAGCAGAGATGTCTCCCTCATTGCAGCAGTGTCTGTTGTCAGAGGAGGCTCTTTAGGTGAAGGGGGCATCTTGAGTAGAAATTCCGTCAGTGTCAATGTTGCATGGTGGAATTCATTCACTAATATTGACACTATAAATCTGTTCCTCAAATCTAGTGTACATTGTCAGTAACCGCATATCTTGTCTTCCTAGGATATTCAACTCTCAATACTTGCCCTTCCATGAAGGCCTTTGACATTTTATATGTCAGTCTGTTAAACATGGTGTTGGGCTTAGCATGATTGAGAGGCTGGTGAAACCTATATTACCTTGGTGAGTTCGAGGCTGAAGATGGATCTCCATCAGAGGGACATCTCCCATGGAGAACACTTGAAGTGGTGATGGAGGATCTGAATTGTCTGTGGACCTACATAACCAATTTCCTCTAAAATAGGAGACAGACCTTTAGTTAATTGATGTAAATACAGTACTTTTAAAATTACAACACAGTTACCTAGAAGGCCCTTGTTCTTTAAGAGTAGAGATGCAGGGCAACAAACATGCAGTGTGAGGAGTTACACTATGTACACTTATCTCAAACAACATATTTAGCAGTTCAAAATATATCCTCCGGGACAACTCTACATGTATCAGTTAAGCCTGATGCTTAGGGGACAAGGGAGATAGTTTAGTGAATTTTGCTGCAGCAAATAGGCCTACAGATAAGTAGTTCACAACCCAACATGAACTTGGAACCCAAAACACAAATTTAGGCACTACGGAAGAGCATCTCTGGTTCTTAGATGTTTTGTGTTTCAGGTCTGCAGGCTCTGGTTTTGGTGACAGTGGGTGAATAAAACACACAGTTCCAGTTCAGAGGACCACATTGTAGTCCAATTAATGTTTAGCTTTCTAAATAGCACTAGGGATGGATCATTCTCTTGGAACTAGCCCCATACGGTGTCCTTCACCTTACAGTTTTTTTTTATGGTTATACTTTCCGATTGGTATGGGCATTCAACTGGGACAGGGGCAGCCATCTGTTTAGGGTTATGGTTGTTAGGAGCATCAACACAGTATGAATTACTTGTGATCAGAGTAGAAAAGGATTAGTCACAGAGCTAATCAAGTTAGATGGACAAGGGCATTAGGTGCATTTGTGTTCCCTTCCATTTGGTCATTCAGAACATTTATACATTGAATTCTGATTTCCCATATTTAATATCAAATGTAGATTTAAGTAACATTCCATATTTCTAAGATAGAAGCCAAAATGCTAAGTGTCCTTCTCAAACCAAGATGGCATCCACATATATAGAGTCACATTTCAAACAGGAGAAAATATGAATTAGAATGTGGCAGCCATCTTTGAACTCTCAGTTGATTTTTTTCAGTGGAGCTGATTGCTGTTGGTGTGTCGCTCTCCGTGTTTGTCTGAACTTGTAAATTTTTTCAAAGAGAGTATTATTTCATGAATGATTCTATTAAACAAAAGTTATTGTTACCTCTGCAGATAGATAATCTGTTATTCTTTCTAAAGACTTTAAACAATGATTTGGATTTCTGAACATATTATAATCTGCCTTCTATATTATTCAGTGTACTTGAGGGATTAGATTCTGCATGCATATATCATCAAACCGCAGAAGAGTGAGGCTTTAGAATTACATTCACCTTTTCCAAGAACCACATATCAATACCTAAACTAATGCATTTTAGCGTTAGTATAACATCACTGCAATAATAGTGATGCATTTCTAGCTCCCATTAATGTTCTGATGGACTACAAGATTATTGGTATTTAAAGAAAGCATCCTCAGCAATAATGAGCCAGGGCAAGGTTAGGTTGTGGAGATGTGATCAATTGCTATGGTGATGACCTGAGCATGGATAAGTTGTTGTAAGAATAACTTTCCACTTTAAGGGGCATATTAACAAGCCCATAGCACCACCGTGCCCCACCATAGCATAATTGTTTCACGCTAAGGTGGCTCTTCCCCTGTGCTGTATTT
This sequence comes from Pleurodeles waltl, assembly GCF_031143425.1. Classification (NCBI taxonomy): domain Eukaryota; kingdom Metazoa; phylum Chordata; class Amphibia; order Caudata; family Salamandridae; genus Pleurodeles; species Pleurodeles waltl. The sequence continues at coordinate 1,070,490,500 of NC_090445.1, forward strand.
ACAAAGTGGCACAAGGCTTACACTGTACGACTTTGCAGCTCCTTGCGACACATTATGCCTGTGTGAGGCATAATGTATGCAAGGGGAGCGTTCTGACGGAGGGAGACCCGAAAAAATGGCACAGTGAAATTTACAATATTTAATTGCACCATTTTTTCATTGCTCAAAGCAGGCGTTAAAATGATGCACCCATTTTAATCAATGGGCCTCCTTGTGCTTGCTGCACTAGTGTCAAATGTTTTAACGATACTGCATCAAAGCGCCACAATAGCATCAAAGATTTTGACACATTATGTATAAAATTAAATGCTTCATTGCTCTTCTTCCAACAAAGCATGATGGTGCAGTCAGGTTCTGCTCTTTCAACTCCCCCTCTGGTGATCTATTAAGTCATCACAAACTACTTTCTTCCTGGAATGAGACTCTCTAGAACCTAGTAGTCTACCAGCTTTCGTCTAGATTCTTCCAGACATTTTGTCATCATAATATTTACAATGACTGTCCTCTATTTCAACATCAGCTATCTTCCTCTTCTTTCCCTTCCAAACCTTCAGTCTCTGGAAAACATTATATCCTACCCCTAAATCAATTGCACATGTGGTAATAACCAACAAAGGCTTCAGACCTAAATCCACAACTCCACTTCCTAGTTTTCCAAACCGCCTGCCTATAGCAGAAAATTCATCTCCAATTTCTTCCCATGCCTGTTACATCCAATTCCTTCAGATCTTTCATCAAGCCTGAAATATTCTGAATGTACTTCTTCAAATCCTTACTGTTGTCTGGAATGTAAGTGTAGCATTGCTGAACCTTCAACATCCTGCAGATTCTGCCCTCTTTTGTGAGTAACATATCTAACACAAGCCTATTTTGCAAAACCATAGATCTTATCGTTATCATCTCAGAATTTACAACAAATAAAGTTCCTGCTGTGCTAGTAGCTAATTTATCCACTATGGTAGACAGCCTTCTTATCTTCAAGTCATTCACAATTACTCTCACAGATGGACGCAACACACCAAATATGTCATCCACCACTTCTCCAGCACTGACACCTAATTTTGGTCTAGAACCTTTGGTCCAGACAGGATCATCAAGATGTTCTACATGATAAATCTTGGGAAAAAAACGACACCCAAAAAACACGTACCATACCATCCCTTGGCCAGCTTAAAATAAGCACGCTCTCCACAAATAAAAAAAAACTCCAGGAATAATAGCATCATCTCCATCCAGATACAACTTGTAATTCATCGAACTTCAAAAGTATGTTCACATTCGCTCTTTCCTACAAATACATTGTCTATATCAGATCTTTCCATTCAAATACATAATCTTCCTTTGTGTTTCCAATCTAATGTGAATGCAGCTAAATTTCCAGCTAACTGAGGTCCAGTTTCTTCCTTAGTCCATTTATTATGACTTTGAAAGTTCTCATCCACTTTCAAGCTAGCTTCTAATTCCCTTCTTCGGTCCATAATCAAATTTAGAAACTTCTTCTCAACTTCTGACAACATGCATTTTAGAGTGTGTCTGTGTGCATAAACTGCATCTAACCTTGTAACAGGATTAAAGAACCTTGCAATTATTTTCAACTCTAAGGGAGCTGGATGCCTGTTCAAATGATCAATGATAGCAATTGCTGAAAGGATCAAATCATAATTTGAAAGATAATATTGATAATGTCCTGTCTCAAAAAACAGATTCAACAAAATACTACATTAAGTCCCAAAAGTCACAGGAATATGATGATAGGTGATATGTTTTGACACAGAAGCAGGCAATTGTCTACATAAATAACAATCCCTTGCCTTCATCATGTCATCATAGTCATATAATAAGCGAAAGTATACATTTGCAGAATAATCTCCTCTGGATGCATCTAAGTGTGAAGCTTTCTCATCAAAATTATAAAATTTACCATTTCTAGGGTTTGAGGTAGGCTGGGGAACACTTAGGATAGATGGATTGCCTACAGATGGGGTAGTGGTAAACACTCCTACTAATACCGCTACTAATACAGTGAGGAGAATAAGCAATATTATATATCTTTGATTTGGCCCCATTACTTCTCCAAAACCAGATCTCAAATTTGGTTTAATGCAGCAACAACAGAATATGTCTCCATTAATTCCACCTGTGCAAATGGCAAACTCAGTACACAGATTCTGAAATACTTACAAATCTTCGTGAGACTTCCTTAACCCCTTTTTTCTCATTATTTCCCAATCCCAGTCAAAATAAATGTCTCTAATGATTACACAGTTCAAACTCATTAATAGAAATGAAAATTCAAAGCACAGTTCAAGCAAAATGTTCAGATCATGGAGGTTCAATTGAACTTCAAACTTGACCCAAATAACTCCAGAACTGTTTGTCTGTGTCATTTGCAAAATAGGTCCACTCATGTGAGGAGTATCTCCGACTGGGGGCTCTCGTTCTCCTCGACCTCCTCACAGCCACACTTCCACCCTCACTTTCATATAGATCGGAGTTCTTTGTATTCTCGGGTATTTTCTGTGGCACCCGTTCTCTAGGCAAGGTCACTCTTTCTCTTTCTTGTCTCTCCTGGGCCATCGGTTTCCAGCTTTCACTTGCTTTCTCACAGCATCAGGATCTGATTCTGAGCTTGTCTCATTCACCACCACGGAACAGGCATCAGTTTGCTCAACTTCAGCTTCAATTTCAATAATGGCTTGTTTCTGACCTCCCTCAGACCAATCAAGTGTTATGTCAAGCTCTGTTTGACCCCCAGTAGCTTAACTAACCTGCTCCTTCCATCTCTCTGAAACCACTGGCACTTCTGGAACAGGTGCTGTAGTATCAAGTTGACATTCCATTCTGCGAGTAGGGGAAATGTGAATCCAGATGGGGAGACCACCACACTTTACAGCAGTCGGGGTGACTAGGATTACCTGATATGGCCCACGCCATTGAGTTTCCAGACACAGCTTCCTGACGTGTTTCTTCACCAAGATCCAGTCGCTGGAACTAAGGTTATGGAACTGCTCCTGATGCTGGGAAGTTGTAGTTTCTCCAACCTGATGAAATACAGAACGCACCACATCTGTCAGGTGTCTGCAATAATCAAGGACCATATAATTGGTAGTGTTCGCTAGTGCACTCAGAGGAATCACTGGCAGTCTCATTGCCCTACCCATTATAATTTTGCTGGGGGACACTCCAGTTTTGCGATCAGGTACACTTCGAAAATTCATCACCAATAGAGGCAATGGATTAGGTAATTTCAAAGATGTCGAAACACACACTTTTGTCAATCTGGATTTCAGCGTGCCATTCGCCTGCTCCAAGAGACTTAAAGCCTCAGGTCTATAGCTGCATTGTAACTTCTTTTCAAACTGTAATGCTGTGTATTATAACCTCAAGAGGTCATTACAGAAATGTGTACCTCGATCTGATTCCAAAGAAGTCGGGAAGCCAAATCTAGGAATAAGCTTTCTTAGCAACAGTTTAGCTACTGTGAGATTATCATTTTTGTCTGGTTGGGTATGCTTCAACCCAATGCGAGAAGATACACACAATCACCAGGACGGATGTCAGCCCATTACACACCGGCATCTTGATAAAGTCCAACTGCATCCTATTGAAAGGTCCTCCCAACCTCTCTATGTGACTCAGTGTAACTGCAGTTCTCTTTCCAGCATTGTTCTGTTGACATACAACAGACACGTGACACAAGGCCTCTGCCATTAATCTAAATTTAGGATTAAACCAGGTCTGTCTAAATAACCTCACCATAGCACCCCTACTAACATGAGCAGGGCTGTGAAAATATTTAGGCATTGGAGGCACAAAACTGTTTGGCAACACTGGTCTTCCATCCATTGAAACCCAAATTTCATAATCTCTTTTGACACAATCTGCACAAAGAGATATCAAAGCTGGTTCCTTGCATTTTTCAACATTGTGCAGAACCTGGATTTTTTGCTATAGTATTGGTTTGTGAATGTCTGTCTTCAATATTTTGTATTTGTGGTTTGTTTTTATATTTCCTGTGTAGTGCCAAGTTGTGTATGTAGTAACTGACCAATGTTTGCCTTTGTCTTTGTGACAAAAATGTTGATATAATTAATACATTTTTCTTGGTATACAAAAAAGAATTGTAATATGTATGAGGCAATTAATTATGCTTCCTCACTTTAAATAATATGTTTGTTTAAGTAATTCATAGCATTGGCTATTGTTTCTTTTCTTGTAAATTCATTGGCCCAGCCTCGCTGTGTTATGTGTCAAACCCCCCTTTTATTTGCTTAATACGTTTAGGAGGCTGGCATTTTCCTGCCGTAGCCATTTAGTGGATGCAACCTTTCTCTGGGTAACATGACTGGATGTCCCTGACAGTTTGGCTTTGCACATCCCCCATAGATAGCCACTGTTAGAAATAGGGTCTCTAGTTGACAGTGGTTTGCACCCTGTCCAAGTAGGGACTCTCACTCTAGCCAGGGTAAGGGAGTCACACAGCTAAGATAAGCCTTGCTCACCCCCTTGGTAGCTTGGCATGAGCAGTCTGGCTTATCTCAGAGACAATGTGTAAACTATTTGTATACACACACACACACACACACAAACACATTAACACGGTGAAAACAGTACAAAAGGACTCCACACCAGTTTAGAAAAATATCCAATCTTTATCTGAGTAATAATGCAAGACCAAAACAAAAAAAAATCCAATTTACACAAGTCAAAATATCTCTTTTAAAAAGTTTAAGCAAGTCTTAATTCATAGGAGCCAATAGATGCATCTCTTTAGCAAAATGTACCTGGGAATGCCCAAAAACAAAGACGATGCGGGCCACTGGGGAGGTCATGAGCCGGAAAAACCAAGGCAATGCATTGTTTCCTTACTGCGCGGGGGAAGTGATTTGTTGATTATTTCCTTGCAGGAAAGGCCATGCCTCACTTTCCTGACACTCGTCCTCGTTCCTTACTGCGGAGCAGAGTTGACGAAAAGTTGTACCCAAGGACAATATGTGGAAAATCTGGCTGTGCTGTGTTGATGGGACCACAGTGAAACAGGCACTGTGTCAATTCTGCAGCCGCAGGACAGGCTCTGGGTCAGTTCTCCAGCCGCGGAGCCAGCGCTGCATCAATTCTTCAGCCACGAGACAGGCGTTGCGTCGATTCTTTGACTGCAGTGCACTGATGCATGGATTGTCTCCTTCAGATCACCAGCTTGCACTTCCAAGGGCCCAGGGACTGGAGTTGGCACCACTTGGGAAGTTAACACTCTCAGCAGAAGAGCCCAGGCACTGGTAGATGAAATCTTTGATGTCCCTGAGACTTCTCAGCAGGAAGCAAGCTCAGTCCAAGCCCTTGGTGAACCTTTGGAAGCAGGATGTAGAACGCCAAGTCCAGTCCTTTAACTCCCATGACAGAAACAGCAAGCAGAAGGCCAGCACAACAAAGTAACATGCAGAGTGGCAGTCCCTCCTGTGGTGTCAGAGGTCCAGTACTTATACTCATTTCTGCATTTGAAGTAGGCAAACTTCAAAGAGAAGTCTTTGTGGTGCACAAGACCCTGCCTTTCCCTGCCCTGGCCCCAGTCACACTCCAGGGGCTTATATGACAACAGGCACAGCCCTATTGAGGTTCAAGGTTCAGCTCCTCGCACCACCCCAGCTCAAGAAGACCTATTAGTCTGGTGATGGGCCATCAGGATATGCACAGTACACCTCAGCTTCCTTTGTGTGGCTGTTTAGAGTGAATGCACAAACAGCCCAACTGATCCTGATCCAGACATCTATTCAGCTGACAGGCAGAGGCACAGAACGGTTAAGCAAGAAAATACCCACTTTCTAAAGGTGGCATTTTCAAACTTACAATTCAAAACCCAACTTCACCAAAAGATGTATTTTTAAAATGTGAGTTCAGAGACCCTAAACTCCAAATCTCCATCTGCTCCCAGTGGGAAATTACATTTGAAAACAATTCAAAACCCAACTTCACCAAAAGATGTATTTTTAAAATGTGAGTTCAGAGACCCTAAACTCCATATCTGCCTTGAAAGATATTTCAAGGCAATCCCCATGTTATCTTTGCAATAATGAAAAATGAAATTAGCAGTATTCAGGACATGTAAAACACACCAATATATGTTCTACCTTTTAAATACACTTTATCCTGCCCACGAGTCTGCCTTGGGCCTACCTTAGGGGTGACTTACAGGTAATAAAAGGGAAGGTTTGGGTTCTGGCAAGTGGGTGTACTTCCCAGGCTGTCATGACGTTTAAAAAACACAGACACTGCAATGGCACGCCTGAGACATGTTTGAAAGCTTCTCATGTGGGTGGCTCAATCAGGGCTGCAGACCTATTAGTAGCATTTGATTTACAGGCCCTGGCAACCAGGGTGCACTATACTAGGGTCTTACTAGTAAATCAAATGAGTAAATCATGGATAAACCAATCACCAATACAATTTAGACAGGTAGCACTTCCACCTTAGCACTGGTCAGCACTTGTAAAGTGCCCAGAGTCCTAAAGTCAGCAAAAATGAAACTCAGCACAGGATCAAAAACAGGAGGTCAGAAGCAAAAAGACAGGGCAAATTTTGCCAAGAATTGACGAGTTTAACAGCTACACACAACAAAGAGCTTAGGTGTGCCTAGATGCGCCATCACTGACAGGAAAGGAGGGCTGAACTGGGCACAGCCCTACGTACACTGGAATTGGCTGTATCCTGCCTCCACACAAAGGGCTGAATAGCCCCTGTAGTTAGCCTCAAGCCAGGACAGGGAAAGCAGGATGCTGTGGACTTCAAAGTGAAACCTCTTGAAGCTTCTAACACTTGAAAGGATGGCTCAGGTATAAATATTGGACCCCAGACACTAACGCTTCAGTACACTTCTGGACCTGTGAATACTCTGCCAGGAAGAAGAAGAACCCTTGTGCTACAGAAAGGACTGCCACTCTGATGGACTGCTGCCCTGCTGTGCTAAGCTGCTGAATTTGTGCCTGGGTGAGAAGTACTGGACTGGCATCAGTTGAACCCAGTACCCCAGAGTGACTCTAAGAGCTAGTTGGCTGGCCTCTGTCTAGAGCCTCAGTTACAGAAGTCTTCCACAATCTTGTACCCAGCACCTGGACTCTGCCCTCTATGAGTCCTACATTGCCAAGTGGTGCCATCCTAGTCCTGAACCCTTGGATGTGGGGCTGAAGGTGCTCTGCCAGCCCATCTCTAGATCCAGCAGAACCGATGCATTACCTCTGTTGCCCAGCTCAATTCCGAGCAGAACCGACATATCACCTCTGCTGCAAGGGTTTTCCAACTGCAAGGACTCAGCATTGGCCATGCAGCCCACATTAAAACTGCCACTGTTCAAAGCTTAACCAACGCAGGCCCACAAGTTGCAAATCTCTGGTGGACAGCACCCTCGATGATGACGCAGGTTCTAATATCGCAACCTCGTAATTCTATGGAATCAGATGCTGGACTTCTCATTGCAATCCCTCATTGATGGAGTCCTTGATGACAATACAGGACTTCGCATCGAGCTCCTCAGCTCATTGGAACCGTGCATCATTGACACAGGATCTCACACCGCTCTGTAACCAGAATTTATGGTGCTCTTGTTCAGTGGGACTAACTGGTCCCTGTAGCTGGCTCACACTCCCTCATGGTTGGCCTGAATGTTTGACTTTGTCTCAGTCCAGTGCGACCAGGTATCAGCAGTTGGTGCTTTGTGCTTTTCAGTGCTATAGTTACTGAAATCTTTAAACCTGTATATCACCAGTACTACTGACTTAGTTTTCTTCTAGCCTTGTTTTAGGCTTTTTTTTATTAATTCTATTTTTCTAAATCACTGTGGGATTTTCCTTGTGTTGTGTTTTCTCCTTTTCACTGTTGAAGTGCTGCATAGACACTTTACATTTTGCCTGTAATTTAAGCCTGACTGCTCTGTGAAAAGCTTCCAGAGGGTTAACCACAGGTTCATTTGGGGTTTGCTTGTAGCTCATCCTGACAGGAATGTGGTTGCTGTTTGAGTAGCGTTTCTCTCCCCTCAACCAGTAACCCAGTTTCTCACACCTGCCATCAAAATGTGGAGGATATCCTACAAGTGTCATAGTCTATAACACACTTCAACTCTTCACCCTGTCAGACTCCTGATTTGAGTTATAATCCTTTGTTGCCCCCTCAAGGTTCTCAGTTGCCATGCTTCACCTCTGCAGATCTCATCTTCCTCTCCAGTTACCTCTTCCTCTAATATTGCTACATTTTACAGTGCCCTGGTGGGATTTCATCAGTAGTTAAAAAAAGGCACCAAGTGTTCAGATATCATCTGGGACAGGTTTTCGACTTTTGATTATAATAGGGCCATCAACAATAATATCTGGTATGAAGGAGGTAGCCGTTAAACTTACCACTGGATGCTTTGAGTGGTTTGTAGCTAGCTCCGTGTCCATTTGATATATCAAAGCCCCAAATGCAGTCCAACCTCTAGCCTGTAAATTAAATGCAACAAGTGAAAAAGTTAATTTTGTTTACATGTTGGCACTATTGCTCTGCTGTTCCTCATTGAAATGTCCCCCTAATGACATTTCACAGTCTCATCCTCCAATTCAATGACTCGCTCACTCACCTGTACGGGTCAAGCATACCTGAAGAAAATAAAGGTCCAAGCAAGTAGATAAAAAGACTTTTCGTTTTCATTAGGCTCACTCTATCGCCCCGTCTGGTGGCGTGGGAGAACTGTAGCACAGGGTGATAGGGCTGACATAGATTAATAATGGCACATAACTTCTGCCTAAGAAGGTCTTGGATATCCACAAAAAAATATGCACCTGCATAAGGTCTCTAGCAGCTCTAGCATGACTATAAAGCTGCCAAAATGCTTTGTGCCCATTTAATGCACTCAATAAATCCACATACTGAAGCTGCTCTATTTTAGGCTGTGCAGTGCACTTCTCTGTTTAACCTGGATGTTAGTTGGCATTCACAGGTAAGAAAGTAAAAAGGTGCATAGAATCTTCTGCCACTTTTCAGAACAAGCAATCACTAGCGAGACAGCAAGTTGGGCAACATTTCCTCTTTTTTTAGATGTGAACTGATATAAATCCTTCACACTAAATGACTGGTGGGATAAAACCACAACCCTTGTGCTGTGAAAAAGGGGCCAAGCTCAACCATTTGAGGAACACTCTGCCATTGCACCTAACTTACCATCTGCTTAGAATCTGTCTGGCTTGGTAGAGCTATCAAGTGACCGCAAGGTGGTTCGTAGCACTCCACTAAACATCAAAAGTTAAAAACAGATAAGGGAGGGGCGTGTGAGCCGACGACCAAGATGGCCGCCTGATAACGGAGCTCCGTGCCTCATCGGACAAATCTTTACCGCCGGAGCCGTTTTTTTTCTTCTTTTTAATGTCGTTCCTCTGAAAACAACCATGGGATGTTTTGGTGAGCATTTTCATCGTTTTTTGGGCTGCCTAGCATATTTCCTGACTCTTTAATTACGTTTTCTTATTTCTCCTCATGAATGCGGCCATTTTGACTAACTTTGCTTACCATTACATTATACTTTTTTTGAATATTTGACTTTCTTTTTTGCGCAAGACTGTTTTTTTTTTTTTTGCTGTTTTGCTAACATATTTTTGGAGTTCCTGTGTCACTTGCTTCCTTATTGAAGGTTTTTTATTTTTATATGGACAAACTAAAGAAAATAAAAGCTCTGTCGCATCAGTCCTCCTCAGCTGACAAACTTTCGCACTTTTTTCAATTGGACACTTCTGCTGCAGCGTCTTCTTCCATCTCAAAGATGTCTTATTTCTGCATCCACTCATAAGAGGGTCAAACAGGACCCACCTTCACCAGTAAAATCTCCCTCGCCAATCTCTCTTGAACTTGTGCATGACGAAATACATGCATTGCGTCCTTTTATTGAAGAAACGAATTCTCGGATACAAAATCTTGATTCTAAGTGGTCTCAAATGGAAGTGAGAGTCTCTGCTTTGGAACAAAGAGTCAGCGACGTGCAGGATGAAACACATAAAAGTATTAGTTTGGAGAAGGAAGTGGCAACCTTGAAGACTCTTACGGAGGATTTGGAAAACAGAAATAGGCGCAATAATCATTGCCTTTATGGATTACCGGAGGGTCTTGAAGGGAGTGACCCAATTTCATTTTTCACCTCATTCTTTCCACATTTGGTGGATCTACCATCTTCTACAGTTCTAAACATCCAAAGAGCGCACCGCATTGGTCATCGTTCTCCGCATTCCTCCACATCTAAACCAAGAGGCGTGATTATTTTCTTTCTTGAATTTACTGACTTATTGAGAATTCTTAACGCAGCGAAAACTAAAAAACTAATTTCTTGGCAGGAAAGTAAAATCTTCATTTCACAGGATGTGTCCAAAGCTACAGCAGACAGGAGGAAAGGGTTTTTGGATCTTCGTCCACAGCTTCGTGACTTGGGAGCTTGTTTTGGATTATTCCATCCATGTTTGTTCAAAGTGACATATCAAAACAAGACCACTTCATTTACCTCTCCTTGTCATGACCACACAAACTTGCCAAGTCAAATCAAAGAAGTGCATGAGAAAAGCAAAGAGATATCCTCAGTGGAGACAGCAAAGCCCAAACTGGAAGAAGGTTTGCAGAGTAATCTTGCGCTTATTTCAAAGGAAGAATCAAGAAGAAAAGATCCAAGATGGCCGCTGTGAGTCCTGAAGGTTAGTTACAGTTCTAGTCTTGCAATCGGTTGGTTGCTTGGTTACGAGCTCTCCAGCTGGAAGCCTTGCACTTCAACTGAGGTCTGACAGGAATCAGCTGTGTGGAGAGAGAGCGCGCTTCAGAACTGAAACTCCTGTGAGGTAAAATTACATTTGAAGATTATATTACACAAAACGGATAAATATTGTCAAGGTTTATTCGAAGAGTTTGATAGTAGACCGTTCCCGTGAAAGTCGGCAAGGCTACAGAGTTAATGTATGATTTATCTTTATGTTTACAAGATTCTTGTTTAAGATATTAAAGTCAAAGAAAAAACGAACTTTAAAAGAGCAAGTATCTACAAATCTCAAGGTTATAAACAAAGGCCAAGTTTAAAGGAGAAACGAACTGTTAACAAATAAGCATTTACAAATTCAATGGTAATAAACCAAAATAGAGTTTAAAAGAGAAACAAACTTAAATAAACAAGCATTTACAACTACAAGTTATCGACAGATGTCGAAGTAAGGAAGGAGAAACTAACTGTAATAAACAAGCATTTACAAATACAAGTTATCAACAAATGTCGAAGTAAGAAAGGAGAAACGAACTTTAATAAACAAGCATTTACAAATACAAGTATTGACAGAAGTCACAATAAGACAGGAGAAATTAAATAACATCAGCTGATTTGAAGAACGCATTATCACCAACTATATATATATATATAGCAACATAAAACCAATCTCTAACAAAGGTTGAGAAGTTCTTCCAGAATCAGTAATAAGCCTTTTTTTAAGAAGAGCTATCATTAATAGAGAGAAGCAAGGCTACAGAGAACTCAGGGTGAGTGAAGAAATAATAGAATTAAAGAGAATTAAGTGTTGAGAGTAGAAAGTGAAAAACTGATGTTGTATGTCCCTAGTAATTGCGACTGTGACTCTTGCAGGTGCTGTATCCAATCTTAGATGTGAAGAGGCAGACTGAGTACTGGCGTTCATCATCTCTGTGGCAGTCTCTCTACCATCCCATTCCCCTTTCCCCCTCCGGGGTACTCAGCACGAAGGATTAATATTCGTTGTGAGTAGCTCGGGTCGGGACTGAGGAGTTATCTTCTTCTTCTGAGGAAATCGAATTGAAGTATCCTGACAGATTGAAGTGCCATCACCCTAATTTTAGGGAAAAAACTGATTTCCTCCTGAGCAGAATGGCAGAAGGAATTGATATAAAAACATTAGCCACCATTTTGGAAGGGTTACAGAAACAATTAAATAACACCATAGAAGAAACAGTCCAAATAAAACAGCGAATAAATGAGTTAGGGAACACCGCTAAGTCAAATGAATCTGTGTTTTCACAAATCCCTAGCCCTTCACAGTCTGCAGGTATATCCACTCAAGTAATTCATGCGGTTTCCCCTATTATTCCTTTGGCTCAACCCGAGCGCTTCGGTGGGGATCCAAATAAGGCGCAGATTTTTCTGACCCAATGCTCATTGCATTTTTTATGTAGACCAGTCATTTTTTCCGAAGACCAGTCCAAAGTGGCATTTATATTGTCTTATCTGACAGGAGATGCGGCCGCATGGTCCATGCCAATAATTTCCAGAAATGATCCTGTTTTATATAATTTCCAAAATTTCAAGGAAGAGTTCTTAAGAATATTTGATCGGCGAACTGCAGCTCAAGCCACTGACAATGACCTACTGGAAATCAGGCAAGGTAATAAAGATCTAGTAGCCTATCTGGCTCATTTCAATAAACTCATTGTAGAGACTGCCTGGCCGGAGTAAAAAAGAGCCGCCCTATTTTATCGTGGACTGAGAGATGAATTGAAAGATGCCTTAGCACAAGTTCCAAATAGACCCACCGAAATTTTGGAGTTAATTGATCTTGTGTTACAGATTGACCACCGGTTAACTGAACATACAGCAGAAAAGAGAAGAGAGTATCGACCATTTCCCCTGAGAATTGATTGTGTAAGAAATGATCATACGAGAGCCGGAGAAGGGATAACGATAGAAGAACCAACGCAAATTGGTTCCATCCGAGGTCCTTTATCTAAGGAAGAAAAAGAGAAAAGAATAGTGAATCAACTATGTTTATATTGCGGTGCATCTGGGCATTTTGTTAAAAACTGTCCCAAGAAACCCAAAGTTCTTCAGTCGGGAAAAGGCCAGCTTCATCAGTAGAGGGAGTTGCCCTGATGAAAGCAGTACCCAAGACAACTCCTTTAGATCAACGAGTGGCGAATACCTTACAAACCGCAGCGCCACATTTGGTACAAACAGTATCAGTTAAGACCCTTGAGAAGGAAATTCAAGGGATCTCAGTTATGATAGACTCTGGAGCTACGGGCAACTTCTGTGATATCAAATATGCTTGTAAAATGGGTATTCGATTTATCAAGAAATCTACTTTGGAAGTAGTAAGAGCTGTGGATGGAACCAATCTTTCTTCAGGACCCATTTCCCATGAGACCGAACCAATTCAGATGCAAGGTTTTGGTGGACATCAGGAGCAGATAATCTTTAATTTGAGAGATGCTCCACAATTTCAACTCATTTTGGGTCTGCCCTGGCTTACAGAACATAATCCACAAATTGATTGGAGCAAAAGAACGATCAAGATGAATTCCTCTTACTGCAAAGAGAATTGCTTTCATGATGGAGTGGAAGTGTCCACCAAGTCCCAAGCGGCCTGTTTATCATCACACTCTTCAATGATCTGTGCACTAAAGACAGCAGAAATCCCAAAAAGAATATGAGGATTTAGTCGCCGTTTTTGATGAAAAGGAGGCTGAGAAATTGCCACCACATCGACCCTACGACTACAAAATTGAACTGGAGCCAGGTGCGATATTGCCATGTAGCAGAATATACGCATTGACCGAAGCAGAGAATCAACATTTAAAGGAGTATTTGGATCAATATCTTGCTAATGGTTTTATTCGTCCTTCTGAATCTCCAGTGTCATCCCCACTATTTTTCATACCAAAGAAGGATGGGAGTCTTCGAACTTGCTTTGATTATCGAGCCCTCAATCAGGTTACCATCAAGAATCGATACCCACTGCCTTTAATGTCAGTTTTATTAGATCAAGTAAGGAATGCTAGAATCTACACCAAATTGGACCTGCGAGGAGCATATCATTTGATTCGAGTGGCTTCAGGGGATGAATGGAAAACCGCTTTTCGGACTCGATACTGATTATTTGAATATCAAGTGATGCCTTATGGATTATGCAATGCTCCCGCTGCCTTCCAGCATTTCGTTAATCATATATTACGAGAATTCCTCGACCGGATTGCCGTGGTTTATATAGATGACATTTTAATCTTTTCCGACAATCTACAGGAGCACATTTCCCATGTTTGATCCATCCTCACAAGGTTGCAAGAAAACCATCTCTATGTAAAATTGGAGAAGTGTGCATTTCATGTGGAACGAGTTGAGTTCTTAGGATTCATTCTGTCACCAGAAGGAGTTAGTATGGATCCTGCCAAGATAAAGACAGTGCAACATTGGCCTTCTCCTTGCAATGTCAAAGAGATCCAGAGTTTCTTGGGGTTCGCTAATTTTTATCAAAGATTCATATCCAATTTTTATCAAACAGTTACACCCATTACTCGATTGTTGAAGAAAGGAGTGAAGTTTGAGTGGACAAAAGAAGCTGAAAATGCTTTTAATTTTTTGAAGAATTCCTTCGTCTCAGCTCCAATCTTGCTCCACCCCAATCCAGATGAGCCATATTATGTGGAGGCAGATGCTTCAGATGTTGCCATAGGAGGTATCCTTTCCCAGCGTCATAAAGATACAGGTCAATTGCATCCAGTGGCCTATTTCTCTCGAAAATTAACACCACCAGAGATAAATTATTCAATTGCGGGTAAGGAGCTATTGGCAGTCAAAGAAACTTTTCATGAGTGGAGGCATTACATTTTGGGAGCTAAGCATAAAGTGACCGTTTACACGGACCACCGAAATTTACAGTTTTTAAAATCAGCTCGAACTCTAACAGCTAGACAACTGCGTTGGTCCCTATATTTTGCAGACTTTGATTTTGTTATCACTTTCAGACCAGGAAAAGTAAATGGGAAGGCAGATGCTCTATCTCGAATTGATACCGATGCAGTTAAAGAGCCTCCAGAAAAAGAATTGATTATTCCACAAGAGAAGTTCATATCTGCTATATTGTATGAAAATTTAACCAAAGAAATTCAAGAAAACTTAACATTCGAAGGAATGCTGAAGTGGTCCAAAGAAGGCCAAGGAAGAGAAATCAAAAAAGGTTTGCCATACTTTAAAGGTGCACTGTATGCTCCGACTGTGGAGCTGCAAGAAAAAAATCTTCAGGTTTATCATGACGATCAATTGGCTGGACACAAAGGAATTCAAAAGACTTAAAATCTAATACAACGAGAATTTTGGTGGCCAAAAATGAAAACTCAGATAAGACAATATGTGATAACTTGTGACAAATGTCAAAGAGGGAAATCAAATAGAACAGCTTCACAAGGTCTGTTAAGACCTTTGCCCACTGCACCCCATGCCTGGCATACTGTTACTATGGATCTTATAGTGGACCTCCCTAGTAGCCAAGGTTTTAACACTATCCTAGTTTTTGTAGACACTTTCACTAAAATGGCGCATTTCATTCCTTTGAAAGAAATCCCTCGAGCCCCACAGGTTGCACAGTTGTTTACACAACACATAGTACGCGCCCATGGTATCCCAAAAATTCTAGTTTCAGACAGGGGGTCCCAATTTGTTTCTCGCTTTTGGAAGGCCTTTAGTAAAAGATTAGGAATTGATTCTCGTTACTCTACCAGTTACCATCCTGAAACCGATGGGCAAACAGAGAGAGTGAATCAAGAGTTAGAACAGTATTTAAGACTCAATTTATTCGATAAAGAGAAGGAATGGCCCGAGTTGATGTGGGCAGCTGAATTTGCTTACAATAATGCTGTTCATTCCACCACTGGGTTCACCCCCTTTTATCTGAACCATGGTAGACATCCTGATGTAATGTTGGGTAAAGAAGATGATTCAGTGCCTGCAGTAGAAGAGATGGTGAGGGATTTGCAGACCATGTTAGTTAGGGCTAGAAAAAACATCATTCAAGCAAAAGACTCATATAAGACTCAGGCTGATAGAAAAAGAAGAGAGAGACCCATTTATTCGAAAGGAGACAAAGTTTGGTTATCCACTCGTCATTTACGTCTCAAAGGAAATCGCAAATTTCAGCCACGATTTATAGGCCCGTTCAAAGTTGACAAGATGATCAATCCAGTGGCAGTTAAATTGCAGTTGCCAGCTCATCTAAAGATACATCCTGTTTTCCATGTCTCCTTGTTAATCAAATTTTAGATTCCAAAATCCGTAATGGCCAGCTTTATTATCTAATTGATTGGAAAGGTTATGGTCCAGAGGAACGATCCTGGGAGCCGCACGAGTATGTACATGCTTCAAGATTAGTGAGAAACTTTCATAGAACCTACCCAAGCAAACCTAAATTGGAGAACTGTTCCTTGAGGGGGAGTACTGTCATGACCACACAAACTTGCCAAGTCAAATCAAAGAAGTGCATGAGAAAAGCAAAGAGATATCCTCAGTGGAGACAGCAAAGCCCAAACTGGAAGAAGGTTTGCAGAGTAATCTTGCGCTTATTTCAAAGGAAGAATCAAGAAGAGAAGATCCAAGATGGCCGCTGTGAGTCCTGAAGGTTAGTTACAGTTCTAGTCTTGCAATCGGTTGGTTGCTAGGTTATGAGCTCTCCAGCTGGAAGCCTTGCACTTCAACTGAGGTCTGACAGGAATCAGCTGTGTGGAGAGAGAGCGCGCTTCAAAACTGAAACTCCTGTGAGGTAAAATTACATTTGAAGATTATATTACACAAAACGGATAAATATTGTCAAGGTTTATTCGAAGAGTTTGATAGTAGACCGTTCCCGTGGAAGTCGGCAAGGCTACAGAGTTAATGTATGAATTAACCTTATGTTTACAAGGTTCTTGCATAAGATATTAAAGTCAAAGAAAAAACGAACTTTAAAAGAGCAAGTATCTACAAATGTCAAGGTTATAAACAAAGGCCAAGTTTAAAGGAGAAACGAACTGTTTACAAATAAGCATTTACAAATTCAATGGTAATAAACCAAAATAGAGTTTAAAAGAGAAACAAACTTAAATAAACAAGCATTTACAACTACAAGTTATCGACAGATGTCGAAGTAAGGAAGGAGAAACTAACTGTAATAAACAAGCATTTACAAATACAAGTTATCAACAAATGTCGAAGTAAGAAAGGAGAAACGAACTTTAATAAACAAGCATTTACAAATACAAGTATTGACAGAAGTCACAATAAGACAGGAGAAATTAAATAACATCAGCTGATTTGAAGAACGCATTATCACCAACTATATATATATATATATAGCAACATAAAACCAATCTCTAACAAAGGTTGAGAAGTTCTTCCAGAATCAGTAATAAGCATTTTTTTAAGAAGAGCTATCATTTATAGAGAGAAGCAAGGCTACAGAGAACTCAGGGTGAATGAAGAAATAATAGAATTAAAGAGAATTAAGTGTTGAGAGTAGAAAGTGAAAAACTGATGTTGTATGTCCCTAGTAATTGCGACTGTGACTCTTGCAGGTGCTGTATCCAATCTAGGATGTGAAGAGGCAGACTGAGTACTGGCGTTCATCATCTCTGTGGCAGTCTCTCTACCATCCCATTCCCCTTTCCCCCTCCGGGGTACTCAGCACGTAGGATTAATATTCGTTGTGAGTAGCTCGGGTCGGGACTGAGGAGTTATCTTCTGAGGAAATCGAATTGAAGTATCCTGACACTCCTGCAGTTCTTTGTGATTTTCTACGAATACACAAATACACTCTACAAATTCTATGGAACAGCTGTTCCTTCTACACGTTGACTATATACGTTTCTTAATTGATTATGCCCTTTCACTATTATTGCGATAGAATTGATGGTCCTTTATATGCAGTTTATACAGTATACTATATTGACGTGACTACAGATCCTTTTTTGTTAATGTATTGTTTTCTTTTCACAGGTTCCTGGTGTTCTATAAACATTATTTTTGCTCGTAACCTTTGTCCGTTGATGCGTTCCGTTCCCTTGCTGTGCCGTCTTCAGTCTGTGCTGTCACCACCCCTCCCCTATTGTTCATTCATCTCAGGTATGTTTTTGCCGTCGTCTTTATTTGACATGTACTGTCTCTTCTTTTTTTCTTGACTACTTTCCATCCTTTTTCCTGCTGTTTTCCCTTTACTCTTCTCTCCTTTTTTTTCAGTTTTCTTTTCCTCTATATGTATTTTCAGTTATTTATGGTACAAGGCCTTTCGTGTACATATATGGTTATGTGACGTAAATTCAGGGTTGTTTCTTGGAATGTCAAAGGTTTTATTAATCCAATCAAAAGGCAGAGAATTTTATCCCACTTATCTAAATATAATCCAGACTTGACGGACTCCGAAGCTACGAAACTCAAAAAAGCTGGGTGGGCAATGTTTTTACTTCACCTTCGTCTACAAAGAAAAATGGTGTAATTGTGCTTTGCCATAAAAAAATTATCAGTTAATGTTATTTGACAAGACTCGGATTCTGATGGTAGGTGGCTCTTTGTGAGGTTTAGTATTAATGGGATTACAATGACTATTGGTAATCTTTATGGTCCAAATAATTCAGATTATCTTTTCTGGCCCACTATCACTAAACAATGTTTGCATTATAATGATGATTTTCTTCTTATTGGAGAGGATTGCAATCAAATTCTTGATCCCTTTATAGATAGGCAATCTGTAATTAAATTTTCTCCCCATAAAATGCATAAACAATTTAAGGCATTTTTCTCACAATGTAATTTAATTGACTCATGGAGAATTTGCAATCCTGATAATAGGGATTTTTCATTTTATTCTCCACCACATGGCTCCTTATCTAGATTTGACCATATTTTTGTTTCTAAATCATTATCCCAAAATCCTATTAACTCCTCCATTGAACCTATGGTAATATCTGATCATGCCCCAGTCATTACAGATTTTGACTTGCTCCCGGTGCATCCCAGGTCCAATAGGTGGCGATTTAATAATTCTTTACTACTTGACTCTAAATTTTCCACTTCCTTTGTTGACTTTGCAGACAAATTTTTTCGATTTAATGAAGATTCTCACGTTTCTCCACAATTGTTATGGGATTCGTTTAAGGCTGCGGCTCATGGTCATATAATAAATTTTGGCCCGTATTTATACTTCGTTTGCGTCGAATTTGCGTCGTTTTTTTCGACGCTAATTCGGCGCAAAACTAACGCCATATTTATACTTTGGCGTTAGACGCGTCTAGCGCCAAAGTATGGGCAAATAGCGTCATTTTTTTGCGTGAACGCCTTCCTTGCGTTAATGAGATGCAAGGAAGGCGTTCCCGTCTAAAAAAATGACGGCGACGCAAATGCGTCGTATTTATACTTCCGGGCAAAAATCACGCCCGGGAGTGGGCGGGTCAAAAAACCCCGCATTTGCGCCACTTTTTAACGCCTGCTCAGGGCAGGCGTTAAGGGGCCTGTGGGCTCAAAATGAGCCCACAGGTGCCCTCCCATGCCCCCAGGGACCCCCCCTGCCACCCTTGCCCACCCCAGGAGGACCCCCAAGGATGGAGGGACCCACCCCAGGGAGATTCAGGTAAGTTCAGGTAAGTATCATTTTTTTTTTTTGGTGGCATAGGGGGGCCTTATTTGTGCCCCCCTACATGCCACTATGCCCAATGACCATGCCCAGGGGACATAAGTCCCCTGGGCATGGCCATTGGGCAAGGGGGCATGACTCCTGTCTTTACTAAGACAGGAGTCATTTAAATGGCGTCTGGGCGTCGAAAAAAATGGCGCAAATCGGGTTGAGGCGATTTTTTTGCCTCAACCTG
The DNA here is from genome assembly GCF_031143425.1 of Pleurodeles waltl. Classification (NCBI taxonomy): domain Eukaryota; kingdom Metazoa; phylum Chordata; class Amphibia; order Caudata; family Salamandridae; genus Pleurodeles; species Pleurodeles waltl. The sequence goes on from NC_090445.1 coordinate 1,070,510,114, forward strand.
ACTTGCCCCATTTTAAGACGCCCTAACGCCATTTTCCCCCTACGCCAGCGCTGCCTGGTCTACGTGGTTTTTTTCCACGCACACCAGGCAGCGCCGGTCTGCTTGCGCCGCCTAACGCCATTCCATAAATACGGCGCCCGCATGGCGCTTCAGAATGGCGTTAGACGGCGCTAAATTTTTTGACGCTAAACTGCGTTAGCGCAGTTTAGCGTCAAAAAGTATAAATATGGGCCTTTGTCTCTAATAAAAAAAAATCTTTCAATGCCCAGCATCAAGCACTACTTCTCAAAATTAAACACTTAGAACATCAGTACTATTCTTCCTCCTCCAATTTTAATATACAAGAACTAATTCAGGCAAAACTGGAATTTAACAAAATCTCAACGGATAATGCTTCCTATTTTCTTCTACGTAGTAGTGCTCAATATTATGGAGGTCGGAATAGAGCGGGGAAGCTTCTGGCTAATTATTTAAAAGTTTGAAAGCAACGCCATAATGTGAAGTTTATTGTTTCAGATACTGGTGAGTCCCTTTTAAAGGATGAAGATATTTTAGCTGAATGTATTAATTATTACCAGACACTTTATACTCCTGAGGCAGTCCCAAACCCCTTACAGATTGACGATTATTTAAAGAATATTCCAAACCCTAATAAGACACTGATTGATGCTACTTCACTTGAAGTAGATATTACTTCGTTAGAAATTTTTAAAGCCCTTCAATCTCTAAAAAAAGGGAAAACCCCTGGTCCGGATGGATTTACAGTGGATTTTTTTTTACATTTTTCGGACCTGTTACTTCCTAAACTTTTTCAACTTTTCCAATTCTTCATAGATTCTGGTTTTACAGGGGGCATATTTCAGGAAGCTTTGATTTGCCTAATTCCAAAGGACGGTAAAGTCATACTTTTTGTAAAAATTTTAGACCAATCTCTCTTCTTAATATAGATTATACAATCTTTGCTAAATTATTAGCCCTACGTCTTGATACCCTTTTACCTGCGATGATAAGTAAGGAACAAACGGGTTTTGTCAAAGGTAGACTTGCTTCTGACAATTCTAGAACATTCTTTTATGTACTCAGCAAGGCTCTCGCTCTGTCGTATTCTCTAGCGGCAATTCCCATAGATGCTGAGAAAGCATTTGACCGCTTAGATTGGTCTTTTCTATTAAAAGCTTTAGCCTGGCATGGTTTAGGGCCTCATTTCATTTCATTTATCTCTTTGCTTTATCAATCTCCAATGGCATCGATATCGGTAAATGGGATATTGTCTAGATATTTTGTATTACGACAAGGTGTACGTCAAGGGTGTCCACTCTCTCCACTCCTATTTATTCTAGCTCTCGAGCCCTTTCTATCAAGTATTAGAATTAACATTAAAATTGAAGGTTTCCAGTATGGCGAGAAACATTAAAAAATTAAAGGCATATGCAGACGATATACTTTTATATATCTCAAACCGTGAGCTCTCGATTCCATCTCTACTTTCGGAAATTGAGGGTTTTTCATGATTTCAGGTTATAAGATAAATTCGGATAAAACTGAAATCCTCCCTTTAACAAAGTTTTGCTTTAAAGCATTGTTTGATATCACTGGTTTTCCCTGGAATTCTTCCAAGATTAAATATTTAGGTATTTGGTTCACTTCATCCATTAAAAAGTCCATTGAAGTAAATATTTCAGAGGCTTTAGAGAAAGTTGATAGATCTATTCTGGCTTGGAATCCCTTATTTTTATCTTGGTGGGGTCGTCTTGATTCCATTAAAATGATGATTTCTCCTAACATATTATCTATCCTATCCATGATTCCGCTTCCTTTACCTGGTACCTTTTTTACACAATTGGACTCCAAATTGTCTAAATTCCTCTGGAACAATAAGAAATCTAGATTTTCTCTTAGTCATCTTCGCCATTCTAAACAGGAGGGAGGAGTCAATTTTCCTGATTTTAGATTGTATCACAAATCCTTTTGTCTGCGCCAAGCTTCTAGGTGGGTCTCCCTGTAAGACTCTAGGTTTACTCCATTATGGTTGGATATTGAGTGTTCTTTTCTTTTACCTTTTTCCCCTAGTGAGGTGGTATCCTTTTCCTATAATATTTCACTTATCTCCTCTCTGCTTCTTAAACATACTTGCTCTCTTCTGCGTTCTCACTATTTACCTCCTTCGGTTTCTTATTCCTCTTTTCTGAATTCCCCTATTTGGCATAATTGTCTTATCACTATTAATAAAAAACCCTTATTTTGGAAATCCTGGCGACAGAGAAATCTAATTTGGGTCAAGGATTTATTCTCCAATAATACTCCACTTTCTTTTTCACAATTCCAACTTCTATTTCATTGTCCCAATTCATTTATGCCTAAATATCTTCTTCTTATTAATATTATTCTTGATGTACTTTTTTCCTTGCCTTCCCCTTCTTCTTCTTCTTCTTCGGAATTACCCTTTTCTTTGTCCTCCTTTCTTATATCATATCCTAAGGCATCAAATATCTATAAACTTTTTCAGTCTCCTGTTTTGACGCGTCATAAATCTAAAATTGAATCTCAATGGGAATTGGATTTGGGATGTACCTGGACTGTTTCCTTTTGGAATAAGGTGTGGCACCGAGCCTATAAAATATCCAGATCAGCTTCTACCACATAATCAAATTTCTTTCTTTATCACAGACTTTATTTTACCCCTTCTACTATAGCAAAATTTTCTGTAACCTCCACTCCAAGTTGCTGGTCCTGCAATAGCCCAAAGGGAGATCTTATGCATATCCTTTTTGAATGTCCTCCTACTGTCTCCTTTTGAAGAAAAGTTTGGTGTCATCTTACCTGCATTTTTCATTTGCAATCCCAATTATCTCCGCTGGTGCTTTTTTTAGGTAGTCTCTCTACTGACATTGTTTCAGATGATGATAATTTAAAATTGTTGGATCTCATGTTAGATTTGGCCTTTCAACAAGTTACTCTCAATTGGAAAAATTCATCCAATATTTCCTATAAAGCTTGGTGGAATAATGTTTGTCACTACCATAGATATTGCTTTCACCTCTTTATGCTGCCCCTCCATAAATAGAGATTTGTACTGGTTACCTTTGACTAATTATCTTAATGCTGTTGCTTGTAATTCTACTAATTGTACATTATCTGAGAATTTTAAGCCACCATGAATTCTTTATTTTCTCTGTTCTTGAGTGAATTTTAACTTAGCTTACATTTATGCTTTTTTGAATATTACTTTCTTATATTTAACTGTTGAAGTTCCTATGCATTTTTCGCATTGTAAATGGTCTTGTCCCATTTTCCTTGTTTCCTCCCCTTTTTCATACTTTAAACTGTTAAACAGCTTTTACAACTCGTTTTTAAATTATATCATTATCATTAAGATAGATATCTTGTATTGTAAGTATATAACCCATATGTATTTTGATTTTAATAAAGCTGATTTACCTTAAAAAAAAAAAAACAGATAAGGGATATCCTGCAGCTGACGTAACCTAGGAAGGAGGCCCCACAGCACTTCTCTTCCATGCAAATCCAGCCGCTCCCAGGCAGTGCGTGCTTCCGTCTCATTCAGGCACTTCCTGATCTCTCATCTGGGCAGTTTCTTTTTATCACATTTCACAACTGGTCCCCTCTCTTCTCAACATTTCTAATCCACTCTCCATCAGACCTGATCTCTTCTACCCTCAGCACGTCCTGGCCTCTCCCCGGTTTTTGCCTCATTTCTTCCCTCCACCTTTCTATTTCCATACTCACTATTAACTATTAGTACTCCTTGATTGCCCATCGCTATCCCTGCTACTGCCTTTCCCCACCCCTCTCCATAACCATCTTTAACTCGTTTTTCATTTTCTTTCTTCTCACCCTCTATAATTTTCTCCCCCTCACTTAGTCTTGGCCCCTTGATATACCTCCAGAAAAAAATTGTTGTCCAGAAATTTTCATTTTTGATTTGTGTTTTTTGGTCATTAGAGAAGCAATTTAGCCTGGGTAGACATTGCTAATCTGGGCCATTTTATTCTGGACAACATTTTAAAAAAAAGGCAAATGTGTTGTCGTGATTATGTAATATTTCCGGAACCATGAGACCTATATACTTTACTTTGGTGCAAAACATAGGTTTTCGGGGTCAAGTAGTCTGATAGAGACATAAAATAACTCCTCAGAGCAACTCTTCTGCCATTTTCTAAAATGATGGCTCCATAATGATGTGGTTTAGCTATTATATTGCTAATTTATTTGAATATTGTTTTTTTTTCAGATTTTCCGTTGATTCAGATTTGTAAACATTAGAGAAGCAGGTGGTAGCAGAGCATTTTACCTCCTGAAAGAATATTGCTAACTGCAAAATCTGAGGACTACTTCAACAAAGAAAAACGTGTCATATGCTAAACTAATCCGAAAGAAAAGCTGCAGCTGGACAGAAAAAAGTTTGAAATACAGACGAAATACACAAAAGATTGAAACTGATGGGTGAAGAGGATCAAATATTTTATCATTGTAGCAACAAGTGTTACAGGTAACATACAATGGAAAAGAGCCAGAATTTGTTTTTTTAAAATAGCAGAAACCAGTGAATCACAACAAGAATCTAAGTCTTCTGAGAAAGCGATGACAACCAAACCCAATACTCATCCACTTAGAAGATCGATGGCTACCCCTCGTCCACCTCCAACAACTGATCACAAAGAAGAGGACCTTCAATGTGTTATCTGTGATTTGCATTTCTTATCTCAGAAGTGAACAAGGCACAGGGTGTAATTCATTCAAAAGACATAATGACAATCCAGGTGATGTTCACTACATTCAGTTCAGAATCAGAAAACCTGAAAACCAAGGGGCATATTTAACACAGTGCAGCACTACTTTTCTTGCACCCCTTAGCACTCCACTAACGCCACCATGTGTGCGTTGTATTCAAAACACGGAGCACCATGAAGGTAGCTAGGGGATTAGCATCATCATTTTTTATGCTAGTCTGGAGCCTTGCAGGATTATAGTAAAAAATGTTGACGCTAATCCTGCAATGCCCATTGAGACCCATTGTAATCAATGGCGTGCCTCCTTTTAACGCCTGCTTTGAGCCCTTAGTTTTCTTAGCGTCATTTTTTCGTCCCCCCTAACGGGAGAACACCCCCTTTGCATACATTATGCCTGGTGCAGGCATTATGTAGGGCAAAGGGTTACAAAGTGTCACAATGCATGAATTGTGCCACTTTGTAAATATGGCGCGGGGATTTTGGCCTCGTTGGGCCACATTAGCGTAAAAAAATGGCACTAATGTGGCACAAGGAGGCGCCATGGGCGCTTAACTATGCCCCCAAGTTCATAGAGTTTGTCAAAAAATTTGAGGAAAAATCTGTACTTTGCAAGTACTGGGGAAATGTCTTACACATGATAGCTCTAGTGAAAAACTTGGTACATGCTGTTTGGAAAGGTGATTGGGAGCTTCATTTGAAGACTGTGGAGTCACTGATTATTGTGTTTAGCTAATTTGATTGCATAAAATACCTGAGATATGAGTTCGGTATTTGGAAAGAGTGAAGAAGCGAGATGTTAAAAAATGATACCTCTACAGGAAATTCACCCAAAGAAGGAGGGAAGCTTCAATGCTGTGGCTTTAGATATGAAACTGGAACAGATGATCTTGAGATCATAGAATAGTTCTAAGGGAATTGTTGGTCAGACACGCAAAAGTAAATATGTTGCTCAACGGCGGCTAGTTTGCCATGAAGTCCTGTCTCTTTGCAATGTTTTCAGAGAGATGACAAATTCAAAATTAATGGACCATCATGAAACTGTTTCTCACCACGAACTTGTGAAAAAGAGAGGGAACTTGCATCCTGTGGACATAACAGTTATGTTCAGTGGCACAGCACTGCTGTGCCACAGACTTAACCGTTACGTCCTGGCTGTGGCCAGCAGGGGGAGCGGTAGTGCTCCTCCCAGTGGCCACCAAACCACACCCCCCACCGGGCAGAGATGGCAGTGGAAGTGCTTCCGCTGCCACCCCCAAGCCTCCCTGTGACATCTGATGACTTCATCAGAACTGGCGGCTTCCAGTGCGCCCAGAGGGGAAACTGATTCATTTCTCTTTGGGAATGGGGGGGATCAGAGAAGCATGAAAGGATGTTTCTCTGAGCATTCCTGCAGCACAATCGCAATATAATTTAGGCCATTTCTGCCCCCGTTGGGAGCAGATCGCCTGTTTTAATTAGGCCCATCTGCCTCCAACGGGAACAGAAACCGCTAGACACCAGAGATTAATTTAATTTTATTTTTTTACATAAGGGTCGCCCCCCAGGGGTGGAATTGTATTTTAGGCCATTTCTGCCCCCTCCGGGGCAGATTGGCCTAATTTTTAATAATAATAATTGTAAGTGGAATGATTGTCAATGAGGAGTTGGTGACTGCAGAGATATTTTCAAAAGGCACGGGCCATATTGTTCAAGAATTTAACAGTAAATTGGAGGAAGCTGACCTTTGTGTTTTGCCACATGTTGAGTGGGCTGTTCGAAATGGTTCCAATCGGGTCATTGTACTGTAAAATGCACAGATGTTATTATTGTGCTACTTAGATTTGTTGCAATGTGCGTAAATCAAGGATTGTCAGAGTTATGGCTATGTTATTGAACAGGCAAAAAAATACTCTTAATCCCACTTCCTATTCTGTACAAGAAACGTGACCCAGAGATGCCCAGTGTTCTTATCAAAGCACATATTCTTATGGGTGGGGACACTATGAGCATGACTGGAACAAAGCTTTGAGCTGTAACTGCAGAACCTGTGAAGTTTCTAAAAGGATTTGCTGAGACCGAGAATGTGACTTTAAAGACATAAAAAAATACCCTGTGCATGTGTGTTAAACGAGATCTGACTGTCACACATTTGATGGTCTTCGGTACAGTGAGTTCAAGAGGTCAATCCCACTAAGTGACCTTCTCCCAACATCATATTCTGAGCATGGGCACATTAACAGAGCGTTCTTCTTTATCAGAAGATGTGCAAATATTTTGGTTCATGCATATGTAGAGAAACATCTGTGTGAATTTGGTTGGAAGATATTGATGGGTTCTAAAACCTACAAACTTTCTAAAGCCTGTACCCACAGAACTTACAGGTACATGTACCTGCAAAACCTGTGCTACAAAGATATGTTCCTGTTGATATGCTCTTTTAAATTGTCAAATTTGTCATATTCAGATCATAAACATTGTTGTGTACATAAAAGGATTAAAAACATTATGGGGGTCATTACGACCCTGGCGGCCGGCGGTAAGTTGGCGATAACACCGCCAACAGGCTGGCGGTGTTCCGTCAGCTATTATGACCGTGGCGCAATAGCCACGGCCATACCGCCGGCCCCTCCACTATAATCCCCAGGGCAGCGGTGCAAGCACCGCTGCCCTGGGGATTATGAGTCCCCGACCGCCAGCCTGTCCGTGGCGGTAAACACCGCCATTGAAAGGCTGGCGGAAAGGGGACTTGGGGTGCCCCTGGGGGCCCCTGCACTGCCCATGCACTTGGCATGGGCAGTGCAGGGGCCCCCAGGCATAGCCCTGTCGCGCATTTCACTGCCAGAAATTGTGCGACGGGTGCTACTGCACCCGCTGCACATCAGCATTGCCGCCGGCTCTATTACGAGCCGGCAGCAATGTTGATGTGACTTTTCCGCTGGCCCTGCGGAAAAGTCATAATAGGGAGCCAGGAATACCGCCGTCAATGGCGGTATTCTGACTCCCGCAGCCTCGGCGGTCTTTTTAAAAGACCGCCGGGGTTGTAATGACCCCCTATATTTGTTCAATTTCTATATATGCCTCTTCTTCTACTATTATAAGCCAGCTTTTGGAAAATGGCAGAAGGGTTGCTCTGAGGAGTTATTTGCGTCTCTGTAAAATTACTTGACTCCCAAAACCTATGTTTTGACACCAAAATGAATTATACCTGTCTCATGGTTCCTGAAATATTACATCATCACTCCACATCCACCATTTTTTAAAATATCGACCAGAAAAATTTGGCCCATATCAGCAACGTCTACCTAAGCTAAATTACTTCTCTAATGATCCAAAAACAAATAAAAAATGAAAATCTCTGGACATTTTTTTATTTGTTTATGGAGGTATATCATGGGGCTGGAATTACACTCTCCCACTTACTTCCCTTCCCTCTTCATCTCCCTCATCATCCCTTTCCCTCTAAGCCTACAGCCTCTGAACTTCGCTTCCTTTGCCCTCTCGCTCTCCCACTTACCTTCAACAACCCCTGTGCCCATTCTTACCCTGCTTCCCCTTGCCCATTCCAGTTTTTGATGACTAGTCACAAGCTCACATTAATTAATTTATTGTTTTTCAAACGTTTAAGGTAATACAAGACTGACTCTCTTCATTTTTGTTACATTGTAAAGTGCAGTGGCACTCTTGGATGAAGTAGCCCTATACTGAATAAACAAGCCAGCCCTTTAGTTTCACTCACAAAGAATATACAGGCACAATAAAAAAGAATCTAGCTAACGAGTCAAGAATTTTCAATTCTATTAAGGAACGGAGGCGAGGATTATGCTTTCTCTTTCTTTACTGAACAAAACCGCAGCCAATGAAATACAAGTAACAGAAAAAACTACACATCCCAGGATGCCTAACATCCTGTCACATGGTCCAATCACTGTCCATAATCTCAACTATGAGTCCTTTGACCTTTGATGTCACTTCCTCTTTCTTTGGTCAATACAGATAATGTCAACTTGAAAACAAAACTTCTTACGCCAACACGAACTCCGAAGGCCTAACATCTATTCTTCCAGGGTAATCTTCTCCTGGCCAACTCGAATCTGGGCATCAGCCGAAACGCACATGAAAAACCAAATTAATCCAACTGAAAAAGGCTTCATGAATTTTTCTGATCAGATCCTGTCAGAATAAAACAGGCAGGTAACATCTCCATAAAACTGAAAAGTCTCAATAAAACCGATGGTTCAATAATAGACAATCAAATGGGAGGGAAACAATAACAATAATCATAATTAAACACAATAATTGGTATATCTTTATTCATTATACATTTTTTATTGGGGGGGATAATCCTCGCCTCCGTGTCCTTAATAGAATTGAAAATTCTTGACGCGTTAGCTAGAATTTTTTTAATTCTATGTCAGGACCGGAGGATCCGATTATGCTAGTTCAAAGCTGTTCCATTACTACAGTAGCTACGTCCAATACCGGTTTGTGATAAAACTTACGAAATGTGTTCTCTGAAGACCAGTCTGCTGCCTTCATAATGTCTTCTAACCGTGAACCCAAGGCAAATGATTTAGAAGCCATAGCTCCTCTCACAGAATGAGCCCCGAATATAGAAGTGTAAATTCCTGCTTCACTCATCAACCATCTGGCCAGAGTGGCTGAAGTCACTGGTTTAAAAGGCTTTTGCAAAGAAATTAATAATTGCCCTTTAGAATTTTGACGAAATTCTTCCGTGACTGCTGATGAAGCAGAAAATGAAGGTTTTGATTTATTAACGCTTAAACGTAGTACTGAAATAATCATGTGTGACTTTAACCGAACTAATAAAGATTGTACGGGGACAAAATGTGCCCTCAGAGTAGTTTGCCAACGTTTATACGCGTGCTTTATATAACATGGTGTATTAGAATTGCACTAATCCGACATAATCATAAACGTGTGCTATGATTTGCTTGTTTGAAATGTTTTAGCTTAACATTACTTTAGCGGAGGCTTTGGCCTAGTTGCCTGGTCTCACGGTTTAGATGCTCGTATTTTTCCACTGTGCTATTAAACGTGTATTTTTGCTTGAAGCTGTACTTTTCCACAGAAACTGTTCACATGCTTATCTTAAAGTTAGTGCCAGCCTGGCATATTTTCTCTTTAATTCAAGGTCGACTTGCAGGTGCGGACAATGGAGGCTCTGAAAGTGAGCTAATTGGGAGACAATGTTGCGATTTGCGTACCCATCTCCAAGGATAATGTATGCTTAAGTAAAAGCTTGAGAACTGTTGTTTTTGATTGGACAATTTGAAGCTAACCTATGAACCCTCCAATGGAGACCCTACTGGATTCGAACTGTTGTCTATAAAACCCAGGTGCACGAGGAGAAAGTAGCCATTACCAGCTCGATACCCGCCATTTTGCAGACTTCGTAGCTATTATGGCCCATTTTGCTGCGACGCCATTTTGAGAGACTTTGATTCTTTCTCTAATCGAGAGAAAGAGGCTTTAAATGATTCTTGCCCTAGAGACTTTAACTTTGATTTGTCCCTTTGCATGAAGTAGTAGTTTTACCTTGCTGCCGTGAGGCATTTGCCCCGTCCACCCCTGCCCCTTTGTCCCGTCCCATGCTGATCAAGAAACGGTACCCATGATGACCGAAGAACGGTACCTGTGAGATGAAGACTTCCTTGTATGCTGATCGTAATTGGTAAATATGAAAGGAAATTGTAAAATTGCATTGTGTTTCTTTTAGGTAACCAACTGCTGATTCTGATAAGGTCCCTAGCTAGGAGTTTTCTAAATTAATGTTGTTAAATTGTTTTTGCATGAAGTCCCACATGCCGATGCTAATTTGAGGTTAGACGAGGATTCCATATGTCGCACGATGCAATTTGAGATCTTGTTATGCTGACTAAATGTATGCCATTAGTTCATTACAGATTATCGTATTAGTGATTTGCATTGCCATTATCGAATGCCTCGTGATTAAAATGCTTCATAGATTGCACTTGTTTCGACGTTATGGACAGCTATTAATGTTCATATATGTTTATCATTTGGTGTTGAGACACATTTATATTGTGCTAGCTTTGTTAATATAGGGAAATAAAATTCACTAACTTTGAATAAACTGGTGTGGTTATTCCTGACTGAAAGGTCAGGGTTCGCCGAAATGTATTCTGGATTAATTGTCAAGTGTTATGTTGATCAAGGTATTGCTTATGTTCGTTATTGATTATTGATTTGATGCGACTGATTGATTAAGAGTACAGAGAGTTCCCACTAAGTCAAAAGATTCATCGGCCTAAAGAGCGTCCGAACACAGGTAAATTATTACTATGGACCGCTCTATCAGTAGATGGTAGCAGAGGATGGTTTCGTCTTTTGGGACCCTGTACTCTTAAAGTACATGGTGTTGAATTAACGGTTACGCATTTTGAAACCCCCATTCGAGAAGTTGAATTAGATTTTTCTTGGATAAAACGGATTGACAAGATGATGATGGGCTAGGTCCACCGCGACTTTCCCGGGATCTCGGAGCTTGCGAATGGAGAGAACGGAGGTGTGGAATCAGCGTTGGCGGTACTAGTGATGGTATGAGTGAAGTTAGGGTTTTGCGCTTGCACAGCTTATTGCCGCAGGGTGTGTGAAAAGGTTGCAAGGATTTTTTTTTTTTCTTTTTAAGGATAGCGGAGGTGCGACTCCGAGTGTAGAAGTAGAGAAGTCGTCAAACTTCATAGAGATAGCGGAGGTGCGGCTCCGAGTGTGAGAGTAGGGAAGTCGTCGAACTTCATGTGCGTGTGGCGCTTTGTGCATAAAAAGGTCCACGTGGTTGTTGTTGTTGAGACGGGCCCTGCGAGGTCAAGAGACTCCGGAGTATGTTGATCTATGTTGTGGTCTGGGCGGTTTAGTAGGTTGATCGGGCGTGGTCAACAAGTCGGTACGTGTGTTAGGGAGTGAAAGAAACTTCGACTTCGGGCTTTGACAAAATTCTAAGTGCACTAGAATAGATCATTGACAAGTTGAGAGTAGGTCTGCGGGTCAGATTTGCTTGCGAATGTGGGGACTGAGAAAGACGGAATAGCGGCCGAGGCTAGTGAAAGGTCCCGAGGCTAGTGAAAGGTCCCTAAGGTCCTGAAGCGATTGTGTTACCCTTCCTGTAGTAAACCGACAGATCTGTTTTATTTTTGGTAGCTCGCGATACATGCAAAGGTTGTTACGAGAGGAGGTGAGTGACGGAAGACTAGCCGCGAGGCTTTGTCAGCCGCAGTGTGTGTGAGTGTGACGTCACTAGGAGCCGCGCTGGGATAGGTTGGTTAAAGAGAAGGGTCGCGCACGGATTGGATGCAGTCCGTGGGACTCGATTGGAAGGGGAAAGGCAGGTGAAGAGTATTCCGGGAATTAAAGTCACCTATTGATTACAATTTTTGTGGAATTAAAGTCACCTATTGATTATAAACTTGGTTAAATAAAAGACGAGAAAAATGAAATTCTTTAAAGCATTCAGGAGCGCGATGAAGGGGGAGTCTTACATTAAAGCGAGCGTAGGAGAGGAGACGCCGCCCGAGGGTACACCAGCTTACATTGTAATGGAAGAGAAGGGGGTAGCTCCGTGTCTTTGGCTAAAGCAATGGCACAAGTTGACAGAGAAACATGGTAGCGTAGCGTTCCCGATACATGGGACATTCAATATAAGGATTCTAGAGAATTTGAGATTCACGATGTATGACATGAAGGTGCCTCCAAGGCCAGCACAGTTTGAGGCTCTAGCAATTTGGGAACTAATGGCCAGACAGCAACAGCAAAAGAAGTTCGAGACCAGAATGAGGAAGGTAGAAAAGACACTAGCGGATGCTAGGTGGGATAATGCACAGAAGGTGTGGAGATCAGATGTATTACAGGGGATAAAATTGTTTCCAGCAATTACTAAGGAAGGAGAGGAGACAGGGAAGAAAGCTACCTGTAAGACAGACAGGAAGTGTTCCAAGGATAGAGAGGACGAGGAAAAGTTGAGAAGAGAAGAGGAGTTAGAGGATGAGGAGTTGATAATGCAATTGCTGAACGACCGTCCACCGCCTTATGCAGAGAATGGACAAGGTCCAAGTACCAGTTCTGCCCCTCCGGCACCGGTACAGAACAGTGAAACCCAGAGTTCAGGAGCGTCATCGGGATCTAAGGACCCGAGTCTGCTGTTCACCCCGCAGATACCGCAGGTTAGGAGAATATATCCAGATGTGCCCGTGTTGAAACCAGCAGAAAATTATCAGCCGCAGATGCCAGGGTACTACAACAGTGATAACAGTGCAGGAATGATTCTAGATCCAACCGTAAGGAGAGTACAGAATGGTTACAACCCAACAATGGCACAAGCTGAATCAACTCAGTTTTTGATGCCTCAAAAGCAGATGCAGGGAGGAAACGCACATGCTCAAATGACGGGGAGCCAGATGGGCATGCCGGCAATGATGACCCATGGTGTGGGAATGAACATGCCTCAGAACATGGGGAATGGACAGAACCCAGACGCGATATCACTACCCATTACTGTAGGTCCACCGGTACCTCTGTATAGTCAGCCTAACCTGGGTCTGAGCAGTCAGGGATCAATGCTGCAGAATGGGACAGAGAGGAGGTGCATAGAAAACACCCCAGGGATAACTCCGATAGCGACTCAGCCAAATGGGTCTGGATCCTTGATGGAGTTTAGTCCCATATGTGCTCAGTCAACACTGGTGAGGTCGAGCCCCCCACTGATAATACCCCTAACATCGAACACTGAAAAGTTGCCGCAACCATCGATGGCAGTCGATGTGAACGCTACCCTGATGGGGGTGAATGCGCAACAGCTGACACAGTGGTTCAACAGTCTGAATTCCACACAAAATTCAGCTAGTGGGAAAGGAGAAGACTATATGAATAGGGTCAGGTTGAACATGGAAGCACAAGAATTGGTGGAAGGGACTATGGGTGTGAACAGGTTAGAGTCCTACACGGAAGAAGAGCTGAGGTATCTATGTCCCAGGATTACGAAGGAAGTGAACAAGGTACATAAGAGTCTGCAAGAAGCAGCTGACAGAAACGGGGTTGACATAGACAAGATGAAACACTTGAGCAGGAGCTACAGGTTAGATTTTGGGACCACAGACTTTGAACACATGAGGTCAGCAGGCATGAAGACCCACCTTAGAGAATTGCTGCAGAGTGCACAAGTGTGGAGGTGCTTAGACAAGTGGGAAAGCAGATGGGTAAAGAGGAAGGAAAAGAGGAGGGACAGTGCTACAGAGCACAATGAGAAAAGACCGCAGAGTAGTGATACAGTAACAATGTTACCAATGAGGGAGACAGCAGGGGGAAAATTAGTACATGTACCATGACACAGAAGCGACATTCAGTCTTTTACGGACGATTTTCCCAAACTGAGAGAGAAACCAATTGAATGGTACTAACAGACTGATAGGTTTATGAAGCTTGCAAAATGTCTCTGGGAAGACCTGAACACTCTCTTTGAGATTGTGGTTCCGGCAGATTTGTGGGAGGATTGCAAAAGAGCTGTAGGTTGGCCGACAAGTGAACCAGAGAGGGACAGGGAGACAGGTGCACCATCACCTTTGGTGATGAGCTTGTACTAGAAGGTGATTTAGCATTTGAAGACTAAGGTACCCGCGAAGAATGTGGATTGGCAGAAGATTGATCGAACTGCCCAAGAGGCCAAAGAATCGATTCATAGTTACTATGAGAGGTTGTTGAAGGCGTTCAAGAATTACAGTGGCACGGAAACAATTGAGGCGAAGGACATGCTCCATTTCGTGTTCAGAGTTGTGGAAGGGCTGAGACCAGAAATAAGTCAAATGATAAAGTCGCATTTGATTTGTTGGCAGTCGAAACCAATTGATGAGGTGTTGAATTATGCGAAATACTGTAGCGACGAAATTGAAGTGAAACAGAAAAGGTTGAAAGAGAAGGTGATGATGATGCAGCTTAAGGCAGCTCAGACAGGTCTGCAGGGTTTGCAAGGGATGCAAGGGTTCCAACAGCAGGTACCGCAACAGCAGCTGCAGTTGCAGGGAAACATGGCGTTTCAGCCACAGGCCAGAGGCAGAGGCAGAGGAGGTTTTGTGAATAATGGTCCGGATTTGAACACTGTTGTGATGGGTGTGCAGGCAATGAAGAAAGTGATGCCGTGTCACGTGTGCGGAATTGTAGGACATTGGAAACGCGAGTGCCCGATGGTGGTGCAGGAAGGTGCGGGTGCAGGTGCAGGTGCAGGTGTTGGTCAGCAAAACAATGATGTCAATGCATTTCAAACAATGAGGGGACCGAAATTGAGAGGTCCAAGCCCAAATTTTCAGACCGTAAATCAATTGCAGGGATTACAACCTATGCAGCCGCAGCAAACGCAGATGCCTCGTATGCAGATGACGCAAATGCAGCCGGTGCAACAGCAGTTACCTATGGTACCTAATCAGCAAATGCAAATACCATTGGCACCAATGAGTCAGCAGCAAGTGATGGTTCCTCCACAGGTCTCGGGTCAGGTAATGAGTACAAATGGCACAGTACAACAGTTCCCATTACACAATGAGAGTGGAATAAACAACGTATGGGAGAGTGAGAGTTCAGGAGAAGAAGGAGATTGTGTGCTTGCGGCATCCTTGGAAGTTGATCAAAGGGGTCCGTACGTAGAAGGAAGAGTAATGGGTCACCGTGTCTCATTTTTGGTGGACACAGGAGCCACACGTTCAACTGTCAAGAGTAGTGAAGTACCAAATTTGCCACTCTCAGGGAGAACAGTTCAAGTGGTGGGAGTAGCAAACAGACACCTGACGAACCCAATAACAGATCCGGTGCCAGTCAGCATCGGTAACTATCAAGGGGTGCATCAGTTTGTGGTATGTGACTCAAGCCCGATAGCACTATTAGGAAGAGACCTATTGTGCAAATTGGGTTGTTCGATCATGTGTTCGAACGAAGGAATAACAATCCAGACGAGCAGTGACGGGGAAGAAGAGGACAGTGTAGAGGGGGATGAGGTGGAAACTGTAGATGAAGAGTATCCTCTGATTTGTCTTTTCCCGATGATAACTGAAGAAGATATCCCAGCTGAATTACGGGAAACAGTCGGAAAGGAAGTGTGGGACATGACAGGGAAAGAGGTGGGATTGATGAAAGGAGTAGAACCAGTGAAAGTGGCTGTAAAGCCCAATGCAATCTTTCCCCAGACCCCACAATACCACATGCCACAAGATACCCTCATGAAAGTTGCTCAACTCATTGACGAATTTGTAAAACAAGGGGTACTGAAAGAAGTGTTAAGCAGCCCATGTAATTCACCAATAATGGGATTAATAAAGCCGAGTGGAAAGGTCCGACTCGTGCAGGATTTGAGGAAAATAAATGACATCATAGTCAAGTGCTGCCCTGTCGTACCGAATCCAGCTGTGATAATGTTTCAAATTCCTTGCGATGCTGAATGGTTCTCAGTCATCGATTTGTCACAGGCATTCTTTTCTGTGCCTCTTCATGAGGACAGCCAATTCCTCTTTTGTTTCAAATTCCTAGACAGAGTGTACAGTTGGTGTCGAATTCCTCAAGGGTTTTCTGAGTCACCGTCGATATTCAATCAGATTCTAAAGAAAGATTTGGAAGCATTAGAATTGCCATTCGAGTCAACCCTAGTACAGTACATTGATGACTTACTGGTTGCATCAAAGACAGAAAGTGGCTGCACAGCCGATACCATTGCTCTGTTGAATCATTTGGGAAGGAATGGACATAAAGTGTCCCCCTCCAAGTTGCAGTTCTGTCAGAAGAAAGTGAAATACTTGGGTCACCAGATAGAGAAAGGGTCACGGAGAATAATGAAGGAAAGAATAAGAAGCGTACTACAAATGAGTCCACCAAAGACAAGGAGGGAGGTGAGGAAGTTTTTGGGAATGGTGGGATACTGTCGCCAGTGGATTCCCAACTTCTCGACTCTAGCAAAGCCTTTACTGAAATTGACCCAGAGGGATGCCTTGGATGAAATTGAGCTGAAAGGAGATGAGATGGATGCTTTTGTTGAACTGAAAGAATGCATGTGTAGGGCTCCAGCTTTAGGTATGCCTGATTACACGAAGCCTTTCACATTGTTTTGTCATGAACGTGATGCATGTTCTCTGTCTGTCTTGACTCAAGCCCATGGTGGCGTAAACAGACCAGTAGCGTATTTTTCAGCTACTTTGGATCCGGTCGCAGCAGCACTCCCAGGGTGTTTGCGCGCCGTAGCAGCAGTTGGTATCAGCCTCACTCAGAGTGAAGGAATAGTGATGGGACACCCAGTAACAGTCATGGTCCCTCACTCAGTTGAGATACTTTTGACCCGCTCCCGAACGCAGCACATGACAGGAGCAAGACTCACAAGGTATGAAACGATAATTCTGGGCTCACCGAATGTGCAGCTGAAAAGGTGCACTACGTTGAATCCAGCAACCTTGCTTCCTGGAGAAAATGCCGAAATTGAGAACGCTGAAGACGTCGAGCATGACTGCCTTCAGGTGACTGAATTTTGCACAAAACCTCGACCGGACATCAAGGATATTAAACTTGATGAAAATGACCAAATTCTTTTTGTTGATGGTTCATGTCTAAGAGACGGGATGGGGATTTTGAAAGCAGGATATGCTGTATGTACTGTAACAGGAGTCTTGGAAGCGGGATGGCTTCAAGGAGTCTATTCTGCACAAGTAGCAGAACTTGTAGCCCTTACAAGAGCATGTCAACTGTCTGCATTGATGAAAGTCACCATTTACACTGATAGTCAATACGGGTTTGGGATTGTGCACGACTTTGGACAACTATGGTCACAGAGAGGTTTCCTGACTTCTTCAGGATCCCCAGTGAAGAACGGGGAGAGGATAAGGGAATTGTTACACGCTATTCAAGTGCCAGCCGAAGTTGCAGTGGTAAAGTGCAGTGCTCACACGAAAGGACAGGACTATGTTTCTCTGGGAAATGCATATGCGGATCAAGTCGCAAGATTTTGTGCCTTGAACTGTATATTACTGAGAGACGAATGGAATACGATAAATGAGCCAGAACTCGAACCAGCTGAAGCATTTGCCTTGAAGGTTGTAGATACAATAGATGAACTAAAAGTATTACAAAATAATGTCAGGGAGGATGAAAGAGATTCCTGGATTAAATCACAATGTATAAAGAGACCAGATGAGTTATGTGTTTCACATGAGGGAAAGTTTGTTTTGCCAAATAGTCTCTTATCACAGCTTGCGCAGTTCTATCATGGGCAAGCTCACCTAGGGAGAGATGCCATGATAAGATTGTTCAAAACTGACTGGTTTAACCCCAGATTTCGTCAAGCTGCAGAAGCAGTTTGCCATCGATGTGTCACTTGCCAGCAGATGAACCCAGGAAAGGGAACGGTTGTGAACGCGAGTCACATTGGTAGGGCAAGCGGGCCTTTTAGTCGAATGCAGATGGATTTCATTGAGATGCCTGTGCATGGGGGTCTGAAATATGTGTTGGTGATTGTGTGCATTTTTAGTCACTGGATTGAAGCATACCCCACACGTAGAAACGACAGCCTTACAGTTGCCAAGCTATTGTTGAGGGAGTTGATACCACGTTTCGGATTCCCGATCTCTTTAGAATCAGATAGGGGAAGTCACTTCAATAACGAAGTGATAAAATTACTTTGCGAAGCGCTGAACATTGAGCAAAAGCTGCACTGTAGCTATCGCCCTGAAGCCTCAGGACTGGTGGAGCAGATGAATGGTACGCTGAAATCGAGAATGGCAAAAATATGTGCATCGACAAATTTGAAATGGCCTGACGCATTGCCCTTAGCGCTAATGTCAATGAGAAACACTCCTGATAGAAAGACTGGATTGTCTCCGCATGAAATTCTCATGGGCAGGGCTATGAGACTTCCTGCAGTTCCCGCAAACATGCTTTTGAATATTACAGATGATATGGTGTTAGACTACTGCAAAGGACTGGCTGACGTGGTTCGCTCTTTCTCTCACCAGGTGGAAGCGACCACCTTGCCACCGATCCAAGGTCCAGGACACGCACTGAAAGCAGGTGACTGGGTCGTGGTAAAGAAGCACGTGAGAAAGTCGTGTCTGGAACCCCGTTGGAAAGGCCCTTTCCAAGTGATCCTGACGACAACTACCGCTGTGAAGTGTGCGGGGGTTCCCAACTGGATTCACGCCAGTCACACAAAGAAGATGTTGTGTCCCACAGATGAGGAAGTTGAAGCGCTGAAACTACCAGTGCCTGATAAAACAGCGCTGAGTGCTGAGACAGAACAAAACCGAACTGAAGGCGAGCAGGCAGAAACGGGAGAGAAAGAGATATTCTCTGACGACGAAGACACCAACTCGCTTGGGGGAGACCAAGGAGAAAGTTCAGACAGCGACGAAGCAGCTGAAGGTGACAAAGAACCTGAAGCAGCTGAGGGTAGCAAAAAGCCTGAAGCAGCTGAAGGTGACAAGGAGCCTGAAGCAGCTGAAAGTGATAAAGAGCCTGAAGAAAGTAACGGTGACGAAGGGCTCGAAAAAGGTGAAAAAGCAGGAGAGCCTGATCAGAGGAGGGCTTTCCCAGAAACAGATGATACAGAAAAAGAAAAAGAGAACGTGATTGATTCCCCAGAAGGAGGGAACGAGGCAGAACAGAACGAAAAGGTTCAAGCTTCCACAGAAAAGACAGCAGGTCCATCAAATGGACATGGTGCAAAGAGAAGACTAAGTATCTCACCAATAAAAGAAAAGGGTAAAGAAAGTTTGGGCGACGGAGGAAGGCCAAAAGTGAAAGAGAAAAGAAAGGAAGTGACGGTTGTGGAACAATCGTCAAGTGAAGAAAAAGACTTGACAAAAGAGGAAAGTGCCAGCGAAGCAGAGTCGAAAAGGGAAGCAAAATTGAAAAGGAAAAGGATACCAAACAGGAGATATTCCGGTCCTGAATGGGCATATGCAGTCAATGACGATTGGACTGACGAGTTTGTATCTCTAAGCATCGAGAACGAAGAAGAAGAAGAGATACCAATAGAAAAGAAAAGTTTCATAGACTCTGTCGATTGAAAGAGTAGTAAATGATATTGCTTGCTACAATTTAACGTGAAAGAAACAACCAGCTGAGACATTGTTAAACCGGACGAGACTTGCTAAACTGATAAAGACTGAGTTATTGCCGAATTGAGACAAATGCTGCTAACCGATAAGTGGCTGGCCTTTTGAAGAAGACGGTGTGAACATTGCGCTCGTTCAGCTTTGTAACTGAATTGCTAAGTAGTTTCATTTATAGGTGCTTCTAGCTCTCTGATTCTATACAGATCATGACTAGGTACGCTACGCAAAATAATAGAAAGAGATATTGTAAATATGTGTGTATAGGTTTGGTAATTACATGTGTAATAATAATAATGGCAATTGTGTTTGGAATGCATGGGAAGGGTGAAAGTGAGAATATCGAGGCTTCTACTATTGCTCCTGTTACTGTCACTGAACTAACCCCATTGAAAAGACTAGCATTGGATGAGAGGCTCTTGCACGATAAGAAAGAGCTTTCGTATAACGTTTTCTATCGCTTGCTAACAGAGTATGTTGAGACTATGGATGCGAAAGATTGTTATGTGTGTACACAGATACCGACATCAGTAAGGGAAGGGGTAACTTATCACCACATGCCTCTTACATATGGGATTACATGTAGTATAGTGATGTCTAGGTTTTATGGTCAAACTAACATACAGTATTTTTACTCGAATTATGATGTTACCTTTGCTTATGTTCCTATAATAGCACAGCTAAGCCAGATTGCTAAAGATTGGGATGCTAAAATAATGAGGGAATTTTTCGAGCCAATGCAACCTTTTGAAACGGCTCATGCTCATAGGGAGAACCTTACTTGCTCAGTCTCTGCTGTAGAAATAAGCTTTTTAGATCGCACAGATGATAGAAGGGCACAAATGAAGGCGAAATTAGAAAAAGAGCTACATAAGAGGACTTCAGTAGATAATTATGATTTTGCTGCTATAAAGACACAAGGGAAAATAGCTTTAGATGCTTGGCATGTAGGGAAATTTTGTATATATCGAGGTGAATCTTATTATGACAATATTTTTGTAGGAGCGAGTGAGTGTAAACATACGTTTATTTTTAAGGCCAAATGGACATTCATGATGAACGGACTTGACCCTGTCATTCCAGGTGTATATTACATTTGTGGGCATAATGCCTATTATCGTCTTCCAAAGGGATGGTGGGGGAGATGTTATTTGGGTATAGTGTTCCCAAAGGTTTATCAACTGGATGACGTATCGATGATTCAAAAGACATCTGGATCCCATCGTATCCAGAAGAGAGAGACCGCAGCTGCTGTGGTAGGTGATATATTTGGAGCCATGATTCCTTCATTGGGAGTTGTGTTGAATTCCATCAAAATAAGAAAGTTGTCTACTATAGTGGATAACATGCTGACAAAGTTTTCAGGTGCTATAATCCTGATAGATGCCGAACTTGCAGCGGAAAGAGCCATGACTCTTCAAAATAGGCTTGCTTTAGACATTCTTTTAGCAAAGGATGGAGGCGTTTGCAAAATGATTGGTGCCCGACACTGTTGTACCTATATACCCGATAATAGTGTGAAAATTAAAACTATGCTTGCTAATCTAACAAAAGAAAGTGCAGATTTGAAGGAACTGAAAGAACCAGGAGCGTGGGAGAAGGTTGGAAAAGGACTTGCTTCAGTGGGACATTGGATTGGGGGAATTTGGAATGGAATATTATTGAAAATAATAGAAGGAATATTAATAGTAATAATTTGTGTGTTTGGAATTTGGGGAATAAAAAGGGGAATAATAATGATTATGGAAAGAATTAAAAGAAGAAAGGAAGAGAAAATAATGAAAAGAATGGCAGAAGAATACAAAGCGCAAACTAGGGGAACTAAAAGGAAAAGGGAACTGACAGAATTTTAATGGAATAAAATTTGTGGGCATGATTTGTGTGATGACAAGTAGTCATCAGAGGAGGGATTGATGAAGCAGAAAATGAAGGTTTTGATTTATTAACGCTTAATCGTAGTACTGAAATAATCATGTGTGACTTTAACCGAACTAATAAAGATTGTACGGGGACAAAATGTGCCCTCAGAGTAGTTTGCCAACGTTTATACGCGTGCTTTTTAATAACATTGTGTATTAGAATTGCACTAATCCGACATAATCATAAACGTGTGCTATGATTTGCTTGTTTGAAATGTTTTAGCTTAACATTACTTTAGCGGAGGCTTTGGCCTATTTGCCTGGTCCCACGGTTTAGATGCTCGTATTTTTCCACTGTGCTATTAAACGTGTATTTTTGCTTGAAGCTGTACTTTTCCACAGAAACTGTTCACATGCTTATCTTAAAGTTAGTGCCAGCCTGGCATATTTTCTCTTTAATTCAAGGTCGACTTGCAGGTGCGGACAATGGAGGCTCTGAAAGTGAGCTAATTGGGAGACAATGTTGCGATTTGCGTACCCATCTCCAAGGATAATGTATGCTTAAGTAAAAGCTTGAGAACTGTTGTTTTTGATTGGACAATTTGAAGCTAACCTATGAACCCTCCAATGGAGACCCTACTGGATTCGAACTGTTGTCTATAAAACCCAGGTGCACGAGGAGAAAGTAGCCATTACCAGCTCGATACCCGCCATTTTGCAGACTTCGTAGCTATTATGGCCCATTTTGCTGCGACGCCATTTTGAGAGACTTTGATTCTTTCTCTAATCGAGAGAAAGAGGCTTTAAATGATTCTTGCCCTAGAGACTTTAACTTTGATTTGTCCCTTTGCATGGAGTAGTAGTTTTACCTTGCTGCCGTGAGGCATTTGCCCCGTCCACCCCTGCCCCTTTGTCCCGTCCCATGCTGATCAAGAAACGGTACCCATGATGACCGAAGAACGGTACCTGTGAGATGAAGACTTCCTTGTATGCTGATCGTAATTGGTAAATATGAAAGGAAATTGTAAAATTGCATTGTGTTTCTTTTAGGTAACCAACTGCTGATTCTGATAAGGTCCCTAGCTAGGAGTTTTCTAAATTAATGTTGTTAAATTGTTTTTGCATGAAGTCCCACATGCCGATGCTAATTTGAGGTTAGACGAGGATTCCATATGTCGCACGATGCAATTTGAGATCTTGTTATGCTGACTAAATGTATGCCATTAGTTCATTACAGATTATCGTATTAGTGATTTGCATTGCCATTATCGAATGCCTCGTGATTCAAATGCTTCATAGATTGCACTTGTTTCGACGTTATGGACAGCTATTAATGTTCATATATGTTTATCATTTGGTGTTGAGACACATTTATATTGTGCTAGCTTTGTTAATATAGGGAAATAAAATTCACTAACTTTGAATAAACTGGTGTGGTTATTCCTGACTGAAAGGTCAGGGTTCGCCGAAATGTATTCTGGATTAATTGTCAAGTGTTATGTTGATCAAGGTATTGCTTATGTTCGTTATTGATTATTGATTTGATGCGACTGATTGATTAAGAGTACAGAGAGTTCCCACTAAGTCAAAAGATTCATCGGCCTGAAGAGCGTCCGAACACAGGTAAATTATTACTACGGACCGCTCTATCACTGCTTCATAATCTTTTAAACATTGGACTACACACAATTTTGAATTTTCTGTATAAATAGGGTAAGATACTGACCTGTAATTAGCTTTAGTTCTTCTTGTCACAGCAAAAGTGACCCCTTCTGGGGAAAAAACTCTACCAGCTAGATCTAGAGCTCTGACGTCTGAAACCATCTTGCAAGAGATAAGGCATAAGAGCATGGTTAGTTTAGCCGAGAGCTGTTTGCGCGATAAATACCTGTTGGTAGGCCAAGAATCCCAAAATTTTAGAATAATGTTAACATCCCATAAAACAGAATATTTCACTTGAGGAGGTTTGGCAAGACGTATACCTCTTAAAAGTTTGCAAACTAATGGATGTTCACCAACGGGTTTACCTTCAAGATGTGCGTGTCCCGCTGATATAGCTGATCTAAAGTTATTAATTGTCCGGTAAGCCAAACCCGAACTTGCTAGCTCTGCCAAAAAATTAATAATCATACGAAGGTGTGTTTCCAATGGATTGGCACCCCGTCCATCACACCAACTAGACCATCTGCGCCAAGCTGAGTCATATCTTTTATGTGTACTACCGGCCCATTCCTGTTTAATGAACTCCGCAGCTTGCTCCGAAACATCTGGGGTACTCCATCTCGCCCTGAAATTAACCAGGCGAGAAGGACCAACTTCCCTGACAAGACCAGAGGATGTTGAAGGCCCTCTGGGCTCAACAGAAGATTCAGCCGAGGTGGAATCAGAAGAGGAGAGGCACAAGCTAAATGAAGAGCTATAGGGAACCAAGGCTGTGCTCTCCAAAACGGGGTCACCAGGACAATTTCTGTCTTCTGTCTCCTTACTTGAGACAAGACCCTGGCAATCATCAGGAATGGAGGGAAGGCATACCCTCGAAACTGGGACCAATCCTGAAGAAAGGCATCGGTCGTTAGCGCATAAGGGTCTGGACGCCAACTGAAGAATTTTGGAAGCTGGCAATTGATCCTCGAGGCAAAGAGATCTATCTCGCAACTGCCCCATTCCTTGATTATCTGTGAGAAGATCAGAGGATTCAATTTCCAATCGCTGAAATCCGAGAGGTATCTGGAATTCCAGTCTGCTATGACATTCTGATCTCCAGGGAGGTATTCCGCTATGACAACTAAGCGTTGGGTTAGGCAATAATGCCAGAAATCCTTGGCAATCTCCGCTAGAATTCTGGACTTCGTGCCTCCTAGTTTGTTGACATATCTTACAGCTGAGACATTGTCCATCCGTAAGAGTATGCAACAATCTGTTTTCTGAGGGGAGAGACTCTTTATGGCAAAAGATCCCGCTAGAAGTTCCAGGCAATTGATATGTAGAATCTGCTCCCATTCTGACCATCTGCCCCCGTCACTAGGGAGTTGCAGCGTGCCCCCCAACCCCATCTGCTGGCATCGGTTTCTATCACCACTTCCGGGTGAGACCCGAAAATTGCCCTGCCGTTCCAAGCCTCCATGTGGTGAAGCCACCACTGGATCTCTGAGCGTACTTCGGCAGTCAAGGGGATTAATTCTGAATAACTCAGACCCTGTTGTAGATGTCTGATATTGAGCCTTTGAAGTGCTCGGTAGTGTAAGGGAGCGGGAAAGATCGCCTGAATATATGAAGCTAATAGGCCCACTATTCTGGCAATATTCCTCAGAGAGACGGTCTGTTTGGCTAAAACTGATCTCAATTCCCTCTTGATGTTGCGGATCTTCTGAGAGGGAAGAATGAATTGACAAGAAATGGAGTTAATCTGGAATCCCAGGAACTCCATCATTTGAGAGGGTATCAATAAAGACTTCTGCACATTGATGAGAAAACCCAAATCCTGCAGAGGATTGATGGTCCAAACCAGGTGAGATAAGAGAACTTGAGGGGATTGGGCCATCAACAAAATGTCGACCAGATATATAATCAGTCTGACACCTTTGGCTCTGAGCCATTCCATCACAGGTCTCAGAAGCTTCGTGAAGCACCACGGGGCTGACGACAGACCGAATGGAAGGGCTAGAAACTCCAAGTACTGTCCCTTCCATTGCAATTGTAGAAACCTCCTGTGAGGTGGAAAAATTGGGATCGACAGATATGCATCTTTTAGGTCCAGACGAACCATCCAATCTCCTTCTAAAAGGATGTCCCTTAACATATGGATACCTTCCATTTTGAAGTGTCTGTAAAGGATCCACTGATTGAAATCTTTCAGGTTCAGGACTAATCCGTGACCTCCTCCTTTCTTGTCTACTACAAAAATAGGGCTGATAAAACCGTAAGGATGAGGGGAGGCAAACTGGATGGCTCCTTTGGCTAAAAGAGCTTGTACTTCTAAGTCTATAAAATTTTGATTTGCTAGGGAAAAACACATTTGTACAGGGGGAAGGAGCTGTTGGGGAGTGCTGATAAACTCCAAGTGAAAACCTTCTACTGTATGGAGGATCCAAGGATCTCCTGAAATTCGCTTCCAATTTGACAGGCATAGTGCTACGCTGCCCCCAAGTTTGACCTGAGAAAAATGAATAATGCTTACCTGTGAAACTTGAGTCCTGAATGGCTCCTTGTTGCCCTCTGCGTTGACCTCTACGGAAGCGGGGACGTCCTCCTCTAGAACGTGTGGGGTAGAAGGTGGCGTCTTGATCTCCGTACCAGCCACCTCTACCTCTTGGATAATAGTTCTGGGGACTATTGTAAGTTCCTCGGCTGGGCATACGTCCCCCGTAACGACCGGCCCTGAGAAAAAGGCCTCGTTTAAAGACCTTCTTTGAGGGCCATTTTAGCCTTATCCAGCGTAGAGAAGGTGGAGCAAAACTTGGACAAATCTTTGATAAACGAGTTTCCAAAGAGCAGCCCTTCAGCCGAAGGTCCTGCTTCTGAAGATGCCAGATCAGACAGTTTAGGGTCAATTCGCATAAACACAGATTTTCTGCGTTCTGCAGAAATAGCGCAATTCAAGTTCCCCAGTAGACAAATGGATCTCTGTGCCCATCCTATTAGGACATCAGTGTCCACCGGATCCCCAGATTCTTTGGCCACGTACGCCATTTCAAGATTCTTGGTCAAAGGACCGGAGAGGTCCAGAAACTTGTCTTGGCAATTACGCCAGGAGCGATCCAAACCTTTTTTGGGATCCTTCGAGAATTTTCGCATAAAAGTGACCATCGTGGGATCTATTTCCGGGGTCTTGGATACTTTGCCCTCTAGATCAGGTCTAGGGCATTCCGCTTTTAAGCGTGATTGAACTTCCTTGTCGAAGCCTTTTCATAAATTAGATTGTACATATTGAGCCACTTCGGGTGGGGGAACCCAATTAGAAGCTCTGGGATGAATGATTTCCGTGGGATCAAAATCTAGAACTTGGCAGGGAGGAGGCGCTTTCCTAGCTTTTTTACTAGGTCTGGGCGCGTTGGATTCATCTGAATCATCAGAGGAGGAATTATTATCAGAAGATGAGGAATGGAGGAAGACTTCCTTTTTTGAGCTGTAATTATGCTCTCCACTACGTTTTTTATGTAGTTTTTCAAAAGCGTCTGCGTGCAGACTACTAACCTCTGCACTAGGATCTACGTTTTTTGCTTTGTCCTTCGCTTTTTTGGCTTCGGGGAGAGGTTGTTGTTCTTGTGTCCAGCCCTGTGCACGAGCATAGTCAAATAATTGTCCTGAAAATGACCCAAAGCTCTCACTAGAGCATCATTTACCGACTGTTGGACTCTAGAATCAAGGGCTTCCACAATATCAACTTCTAGTTGATTACTTAAATCATCTGTATAATATTCTGCTCCTTGATCCTCCCATTGAGCCATGATTAAGAAGGTAAATACCTTTAAAACAAATCAGTTAAGGATCAAGGAAGGGGGAGTGCAAGAACCCTAAGACAGGCAATGGAATAACAATATGAGCCCTTAATAGAATGTGGAGGGAGCTGCCTGTAAAGCACTCTCGGCAGAAGCCTGATAATAATTTTACAACCCACACAGTTGTACTGCTGGGCGTCAGGGAGAAATCTTTGGTACTAAAAACGGGGCCAAGGACGCCCTCGCCGCGCTTCCCACGAGCCGATCGATTCAGAAAGTGAAAGGAATCGGCTCGTCGGGACGCGCGTGCACGCGCGCGCCAGTAAAAATGAAAGGGAGACTGCAAATGCAGCTCCGCTCCCGCTCCCACTCCACGAAATACGGGCTAAATAAAATTGGCAAAGGCCAATAAGTCAGCGCGTATAAGCGCTCAGAACAAACAATTGAAGCGCGCTGAATCGTGACGCTTTTAACACTAATAAAACATTCTAAATCGTTAAACAAACAATCAGTTTTGTAGAAGAGAGTAAAATCGTGTACTTATCTGCTGCGAAGCAGCAAAGAAAGAGGAAGTGACATCAAAGGTCAAAGGACTTATAGTTGAGGTTATGGACAGTGATTGGACCATGTGACAGGATGTTAGGCATCCTGGGATGTGTAGTTTTTTCTGTTACTTGTATTTCATTGGCTGCTGTTTTGTTCAGTAAAGAAAGAGAAAGCATAATCGGAGCCTCCGGTCCTGACATAGAATTAATTGAAATCGACTATCACCTAACAAAGGAACGCATTTCTCACCAACTCCTCATCATAATACATCTCCACAAGACGAGCCAGACTCCAGTCTGTGATGAAAATCTAATAACTGTTTAGATAGTCCACCCTAGAATTCTGGACACATTTGTATTATTGATTTTCTAAGTATAAAATGGCATACAGGTTTTCTTCAAAATGTTGCTGTGTAGCAAACCATCACCACAACATAATTACCATCCAAATTTGCAAATACAGCGTTCCGAAGTAATTAGGTAGGCAAATGACTTGCATGCTGAGTATTTGCTAGATTAACAGTTTGGGACAGTATGCATCACAAATATATCCTGGGGTATCCAACACACACATACCACTGCCAGACAAGCCCACAGAAACTGGAACAACGTCCTGGGCAAGGACTGGACCAGCGCTCTGAACATCCTGGGGCATGCATATACCAAACTTGCTGCAACAAAATCCACTCTGTTTTATAAATGATGCCAGAGCCGGCTTTAGGGCGGTGCGAGCGGTGCTACCACACCGGGTGCTGACCTCAGGGGGCGCTGTGTTTAGCAATAACTACAGAAACTTGCGATTTAAGAGCACCTGCTGAAAAGTTCCTTGTGTGTTTATCCTTCAAGAAACAATTAAAATGTCAAGATACCTCTTGTGATTAATGTTCTAGATAGGGAGAGAGAAGGGAATTTTGCCTAGTGGCAGCGTTGATTCAACATAAAGTAGCATAGAGCAGTGGTTCCCAACCTGTGGCCCGGGGACCCCTGGGGGTCCGCGAAGCCTCCTCAGGGAGTCCGCGGCTGCTTAAAACATTTAATAATATTAGGTCTCAGCTATCAGTAATGACTCCTCGGGGGTCCCCATGTTCCAATAATGATTCAGTGGGGGTCCCCGGGCTCCAGTATTGATAAAATGGGGGTCCACAGAAGTCAAAAGGTTGGGAACCAATGGCATAGAGGGTTAATATGCCTGCTGCAAAAAACAGAACTATGGGGCATATTTAAGAAAAGTGGCACTGCACATAGTGCACTATGTGCAGCAACACTTTTCTTGCACCCCTTTGCGCCCCCCTAACGCCACCATGTGTGCGTCATATTTAAAATACGGTGCACCGTGGTAGTAGTTAGGGGACTAGCGTTAGAATTTTTTACGCTAGTCCGGCACTTTGCTGGATTAGCATAAATTTTTTTTACGCTAATTTTGCAAAGCATCCAGCGTCCCATTGTAACCAATGGGAGCCTTCTTTTAATCCCTGCTCTGAGCAGGTGTTAAAAGAGCCGGAAACAAATGACGCAAAGAAATCTAACAGATTTCTTTGCGTAATTTTTTTTACCCGCCGAACAGGGGGATGCCCCCTTAGCATACATTATGCCTGGCGCAGGCATAATGTAGCGCAAAGGGTTACAAAGTGGCACAATGCATGCATTGCACCTCTTTGTAAATATGGTGCAGTGTTTTGGGCCCTCTAACGCCACATTAATGTAAATAAATGACACCAATGTGACGTTAGAATGGCACTACGGGCTTTTAAATATGCCCCTATGGCAGTGTTTAATTTGTGCTTGTTGTTTCCAATGCGCAGCACTGGCACTTATTTTTGAGGGCCGGCGCTTATTTTTCGGCCTCAAGCATTTACTGCGAGAAAAAGACACATATGGGAAAGACGGAGGAACAGAAAAACGAAAAAGTGTCACAATGGCAAAAGAGTGAGCTGAAGGGACAGGGAGTGCCTGTAAGTGGTTTGAAGAGGCCCGAGATGGCTTCAGGATTATGCTGCCTCTGTATTCTGTGTTCACACATTTAATTGTAGCAGCCACAAGTTTAAGAGGAGGACTCTGGACACCGGCACCTTTTTATTTAGAAATTAGGCACTGCCCTATGGGGCATATTTGAAAAAGTGGTACTGCACACAGTGCTGTGCCAATTTTCTGGCGCCCTTTAGCAACCCCCCAACGCCACCATGTGTGTGTCATATTGAAAATACGGCGCACCATGGCAGTAGTAAGGGGACTAGCATCAGAATTTTTTATTCTAGTCTAACGCTTTGCAAGATTAGCATGAAAAATGCTGACGCTAATCCTGCAAAGCACCCAGAGGCTCATTGTTACAAATGGAAGCCTCCTTTTAAGGAAGCTCCTTCTGAGCAGGCATGAAAAGTGCCGGAAAAAATGATGCAAAGAAATCTGTCAGATTTCTTTGCGCCATTGTTCTGGCCCCCCTAACAGAGGGATGCCCCCTTTGCATACATTATGCCTGGCGCAGACATAATGTAGCGCAAAGGCTTACAAAGTGGCGTAATGCCTGCATTGTGCCACTGTAAATATGGCGCAGCATTTTTGGCCTTCTAACGTCACATTAACTTAAAAAAAATTACACTAATGTAGCGTTAGAATGGTACTAGGGGCTCTTAAATATGCCCCTATAGGGCATATTTGAAAAAAGTGGCACCGCACACAGTGCTGCACCACTTTTCTTGCGCCCCTTATTGCTCCCCTAACACCACCATGTGTGCGCTGTATTTAAAACATGGTGCACCCTGGCAGTCGTTAGGGGACTAGCGTCAGAATTTTTTACACTAGTCCGGCGCTTTGCAGGATTAGCGTCAACAATGTTGATGCTAATCCTGTAAAGCATCCAGAGGCCCATTGTAACCAACAGACGCCTCATTTTAATGCCTGCTCTGAGCATTTTCTTCTGTAACTTTTTCCGGCTATGGCAGATTTTTGAAAGCAATATACTGTTACGTCTGCTGGACCCCTCTGGTTGCAGGGATATATAGGGCTTGTAGGTTAATCAAGAACCCAAGGTATCCAGAGCTAAAAATGAGCTTCACCTTGCAATGGGTTTTCATTGTGTACTGGGTCTACAGCAATTCACTTGATAAAATATAAAGAGTGAAAGATCGGTATCAAGGAAGCCTATGTATTTCCAAAATGGGCACAAGATAAGGAGTTTAGAAACAGTGGTTATTTGCACATTTCGGGGGTCCCCATACTAGCATGTGAATTACAGGACATTTCTCAAAATGACTTCATTACACACTGTCTTATATTTGAAAGGCAAAAATGTAGAGAAAGACAAATTGGTAATAACACTTGCTCTTCTATTCTGTATTCCCTCAAGTCTCCGGATGAAAATGGTACCTCACTTGTGTGGGTAGGCCTAGTGACCGCAACAGGAAACACTCCAAAACCCAACATAGACACATCACATTTTTCCATTGAAAACTGACATGTTTTTTGTAAAGTGCCCAGCTGTGGATTTTGGGCTGTAGCTCAGCCGGCACTCAGGGAAACCTATCAAAACTGTACATTTTTTAAAACTAGACACCGCGGGAAATCCAGGATGGGGTAACCTGAGGAGCTCTCACTGGGTTCTGTCACTCAGAATCCTTTGCAAACCTTCAGAAATTGGCTAAAAACACTTTTTTCTCACATTTTGGTGCTGAAAGTTCTGGAATCTGAGGGGAGCTTCAAACTATCTTCCACCCAGCATTCATCCAAGTCTCCCAATAAAAATGGTACCTTACTTGTGTGAGTAGGCCCTGTGCCCGCGACAGGAAATGCCCCAAAACACAACGTGGACACATCACATTTTTCCAATGAAAACGTATGAGTTTTTTGCAAAGCGCATAGCTGTGGATTTTGGGCTCTAGTTCAGTGGGCACATAGGGAAACCTAGCAAACCTACATATTTTTTCAAACTAGACATCTAGGGCAAACCAGAATGGGGTGACTTGTGGGGCTCTTACTAGGTTCTGTCACCCAGAATCCTTTGCAAACTTCAAAGTTTGTCTAAAAAAACAAATTTTCCTCACATTTCAGCGATGCAAAGGTCTGGAATCTGATGGGAGTCACAAACTTCCTTCTACCCAGCATTCCCTCAAGTCTTACAATAAAAACGGTACATCACTTATGTGGGTAGGCCTAGTTCCCGTGACAGGAAACGCCCTAAAACAATACATGGACACATCTCATTTTCCCAATGAAGACGTATGTGGTTTTTGCAAAGTGCCCAGATATGGATTTTGGGCTCTAGATTAGCCGGGATTTAAGGAAACCTAGTATAAAAGTTTTTAAACTATACGCCTAGGGGAATCCAGAATGGAATGACTTGTGGGGCTCTAACCAGGTTCTGTCACCCAGAATCCTTTGCAAACCTAAGAATTTGTCTAAAAAACACATTTTCCTCACATTTCAGCAATGCAAAGTTCTGGAATCTGAGGGAAGCCACAAACTTCCTTCTTCCCAGCATTTACCCAGGTCCGCCCTATAAAAACGTTTCCTCACTTGTGTGGGTAGGTCAAGTACCAGCAACAGGGAAGGTCCCAAAATAATTGTGGGGATAATGGTAACTAAGGTGAGTGTTCTAATTAGTCCTGGGATCTGGAGCCATTTAGGGAAACCTATCAAACCCACACATTTCTGAAAAGTAGATCTCAATGGGAATCTAGGGAGGTTTCGCTTGTGAGGATTCCTCAAAGGTTTTTCCCCAGAATGCCCTGTGAAGGTCAACCATTGAGTAAAAACACAATTTTTCCTTGTATTTCTGTGACGTAAACTACAGGAATATGCAGGGATCTACAAACTGCTTACCACCCAGTGTTCCCCAACTTGTCCTGATAAAAACGCTACCCCAATGGTATGCCTGGGCTCAGTGCCGGTGAAAGGAATGGATCACACAGCATTCAATGGTAGTCCTTACATGAGGGCAAGTGTTGACCTTGGGATGATCCATTCCTGACGCAGGCACACAGGTGGGGTAGGGTTTTTATCATGACAAGTGGGGAAGCGCTGGGTGGTAGGAATTTTGTGGATCCCTACATATTCCTGTAGCTTGCGTGACAGAACTGCAAGGAAAAATATAGTTTTTATTCAACATTTCACCTTTGCAGGGCATTCTGGGTAAGAAAACATTGGGGAATCCACACAAGCCACACCTCTGTGTACTCCTCGCCGGTGTCTAGTTTTTAGAAATGTCTGGGTTTGGTAGATTTTCTTATATGGCCGCTGAGCCCAGGACCCAAAAAGCAGGAGCCCGCCTTACAAAACCAGGTTGTTTTGTGATTGATAATTTTGATGTCTCCACAATATGATTTGGGCCCTCCCCTGTCACAGCCCTGTACGAAGATGGGGGTTACCCAAACTGTGCGAGTCATCCAGCAGGACTACAAGATGGGTTTCTGCACTAAACTCATTTTGAGCATAAGGTCCAAAACTATCTTCAACTCCATCAGTGAAGTGGGAGTCCACTGGCGTGCCCTAGAACAGGGCCCTGGAGTGCCTACACAAATTTGTCTGCTGCACAATTTGCTGAAGGAAGTCAACATTCAAAAAGAGATGGACATAGTCGACTGGGAAAAAGTTTGTGCGTAACGACTTTACATCCAGTGTCACCAGTAAAAGGTGGAATTTGGGGCTGAATTAAATTGGGGGCTGCAAAGAGAGTACGCTGTCTGTGCTTGCCGCCACACACATGTGCTCTCTGGTTTGGGCTAACCCACTGTTGTCCTGCTACACAGACTGTCCTTGTGAAGGGACAGCATGGCGGTCCTCATCGTCTCCCTCAGAATAACTGGAAGAGGTGTTTTCGGATGGGACTCTGCTTACTGAAAAATCATCCCTAGCTTCTGCTCCATTGTCCTCTCCCTCAGATGCTGTCTCTGTTTTTGCTGTCTCAGTCTTTGAGCCAGGCTCAGAGCTGTCCACCATGACCCAAGTTACAGCTTCAGCAGCAGTCATCCAATGATATGTCATCTCAGCTAATGGCTAAACTGTACCTCTAAAACACTAGCATATGTAGGTGGCAGATATGGTGACAAAATTGCCAGTTGGTGTGTGTGTGTGATGTGTTCAACAGTAAATGTCAGTCACCTTACCTTTGCTTCTTCCCTCAATCAGCAGGTTCTCTAAAGACACTGAAAAAAACACAAAAGACACACTATACTTCACCTTGCCACATACTCATCATCACAGCCTTTAGTGCTGGTGGCGCCCGGTGGACAAGCTTTTTAGCTGCTCCCCCTCCCATGACCTCCTCCTTGGATTCCCTCACTACACCCAGCAAAATTGACCTTCATCTCTCCATAACCCCTCTTCGCACAAATATTTCATTTGTTTTAAAGTGCAAGTAATGGCTAGCTTTACTAATCCACTGAGCAATTTACATAAAATACAGATCTGTTCTTTGCAGCAGGCATATAAACTTTCTGTGCTACTTTATAGGATCAAAACTGCTCTCTAGCAGGAACATAATCACAAGAGTTGTTTTTATTGCTACATATATATATATATATATATATATATATATATATATATATATATATATATACCCATACACATAAATTGTGACAGGTGTCTCTCCTTATGTATATGGAAAAAAGGTCACTTTTATATCTGTGTGTGGTTTCCATGGGAAACCACACATGCAATGACAAAAGTGATATATATATATATATATATATATATATATATATGTAAATATATATATCTACATGGTCGCCATTAGGTAGTTATAGTTAGGACCTAGTTATTTTTGTTTTGTCTATAACTTTGGCAACGCTTGATGACTCTTCACAAAATTTTCAAAACTTATACTTATAAGTTCAGCTTCTGTCTGGAACATTTTGGGGTAATCTGTCTAGTGGGACCCGAGAAAAAGGGGGGGTCCCAAAACGCGTTTTCCCCATTCATTTTTCCATAGGACCTTTAGACACGCCTACGCCCGAACCACTGAACGGAATTACATTAAATTTGACATGAAGGTTGATTCTGTTCCACAGATCACCCTTTTTGTGGTTTGGTGAGAATCCGTTCAGTAATTTCTAAGAAATTTAAGGCCACAAAATATAGACATATAGGGATGCGGATTCTCCGCTGATCCACGTGCCACAAGAAGAATCTGATTGGCTGCCTGAAACCTGAGATAAATATTGCAGGCAGCCATTTTCTTTTCTTGGTAAATGGTCCCCGGGGCTGAAATGTGGAGGGCAATTGAGTTGATGGGGTCAGGGTACAGGTTCCCTGACCCCATGGGAGTGATAAAGTTGCAGTGATGGGACAAATAATGCCTTTGAATTGTGGAAAAGGATTTTTTGGGATGCTTTGTGAGTTCCGCGGATCAATCCTTGGGGCCCAGCGTGAGCCCGGTGTGAATCCGCTGTTGGATCCGCGGAGCTTGGGAAACATAAAAAAAAAAAGACTAAATTCTAATAGAGACACTCTACATACAGTATTACACACAGAGAGACATTCTCACACCCATTGTGGCATGCAGGCAGAAGACACTGTCACACCCAGTCTCAAACCTACAGAGATGCTGGTACATCCAGTGTCACATCTACAGAAACAGTTTCACACTCACTCTCGTACTCAGAGAAACACACTCGCCCTTGCATCCAGGCAGACACCATCACACTCCCTCTCACACCCAGACACAGAATCTCACGCTCAGTCTCAAACTAACATAGAGACTCTCACATGTAGTGTCAAACCCACAGACACACTATGACACTCATCCTCACACTAAGACAGGTACTCTCACACCCACACTGACATCCAGGCAGACACTGTGACAGCCACTCTCACACCTACAGAGATGTGGTTACATCTACTGTCACATGTACACAAACACTCTCACACTGACTTTCACATTCAGAGAGACACTCTCACACCCACCCTCACATAAAAAAAAGTGTTTTTTTTCCTTTTACTAGATCCGCGGAGCGAGAGTTGAAAAAAAAGAAGTATATAAATAGAAATATATATATATATCTGTGTATATATATATATATATATATATATATATATATATATATATATATATATATATATCTATATATATATATATTGGCTCTATGAAAAGCCTTTGGGCCATATTTATACTTTTTGACGCAAAACTGCACTAACGCAGTTTTGCATCAAAAAAATTAGCGCCGGCTAACGCCATTCTGAAGCACCATGCGGGCGCCGTATTTATGCAACGACGTTAGCCGGCGTTAGCCGCCGGCGCTGCCTGGTGTGCGTGAAAAAAAAACACGTACACCAGGCAGCGCCGGCGTAGGGGGATATGGAGCTTGGGCGCCAAAAAATGGGGCAAGTCAGGCTGAGGCAAATTTTTCGCCTCAACCCGATTTGCGCCATTTTTTCCGACTCCCAACCCCCATTGAAATGACTCCTGTCTTAGCAAAGACAGGAGTCATGCCCCCTTGCCCAATGGCCATGCCCAGGGGACTTATGTCCCCTGGGCATGGTCATTTGGCATAGTGGCATGTAGGGGGGCACAAATCAGGCCCCCCATGCCACAAAAAAATAAAAAAATAAAACTTACCTGAACTTACCTTAATGTCCCTGGGATGGGTCCCTCCAGCCTTGGGTGTCCTCCTGGGGTGGGCAAGGGTGGCAGGGGTTGTCCCTGGGGGCTTGGGAGAGCACCTCTGGGCTCCTTCCGAGCCCACAGGTCCCTTAACGCCTGCACTGACCAGGCGCTAAAAAACGGCGCAAAAGCAGCCGTACGTAATTTTTTTGGACCCGCCCACTCCCAGGCGTGAATTTTGCCCGGGAGTGTAAATACGGCGCACATGCCTCGGAGTTAATTTTTTTAGACGGGAACGCCTACCTTGCATATCATTAACGCAAAGTAGGTGTCCACGCTAAAAAATGACACAAACTCCATGGACTTTGGCGCTAGACGCGTCTAACGCCAAAGTATAAATATGGAGTTAGTTTTGCGTCGGAATTGCGTCAAGAAAAACGACGCAATTCCGGCGCAAACAGAGTATAAATATGCCCCTTTGTGTCCATGATGTGTAGGTGATTACTACACATGATAGAGGATGCAGTCTCTCAAGTTAAGCAGGAAAAGTGTGTTGCCTTTCTCTGTTAAATTTACTCCATCACTTTTGTATATTCCCTTCATATCAAATTGAAAGTTGCTGTGGTATATAGAAATCATGTTATGGTCCCTGAGGAATGCAGAAACACTTGTATTGATAGTTTCCTGGATTTCTATATTTGTGGGCAGAACTCAGTTGACCAGTTCCACTTCTGCCTTTGGCAAATATTTGAAAAAACAGAGGCAGTGTGTGGGAAGAGTGTCATTAGTTTTCAAAAGGTTTCTTTCATTACGATTTCCAAACCAACTCCTGTGGCCACACCTAGGTCATTGCCACCACAGTGTACAATCATAAGGTCTGGATGTTGGCAATCCTTAATAGTTTCAACCAAAGGAAGTAATTGATGTCACTTGAACCCTCTCTGGCCAATCCAAGTAATAGCCACATTAGACAAACCTAGGTCCCTGTCAATACCACTTCTTTTTGCACTCTTTCTGGCCCAAAACACACTGTGACCCAATATTCACACTCTAAGCATCTTGGAGGCAATCTGGAGAAGCACACAGGAGATGGCTGCAGCTGAATGAGGCTGGTATGAAATGAAAATCGTTTGAAATGAAGGGGCAGTAGGTACAGTCTGGAACAAGTGATTCCATTGGCTGTTGCAGATATTTTTGGGTGAAGGTAGGTAGTGGGGTTATGTGAATTGTAAGTGTATGTTGGATTTAGTTTAGAAAAAGTGAAAAACAGTAACAATAGCTGTGATATGTTTACTCTGAAAGATTAAAGCACACCTGCTAAATGTGTTTTGAAACTAACCATGCTATGGTCAGAAACTGTTATGAACTTGTGACCTGGTGCAGAAGAATGTTGCAGACTGTGTAACCATGGTAACAGAGATAGAGGAGCATGAGGGGGAAGGGATTAGAAAAAAAGACTAGAATGTGACTTTGTTTTACCATATATAAGCAGTAATGATTCATAATGATTATTTAATGTTATGATTTGGTTTTATGTTCTGAAAAAAAAGTGTTGATATGGATGTGTTTTTTGTATAAGATCAAAAAATAATTTCTGAACTTCCCCGTGGATCCGCGGATCAACCCGCAAATTTACACAGTTGGGCCGCCCTTAGCACTGTGGCGGATCTGTGGATCCGGGGAAGCTCACATCTTATTGGCTAACTTTTCAGAAGTATTGGAAAGGGTTAACTATACAAAACAGTTTGAAGTTTTGGAACATTGTATTAACATGAGATTGTGATTGGTTTATTGACTCAGTAACCTTGAAAAGAAAGTTGAAGAGGTTGCCATTACTGGTTGCCTGCTATGAGAGTGGACTTCTATTCTTGTGGTTGGTTTTCTGAGCTTTTTTCAGTGAGAAGAAATTCTAATTGATACTGAAAGAGAAATGTGGAGAACAAGAATGAGAATCTTCAGTGTAGTTAAATGTACTTTTTTTCAGAAAGTGTTAGTATATGAATAAATTAATATTAGTTTGCAGAAAGTGAACAGTGTGTTCACAAAATGCTATAAAATATATAAATAGTAGGTTTGTGATTTATGTAAAGAAATTATACAAATAATTCATTATATAAGAAAGGTATTCAGCTGAACTTGGATAAGGGGTTTCAGGGTATTTCCAGTTATTATCAGTTTATCAAAGTGATCCCTCATCTATGCTGAAGCTAGTATGGAGAATGCAACTAATGAGTAATTTAATGGTTAAAATTGTTAGATTGAGTTGTAGCAATTTAATGTTTTGTCTATACAGAAATGTATATGTTTGAAAGCAATCTTGAATTCATGCAGAGAGTGATGATAGGGGTTATTTCACTATGAGTTAGACATTGATATGACTGAAGTATATTACTTGAAAAAGTAAGAAAAAGGATTGGATGAGAGCAGGTTGAATCGTTTTTTGCTGTAAAGGTGAAGGGTTCAGATATATACTGTATGTAGGCTGAAGAGGAGGTTGCTGTGTCTATAGAAAAAAAAGTGTTTTTAATTTGGATTGTGTTAAAAGTGCACTTTGTATGTCAAGTTATATGTATATTGTATAATAATGTATACTGTTAAGGAGATGGAAAATAATACAAATATAAAGGGAGACTTATACTCATTTAGAGACATTAACAACCATTTGTATATTGATATAGACAGAGAATTTAAGTACTTAGGCTGCAGTAAGATGTATTTAGGATGTAATATACTGAATGCAATATGTAGTTTTGTATATTGATAATATAGATTCTTAGTTATATAATTTGTGGTTTAAATATAGTTTAGGGTACTAATTGTGAACATGGGTACACAGTTTTATTTTTAAGTACACTTGACATTAGAATATGTGTTTAAGTATGTTTGTACTATGTGTTGTGAGAAAAGTCACCCTTTAAGTGACATGTATGTAGACTATAGAAGAAAGTGTTTTTTTATTAAAAGATGAAACATGTTGTTCTGAGTTTTAGTAACTGAGTTGAAAGGCTGTAGAGGCCTATGCCCAGGTAGATATGTACTCTAATAGAACATATAGTACTTGTATAGCTAATAAGGAAAAAATAACTCAGGCTTCTATCTAGTGAAATAGTCATAAATTCACTTGTGTATTCATCAATGCAGATTCTAACATACCAAGGCATACACCAGGGATCACACTGACAGATTCAATAAGACATTCAGAGACGCACTGATGCACACACTGACACACCTAGACACGCCGTGATCTGTACACAGACACACCTATGTACACTGTGATGTACAGACTAACATCCCCAGACGTGTACTAATGAGTAGAGTTACACACCCTGGCATGCACTGTTGCATGCAATGAGACACCCAGGTAGAACTGATGCATTGACTGAACCACCCAGGTGCACTGTATTGCGTACACTATAATAGCTAAGTGACAGTGATGTATACACTGACACATCCAGGGATACACTGACATATACAGTGAGACACTTTGGTGTGCAGTAATGCATGTAATGGGACACAGAGATACACTCTTATCTATAGACTGAGAGAGCCAGGCACACACTGATGTATACTGTGATACATCCAGACACGCTCTTTTACATATTCTGATACATCCAGGGATGGAATGATGCATCTACTGACAGATCTAGGAACATTTTGGTGCATGCAGCGATGTAGCCAAGTGGTCGTCTGATGTATTCAGAGAATCATTCAGATGTACAGTGATATATACACTGAGGCTCCCAGGGAGAGAGAGATGGATAGAGTGACACACTGACCTAGAAGTACACTGATGTATAAACTACCACACACAAGTACACACTGATGCATACACTGACATAGCCAGGCAGAAACTCATGCATACACTAACACAGGCATGTGAAAACGTATGCAATCACTGATACAGCCGGACAGATACTACTGCATACACTGACACACCCAAATGCAAAATGATGCATGCACTGACAAACCCAGGCCCACATGATTGCATACACTGACACATTCAGATGCACACTGATGTATAGATTAATACATCCAGAGACCCATTAATACACACACTAACACACTGAGATGCACACTGATGTATATACTGAGAGACCCAGGCAGACACTATTGCAGAAACTAACAAAGCCAGTTATATAGTAATGCTTCCATTCCAACATACAGGTAGACACTATCATATACATTGACATACCCAGGATCATAATTACACATAAACTAACACACCAAGGGACACAATTATGGATAGATTGAGGCACTTAGACAGAAACTGATAAATAAACTTATACATAGAAATAAAAAGTTATATATGCACTCATACAGGTATGGAAATACTGAAGAGTAATTAAGACTCAAACACAGCTCTTTGGTTGATTCAGTGGTGGTTCTAACAAGAACAGTTTTTTGTAGTTTTTGATAGAACAAGTTTTTAATTTTTTTTCTCCAGAAAATGTATTGGAAACTTGGGAGAAACTTAAATACAATCCTTTTTAATTATGAAAGCACAACAGTGTGCAATAACAGCTAGTTAGAAGAAAAAACTTGTGAAAATAAATTAGCAACTGTGGTTTTTGACCTGCAAAAAGAAGTCATTGACATTTTTTACTTTGCAACCACAAGATTATGGAAGATACTGTAGGATGTTACCATTTGACTTAATTCGGTGCATGTGGCTGGCATACTGATATTCTGAGTAGTAGCTAGGCTAAATGATGATGTACCAGGTTCTGCATCGGAATGTGCCAGTTCTTTTTCTCTCATCATTCGTAGGTATGCCAGTTCGCATTTTGTGCGCAGATGTTTCTACATACTCCACGTTCCATGGCCATATTTCTTTGATGTAGCACGAGAGACATTTTTTACACAGGGGTTGCATTTCACAATTCTTGCACTGACTTTTTTTCCTCACTAGGGGCCAGATGTAGAAAGATTCCAAATTGCGATTTGCAATTTGCGAGTCCCTGCGACTCGCAAATTGCAAGTCGCAATTTGGAATGCAGAAAGGTGTCTCAGACACCTTCTGCAACTCGCTATGGGGTCGCAAAGACCCACCTCATAAATATTTATGAGGTGGGTCGCAGTTTGCGACCCCATAGCGAGTCTAGGCACTCACGGGGATGGTGGCCTGCTGGAGACAGCAGACCACCATCTCCGTGACTGCTTTTAAATAAAGCATTTTTTTTTTCTCTTTGCAGCCCGTTTTCCTTAAAGGAAAACGAGCTGCAAATAGAAAAAAATACCGAAACCTTTTGTTTCGGTTTTTTTCAGAGTAGGCAGTGGTCCATAGAACAACTGCCTGCTCTGAAAAAATAATTTTGTGAGCATTCACAAAGGGGAAGGGGTCCCGTGGGGACCCCTTCCCCTTTGCGAATGAGTTACCATCCACTTCAGGTGGATGGTAACTGCGAGTTGATTTGCGACCGCTTTCGCGGTCACAAATCAACTTAAATCGCGGTGCGAGTCGCAAATAGGAAGGGAACACCCCTTCCTATTTGCGAGTCGGAAACACATTTTGCGAGTCGGTTCCGACTCGCAAAATGTGTTTCTGCATCGCTTGAGGGCTTCTGCACCTCGCAAACGGCGTTTTTCGCCGTTTGCAAGGTGCAAAAGCCTACCTACATCTGGCCCTAGGTATAGTAAAAAATTTCCATACATCACTCTGTTTTCTGGATGAAGAAGGCACCTGTTGAGAATCATCTTCTTCGGGAAGATCTTGAGTCTCTACAGGTGGTGGTGGAGCACTGCCTTCAGCCATTCTGGAAACTTCTTTAGCAGGAGGATCACAGCTGAGATGCTTCTCCCTCAAAAGGTAGCAGAAGAATAATTGTTTTAAAGAGTGACCCCACCCAAACAAGGTATGGTTCAAAAGTAACCAATGAAGTGCCAGATTGCTCTTCACACATCGAGTGGCTCTGCGGGTCCAAACTGGAGTAGTGGTTCAACAAAAATTGTAATATAAGTTTGATGTTCTATTGAAAATAAATAAAATATGTTTGTGAGTTGTAAATATGTTGAGTCTTCCATTTATATGGGAAAGAATGGGGTGCACAATGTAAATTTTAAAAATGCAAAAAAAATTATCGCAAATCTGCAGATTCATTCCGGTCACATGATCGGAAACCATAGAACTTCGCTGCTCTTCTTCTACGGAACCCCAGATGACGCTGGGGCTCCAAAATGAATAATAAAAAAAAAATATTGCAATACTACTTCAGGACTGTGTAAATACTGGATAAAGTATAAACCAGTATCAGCAGCACTTTTATGAGAAGGATTGGGGCTCTTAAATTCAATTTGCAACTCTGTACAGGGTTTATGTATTTCATTGTGGCAGAGAGCTTAATGAAAGGATTCCTAAAACCTTTTCCCCCAGACATCTGGCTTTAATATCTAAGTATGTATGAGAAAAAAATGTATAATTACCTAATACCCAAATGTTATAGTTAATAAATAGAAGTAAAAAAACCTTAGAAAGTCACTGAAAAAAACCAAAGGTTACATAGACGTTAAAGTTAGGTTTGAATTTACTCGTACAAAACTGTAGAAATTCAGCAGTTATAGTTACCTGAACTAACTATAACTTGTGTTCCCGTAATGCATTGCTGATGACCTGACATATAACATCACGCATGACGTGGTCAGTGACATCACCGATGACATCACTGATGACATCTCATATGACATCACTGATGACATCACTGATGACCACCCACACAAACATTCATACAACCACTCATTTGCTGATACAAACTCTTGTATACCCTTACACACACATCTACTCACATACTTATTCAGAGATGCATAAAAGTAGTGATATACAGACATTCATTCAGTCAAAAAGCTACTGACACAACCAGTCACTCACCCATACATTACTAACTGAGGCACTGAAAGACTCATACAGTTGCTTTCAAACCCACTCATACATGCATACACCCATTCATACACCCATACAATAACTCACGCAGCCCATTAATAGATCACTCATCTAGTGACACATCAAGTCAATCAGCTGTAGAAGCACTTGCACACCTATACACTCACCGATACAGTCATTGACACAGTCACTGGCTCATCAGTACAGTCACTTACACACATAATCACTCAACTATACAAGTATTCACACACCAACTCACTCACATGAACAAGCACTCACATACCCACTCAGTCACCATATAGCCACTCACACAGCCACTCACTGACCAACACACGTTCTCACATGTCCACTCACTATCCTATACAAACTGACACACCCACTTAGTTTAGGATACAGGCACTCATGCAGCCACTGACTCTCCCATACACTCACTTACACAGTCATTCAGTTATACTTACAGCCATTCAGACACTCACTGACTCACCCATACAGTAACTGACTCACCAAGTCACTCACCAATACAGTGACACAAATTCACTTACCCTGACAACCACTCTGACACCCACTCTCTCACACATACAGACACCCACACACCCACTAACAAAATGAAATGCAACTTTTCACACAGTCACTTGATCACCCATACAGTAACTTACACATCCGTTCAGTCTCTCATACAACAAATGATTCAGCCACTCGTTCATTCATAGACCCACTCACACACCCATTGACACATCGATACAACCACTTACACTGACTGGATGATCTGGATGATGTCATCAGTGATGTCATCAGTGATGTCATATGAGATGTCATCAATGATGTCACTGACCATGTCATGAGTGATGTAATATGTGAGGTCATAAGCAGTGCATTATGGGAGCCCAAGTTATAGTTAGCTCAGGTAACTATAACTGCTGAATTTCTGCAGTTTTGTACAAGTAAATTCCCAGCCTAACTATGACGTCCACATAACCTTTGTCTTTTTCAGTGAATATATATGTATATACATAAGTATATATATAAATATATATATATATATATATAAATATATATATATATATATATATATATATATATATATATATATATATATATATATATATAGTTCTTTTTTATTGCTGTGTGGTTTCCTTGAGGGGCGATGGTGGCCCCAGGGGAAACCACACATGTATAGAAACCGCACCCCCCCCACCCCCCGGGGGTTAGCCCTGCTCACGAGTGACTCCCTGGGGAAGCACGTCGTGTGGCTGGTGAAGGAGGAGGCGTCAGCGGCAGAACAAGCAGGGCAGGAGCCCT
The DNA here is from genome assembly GCF_031143425.1 of Pleurodeles waltl. Taxonomy (NCBI): domain Eukaryota; kingdom Metazoa; phylum Chordata; class Amphibia; order Caudata; family Salamandridae; genus Pleurodeles; species Pleurodeles waltl. The sequence goes on from NC_090445.1 coordinate 1,070,554,499, forward strand.
TTAAATTTAATCTTTGCGCTCCCGCTCTGCGGGAAGCGCGTCGTGTGGCTGGTGGAGGAGGAGGCGGCGGCGGCAGAACAAGCAGGGCAGGAGCCCTTTAAATTTAATCTTCGCGCTCCCGCTCGCGGGACGCGCGCGGGCAGCGCCCGGGCAAAGCCCGGGCCAAGGGCAGGCCCATCCTGCACCCGTCAGCGGCCGGCAGAGGTTGGGCTGGGCCACCCCCCTGAGATCTTCCCCGCGAGCTCAGGAATTGGTACACAAATATCCAAAACAGGTACTGTGTTTTTCTTCCTTAACCCTCCGTGACAATATTCTTGTAGCCTGCACCTCTCCCCTTTTAAAAAATCCCCAAAATACTGGGATAAACCCATCTACCATTCTTCGCCCCCATCTTCCTAAAAACAATTGTTTGTTATTCTACCTCCTAAGTGAACCTCTACCTAGTAGTCAACTACCATAGAACTTCTGTGCTTAAGGCAGCTAGTAATAATGGGAAAAAGGAAACAACCCAGAGTAAATGATATCTCACTTAAAAAAAAACATACGTCAATTTTGAAATTTATCTCAGGAGCAATGGGGGAAATCGACAAACAGATTACCAATGTCGAGGGAAAAATACTTACCCAGAATAGGCCACTAGTACCCCCTAAGCCTCCCCCTTTAACAACAACTCCTGAGTACTCGGCAAAGCCTTTTGAAAGTGAAACTCAGACTAAAACTACTAATGGTTGTATTCAAGATACAATTGACTTTATCTCAGATGGTGATGACCATCCTCCCTCACCAAAACGTAAGAGGAAACCCCAACTAGCAAGGAAGGACACACCATCTAAACAAGAGCCGCCAGTGAATGTTAGACAAATGGCTCCTCGAAAGCACAACCCAATGCATGTATCCAAAATGTTCAAACTCGCCCTCAAAACGAAAAATCTGATCATAAGAATAAACCCCATACAGCGAAAGGGAAAACTAGTGCTGCAGAGCCATTGACTGCCTTAGAAAAACTAGTTAGTACACGCTTTGATCAAGTAATGGAACGCCTAACCCAACTGGAGGGAAAAATTGATTATCTGCTTAAAACATTGAATCCACAATTAATAAACCCTTTAACCTCAACTACACGACAGCTTCGTTATACTGATTTCAACATTAGGCCCCCTCTAACGCATCAGACCCAACCACCCATTTCTCAGATTACCCAAAGACAAGTTGACCCTTGTGCCTCACCCGAAAGAACTGGCAATGCCCAATCCTACAAAATGTCGCCAAAAAGAGGGGAACACGTAACTATTCCTAAAGTTTATCAGGGTGCCCCTTTAACTGGGAGAGACATATTTGACCTCCCGCCTGCGGCAACCCCCTATGTGGCAGTTCTTGCCAATGTCCCCACTCTATCTGAAGCACAGGGGGAATCATGGGCAGCTCTGAGGAACAAGGCCCTGAACTGGATTGCAACTCGCCTGAAACCTGGCCTGACAAATAAACTTTTTGAAGACACCAAGATGGTTAGAAGGGTAAAATGGGTGGGTAGAAGCATAAAATATTCAAACAATTGCATAGTTCTCTCATTCAAAACCCCTACGCTGGTCAAAGATATCTTAAGAAGTTTAAGTCCACACCAGATTACCGACCATGGCGTTGCCCTGCTTCCTTTGGGTTTCTTTTATACGAGCACTAAAAACCATGATGGACCTGGACTTTGTCTTGAGGATCATAGAACCAGGCCTGAGTCGCAATATATGATTCCTACTGTGAATAGATTTTGGGGGCTCAGCATGGAAGATACTGATTGACTATTATCTGACAAGGAATCCTGCAGGCTCAAGCACCCTACAGAAACATCGGTCCTCGCCCATCTGGGCACAGACAATTCGGCAGTAGATACTGGAGAAGAACGATCGGACATGGAACCCTCCTCTAGACAATCTGTCAATGATGAATTGTTTCCAAGACCCCTGCCAAAAAAAACTTCTACCTGTGCCCTGACTCCTCTCGTATGCACAGAAACCATTACTACTCCAGGGAAAACTCAGATAATTGATAAGTCTTCTGCGGGCCAGGCTAAAACAATGCATAAAGACCATCTTTCTGTTTTATTTTGGAATGTGGCCGGCCTCCGATCTAAGGTGGAGAATGAGGCCTGGTCAGAACACATCCAGCGTTTTCCCTGGGTGTGCCTCCAAGAGACCTGGTCTGTGAACCCGATTCACATAAACGGCTATAGGACACTACATACTCCTGCCGTTCCTTCCACACGGGCAGGGCTAAGGGCGGTTTGTGCACCTTTATATCTAACAAGTGTAATACAATCAAGGACATTGCTCTAATATCTAATATGTTTTATCAAGTGATTTCATGCCATCTAAAAAATATTGCACAACTGGTGGTCATTAATTTTTATAATAATGTACCTTTTCAAGATCTCCGATTAGTACTCAACCTCCTCCAGGATGATATAGACCGAGTATGTGACTCTTCAAATAAACAGTCCTATATTGTGTGGGGAGGTGATTTTAACATACACCTGTGTCCCAGCTCGACTAAGGGCTACTGCCCTCACGCCCCTGATGGTGATGATGATTCATTACACTTCATACACAACAACTCAGGCAACTCGTTGAATGAAGTTCTATATTTAGCCTTGACCTCATCCTATGCAACTGCCTGACTCAGGGTAGGCCACAATTGAAACCCACTTTTAACGGTAGGCAAGCCAATACGACAATTGATTTTATTTTACTTTCCAATAACCTCCTCCCCTATGTACTTGATTACGATATTCAAGACACCATATTCAGCTACCATAACCCTCAAACCGTAGGCCTCACATTTCCCCAACACGCCCTTATACACAGGGACATGGAGAGATAGTAGAAAATATTGAACTGGGAGCAAGAAATGGTTATACCATCCGGTGGTCAGACATTGAACCTACAGGTTTTATGAAACGACTAGTGACCAATTATGCTAATGAATTTAATATTTGTCTTGCAGACAACATGAGCCCACGAGACTGTATTGAGGCCTTCATGGTAATTACGGCTGGGATAAAACAGTTTCTTAAGGCAACTTTTAGCAAATCGAAATCAAAAGAGGATAAAGGCTGGTTTAATGCTGAATGTACACAAGCTCGCAAGAACTTAAAATGTCACTTACATTTACAAAACCCGGATAAACGCCAACTTAGTTTAAAGAGGAAGGAGTATAAAAATGCCATAAAGAAAAGAAAACAGAACTTAAAAAATGAGGCATTGCAATCCCTCTATGATGCAAGCCTCCGGAATGATAATGTAAAATTCTGGAAAATTGTGAACTCCCCGGTCCTATGTGATGAAGAAATACCAAAAATTGAAATTGCCATCACGGAAGAAGAGTGGGTTGCCTTTTCTTCTGCCATATACTCCTCAGAAAATTTGGCACTGGAAATAAATCTCCCTAAACTAGACTCCCATGACCTAATCTCACATTTACTCTAAACGAGGTCACTGACGCTATTAATGCAAGTAAAAGCGGAAAAGCCCCAGGCCCAGATGGAGTTCCAGTTGACATCTATAAATCTAATATCTCTCTTTGGGGTCCACTATTGACGCAGGTGCTAAGCGCCTGCTGCTCAACTACTTTCATCTCGACCTGGGCTGAGTCTATAATTATTCCAATCTATAAAAAGGGAGATCGCCATAATCCCGCATGTTATCGTCCTATTTCACTGCTTGACACACTTGCAAAGATTGCGGGACGTATCATTTTAAATAGATTACAAGATTGGATAGAGGAAAATCACATCCTCTCTGACCTACAATACGGGTTTAGGGCTGGTATAGGGACAACGGAACAGGCTCTTAACTTAGAGATCATACTTGGTAAATATACAAGGGCCAATCCCTTGCATTTGTCGATTTAACCTCTGCATTCGATTGTGTGGTGCATTCAAAATTGTGGCCCATTTTGCTGGACATGGGGGTCGATACTACCTTAGTCCACTTTATCAGGGAATTGTATGCTGGTGCAAATGCCAAGGTCCGTTATGGGCGTCAAGGGGAATGCACTTCATCTTTCCCCATTGAACGAGGGGTGCGTCAAGGTTGCGTGTTAGCTCCCCTATTGTTCGCTTTGTATATTAATAGTCTAGAGGGGACTCTTTCCGATGCCTGTGGTGATCTTCCACAAGTAGGCTTTCGGAAGATCCCGGCCCTCTTGTATGCGGATGACGCCGTTCTGATGGCCCGCACCCCAGTCGCTTTGCAAAGACTAGTAACAACCTTTGATAACTGCATGGACGTCTTGGGCCTCAAAATCAATCACACTAAAACTTTCTCTATGACATATCCCAGATGCCGCACAAAGGACTACCATATAGACTTAAAAGGTGTAAAACTAGTCGACACAGGGACATTTTCGTACTTAGGCATTGTGTTCGATGACAAAGGTACATGGGTACAAGCCATAAAAGCGAGAAAATTGTTATTCACGAAAACTGTTATGGCGATAAAAACCTTTTCTAAAAGGGTGTGGAGAGCAATTCCCAAAGACATGATGACTCTTTACAATGCGAAATGTGTTTCAGTAGCACTGTACGGGGCTGGACTTTGGGGATATCGAGACTGCACTACCTTACAGCCGACCGAAAATGCTCTCCTGAAAACAGTCCTAAGTGTCCCACAATCAACATCAACAGTAGTATGTCATTCAGAAATGAGAGTAACATACCTCACAGATCTCATTCGTGTCCAACCAATTCTACTCTGGCATAAAGTATGGACCTCAGATCCTGCGAGGTTGAACAGGGCTATCATAGTAGATGCCCTAGTACTTACCTACTCGTCCAAAATCCCATGGCTAAATTACATAAAACACTTTCTTATTAAACTAGGCCACCCTGAGCTGTTTTTCACCCCAGATGAATTGAAAACAATTTCCAGGAAAGACTTGAAAAACACTTGCCTCACCCACCTGGCCGAATTGATATGGGATGTGGAGGTAAATAAATATAGGGTCAGGAGAAACCATATGATACAGCAAACGAATGGCATGGAACCATACTTATGCAAAGTCACGAACCCAAGACATCGGTTTGTCCTTACGCGCTTGAGACTAGAGTCTTTTCATCGTCTCGTTAGTTTTCCCTTGATTAATGACTGGTCTTTACAACTGGAAAAATGTCCCTGCGATGTCTCCAACCAAAATACAATGCACACACTTCTCTTTTGCAAATATTATTAAACTTCTAGGAAAATGTTTGTGGTACCACTTTTAAAATTAATGCATTTTAAACAATGTCGTCCAGCTTTTTTGTATCTTTTATCCCTTCCGTCTATCATGGTTTGCAATGGATTAGCCTTGTTCCTGTGTTCAGCGATTAAGGCCAGACAATGTCTTGAGGCAAATGGGTGAGACTTCCAAGCACTATATTTGAGATCATTTTACCCGTTTTCAATCAAATTGTTTATTAATTTTTACTTCTTTTTTAATCTTTACCTGTTTGTATTTATACTCATATTTATACGCATTTTATTCTCTGCATCCTCCTTCCTTCTTCCTCTGAAAATTGTTTTTTATGCATAATTACTTTTATGATTGTTAAAAACAATCGAATAAAGTTTCTTTGATGATGATGATGATGACTCCCTGTCAATTTCATTTTTTTTTCTCCATTTTTATTTTTTTACTGCGATCGTGCACGCCCCAGGGGTAAACCAACTTTAAAAAAAAAAAATTGTCCCCAAGGGGTGAGGCCAGCCCAATCCTACGAGGGCCGATCCCCCTCTCCCCAATGACATCTCTGGTGTCTAGTGGGGTCTTCTGGGCATGGATCACAGCGCGGCCATGATCCATGCCCAGGAAACTCAGGAAGGCCTCGTATGGAAGGGATGACTCTCCCGTTTCAAACGAGGCCTTCCTGAAAGGTGATAAAGCCCTTTTGGGCCTATTGTCCCCACCGGTGCAGAAAGCAACCTTACCTCTGCTTCCTGCTCCAGTGGGGAGTTGTGACGTCAGCTTGCCTCACCGTGTGCGGACGTTCCAAATGGGCAGGTGGGGGGCAGGGGGAGACACTGAAGCTTCTCCATGTCTCCCGAGGGGTTTTCAATTAAAAAAAAATTGCTTCCTGGCGTCGGCCAATGGCAACCCTAACCACTGTATTATGTTCTGAATCCAGAGTTTATGTTTCCCCGGAGCAAGCACTCTTAAAAAAGGCCTACAAGTATGGATGACATGTGAGTCCTACACCTTCTAGTCCTCTTTGTCTTATGTAACATTTTCTATGCCCTAATTTACACATGTATAATTCATTATCTATGTATGTGTGTGCGATGTAAAGTGTTCCACACCCTACACTGGTGAAGCGCTATAATTTGCCAGGGCTGCTTTGGATTTCCAGGCTGACCGGGTTGAACTGGCCTGTCATGCAATCAGACAGTGCCCTCGGGCCGAAGAGCCAGTGTGTTGGCTGTTGTTTGGGGGATGTGGGGGGGCTATGGACCTGTTTATGGTCTGCTGGGCTGGATTTTAATGTTGATATCCCCTGATATTACCATAAGCATTGTCTGCAGCACGCACAAATGCATACAGTTTCCCATACGTTGCAAAACACCTGAACATCATGTCTTTACAAGTTCAAATTGTCCTGATTTGAAAATGTAAGCCTCTTTTTTAGCTGTTTGGTTTGCTAATGGGGACACTTTTATTTTGGTGCCCAGGCCCATTTACTGTCCCAGTCGGACCCTGCATAGAGCTCAAGTTATTTGTTACAATACACTACTGACCTGGGCCAGTTTTCCAGTGAGGAAGTGTGGCCTCAACCCCATGTTGAGTCATGTTGTCTTTTTGACGCAGTTACTCCTGTGTAGTGAATTTCCGGTATTGGGGGACAGGATCATGCTAAGTGTAGTAAGAAAAAACAACAAGGTGGTGGATGGAGTGCTTGAATTAATCCCAGCCACTAGCAATCGCTCATGCTGCATCCCAATCCATACATTTTTTGCCCACTATGCCACCCCAGTTTGGACCCAGCCATATGCAAATCTGTTTTGACCCTGCTCCCCATGTGAACAGTCTAGCCCGAACTGGCCAGGCCAGGTCCTCCCTGGACCAGAAACAAGCATCCTGGGACCAGTTTCTAGATATCACCGCTCATCAACCAGACTAGCTTGAACCCAGTGGCACAGTGAGCCAGGAACCCACATCTGGGCAAACTGGCCACACTTAGAGCAGCAAATGCAAAAACAACAAGATGAAGGATGGAATGCTTGAATTAATATCAGCCACTGGCAACAAGATGATGGATGGAATGCTTGAATTAATATCAGCCACTGGCAATCACTTGGGCTGGATCCCAGTCCATCATTTTTTTGGCCACCATGCCACCCCAGTTTGGACCCAGTCATATGTAAATCAGTCTTGACCCTGCTTCCTAAAGGAACAGTCCAGCCCAAACTGCCAGACCAGGTCCTCCCTGGACCAGAAACAAGCATCCTGGGACTGGTTTTGGGGAATCACCCTCATCACTAATGATAGCTTGAATCAAGTGGGAATGAGTACAATGATCCTGAAATCCATCTCTGGGTATACCCAGTGCCCTCAGGGCGACAAATGCAAAAATTAACACAGTGCTGGATGGAGTCTTGAATTAATATCGGCCACTAGCAATTGCTTGGAATGCATCCCAAACCAATGTTTTTTGCCCACCATCCAACCCCAGTTTTGACCTAGTCTTATGCAAATCAGTCTCGACCCTGCTCCCCATGGAAACAGTCCAGCCCAAACTGTCAGGATAGGTTCTTGCTGGACTGGAAACAAGCATCCTGGGACTTGTTTCGGGGTATCAGCCAAGCTAGCATGAATCCAGTGGCACGCTGAGCCTGGGACCCATGTCTGGGCATACCCAGCACACTTAGGGAAGCAAATGCAAAAACAAGGTGATGAATGGAATGCTTACATTAATCTCATCCTCTGGCAATCACTCAAGCCACATCCCAATCCATAGTTTGTTGCCCAGTTTGGACCCAGCCATATGCAAATCAGTCTTGACCCTGCTCCGGATGGGAACAGTCCAGCCTGAACTGTCAGGCCAGTTTGATCTTTCGGGTGCATGCAGTGTTGTGGAGGAAGGAGACCTTATATGCTGCCTATAGTCCTCCCCCTTTGGAAATAAGTTACTGAATTTGACTAATCCGAGTAAATGAAAGGCAACCAGTGACATCACCCATATAAGGGACAGTTTTGTATGATGTAGGAGGAACATATTGGAATAATTAATTTGTTTTATTTGACTATGGCAACAATCAAACCCCATGCCTCCACAGTGCAGGTGGTTGTGTCAGTTTCTGATATTCTGATCAGTATATGCTGATGTATCATAGTCTGAAGAGGAACAGTTGATTCGTTATGTTTTTCAATGGTTCAATCTATCAATCAATCAATCAGTTCTTGTATAGCGCGACTACTCACCCGTGAGGGTCTCAAGGTGCTAGGGGGGAGGGGCGACAGAGCCTCATTCGAAGAGCCATGTCTTGAGGTTCTTCCTGAAGATGGTGAGCGATGGGCTTTGTCTGAGGTGCAGGGGTAGGTTGTTCCAGTTCTGTGCCACGAGGTAGGTGAAGGACCTTCCTCTGGTGGTTGTTTTCCATATGCGTGGCATGGTGGCCAGAGCTTGCTGGGCAGAGCGGAGGGATCTGGCGAGGTGTGGAAGGAGACATGGTGGTTCAGGTATGCCAGTCGGACACTGTGTATGGCTTTGTATGTGTGGTGAGTAGCTTGAAGGTGATTCGTTTCTCTATCGGGAGCCAGTGGAGGGCCCTCAGGTGCTGGGAGATATGTTCTTGGTGTGGGAGGTTGAGGATAAGTCTAGTGGCGGCATCCTGGATGAGTTGCAGCTTTTTGATGTTTCTCGTCATGCTGCCGGCATAGAGAGCGTTGCCGTAGTCAAGCTTGCTTGTGACTAAGGCGTGGGTGACTGTCCTGCGGCAGTCTGCTGGGATCCATTTGAAAACATTCCAGAGATTGCAGAGGGTGTGCCAGCAGGAGCAGGTGACTGAGTTTACTTGGCCGGTCATTGATAGGGGGTTGACAAGGATGATACCTAGGTTGTGGGCGTGCTCAGTCGGTGAGGGCAGGGTGCTGAGAGATGCGGGCCACCAGGAGTCATCCCATGCTGAGGTGGCGTTTCCGAAGATGATGAGCTCAGTCTTGTCAGAGTTGAGCTTGAGGCAGCTTTCTCTCATCCAGGTGGCGATGGCTTCCATTCCTGATTGAAAATTCCTTTTGGCCGTGTCCGGGTCCTCGGTGAGGGAAAGGATGAGTTGTGTGTCACCGACGTATGACACAATGTTCATTACGTGGCTTCTGACGATGGCTGCGAGTGGGGTCATGTGTATGTTGAAAAGAGCTGGACTCAGAGAGGATCCTTGGGGAACTCCGCAGCTGACATCTGTGCGTTTAGATATATAGAGAGGGAGCCTGACACTCTGCGAAAGGAGTGGATCCATTTCAAGGCTGTTCCGTGGATTCCTACGTCATGGACTCTGGTGCATAGTGTGCTGTGGGAGACCATGTCGAAGGCCGCTGAGAGGTCAAGGAGTATGAGTGCTGCAGTGTGGCCACAGTCTAGAAGTCATCGGATATCCTCAGTGTCTGCAAGAAGAGCTGTCTCCATGCTGTGGTTGCTGCAGAACTCGGACTGGGAGTTGTCCAGAGAGTTGTTGACCTCGATGAAATTCAATAGTTGTGTATTGATGGCTTTCTTCAGTACTGTGGCCCGGGTAGGGTAGCAGCAAGATGGGTCGAAAGTTCTTTAGTTCTAATGCATTGGCTGAGGGTTTCTTCAGGAGAGGGTGTACTTCGGCATGTATCCAGTCTTCGGGGAAGGTGCCCATGTTCCGGAGCTTGGGGCAATGGATGTGCTGGCTCTGACGTAAATGTTGTGCGGTAAAGGGTCCGTGGTGGCTCCAGAGTGGGTGCTGTTCACAATGCTATCGGTTTCCTCTGTGGTGAGTGTGTACCAGCTGTGGATGGTCTGGGTGGGTTCTGGGGGGGTGGGTCGGTTGTGGATTCTGGTGCTGGGTTGGTTTTCTGAGAGGAAACTATCAAAGATGTGTTGGATCTTTTGGTGGAAGAAGGTGACAAGTTTGTCACAGAGGTCTTGCGACAGGGTGATGCTGGTGGCTTTGGAGGGGGGATTTGTGAACTCACTGACGACTAAGAAAAGTTGCTTCGTGTTGTGTGTGGGGGAGTTGAGGCGTTCACGGAGTATGTTCTTTCTTGCATTCTTGATGTGTTGGCGATGGATGGCTGATGCAGCTCCGAAGGAGGTGAGGTCTTCGCTGGTTTGGCTATTCCTCCATTTTTTCTCTAGGCGCCTCTGCGTGCATTTGGATTCTTGGAGCTCGGTGGTGAACCTTCTGGCTTTCTTACGTATGTGCTTGTTTATGTGAGTAAGGCATGTGTGCAGGTAGTACAAGTAGTTTGTATATTGGGCCTGTGCACAGAGGCAGTATGGGGGCTCCAGCCCTGCCTTGCTCATTACAATATCCGAATCTTCCACTGTTTGATAGCACCCTGGGTTGCAGTTTACAAGTGAATGCCTTACGAGCCATACTGGAATATTTCATGCCCAAAAGAACTTGGGAGTGGTCGAGGAGTCCTTGCTGCATGTTCTATTGATTGTGCCCATGTGCTCATATTTTTCATAGTCAGTCAAAAGTCCAACCTGGACCAGGCATTAAATACGGAAGTGAATATACGTTCTCACCATAATATGTCTCAAGCGAGCTGTGATGTGTGATCTATTCAGTCAGTATCCAGTATGGTGTTGAAGTTCGCTTTCTATAGTACTGTGCAAGGGGAGAGCTGTAGTTCTTTGTTCTGGACTGCTATAGAAGCCTGGATCGTCTATATTAGAGACATAAGTATTAATAAATGTGGCATGTTTTCCAGGAAGAGTACCCTGTATGGCTAAAAATGTACTGTGTTCATCATCTAGTGCTTAATTTGTAAATAAAAACGTGCTGGTGCCCAAAGCTCTCCTCTAAAACATGCGGCTGCTCGAATTAAATGTGCAAACATGGAATACTGAGGCAGCATAATCCTGAAGCCATCTAAGGCCTCTTCAGTCCTTTTAAAGCCACTCCCTGCCACTTCAGCTCACTCTTGTAGCTTTCTGTTTTCTCCCATTGTAGCGCTTTTTCGTTTTTCTATTCCTCCGTCTGTCCCATAAGTGTTTTTTGCTCGCAGTAAATGCTTGAGGCAGAAAAATAAGTGCCGACCCTCAAAAATAAGTGGCAGTGCTCTGCACCGGAAACGACAACCACAAATTAAGCACTGTCTATTGTTCTCAATGGGAAAAGGGAACGCCTCTGTTCACTTGAATGTTCACCCTGTGAGTGAATGAATGGTATGATGATGCGAAATGGTGAGATGCCCATCACTTTGCAACTGACCTCCCTGTTGTTTGGGACAAGTGTGTTTCCTGAGGTAAACCGATCTCTATGCTTCGTTTATAGAGGTTTGCCAATACCCTGACAGGTCTTGCTGGGGTTATACTTCTTACTTACTTTTCAGATGAGGAGCCAGGTTTCCCTGGTGCTCATAACATCACGTACAATTATACCTCAGTGTGGCGGGAACTTAGGGAGATTTTCCTAGAAGTGCATGTGGTATGTGTAGTGTCATCATGCTCAAACAGCGCTCTGTACGTGTAATAAACAGTTAACAATAATGCAATGTTTAATGATTTAGCCCCCCCAACACACACACTAACATCTCAACTTCCTTAGTGTGCTTTCAAAAACCCTCCCATCCCTTAAAAATACAAAAATGTTATAAGGAAAGGATAATTTCCCACAACAAAATAAGAATAATAATGATAAATTATATGGGTAAGTCCCAAAGTGGGTCCATTATTTGTGGTAGTATGTATACTGCGCTATATTAGGAGGTGAGGATCCTACTTGTAGTCGCGGCTCGCTGCACGTTAAAGGGGCGGCACGCAGGCGGGGGAACAAAAACATTAAATTCAAAAACTAACATAAAAAATAAAAACGTACCTGCTCCTCCGCACCGCTCCTCTTTTCTGGTCACTGCAGGCAGGTATAGGCCACCAGCCTGCCCTGAGGCCAATCCTGATGCTGCTCAGAGCAGCGTTAAGATTGGCTGGAGCACCAAGCCATGGCACTTCCAGGCAGAGTGGGAGCCTGTGCCTGCTCTCTCCAACCGGGCAACACAGTGCCGGGCTGCAGAGAGCACAGTGCGCATGTGTGTTTGGCCGGCCCGAAACAGCCAGCCAAACATACATGTGCACTGACGGGAGTGCACAGTGCACTCCCCTCGTCCCCATCATCCCCCATGACCCCACCCCTTTAACAGCGAAAGTATAATAAACACAGTTTATTATCCTTTCATTGTTAACATTTTGCAGCTGCAGCTGCTCATGGTGGGGGGGGGGACGCTCCTCCACAAGCGGAGAAGCCACCGCTGCTTACTTGTGCATCAACTGTATGTACCTCCTATTATCTTTACCACAATGGATCAGATCCTCCTCTGTCGTGCTCTGTCTCTCGCTCTCACATTCTCTCTCTCCATTCTCAGGTTTGTATCTACTTTGTCTGTTTCTAGCTCCTTAGCCACTACTCTCTCCCGGTTGCTTGCTTTAGGTCATCTCTCTTTCTCTCGCGCCTCTGATTGATTTTGCCGATTAATCCTCACTTGCTCGCATGTGCTGCTTCTTTTTGGTTTCTCTCTGTTTGTTTTTGTACTTTCCTCCACTCTCACACTCTCACTCATTTGTGCTGCTTCCTCTCACCAGTGGCGACTGCTGCCAATAACACTAGGTGGGGCAGCGTGTGGGGGGGTGAGAGAAATAACAAATAAAAAAAAAACTTACCTGCCGCTGCCAGACACCGCTTCGGTGCTCCTCTTCTCCTGCCACCGCAGTGCTTCTCTGCCCCCCTCCCCACCCACTCCAGATGCTGCTCTCAAGCTGTCATCCAGCATAAGAGAAGCACCAGGATTGGTCTGTGTGGGTTGAAATACAGCTCAGTTAGGAACTTGGAGCGTGCACTGGTTCTCTACCCGGCTGTGCAACACAGCTCAGGTGGAGAGTTCTAAGAGCACATGTTGTTTTGTCTATCCAAGACGGCTGGTCAAACCGACATGCGCACTTACAGTGCACCTACCACTCTCCATGGCTGCTGCTGACTCAGAGGCTGGCCCCACCCCACCCTAGACTTGGTGGACTGGCTGTGTAAGTGAAAAATAAAATGATAATACAACAGTTTTATTATAATTTTATTTTCAGCGGTGGGGCGACGCTCCTCCACCATTAGGAAGAGGCCGTCCCTGCCTCTCACTCTCTTTTTATGTAAGTCTCTGCTCTCACACTCTTGCTCAACTGCGACTTGTTCTCTTCACTTTTACTCCTCTACGTTCTTTGTGCTCATTTTCTTTCTCTCACCTTTGCTCTGGTATGCTGTTGCTATCACTTACTACCACCTTTTTTGCCATAGTAGATTATTGACTCGTCTTTTCTACAGGTCTTTTTTGCACTTTCTCTTGTCTCACTCCTTCCTACTCCCCCGTCTGGACCTTTAACCACACTTTCCCACCCTCTGCCTCCCACATGCTCCTTACCTCTTTTCTCACCTCCTGCGCCCCTCCAAGCCATTCAAACCACCCCCTGCTCTCCTCCTTCCTCCAAGACCCTACTTACGACACCCAGAGTGGACAAGTAAATGTTCTCACTCATGTCGCTGGACAACTCCTGGATCTCAATTTCACCTCTTTGACAACATCTTAATCCAAAAGGCCACAGGGATCACCTGGACAGACAACACCCTCATCAAGTTCAACATCCTCGTTCCGTTTCAGTGCACACACACCACTGCCAGTTAACCCATACAAAAAGTGGAGCAAATACTGGACAAGGACTGGACCGCTGCTATCAACATTTACCAGCCCAATCAGAACAGTAGCCTCCTCAAAAGTTACAAAGAAATTCAACAGCTAAATCACCTCCTGTGTTAACTCTATAGGCCTATTTAAGCACAGAAAAGCAGTAAGATTCAGACCCAAACCAGCTGGCAAATGGAGGAACTCAGGATGATGAAACACCACTGCAAATAATTGGAGCACAGATCCAGAATGAGCGAAGATGACACAGACATGATTACTTTTAAATCTGACCTGAGACACCCCAACTAACAGATTTGGTTCCCCAAATGCACTCTCCTGACAGACCGCATCAATTCCAGCATTAGCAGAAACAAATACATATTTCGCATTGTGAAGGATTTTATCTCACTAGCAGACACTTCCAACACTACCACCCAGTCACAGGACCTATGCATCAAATTCTCCCAAATGTCCAGCAACAAGATCACCGCCATATACAGCAACTTCAACTCACAACCAGACCTGCCAAGCCTTTCCACATGGCTCCACACCTTAACCAAAGAAACAAAGTCCAATAGGTCCTACCTGGCCCATACCCACCTTGCCAATGCCTGAGGACTTCAACCCATCAGCGCCAGACTCTCATCTATACTGAACTCCTTCATCATGGCAGCAATCTTCCACAGTGATTGGAAATATACTACATCTCCAATCAGTGAGGCCATAACCAAATTAGCACATCACCCCAAACCCTGCTCAACATCAATCAGTAGCTCAGGACTGGAGATTGCAGCACTAATCCCCATTTGCTTGGACTTCAGTAGTCCTTCTTTCTTCAAGGAGGGTGATTCTTGTTGTGGGCTTGAGAACACATCAGTGGCGGCCAGCAGCTTTAGGAGGGAGGGGGTGGGCGGGAAGCACACACACACACACACACACACTCATTCTTTCACACACAGACACGCACGCACATCCATTAACAACACTCATAACATTCAAACATGCACGCACACACCAAATATTCATTTTAAAAGTTCACACACACTCATTCTTTCACACACACACGCACATCCATTAACAACACTCATACCATTCAAACATGCACACATGCACCAAAAGTTCATTTTAAAACATCACACATACACACTCATTCTTTTACACACGCATGCACGCACGCACATCCATTAATAACACTTATAACAAACATGCACGCACGCACCAAACAATCATTTTAAAAGACCACACACACTCATTCTTTCACACACACACGCACATCCATTAACAACACTCATAACATTCAAACATGCATGCACGCACCAAACATTCATTTTCAAACATCACACACACACTTACCTTCAGCCTCGAGGTCCCAGGAGGGTTGGGACTGCTGCCTTCCCTCATTGGCTGACCTTAGGTCAGCCAATGAGGGAGGGCAGCAGTCCCAGCCTTGTCACAGAGTTGGATGGAGTCAGTGAGACTGCTGACCACCACCCCACTCTGTGACAAAATGTCACTGATTGACACTCTCCCTGGGCGCTTCAGGGCTTAAACATGAAGCGCCCAGGGCGAAGTCAATGGGTGACGCTTTCCTCGTCACCCAGGGGAGGGCCTTGAGGCACCTTTGCTGAGCCGAGGAGGTCAGGCCCATAGGAGCTGTGACCTCCTCAGCCCAGCAAAGTTCAGCTCAGGCAGTCAGGAGTCTGCGCAAATCGCGCATTTTTCCCTCCTGGCTGTCTGAGCTGAAAATGAAGAGTGTCTGTCAGGCTGACCATTGTTCAGCCTGACAGACACTCTTCATGAGGGGCAAATGGTGTGGTGGGCGTGGCCCCTCCGCCCTAAAGGACGGGCTGCGCCTGGAACACTTGATGCTTGCCCTGGTGATGCAATCTCAAATGAGTCGGGTACAACATGCAATATATAATGTCTGCTTGCTCCAGTTTTTTTTTATTGGCAGTTATTCCTGACTAACCTCTTAAACTGCAAGCGTAAAATCGTGAAAAATAGAAATTAAGTTGCCATCATGTGTAAATTATTTATTTTCTCCTGCCAGGTGGAGCAGTGTCTCTATGTGAATTGGCAGCAAGGGATACCAGTGGGGGCAGAGGGCCAAGTGATCGATCGCCTTTTTTTACACTGAGAATTAAAAGGAGAAGTTGTCTGTCCCAAATATGGCGGAGAGTATTTCTTCCTTGTAGGTCTATTGCAATACTCATATATTTCCTATTTTAGGTATCCCCCCTTTTAATTTCTATGTTTATTTATTTAGGTATATGTTTTTAATTGTAAATGCACAAAACGCTAATGCCTCTAAAATATGTGTTTCCGTGCAATGTGGTAATTCAGCCTGCTCGAATATATTTATGTTTTATTTTGGCATGATTTGAATTGCTTTTCTAGTTGTTGTTTTTAACTAATGAACAATGTTTCATAGAAATTAAAATCTTGATTTCTCAGTTATTGTTTTTAAACAAAAGCAATGTTTCATAGAATGTAAGTGAAAGGTTAGAGGGACGATATAATTAAATGTTAATTTAATAAAGTGAAGACAGAGAATGTAAACTGGAATAAAGCTTTAACAGATAAAAAGGCTCTTCGAACTAGGGAGTTGACGCTAAGGTTTACGAATCAAGTAGCTATGAACACCTTTCCTTATTGAAAGATATGGGGAAGGCACATCTAGTCAAGCACTCTGATAATGTGACAGCCTGAGGACATAAGTTGCTGAAACACAGAGAAAACAACAGCAGCTGATGTCTCTCAACTGAACATAGCTTCCATTTTTCAGAAAAAGGTATGCCAATATAAACCATTCATGAACCTCAATGAGGCTGTTTTTGGTACTAAGTATAGCTTACTTAACCAAAGGAAGGAGGTGTTGTGGTTATTGATATATATTGTTTTTATAGAAGCTCTATAGAACCTCCATAAAAACACCCTAATGTTGGAATATTTTCTATTGTTCAGTCTTCTAACATATATCAAAGACAATGACTTGTTTATTTTCACATTAGATGTTATTCATATTGTGTGCGCTAGAATACGTTTTAGTTCTAATAAATCTTGAAAATATATTCCTACCTTTATAGTGTTTCATGTGTGTACTATTTATGAGGAAAGACGGTTTGAGTGCTCTAACTATTCCTGTAAATTCTTACAGGACTGATTGTTACCTAGAATTCACTCATTCAAGTAATGTTCAGTGGGTTGCAGTGTGGTTGCACTGTTCCTGAAGAGCTTACGGCAGTCTGAGTTGTACTCAGCCAGGACAGCCCTGAACTCAGCACCGCCTGGCTTATTACAGCTCAGCTTTCAGCCAGCCTTTCTGTGGTGGGGACCCCGCCATGAAAAGGCTGGTGGAAAACCAGTGCTGGGGGCCACAGAAGGCCTCCTGCACTGCCTATGGCATGGGCAGTGCAGGGATCCCCCTGCCCAGCACCATCAAAATGCACACTGTCTGCTTTTCAGACAGTGCATATTCCGAGAGTGCTAGAGTACTACTAGATTGGCACCAGCTACCTAAAAGGAGCTGAGGCTAATATCCTAGCACTGTTCCCACCGGTCAGCCCGGCCCGAACATGTATTACAATGTTCCCGCCGTCGAGCGGCACCACCTATATGACGGTGGCATCCTCCCCATGGCGTTGGGGTCCACCTTAGAACTGCCAAAGTCGTAATATGGCCCTAAGTCCTTAGTTAATGGGGGTTCAGAAAACACCTTTCTGAGCCGTGTTCTGGGGAGAAATCCAGAAAATGCATGAGGTCTCAAGTTTACCAGTATTTGTCAATTCAGGCACACCAAAAAAAAGTTTGTTGCACTTTAGCAAGGCTTCTAAATCTTCATTCTTAGTTTGATCAAGTGTAGCTTTTATCCAAATTCTGAGGTTTCTAATTTTTTCCTGTATGTGGCCTGAACATCAGAAATATATTGCTCCACTGCCGTGAGTCAGTGTTCCTGTTTGTCTAGCTTGAAGAGCATTAATGCCATCCTAAGGGTGAATGGGTGAATCTGAGAATCAATGAAGAAGGGTCTATGCTTCACTGTTTTTAAGAGCGGTTTCATGTCTGAGTCTTCATTTGTAAATGTGAGTCAATGACTCCAATTCCTGCTGTGTGTGATTTACTATCTGCCATTTTCTACATGCGCCTGGATGCAAATGACTCCTTGAATAGTTTCTTCTTGTGCTTGTCCATGACAGAAGGTAGCACTTGAAGTGAGAATAATAAAAAGTACATCTCAGATATAATCAACAGAAGGGGAAGTAACAATTATGAGGTTCTTTGAATGGAGCACCCAAATGTATCAGCCAGCTGGAGAGTATTGGTGAAGTGTCAATTGGACATAACTGGATTAGCATCTGGTAAGTGGAGGGGATGGTTGTGACAGAAAATCAATGTATGCCTCTGCTCTGGCAAAGGGGTCCATGTCTGCCTGTGCTCCAGTATGGTTATGTTTGGTATTTGAAGATGTTTTTCCACATCCACAATATTGACCTGATGCTCTAAAATATATCAGCCTCCAAGAAGGAGGATCTCATGAAGGAGATGACAAGATTTAGGCACCTTCCTGTACAAAAGCAAGATATTTCTCCTTGTTACGCTTCTCCTGGGAAGGCAAAGCATTTTGATGCATTCTCAGGTCTACCACTCATAGGAAGCCTGCGTGGGGCAAAGTAAAGAAAGGCAGAGACTTACACTGCCTTGCGTTCCTCCACATTTACAAAGCACTGCAGGGCCGCACAAGGTAACCTTACGTGGCTTGGTAAATCTCATCAAGATTTTTGTGTCACCCGTGCATTACCTTGCAAGGGGCAAGGTCAAGGCAAAACCTTCATAAATATGGGCACAGGTTCTTAAGATCCAAATATGAATGTGCTTAAATTTTGTCAGTGGTTGCAGGTGGTGGAAACTGGCACTCATTTTTGCAGACTGGAACAAATGTTTCAGCATCAGACTTTGACCCAGAGAGAACGAGAGAGAGAGTAAGGCAACAATGGAAGAAAAAGGAGAACAATAGGAAAAGAGAGACAAAGGGAGAAAGCATATTGTTGTCAGAAGACAATTTAGAAACCAAACAACAGAACATGGGAGACACCACTTCCAACAGAGACCGTGCAAAAGTTGTGCACTCATTATAACAATAGACAAAATTAATAGGCGACAAAGCAGTCAGGACGTCACAGTTGCTGTCTTTTTCCAGTACAGAATCCAGCAGAGATCACCTAATGTACATCAATATTTCCACTAACTGACCAGTGCAAAATATGTTTTCCATATTTTTAATCAGTACAAATACTGTTTTTAAACTGCTGAGTGCAAGGGTGTCATTCAAAATTATAGTTTCTATTAGTTGGACCGATTTACATTTTATATGATGTAAACATATGTGTTCTGGGATGATGAAATGTGACTTGCAGGATTCTGGTAAGTGTGTGTCTCTGCCTCAAATTCCCCATAGCAAACAAGAGGATTTTTTGCCCACACCTCAGAACACACCACTATAGTGTGTGGTCAGGCTTTTCCATGATTTGGAGTGGGGCCGAGAGTGGGATTATGTGTTCAGAGGGGCATCCACCTGCTTTTGAAACTGTGCCCCACTGTCACCTCACTAGACTGAAGATGACTGACCCTGGTTGCAGAGAAATGATCATCATAGCAAGACAGGCCTTTTTACCTCTTGGCTGCTAGGTGCTAGGGAGAGTTGCCAATCCTGTGTTTGAATGTGTCTTGCAACCAAATCCTTTGTCTCTCCATGTGGAACATGGATATTGTGAACATGTACATCACTTTAGTTTATAGAGAATGCATGTGGAGTGCATATGACATGTGTCTGAGGACACACATGATTCCATTTTGTATTGGCTATACTTTAGTGGTACCCAAACTGCAGGATTAGAGGGAGAGCCCAGAAAGCAGATCATAATTCTTTTTTTTTAAATCTGTTTATTAAAGTTTTCGATTATTGTTCAGTGATCACACTATTTTGCCAAACTGTATTACAGGTTACTGCACCTGAAAGTTACAATTCTTCTGCTGTACAATTTAATATTTGATACATTTGATGTGTACCATAATTTACATCACTTATCGTAGTTTAGTATAAAAGGGGAAGGAAATTGTAGTAGAGATGGGGAGAATTAGGAGGGAGGTTCCATAAGGGGATGAGAGAGGGGGGGTGTTGTAGCCGGGGGAGATGCTCTGTGAAAACTCTTGGAGTCACGCTTTTGGGGGTTAGGGAAGTAAGAGGGTGTGCGGGGGCAGGGGTGGAGTGGTGAAGGAGGCACATGTTCTAATCTTGGAGGGGGTGGTGTGTGAGGAGGGAGGGGTTTCCCAGACGAGGTGCCTTGTATCTTTAACTTTTTGTGTGAATGTTATGACGATGGTCTAAGGTGGACGTGTATCGTCTTTTTCCTGTAGCTGGTTTAGGAAAGTGTCCCATATGTCTGCGTTCTTGACCTCGATCCCAATGTCGCGAAGTGTGTGTAGCACCTGTATCTCTGCATTGGCCCAGTATGTCAGGTCTTTGGTCCATCTGTGTATGTCTGGGGCGCCAGGTGACTTCCATTGTGTTGCAATGAGTTGCTTGAGCGTGACAAATGCTAAATCCGCGTATCTATGTTTTTGTTTGTCGTTTATTGCGCCTGCGGCATATTCCTAATATACAGGATTCAGGTGTGGGGATCAGAGGCAAACCCGACCACGTGGCAATCTGTTGTGTAGCGACGTGCCACATTCGGAGTAGCGGGGGCAGTTCCAGGTCATGTGGTAAAAGTCTGCCTCTGTGTTTCCACACCTTGAGCATTCAGGTGTAGCTTGTGGGAACATGCGTTTTATGCGAATCAGAGTTGAATTTGTCTGGTGTAAATAGTTAAGTTGGGTATATCTGAAGCGGGCGTTACGTGATATTTCATGAGTGGTTGAAAGGGCCATGGACCATTCTTCCGCTGTGAGGGGTGTTTGTAGGGACCTGTCCCATCTGGTCTTGGCTTGCATTTGTGCTTCTTCCGGGTAGGCCTGTAGTGTGTGGTATATTCAGGAGATGCTTGTTTGTGTGCTGGCACCTGTCAATAATTCGTGTAGAGTGGATGATGTTGGTGGCTCTGAATCGCTGTGTCCCCATGTTTTGCATATTAGATGTTTAAGTGCCCCGTGTATAATGAACCCCCCCGGTCCTAAAGTGTATGTTTCTGCTAACTTCGTGTAGGAGATAAAATGGTCGCCCGCGAACAGGTCGCCAACCAGTTGTATGCCTTTTGCAGTCCATGGGATAAGGCCTGATCTACCTTGTAATTTATATATTCCTGGTATGGCTAATAATGCTAATAATGGGATCTTGGGTGAATACAATGGTGTGTGGACACCTTTTGATACATAGCAGTTCCATATTTGATCAGCTACTGTTATCAGAACATTGTTATGAAGTGAAGGGGGCTCGCGTCCTATGAGCCATCCCAACACG
Source organism: Pleurodeles waltl (assembly GCF_031143425.1). Classification (NCBI taxonomy): domain Eukaryota; kingdom Metazoa; phylum Chordata; class Amphibia; order Caudata; family Salamandridae; genus Pleurodeles; species Pleurodeles waltl. The sequence continues at coordinate 1,070,575,836 of NC_090445.1, forward strand.
TCAGTGCACCCCAGGTGCGACCTCACTTTGCGACTCTCTGAGTTTAAGGGGTCCTGTAGCCAGGCCATGATACAGTGTAGCTGTGCTGCTGCATAATAGAGATCGAATTGTGGTGTGCCCATACCCCCTTTTTCTACTGGAAGGCAGATCTTAGTTATGGCTACTCTTCTGCGTCCGTTGGCCCATATCAGCTCAGTCAGTAGTTTAGTTAATTGTGCGAAGAATGTTTTTGGCAGTATGAGTGGCAGTGCAGCGAAGTAGTACAGTAATCAGGGAAGCGCGATCATTTTAATCGAGGCCACTCTACCCATGGGTGAGAGGGGCAAGGAGCACCAGAAAGGTACGGACCCTTTTATTGATCTGATTGCTCTTTCTAAGTTGCCTTCTTTTAAATCAGAGGCACTGTGGTATATGTGGACACCCAGATATTTAAAAGTCGTGTGTTCCCATTTTAAGTCATTGTCGACTACAATGTTATAGCGCAGTTCTGGGAGTGGCTTCATGGGATATATACATGATTTGGCCCAGTTGACACGTAAGCCAGAGAAGGCCCTGTAGTTATTAAGCAGATGTAATATATACGGTAGAGATTCAGTATTGTTGCGTAGGTATATGAATGCATCGTCTGCGTATAAGGAGACGATGCGGAATTCCTCTCCATCTGGGATACCCCATCTTGTTGCTACTTTGCATAATCTCGCTGCTAGAGGTTCTATTGCTAATGTGAACAATAGTGGTGACAGTGGGCAGCCCTGACGCATGCCCCTGCTTATGTCAAATTTCTCCGAAATGATGGCACTAGTTTTGACCCTTGCTTTGGGACTAGTATATAATATGGATATCCAGCACATGAACTCTGCGCCGAATCCCATTTTTTGTAAGGTTGCCATCAAGAAGGGCCAACCCAGCGTATCAAAGGCTTTCTCGACGTCTAGCGATACCGTCGCACGAGAGTGATCCGCTTCGGGGGTCTTGGCCATTATGCGTAGTAAGTTCCTGATATTGACAAAAGTATTACATCCAGGTATAAAACTGGATTGATCTGAGTGTATCAGGGTAGCAATCAATGGTAGGATGCGGTTCGCTAGTACTTTCCCTAGTATTTTGTAGTCTGAGTTTAATACCGATAAGGGATCACAACCTTTTTTATATAGGACTACGATTGTCGCTTCACGTTGTGATTATGTGAGTTGTCCAGTTTCATATGTTTCTTGTAACATTGTTTGGAATGATGTGATTGTCTGTGACGTGAAAGTCTGGTAGTATTCAATGGGTATTCCGTCTGTCCCTGGAGTTTTATTGTGGGCTAGCTGCGTTAGTGGCTGTAGTATCTCCTCCTTTTCTATGGGCTTGTCTAGCTCTGTTATTTGTTCTGCGTGCAGCTGCGTCAGTGGGGCGTTACTGAAAAACTCTGACAATTGTGATGGGTGTGGGGGGGTCAGCTTTGTATAGTGGGCTGTAATACTGTTTAAAGGCGTCATTAATCTCTAGCTGCGTGTTTACTATCATGCCCGTGTCTAGTCTAATGGAGTTTATTGGGGTGGCTCTTTGTGTCCCCCCTGCTAGCCATGCCAGCATTCTGCTGGAACGGTCGCCTTCAGCGTGCAGGCGCGCTGTATAGTGTCTATAATCGAATTTTCGCAGGCGGGTCTCGGTTGCGCTCCATTGTTCTTTAAGATTATTTAATTTGTTGCTGTTGCCCTTGCCCGCAGCCAGGTCGTGTTCCTTATCCCGTATTTCCCCTTCTATGTCGTGTAGCTCTGTAGTTAACTCCTGTCGAACCCCACCTGACATTGTCATGCACATACCCCTCATGACTACCTTGTGTCCATCCCATTCCGTCGCGCGTGATACCGTCGACTTTGTGTTTATTTTAAAGTAGGATTTTATTTCTTCCGCTAGTTTATCTCGGAAGGGGGGATCGCGTAATAGGGTGGGTTGTAGGCGCCATGTGGGGATGCGCGTTGGCTGTTTGCCCCATTTTAGTGTTGTGATTAAGGGGTTATCGTCCGATAGGGTTTTTGCCATGTATGATGCACTGTGTATCATATGTATTAACCTGGTTGAGCATAGCAGCAGGTCTATCCTCGTGTGGAGCTGGTGTACCAGTGAGTAAAAGGCGCATTCTTTATCTATGGGGTGTAAACATCTCCACACATCTTGTAGTTCCCTCTCCCGTATCCAGGAACCCAGCACACGAGACAGGTTCCTACACCGGGCAATCTTTATTGGGGGATGGGACCTGTCCATTGACACTTCTACCACACTGTTGAAGTCTCACCCCCAAATAGTAAGTATGGTCGAATCATGTGGGATTTGTGTAGTTGTGGTCCTAAAGAACTCTCCTTGTCCTGTATTTGGTGCGTAAATCCCGATTATTGTTATCTGTCTGCCATCTAAATCTCCGACCAGGCAGACGTACCTTCCGTTGCTATCTATATGAACATCTTGGGCTGCGTAAGGGACACCAGGGGTGATCCAAATTAATACGCCTTTCGCGTATGTTGAGGTTTTAGTTCCATATACCATGCCCAACCAGTTTTTGCCGATTTCGCTCAATTCGTGTGCTATTACATGTGTCTCTTGTAATATAGCGATATGTATCTTATGGCGTTTAAGGTAGGCATGTATTCTGCACCTTTTACTTGTGTTGGCTAAGCCCCTAACATTCCAGGTTACTATGTTGTATGTCGTCATTGTGCTTGGGAGTCATGGTATGGTGCGTTGCCCGCCCTAGGACTAATCTCGTCACGCCCCTGAGTCCCCGTCGTCTTACCCCGAGCCCCCTCGCCCCTCCCGCGTATATGAGTGTAGAGCATGTTGGGAAAAGAGGGAAAGAAGAAGATAAGATACAACTTACAGTTATTAATCTAACTGTGAACTGCCAGGCACAACAGGTGCAACTGTATACATTGGTTCATTCTGGGTCCATTCGGTAATCCAACTGGGTTAGGGGGGTGTTGATGTATAGACCGAGATAGCTTCTGCGTTACGGCCCGTACAGATATGGACATTTCCCTGCTTGGACTCTGTGTTGCACCTTTTGGGGACTTTACTCTCATGTTGCAGTAGGATGTATATTAATGTGTCCTCTGTTTGTGTTCCTTAGGGGATTATGGTTGAGTTTGTCTTATCGCCATTGTCTTTTGGGAAAACTGGCCTTGTGCAACACTTGTGCTTTTACCTTAGTGCAAACTCTTGAATTTGTACGGTTGTAGTCCTCACGTGTTATTTTAGAGGTCGTCTGCTGAACGTGGGGTGAATGTTGGGCCCGAGGTCAGCGGTGACGTTGATGGGCCATGATGACTGCTCGCTGAGTCAGAGTCAGAGTTGTTGGTGTCTTGATTGAATTGTGGTCGTATGCACGAAAATCTGTTTACTACTTTTAAGGCTTGAGCTTGTTCATCCGCTGCTTGTGACTTAGTTGGGCATGATTCAGTTCTGGGCTTTGGCCTTTTCTTTCGGCGTGGCTGTCGGTCCAACCACTCTTTTTGTTCTTGAGTTTCTGTTGTAGGGTCTGCCAGTCCCTTCGCATGTATCCAGGTCCATGCGTCTTCTGAGGTTGGAAATATGTGAGATATGTTGCCATCCACCACGCTTAGTCTGGCCGGGTACATTAGGGAGTATGAGTAGTTTTTATCATGTAGTACATGTTTTGCTGAGTGGAAAGTGTCACGTTTCTGCTGTACATCGGCTGTGTAGTCCGGGTAAGCTGTGGTTTTTGCGTTTTCAATGTCTTTTGGGCCAGATGTGCGCAAGCCGTTCAGTACCTGATCTCTGTCCCAGTAGTTAAAAAATCTCGCTATTAGTGGGTGTGGGGGGGCTCCTGGGCGGGGGGCCTCCCGGTACTCGATGTGCGCATTCCACTACTAGGAATGGCGAGGTGTGTTGTGTTAATATGGTTTCTTTGAGCCATCGTTCTAGGAATGATTCCGCGTTTGGCAGTTCGATCTTCTCAGGGAACCCTAGAAATCTCACATTATTACGGCATGATCGTCCTTCTGCTTCGTCTGCTCGCTTGTGCAGTGGTTGTATCTCAGATTCTTGGTGTTGGAGACGGAGTTTCATTTCTTCAATGTCTGGTTCTGTCGTTTCGAGGGTTGTTTCAGCTGTAGTGACCTTGTCTGCTAATTTCCGACGCTCCATTCAAGGGATGTTGACTTCTGCCACCACTGTATCTATTTTGCCCTCTAGTGATATTCTGGTGTTGAGTACAGATTGCAGCACTTTCTCAATTTGTGTTGAGTGGGCGGCCAATGTCTCCGTCACTTTGCGTAAGGCTTTGAGTTCAGCTCTGTATCTGTTTCTAATGATGGGACTGTGGGTCTGGCTTCAAGTTGGCCCTTTGGGGGTTTCGTTTTCACCATAATTGTGTCTGTTGTAGACGCATTGTGCATTAATTATGGAATTAAGTTTCTGTCTTGTTTTGTATTTTGTGCACCCCACAAGTCAATTGCGGATCGTCGAGTGATCAATCTTAAGCGACACAGGCGTCTCAGTTTATAATAGCCCTGGGTGTGCCGGCTCTTGTGTGTTTTAGACTTTGCCTAGATGTCTTCAAGAAGCTCTCCGGAGGAGGGCCCGCCCAGGAACATCAGTTGTGTGTTATGGTGCGGGTAGAAAGAGCACTTCAGCGGCACCACAAGGCCAGGCCAGGTCAGGCTACTGGCTCTACACGGGCTTCCGCCACACGCCCTCCAAGAGCACCACTCCAGTGCTCCTGGCTGGGCCCCCGTCCGCAGCTCCACGTGCTGCGGCGCGTGCTCCCCGTCTCACACCCCGCGGCTAGGCGCACCGCGTCCCACAGCTCACCCGGGCCACACCAGGCAGCAGGTGAGACCTTTTGTTTGGTTTTTCCTTTCCCCCGCGCCCTAACCTTGTGTCACATTTGTTTCTGGAAGTGCACGCCGTCGTGATTGTGTGGCTCAGGGCCCCTCAGCTCCACTGGTTTCGTCTGGCCTCCGTTTTATTTACGCTGATGTTCGCGCCGCCGGGCCATTTCCCGGCTCAATGCCTGCATTGTCCGCACGTCCGCGGATCTTCCGTGATCCCTCTAGGCCCGACGGTCCGTCCCGGTACCCTGCAGGGCATCGGCAGCGTCAGCCCGAGGCGGGAGCCGGACACTCACGTTGTCTCCTCGCCTCAGCATCCCCCGCCCTCGGCTGCTGCTGGCTCCGATTCCGGCAGGCGAATTGCGTTAGACCTCAGTAGGGCTCGGCGGCGGGCAGCACTTTGCAGCCGACACGGGCCCTGTCCGGATCGCGTCTAAGGCAACGCACGTCGCTGCTGGTGGGTCCGTGGCGTGCGGGAGTACACAGCGCCACTGACTCTACCTGATTTGAGTCAGGGAGTCCGGGATACAGGCGTTTTCAGGATCTTTTTTGTGGGCCGTGAGCAGAGCTCTCTGCTGAGCGTCCTCTCACGTCGCCATCTTAGACACGCCCCAAAGCAGATCATATTTGCGTGACTTTCCCAAGAACATTTCAGGGAGCCTTTGTAAAGGACTTGACAAAGAAGTGTTAAGGAAAGCAATATAGGGCCCCTTTGAAGCTAGAAAGTTTATGACGTCCTTTCCTAGCCAAGGATCACAGACACAATATTGTGATAAACAATGTTGTTGACAAAAATATTGTGTTAAAAATATCATTTACCAAAATACATGCACTTATACTTATGATGGTAAGTATGAAAATATGGGAAAAAGAATTTAGTTGACACTAATATAGTCAAAAATAGATAATAATATCCATTTTGTAATATAAATAGAGTTTAAAGTAGTAAAAGTTAGATGTTTTAATATATGAATTTAAGGTAATGTAAATAAATATATTCCACTAATATTTAATACTATATATAAAGATATACTTATATAAATACACAAACACATTAATGTGTTTGTATATGTAAATATATATATATAATAATATATATATCTATAGTACATATATGTTTATGTATATATATGTATTTGTTTTTAATTTATTAGTATGAAAGCATACATGTAAAGTAATAATACAAATAATATATTGCAAAATAAATATTTTATTATGTTACACCACACACACACACATATTTATATACATATCTGTATAAAACACAAAAATATAAACAATTGAATAAAGAAACATATAATTATTAATGTGGCAATTAATTAAAATATTAAAGACTGAAAAATCTTAAAATCACATTCATGAAAAAGATGAGAAACATTAAAAATAACATTAAAATAAAGACAAAAAATATAAAATATAAAAGAATAGATCAATTACTGCTATATTGTCTATTAAACCGTAATATGACAACTATTGAAGTCTAAGAATATTAATTATACTATTCCCACTCTTGGTTCTGCAATAGTAGGAAAAGTGTTTGACTTCAGAAGAGTTAGATTTATATTGCTACTGCATTCAGTGCAACAGTAGGGAATGCGCTGGACTTTTGAGGGGTGAAACTTACTATTCCCACTCCAGTCTAAACAAAAGTAGGGAAAGCATTAGACTTTGGGGTGCCCACTGCAGTCTACACAACAGTAGCGAAAGTGTTGGACTTTGGAGGGGCAAACATTACTAGTTCCACTCCAAACAGTGCACCAAAAAGAAATACATTGGATTTTGGAGGGATGAAATTTACTATTCCCACTCCAAACAGCACAACAATGAGGAAAATTTTCTACTTTGGAGGGGTGAAATTTACTATTTCTATTCCAGCCTGTGCAACAGTAGGTAGAGCGTTGGATTTCGGAGGGGTGAAATTTACTATTCCCACTCCAGTGAGCACAACAGTAGGGAAAGCGTTGAACTGTGAAGAGGTTAATTTTACTATTCCTACTGCAGTCAAAGCAAGAGTAGAAGTAGAGCAGTGTAGAAAACATATTAAACTCTTAATAAAATATTAATTAACATAATAAATGTATATATGTGTATGTAGTTAAATTCTAAACACAGTCAATTTACATAATTACTCTTCAATAAACAAATTAAATATCAATGAATAAATAAATGTTATTCAATTGTTAATTGATTAACTTACCACCCTCTAGTAGTTAAGAAGTAATTATTCCATAACTTACATATTCAACATAAATCAAATCTTTAATTAACAATTGATAAAGATTTGTTAATTATTACCTAACTACCTTCTCACCCTAAACCCCAGAAAACCAAGCATTGTGCCACTAAAATGCAATATGTTTAAATAAGTATTCCACAATTTACATATTTAAAATTCAGTTACATAATCCCCTACTAACCTAGCATCCTCATCCTACCCATAAATTGTAAGTAAAATAAATAAGTATTCCATATTTTACATAATTAAAATTTAAATAAATAATTATTTACCAATTCATAATAAGTTCTTGATTAATTATTAATTAAGTTCCCATCCTATACCCCTACGAACCTAGCATCCTGCAACTAAAATCTAAGTAAAATAAACAGGTATTCCGTAATGTACATAATAAAAAATCTGATAAATGATCAACAATTAACAATTCATTGTAAATTAATTATTACTTAATTAACTTCCAATCCCTACACCCCTACAGACCAGCCCGCAAATAACATACAACAAAATATCAATATTACATACATTACGTAACAAATATCAATCATATAATTAAATAAAATGTATTAAATAATTCGCACTTATTTATTACCAAATTAACGTCCCATCCTATCCCCCTACAAACTGATCAACCCACTAGAATACTATAAATTCCTAATATAAATGTAAAAAAACATTCAAAATCACTTAAAATTGCAAACTATATTTTAAAAACAATTAATATAAAAAATAATAACATAAAATTAATATATCAACTAAAACACATTCACATAATAAAAAAACAATATTTTTAACCGCTATATATGTGAAAACGATAATAAAAACAGGTGGTTCATTAGGGAACTTGCCTTTATCCTCTTGTTTTGGCTGCTCCTGAGAGGAAAGTCCCAGCTCGCCTCTGCCTTACTGCTCACACTTCTAGCAAAGACCTTGACAGGGTTGGTCTGTGTGGAAATAGCAAAAAGGCAGAACTGGAAAGACCCAGTCAAAGAACTGAACTGCTGGAATACCAAAAGACAGTTTGCTGCTCGAGTTTAGACATTGAATAGAAATTTCTAGTCAGTGCTGCAAAATTTCCTAACCAGAAACCTGAGGTTCCACATTACTGGTAATCATGAGATTCCACTGAGCTCTGGGGTTAAGGTGCTGACTCCCATTGCCTGTTTCGGGAACATTAACCTTGGAAAAATCTAAGTAGCTTACCCTGTGGGGCTGACTGGTCCGTCCTTTGGTAGGCATAGCTAATTAACTGCTCAGGAGGGCCTTGGATTCAACCTGCAAGAAGAAGATTCTGTGAAGGAGCCCAGACAAGGCAAATCAGCAATGCTGCCGCGACACATGTAGAGACCTGCACCACTGTGCAAAGGGTGAAGTTTGCAGAGCCTGAGATGGTCCCACAGCATAGACAATTATACGGCAGGCCAGTAGCCAGAGGAATATTTTTATGGGGGCATGGCCCTGAGCTATTAATTAACATTAAATCTGTGCTCCAAAGCCCGAGAATTTGTGGCACAAGGATACCGAGGGCAGAATATTGAAAGGTAAGTTCATGTAGGGAAGTATAGATTTATTATTCCTAACTCCATTGTTTATGTAAATTTTGTGGGAGTTGAGTAAAGAAAAACCATACTAACTTACCTATCAATATTTTGGATTCAATTTTCTGTCCTCGATATTCCATATCATCAATATTCTGGTGTCGATATGTGGATTTTTTAAGGTACATATTAAGGCAAACCCTTTACACTCCAACATTCAATCCTATCAGTTAGATAGGTTATAGGGTGTAAAGTTGTAAAGTAGGCTGAGTTTCAACCTTTTGTATTTTAAAAAATGTTCAAGCTTTGTGCAATGCCAAGCTTATCAAGTTCTTTTTTTTTTTTTTTTTTTTTTTAAAAGGTGGCCTCAGATCAGAGTCCTCCCTCCCACATGTCTTAACTCAGGTGGTGGATGTCCAGCCTCCACACTCAAAATTATTTTGCAGCTGGGACATTCTGAATCAGGGAATCATCAGACCTGGGACAGGTGTATTGTCCAAAGCATGATAAGCTATCAATTCTACTTAAAATCTCCAATCACCATTTCTCTATGTGTACCTCACTCTCATTTTGCTCCTTTAGGCTCACTCTCACTTTCTCTGTTCTTCCCCAGTCTCTTCCTCCTGCTGCCTCTCTCAACCTTTACCCACTATCCTTTTCTGTTTGCTGTGGATGCATCTATCTTTCCATTCCTGTCTCTCCTGTTCTCTTTTGTCTTTCTATTTGCTGTTATTTCTCTCAATCTCCTCTCCTTTTCTAAAACAGTTCTCTATCTTGTCTTCTATCTTCTTTGTAATTCTCAGTACTTTTTTATTCTCCCTCTGTCCCTCTTCTCATTGACAATAAATGGGAACTGAAAATTTCTCTTGGCTGTGCGTGGCCGTTGCCAGCACCTGCCTTCTTTCTTTGACCGTTGTGCTTTTCACTGCTCCCCAGGGAAGGAAGCAAACCATTCGGGTGGTCTCCTGGAACTGGGGAAGTACCTGGTGATCATGGAACAAAGAAGTTAGTGCAATGTAGCCATCACATCCGTCCATCTTGTCAGTTCATGTTGGACAGTTGATGAGGCTGCATAGTTTTAGCACATTTTAACTGTGTTAAGCCAAAAGACCTGTTGACATCCATCACACTACTTTCAAAGTATAGTGTACTTCTTTAGGTCTTCGGCAGTACTGGAATAGAAAACTGATTAAAGCATCATAAACATTTTCTTTTCTAAAATCAAAGTTGGCATCCGAGGGAAATGCTTCCCACAAATCCCAAGGTTGTTTTTTTATTTCACTGTATTGCTCAGCACACTGTGCGCACTGACGTCACACAGCAACACAAAAGTGAAAACAGACCCCAATAATGGATCCACAAATGTCCTACCCCATGGCATCCTTACACATCTCTTGATAACAATAGTACCCCATATGTGTGACTGAGCTATAGCCAGTGAAGGTAAAGGCTCCTGAAGGCCCTTAAGACACAAGGAAAGATCAAGATTTTGCCTTGCAAATTGACCCATTCAGGCTATATGGGTAGCTGAGGTATTTAAGCCAGGGCTTGGTCAGCAACCAGAGAAAATTGCCAAGCCCAGACATTACTGAAAACAAGCTACCTAGGGTAGTCTGGGGAGGGGTAGTTTGTGTGAATGCCTTTGTAAACCCAGAATACCCTGCAAACACCAACCTTCGGCTAAATCACAGGTTTTCCTCATATTTCTGTGAAGGAAAATTCCAGAATTTGTGGGAATCCATTGAGTTCCTACCACCCAATATTCCCACACTCTTCCCAATAAAAAGACTACCCTACATTTTTACCTAATATCATTCATTTACTAAGATTTTGTATGGAGTTGCATTATTTTTGTGACACATCCCAATGTAAAATCATTTTTGGTATTTCCTAAGCCACGCAAAGCCACTTTTCATGGCTTTATGTAGCCTAGTAAATATAAAGTAATGGAAGACAGCGCATATCACTGCCTTTCGTTACTAAGGTGTCCCATGAGTGGGCATGGGAGTTCCCTTGCATCCACCATGGATTTTGGCTTATTCCCATATTTACTACAACTAGAATATACCTGGAAATGTGTAAAAATGCTATGCCTTTACCCAGTGAGGTGTAACAGGAAACAAATGGTTTATCTGTCCATGTTGCTGCCTCATTTTAAGTCTGCAGCATTCTGCAGCACCCATAGAAAGAGGAATATGCCTTTAAGGATGTCGCTTCCTACAGACTATAATCATTAGAATACCCGGAAGGGGTCTGCAGAGCTGTTCAATGCTGCCAGTGTACTGAAAAACCATAAAGTGCACACCCGTGCCTCTCACACCTCATCATCCACCACACTGGTACATCTCAATACACAATAACCACATCTTGTTGGTCATCACGCACAACCAAGAAACACTTCCTACATAGGATCACAAACAAAAGACAAGACTTTTCCAACAACCCTATTTGGCATAACTTTCTGCCATGTAGGTAAGTGCATCGGTACCACAAAAGGGTTAATAAGCGCTACACAAATGTGCAGTACAATACAATATTTATTATCTGTGCATCACCAAGAATTGTTTTGATCTTCGGTTCCATCACACTTTAGGATTATAAAACAAAATGTTCTTCATTTGTGCTTTCATAGCCCTTGCTTTATGTTGAAATATTTGTATAGGTAATTTACAGCTATTCACATTTTTGTGAATTAGAAACAAATTGATATCCCACAATATGTTTGCATTCCCTGTAAGCAAGGCCAATGAAATTATGCGATTTGGCGGCTGTGGCGCTTTCGGCATAATTATGGATCTGCTGCATTTGTCATATAATCCATCATCTGCTGAATAATCTGCAGATTTTAACAAAAAACTAATTTTGTTTCAGCACAAACAGCTAAAAACCTACCGAAAAGGCTGCAACACATATTGCTGTGCGGTGGAAGATCCTTCACAAAGGTTGACTGGTTACCTTTCAATTACTTACAGCTAAATGTGAATGTGAACCAATACTAATGAAGTGAAACGGTTACCCAGACAGGGCTAATGTGTAAAAATTGGAATATAATGAAGTGATACTATCACAAAATGTGCTGCTTTAAAATGTATAATTTGTGTTTTTTGCCACATGATTTAATCCATATTGCCACATAATTTAGGTCTCGCCTGTCATATAATTCCAGTGGCCCCATCTGTACCTTAGAGAGATTGTCAGGGTTCACTTTACAAAATCCAGTCCCTCTACACTCAGCAGCAATTTGTCAGAAGACAGCCTGGCACTTAACCTGTATTGGTACATGCAGCAAACGCAACAAGATATTAATAAAAAGTAAAGGCATTTTCTTGTTCATTCACCTATTGAACTCCCGCACCTCTATACTGTGCCAACTGCCTCGGTCATTTGTGGGGAGGGGAGGCAAAATTATTATGGGCTGCCTGGACCTAAAATGACCCTCCCCTACGTAGCTACGGCCCTGACTGTGATCCCAGAGCAACTTCCTTTTGACTGGTGCTGGTGCTGCTGAGGCTTACTCGAGACTGCGGGCACTGCCATCAGTAGCGTGAAGCACAACCATATTGGACAGAGTGAGCCAAGACAGCAGCATATCTGCCTGCTGGGCCATACGGATGCACACTGCCAGGAGTGGAACTGCACCCGTTGACACCAATGTACCATCTGCATCAAAAGGCCATCACAATTCTTCACCGAGGAATTGAGGGATTGTACCCGAGAGCAGTGCATATCTCGTGTGGGTCTAAGACCAAGATCTTGAGTGAGACAGAGCAACCCTCCAGAACTACCCCAATATTCCCACTAAGAAGCCCACATAAGATCAAGGAGCAATGCACATTACCACAAGAGCTTGTCCCCAGAGTACAGTGGAATCTGTTTCTCATTTTGACCCTTAGTAAAAGACATGCGTTTGTTATGAATGGTCTCTTTCCTTTGTGGGTCAGCATAAACATATTTTTATTTGTAAAACTTAAGCACTGGCTGGGCCATGATGTATTATTAACCACAGCCCCTGAGTAAGTCTTGGATTTCATGACGTTGGTAACCTGTGGGTCAAGTGCTAAAGTGGTGTATTTCGTGGTCAGTGATGGGCTCAGTAGTATGCCTAGTAACTCACAAAGTAGCCTGGGACCCTTGAAAAAGTTGTTACCTTGGTGCATTCCCAGATATTAAAAGGCACAGTGGAGTTTAGTTCCACCAGCCAACTTGAACATTTCCTCTCCAACTACCTCCCACAACTTCGAATAGTTTGCAAAAAACATGCTTCACAGAAATGGATCCATCATTCCTTTTGTTCCAGCAATACATGCTAAACTTGTCAGCTTTTAAATTCTGAACATTTTTTAAGCTTGTCACTTGCAATGCAAGGACCAATTTCCGTATCACTCAAATTCTCTTACATGTAATTGTTCTGAATGACAGCTGAAAGTGCACAAAAAGAAATGAGCAAGTTTCTACTTTAGTTGTTTTTCCACGTATTCATTCCCCTTCATTTTCTATCAAATGAAATGAGGCTGTTCATCTCTATGAAGGAAGCCAATGCTTCAGCTGTACCATAAATTCTCAAAGAGGAGCACTGTTCAGAGCATGGGTACTCACAAACATTTTCCCAGGGGCCACAAAGTTTGGTCTGTGGTGTGACCGAGGGCCGCACTGATGCTAGCAGCGTGGCGATCAAAGGTAGAAGGGGGCTCTGGATAAGGAGGGGTTGTGGCGTTATGGTGGGTGTAGGGGGCTGCAAAGCATACAGATCTAGTGGCTGAATCGCTCAAAGTGAAACCAGAAAACCTGGCATTAATCCCAGCGTTCCCACTTTACCAAATTGTGTAATCCAAGGCAATTGTTTTATTTCACGTTCCCTTCATTTTCTTCATTACTGTATGTAGGAGGACCTCCAAATGCATGACTTCAGTATGTGCGCTGTGCAAACCCTTCTCCTGTGTTTGATTTGATAAACTATGAAGTTGTTCATGTTTAATAGCAAATCAGGCTAATCAAAGAGTGCAGATAACAACTGACTTGGCTCCTAATTTACTATTGGCATTGTTATTAAGGTGGGGGTAAGAATGAATGTTTCTGATTTTATGTTTGAAATCTATTCTTTAAAAAAAAAAAACTTCTCCATGCACTGATATAATGTGATGTAGTAAAATGAAATGGTCCTGCGTGTAAATGAAATACACTTTTTGAATTTTTAAGAACCCTTATCATAGTTGCAGACATTTGCTGCAAGATTTCTTTAAAAATAAAAGTGTTCCTGCAGTCAAGCCGTTAAGGGCAAATTCCTTACTTCTTTTCTTTATCTTTCAAAATGTTTAAATAAAGTATTGCCTGTTGATTCGAGTAAACAGCAGCCTACTGCTACTGCTGCGCTGGGGCCGCATGTAAAGGTCAAAAGGGCCGCATGCGCCCCCACCGGGTCGTACTTTGAGTATCACTGGTTCAGAACCTTCTGAGGGTCGCACCCACAAACACGCTCATTCCCCTAGCAAAGTCCTTCTTGTACGTTTGCACCTTGTTTCTGTGTTTTTAAGTGGTAGGTTTTGCATGTATAGTATGTAGGTTTATAATTGACTCTCATTGAATCTTAAGACCTTTTTCAATACAACTACTAAACAAAGAACGCAAATTCACACACATGGGTTTGTAAGCTGCAAGTCACAGATGTTTGTAGTTATCCAACTCAAAAACACTCATTCTGTGAACCTGTGTAGGATGAAAGACTGAACAGGTTAACCAGAGATTCCAACCTGTGTTTGCTGGGTCAAAGAGAGAGTTCGACAGTGGATGGGTTACATCCACAGACTCACCAGAACCAGCAATAGGAAGTAAATCGTTATTCTTATTCTTCATATCGGAAATCCTTTTGAACACAGAATGTGTCCTCATAATAACTTGATTTAACTCGGTATGTTTATAAAAGATATACTTTGTTGTTCTGTGTTAAACAATTTTCGTGCAGAGCGCTGAATTTTGACAACTCATTTTGCTCAAAGAATCTGGGGCGACTCATACAGGTTCCCCCAACAATGAAAAGCAATTATTACGGGCAGAATCAGTCAGCTTAACATTTTATTTATGTTCTGATTACAGCTCCTTTTCGAAAGAATGTGGGCCTCATTTAGAGGACAGCGTCAGTTGCCCTCCCCAGCTCCTCTGGCTTTCTCTGCCTTGGGAATGAACTGAGAGCTTGCCTGACTCTCAGTTCAAGGCCATCTTCCACCCGCAGGCTCCTGCCTGCGCCTCATCCTTAGTGGCTATCTAAAAATAAGTTTCTCTCCCTGTCTCTCCTTTACTCCAGCTTTTATACTTCTGCCTTTTTTCACTTTGTTTTTTCTTTTTCTGTTGTTTCTCTTCATTTTCTGTCTCTTCCTTGACCCTCTCCCTCTTGTGCCGCTGCTGCCATTGTGGCCCAGCACCCGTTCCCCTCGCAAAGCACTTTCCTGCCCTCCGGCCTCCAAGCTGACCGGACCCCCGCCTCCCTCCCCTTCTTAATGGTGGCCGCAGTGCTGTGAGAGGGCAACTCCATTGACCTCCTGGTCAGCGTCTGTTGCCCTCCACAGCTCCTCTGGCTGCTGCTGCCTCTGCCTTGCCTTGGGAACGAACTGAGAGCCTGCCTGACTCTCAGTTCGAGGCCCTCCTCCACCTGCAGACTCCTGCCTGCACCTCATCCCTGGTTTCTAGGGCTATCTACAAGTAAATATCTCATTCTGTATTTCCTTTACTCCTGCTTTTATACTTCTGCCTTTTTTCACTTTGTTTTTTCTTTTTTCTTTTTCTATCATTTCTCTTCATTTTCTGTCTCTTCCGTAACCCTCTCTCTCCTGCGCTGCTGCCGCCCCGTTCCCCTCCCCGGGAATCACTTTTCCCCTCCTCCCGCCTCCCAGCTGGCCAGACTCCCTGCCTCCCTCCCCTTCTTAATGGCGGCTGCAGCGCTGTGAGAGGGCAACTCTGCTGGCCTCCTGGTCAGCCTCTGTTGCCCTCCCCAACTCCTCTGGCTGCTACTGCCTGTCCCTTGCCTTGGGAACAAACTGAGAGCCTTCCTGACTCGCAGTTGTGGCCCTCTTTCACCGGAACCCCCACCTCCCTCCCTTTCTTAATGGCAGCTAAAGCGCAGCTGCATAGCGGACGTGCGTAGAGGGTGCACTGCTGGCACGCCAAAGGCAAGCACTGCTCCACCCGTCCATGCCCAGACAACATCCATCGCCAGGAACCCTCGATCTCTGACAAGCCATTTCCTGGACAGAACTCCATTACGACGCCAAGACCCTCCACCGCCTTAACACTGGACGTTTCAGCGCCTGCTACACCACATCTCCTAAGGACACCCACAGACCTTTTTCCTGCCGGAACTGCAACCTCAGGTTCAGCCACAACAAACAACCGGAACACCCCAAACCTGAAACCACTGACGCCCGCCACAACCTCATCAACTGCCTCCTTCTAAATATACGCTCCCTCCATAAGTATACCACAGAACTTTGGGACCTGATCGACTCCACCTGTCCAGACATCGCATTTCTAACCAAGACCTGGACCAACCCTAGCTCCGGACCAGACATCGCCATCGCAATTCCAGACAGATACAACATCCTAAGAAAGGATCGGCCCTCCCATCCGAGCGGAGGACTGGCCATCGTACATAAGTCCTCACTCTGCATCACGGTCATCACAGAGGAGCACTGCACCACAATGGAACACCGCAGGACACACGCTAGACCCCATTTTCACCTCAAGCAACCGGATTACCATCAAGAATATCTCCATCACGGACTGGACAGACCACTGTCTAACTTTGCCATCACTGCACCCAACAGCCTCCTCCTTGTCCCCAGGGCCCCCCACAGCAAATGGAATGAAATCACAGACGAGCAACTCACCACGACCCTTGCCAAATCACCCCGCCCCCGATGATGCCAACACCAGAGCACGCAACCTCAACATCTGGATCACCGAATGTACCAACACCTTAGCCCCCCCCGATCAACTTCGGTAAAGCGCATCCCAAAAAGTGCCAGCTGGTTCACCACTGAACTGCAACAATCCTAGTGCACTTGCAGGTGCCTAGAGAAGATGGAGCAACAGCAAAACCAGCAAATACCTCTCCACCTTCAGAGCCACCACTGGCACCCATCGCCAACGCATCAAGAACGCAAAAAAGTAGCACTCCGGTAACACATCAACACCTTCTGGCACAACACAAGAGAACTCTTCACAGTAATCAACAAATTCACTAATCCTCCCTCCGAAGCCACCAGCATCCCCCCATCGCCAGACCTCTGTGACAAACTGGCCACCTTATTCCACCGCAAGATTAAGGACATCTATGGCAGCTTCCGACCGCAGAACCCGCCCAGCATCAGAACCTACGACTGGCCCAGCCCCTCAGGACCTACTGAAACTGTCCACAGCTGGTCCACTCTCACCAAAGAAGAGGCTGAAATCATCATGAACAGCATTCACTCCAGAGCTCCCACAGGCCCCTGTCCTCACCACATCTGCAACAGAGCCAGTACATCCATTGTCCCCGAACTCCGCAAGACACTGAACTGCTCTAGCAAAACAGCCACCTTCTCTGATGATTGGAAAGACGACGAAGTCCGCCCTCTGCTGAACAGACCCACAGCCGACCCATCAAAGCTAAAGAATTTCCGGCCCACCTCGCTACTACCCTACCTGGCCAAAGTCCTGGAAAAAGCCATAAGCTCACAGCTGCGACAATTCATCGAAGACAACAACTCTCTGGATACCTCCCAGTCTGGCTTCCGCAGCAACCACAGCACAGAGGCAGTTCTTCTGCAGCCACAGATGACATCTGCAGACTTTTCGGCCACGGCCACACGGCAGCACTCATACTCCCTTCGAAATGGTCTCCCACAACACCTTGTGCACCAGACTCCACAACGTAGGAATTCGTGGAAAAGCCTTGCAATGGATTCACTCCTTCCTCACCGGAAGAACAGAGAGTCAGGATCCCACCCTTCACATCCAAACCAACAGAAGTCAGCTGTGAAGTCCCTCAGTGATCCTCTTTGAGCCCTACGCTCTTCAACATCTACATGGCCCCACTTGCAGCCAACGTCAGGGGCCATGCACTGAACATCGTGTCATACGTCGATGACACACAACTCATCATATCCCTCACTGAAGACCCAGATAAAGCCAAGAGAAACTTTTACTCTGGAATGCAAGCCTTCACCGCCTAGATGAGGGAGAGCTGCCTCAAGCTCAACTCAGACAAGACCAAGCTCATCATCTTCAGTAACTCCACTTCAGCCTGGGATGACTCCTGGTGGCCCTCATTGCTCAGCATCCCACTTTCTCCGACTCACAACACCCACAACCTAGGAATCGTCTTCGGCTCCTCCCTAACAATGACCCGACAGGTAAATGTAGTCACCTCTTCCTGCTGGCACACCCTCCGCCAACTCTGCAAAATCATCAAATGGATCCCGGATGACTGCCGCAAGATAGTCACCCACACTCTAGTTACAAGCAAGCTTGACTACGGCAACACACTACATGCCGGCACCATGACAAAGAACATCAGGAAACTACAACTCATACAAAACGCTGCCGTCAGACTTGTCCTAAACCTCGCCCTCCTGGAACACATCTCCCAACACCTGATACTCCTCCATTGGCTCCCGGTGGAGAAGCAAATCAACTTCAAACTACTCACCCACACCTACAAGGCTCTTCACAACATCGGACCGACCTATCTGAATCATTGCATCTCTTTCCATACACCCGCCAGACCCGTTCAATCCGCCCAGCAGGCACTAGCCACCATTCCACGCATCCAGAAAACCACCGCCAGAGGAAGATCTTTCACCTACCTCGCAGCTAAGGGCTGGAACAACTTACCCACTCATCCCAGACAAAGCCCATCACTCACCATCTTCAGGAAGAACCTCAAGACATGTCTCTTCGAATGAGGCCCAGAACCACCACCAGCGCCGTGAGACCCTCACAGGTGAGTAGTTGCGCTTTAAAAAAACTGATTGATTGATTGATTTTCACCACAGGGTCACTTTGCTGCGTTGCCCTGCGGCAAAAGAAAGGGGTAAGGATGTGCTGTATTAATGAAATGCAGCACATTCCTGTCCCTTCTGCCCAGGGTCGGATTGGGATCATAATTAGGCCCTGGAGTCCAAAAAAAGTGGCACACATTCCTGTCCAGTGCCCTGTCATGAAATAACATTTCCTTAGTCTTATTGGACTAATGTTTAGAGATATGTCACAGGGGAGGAGGTCAGGTGAAGCACACAGCTGCTATTGCTCCAACAACAGGAAGGTGGGGGCCAAAGGCCAGAAAATCACCTTGCCCTGGTCACCTCCTCCCAGCCCACTATAGCCTCAGGGCCATTGCCTGACAGGGGAGAGTTTAAGAAAAACACATTGCTGCTTCTCTACAGGGCTGAGATGAAAATGACCCACTGGCCACAAAATCACCTGCCCGCCCCCTCTCCCCCAGCAAGGCCCAGCATACAACCATTTCCTGAATGAAATCACCTAGCAGGGAGGTGGGGTCATGAAAAGAGACTGCTTCTGGGCATGGTCGGTCCTGTAGGAGGCCGAGTTGAGAAAGGCTCAAGGGCCAGAGCATGACCTGGCCCCTAGCGATTTTGTATCTCAGACTGAACCCCTCCCTCGTCCATCATATCCTGAAGAGAAATGGCCTGGCAGAGGGGGAATAAAGAAAATGGCATGCCATGGGCTGATTGACAGAGGCCCTAAAAAAACACCCCACCAGTCACCTTTAGGCACCGGCCCATCGCCCAATGTCTGAATGCCCCCTTTACCAATCCACCCGTGCTTCTGCCTGCACCAGGTCACACATTGGTGCCTAGTGCCAATGGAGGCACCCTTGCATTATTGTGCAAGGGTGTCTGCGTGGTTGGCACAATTGTTTTTGTGCAGGAAGGGATACCTTCCTGCACCAAAACAATGGAGGTGTTTTCACCTTTCTATGTGTGTTGCAGAAAGAGGAAAACTGTAGGAGAAATATAGTTATTTCTCCTCGTTACCCCTGGGGAGGTGCACAGTTTTGATGCATTCCCAAGTTTACAGATCCAGAGAAAACCCACTGCAACGCCCATGAAACACTGCCTTATCATAGAGTAAGGCAATTTAGCGCTTTGCGTTGCCTTGCCTAACTCCATATCTATGAGGCCATGCAAAGCCACACAGGGTCTGATTGCGAGGCCTGCGCCACCTGATATGACTGAGAGTGATAAAAAGCAACAGTTCAGTGGTGCAGGCCTCTTGTCAATGAGGCCCTTAGCTCAGAGACAGTAATCTTGGGTCAACAGAAGACAGAGAAGGACTTTGACTATTTATCAACAGCAGTGTCATCTTTAAGATTTCGGGGTCCACAGGAAAGAAATATTTTGGTGGTCTTGTTCACAACAACTTTGAATCTTATCACCCATTTTCTGCTAATTCAAGTCATATGATGCTAAACAATAGTGAAATCCATATGAAAGGTTGAGACACAGAAATAGGTTGAAGATAGAAGGCTTATTTTCCCAGGGACCCCTTGGAAATGCGGGTGCCCTGGGCAATTGTGCCCATGCCTTAAAACATAAAACCCTTAAGGCTATCTATGACAAACCACCCTTCTAAGGAATCAAAACTAATGAGTTGAAGCTGTCAATGCAACCAGCACTTAATCTGTCAAAAGAAAAAGGAAGGACCCAAGATCTTTCTTAGGAGTCTGTTGCCTGTGTTGCTGAGGGCCACAGTTGCTGAATACCAAGGCATCTTAGTTTTCAGCCTACCTCATGTGTCTTTCTTTCGACTTTATACAATGCCAGTATATTCATCTCAATCTTGCAAGTTATTTTCCATTCCTGCTTTATCCCTTTTTCACAGTTTTTCTATTGTTTGCTTCCTTATTTATTCTTTTTCTGCCTGCCTTGCTGTTCCTGTGGTAAAAATCTGATGATGAAAAAATAAGTCCCAGTTCCTAAAAATTAGGGCTGGTGCCAATCACCTGCAATAATCAAGCACTGACTGCACCTCCTAAAGTGACCTCTCCTTAAATCTCAACATCTCGCTTGTAAACGATTGACCCCACTCTTGGAAGGTATTCTCATTCAAAATCCCCCGTACCGAAACTCTCCTGCACTTTAAGAAAAATCAAGAAGCCTTCTTTCCAAACCTATTCAGCCTCCACAATTCGAGTTTTAGCTTTGTAAAACTGACGGTCATAATTAAAGTTTGGTGAACGCAAAGGTGCCAACATAGTAAGACATCAAGGTGAGGCAAAAATGGCAATGAGCATAGATCAGGGAATGTTATTGGGTTACTCAGATCACATGCTCCAACTGTATATCTCTGGTCCTTGGGTGATCAGTGATTGTTGGGCAGCACCTGCGGTATTGCCATACTTAACAACTGATATTGCACAGTGTCAAGTACTAGTGCACTGTGTGATTGTGTGTATAATCAGGCATCTCCCTTCCTATACTTGGCTTTGTTCGGGCAGAGTATGTTTGAAATACAAAAACAGTAGAGCACAATCATCACACACAATTAAACCAATGGGCAGTGTGGATTTTTTTTTAACTCTTTGTTTGCTATTGAGAAAAATAAGGTGCAGTCAAAGTGATGCCAACCAACATTATAGTTTAGAAAGATCTAACACCCTTTGGGGCAAATACAGCACCCAAGTGTTATAGTATCCTCAATATATAGCACAATATCAGTAGCCTAAGGGTAAAGGGTAAAGTTATTCTAGGGGCTGGAGATCAGTAGTCTTGCTAGTCATCAGAAATCTTGGCTGTCACTCCTTTTACGGTGGAATATGTTTCCCAATAAAGTTAGGTACAATATAGGTTTGCAAAAGGTACCAAGGTGCTGTAACATCTCTGTCATTGCATTAGCTTCCCAGCTGTAATTTTGTATCCATGATTCACTATGGAGGTGTAAAAGGTGTATTTCATAATTTTCTAGTTTAGGCAAAACTGCATGCTCATAACTACTCAAGATACAACCCTAGAGCGACACAGCACTAAGTCTTAATGATATGTTTGTGTACTAACACAGGCCCACCCTGAAGTTATCATGGAACCCTTTCAGTGTAGTGCTGCTTCATCATGGAGGTATCGCCAGAAATTGCTGGAATAATACTGCTGCATCCAGAAAATATTGTGGTGTTATCACAGAGCAGAAAAGCACCATCCTGAAGTCATCAGCATATTCTCATGGTCTGAAGATTACAGCATGTGTTCTGAAATCAAGCAGAATGTATGAAGAAGCTTGGTCTGCTCCTTCCCAAGTTTTATGAATTCACTTTTTACAGAGAGCTCAAACTACTGTTCATGATGTTGCCTGTTTTGTGGGTGATTGAAGTTTGACTGCTGTCACGAACGCTGATGTGCATGCTGTTTCGTATGAGATACACCTACCATCTCCTGTTCCTCTTCTGTGTTGTGTGTGATTGAACTTGCAATTCTGGCTTTAATCAGGTATCTTTTTGGTTAAATAGTGGACCATGACGAAAACTAATTTCCCAAATGGGAGCAGGTTTTCCAAATTATTTGTGGCACCAAAATCTGGGTCATGTTTTCAACTACATTGAAGCAAGATAATAAGCATGGCCTATAGAGATGTCATGACTTGTATGGAAAGTGATTAATGCAAAAAAACAGGAATTAGCACATTTCCCAGACTGTTTGAATAATTACTATTCCTTTTATCTGTTAAATGGGGATACTGTCAAAGCTGCCCTACCTCAAGCCTAGAATGCAAGTAGCATGCTCTAAAATATAGTTGTGAGACTTATAAGCATAGGCAAGGATGTCACTTCATCATAGGAAAACCTGTCACAACCTTGAACTTCTTTGCAGGCACAGATGAGGTATAAAACTTGCATTGTTTTTACTGGAACACTACTTTACTGTTGCAATATAGGCGATTGTGCCCACAGAAAAATAAACTTCTGTGCCAGATGCTAAAATATAGGAATGTTTCTGAGTCCCTCATTGCAAGTCTCTGTAAAGCTAAAGGCCTTTTAGCCATTATAATTGGAAAATTGTACTATAAAATGTTCTATTTGGACCCAGTTTTGCCAGAATTTTCTTCAGGCTTGAGAAGCCCAAACCCACCTGAAGGTGGTCGGGTCTGCTCATTTCAGTCATTTGCATCATGTTGTAGTAAACAGATAAGGCCAGATTTACAAAGTTTTTACATCTGGTTTGGGCTACGTGCATTGAGAAAGCTTTGCATGCATCTCCATAAATGTATATTTATGCATGGTATACTTCAGATTTGTGGTGTTTTGACAGATCTCTGGCTGTTTAAGTACTGCCACACAAATACTTAAAAGCCAATATAGAGGTCAATCAATCAATTAAAAAATGAGTTGATATGTATAGCGCTGCTAATCACCCTGAAGTGTATCCAGGTGCTTGCAGAGAGAAATTGACTAAGTAGAAGAGGTAGGTCTTGAGAGCTTTGTAAGATCTCTGCAGATGTTGCTTTACTTGGGAAACAGCGTATGCTGCAAATTAGGAAAGGAGTATTGTTAAAGCTGTGGTGATGTCTCTGTGCATAGCCATTTATGATTATGTAAATTAGGTACATTGTGAGAACACTGTAGATGTCTCAGTTTATGGTGCAATTCAAAATAGAGGGGCCTTGTCAGAGCTGTGTGGATGCCTCAAGATCGGAACGGCAGTGCATTATGCAGTTCTGGCTAGAGATGCTTTATGAGAGCCCTGAGACTGTCTTAGCATTGGGTTATCAGTGCAGGCCAGTAAAATGCATATTGTAAGAGCGTTATTTTTTCCACAAGGGCACAATGTTTGAAAGAGGCAGCCATTCTTCTGTGGCACAGGTAGGGTTGACTTCTGTTCACCCAGTGCTTTTATATTAGGCATACTCCTTTCTCATCAGCATTTGTATGATTTTCTGCTGTTGAGAAATAAGGCTCAAGACAGTCATCACTATGTAGTTATAGTTAGGGCCTTGTTACCCTAGGAAGAGTGTTTTTGGTTTGCTAACAACTTTTGCCCCATTTTATGAATCTTCACAAAACGTCCAAAAAAATGTTCATCCATCTCAGTTCCTTCCTTGAATGTTTCAAGGTGATCTCTCAAGGTGGGGCTGAGAAAAAAGGGTGGGTGTCCTAAATACAGTTTCGCCATGTAAATTCCTTTAGGAATTTTGAACAGTGCTACAACCTAAACAGCTAAACGGGATCACACTAAATTTGGCAGAAAGCAGTGCTAAACCCCAAAAGCGTGCTGTTTGTGACTTGGTGTAAATCAGTTGTGTAGTTTTTAAGAAATTAAGGTTCAAAATGTATGCATACCTGGATGGTTGGGCTTGCTGAACTCTTGCGGGAGTCCTGCGAGCACACA
The DNA here is from genome assembly GCF_031143425.1 of Pleurodeles waltl. NCBI lineage: Eukaryota > Metazoa > Chordata > Amphibia > Caudata > Salamandridae > Pleurodeles > Pleurodeles waltl. Next base: position 1,070,599,807 of record NC_090445.1, read on the forward strand.
GCTTTAAATCAATTTGATTGGCTGACAGGACCTTTTTTTCCCTTGGCCGTATGGCATGGTTGGTGGAAACACAAGGAGAAATATTGCGGTTGCCATTTCAGGAAATGGGGACTCAGTCCCTGTGTCCTGAAAATTAAAAAACAATAAGGGATAAGGGAGCAGGGTAGGAATACCTTTAGTGGGGACCCAGAGGGACCCCTGATTGGGCCAAATTTGAATTTAAAAATGTCCATACACAGTCAAAGGCCATGCCCGGTGAGTGGTGGTCAAACTCCACGTGTGTCTGTCCAAAGGCTATGCGTGGGGAATCATGGGGTTTGGGCAAAGAGCCCTGCAGCCAATCCTACACCACAGATGGCCAAAGTCTGTGCAAGGTGGTGGGGACTGGCATAGCTATGCGTGGTAATAAAATACTACCTTAAGTTAAAAAAGCCCTACAAAGTCACTGACAAAAAAACTAAGTTAAAAGTGCCGTTATAGTTATGTATGGTAATAATATCTTACTTTGCATTAAAAATACCTCGAAAATCAACTGAAAAAAACAAAGATTAAAGTGACATTATAGTTAGGTGAAAATTTCAAGTAACGCACACCTTTGCCATGCACTGCTTATGACCTCACATATTGTGCCACTCATAGCATGGTCTGTTACATCTTTGATAACTTCACTGATTACATATGACATGACGTCATTGATGACAACACTGTGCATGGCAGGGTGCACGTTGTAGTTATTTGAAAAAAAATGTAATTGGTGAAATTCAGGGTTTTTATTATTTCAAAATGACACACACACACCACATATTCAAACACTCTTTACCACTTATAGGCAGTCTAACCAGTTTTATAAGTGACCCCATTTGTACTCTCCTAAAAAGCATTTGTAGAGATGGCACAGTCTCCCTCGCGCTCATCCACTGCACGTCAAAGAAGACAGAGGAAAGATTACAAACTGGCTAACAAATCAATAGATGTGAGGATAGAAAGGTGGGCGCTGACATCAGGCCCAAGTGCGGTATCCGCTTCTGTCGCTGATATTTGAGAATAAGATGGGGGCAGGGGGGCATGATGTGTTATAGGACAGCCAGCGTCGTTCCTCGAGCCTGTCATTCTATAATATCAGCATCAAACAGAGAAAGAACAGAAGAAGAAGACAGGCAAGAATCTGGGTATTGGGTCGGGGCAGGGGCTGGGTGGGTGAAGGTCTAAAGGGCATTGGGGGAGGCCCCCATGAGCTACAATTAAATACCGAAGCTGTACAACCTCCTCCTGCGAAGTGTAGTGAGACCGAAAAGACCAGCGATCCTTGGGTAAGCTTGTGAAAATATTCGTAAAAATATAACTTTTGTGTAGGGCGCCATCAACCTCTACAGCCTCGAGTCGCATGTGAAATGAATACTGGAAGGTGCTGGATGTAGGTCACAGAGGCGGAAGTCCTCTACTTTCTCAGAATCAGACAGACACCATGTTTAACATGTAGGGTTTAGGGGCATGGGATTTAATGTATGTGTTAAATCTGTCTGAAGAGATGTTCCTCCCTCTGGCACGGCTAATACAATACAGCATGCACAAAGCCAATATGTCTGGCCCGGTGCGACGAGTATATTTTTTGTTTATTTTTCATTTTAAATCTTTTTTGCAAAGATATAAATTAAAAAGAAGGAACAAAACACACAGCTTCCTAAATGTGGTGAACACGTGCTTGCAATAAACATTTTAAATTAAACAATAAAGCACCATGGCATAGCATTTTATTAAAACTGTAAAGATGCTTCCCAGCAGGCAAGACTATTAAAAAAACATAACATGAACACCTTTTTAGTTTTAAAAGACTCCATGGCAAAATCAGATTCTTATCGGCGAAAGAAAGCGTACAATTGGCATTATATTAGGGCAACCTGAAGATATAAGGCCTCATTACGAGTCTGGTGGTCTGAAACCCAAATGACCAAACCTGTGGAGAGGAGACCTCCGTGGAGCAGGCAGTCTCCTCTCTGCCCTATTACTAGGTTTCCACTGGACTGACCAGTGTAAACCTATGAAATCAGACGTTTCCTTCGGTCAGCCCAGTGGAAACCGTGTGGCAGCATTGTCCTTGGCTCCTCATGGAGCCGAGGCCAATGTTGTCGCACAGAGAGTGTCACGAGCACCTTTGGAATGTTGCTGTAGCAGACAGTGCCCATTCAGCGGGTGCTGGGATGCTGGGGAGGGAGGCACCTGCACTACCCACAACATGGTCATGGGCATTTAGAGAGTGCTGGGCAGGGACCTCCCTGCACTTCTCACAATATCTTCGGGGGCAGTGCAGGCCCTCCCCCTGTGGCCCCCAGCACTGGGTTTCCACCAGCATTTTCATGGTAGGGTCCACGCCATGAAAAGGCTGGCAGAAACAGGACTTGTGATCAGTGCAGAGGCGCAGAACTCAGCGTTGCTGTGGCTGAGCACGGCTCTGACCGCTGTCAGCCCATTGGGAACCATGTTCCTGGCGTGGACAGTGGTCCCCTGGCGGTCCAACCTCCAGGGTCGTAATGTGGCAATCAGGCCACCCTAGAGTGTGACAGTCTGACCGCCAACGCGAGTCTGGCGGTAATGAGGCCCATAGTCTTAAAACACAAGGATGACTATAAAAGTTAAATAAAAGTATAAGGAATGGAAAGGAAAAAACATTGGCAAAGTAATGTATTGGAACACCAGCCTTGGAAGTGCAGTGCACTTCTTGAGCACATGTGATCAGGGAACATGCAGTCACTGACAGTGCAATAAGCACAATGGGTGAAGTGAGTGTAGGAAAATGGCTCCCTGTTGCAGTTACCCCCCGCTTTTTGCCTGATATTGATGCTGACTTGACTGAGAAGTGTGCTGGGACCCTGCTAACCAGGCCCCAGCACCAGTCTCCTTTCACTAAAAATGTACCATTGTTTCCACAATTGGCACACCCCTGGCACACAGATAAGTCCCTTGTAAAAAGTACCAGTGGTACCAAGGGCCCTGTGACCAGGGAAGGCCTCTAAGGGCTGCAGCATGTGTTGTGCCATCCTTAGGGACTCCTCACCTAACACATGCACACTGCCATTGCAGATTGTGTGTGTTGGTGGGGAGAAAAAGGCAAAGTCGACATGGCATCCCCCTCAGGGTGCCATGCACACAAAATACTGCCTGTGGTATAGATAAGTCACCCCTCTAGCAGGCCTTACAGCCCTAAGGCATGGTGCACTATACCACAGGCGAGGGCATAGCTGCATGAGCAATATGCCCCTACAGTGTCTAAGTCCATTCTTAGACATTGTAAGTACAGTGAGGCCATATTAATTATATGGTCTGGGAGTTTGTCAAAAACTAATTCCACAGCTCCATAATGGCTACACTGAATACTGGCATGGTATCAAACGTCTCAGAATAATAAACCCACACTGATGCCAGTGTTGGATTTATTCAAACATGCACACAGAGGGCATCTTAGAGATGCACCCTGTATTTTACCCAATCCTTCAGTGCAGGACTGACTGGTCTGTGCCAGCCTGCTGCTGAGAAATTAGTTTCTAACCCCATAGGGTGAGGGCCTTTGTGCCCTCTGAGGCCAGAAACAAAGCCTGCTCTGGGTGGAGGTGCTTCACACCTCCCCCCTGCAGGAACTGTAGCACCTAGCAGTGAGCCTCCAAGGCTCAAGCTTCGTGTTACAATGCCCCAGGGCACTCCAGCTAGTGGAGATGCCCGCCCCTGGACAGAGCCCCCACTTTTGGCGTCAAGTCCAGGGGAGGTAATGAGAAAAACAAGGAGGAGTCACCCACCAGTCAGGGCAGCCCCTAAGGTGTCCTGAGCTGAGGTGACCCCTGCCTTTAGAAATCCTCCATCTTGATTTTGGAGGATTCCCCCAATAGGAATAGGGATGTGCCCCGCTCCCCTCAGGGAGGAGGCACAAGGAGGGTGTAGCCATCCTCAAGGACAGTAGCCATTGGCTACTGTCCCCCAGACCTAAACACACCCCTAAATAGAGTATTTAGGAGTGACCCTGAACCCAGGAAAACAGATTCCTGCAACCTGAACTACATAGAAGGACTGCTGACCTACAAGCCTGCAGAGACGATGGACGACGACAACTGCTTTTGCCCCAGCCCTACCGGCCTGTCTCCAGAGTCGAAAACCTGCAACCAGCGACGCATCCAACAGAGACCAGCGACCTCTGGAGCCTCAGTGGATTGCCCTGACCCCCAGGACCAAGAAACTCCTGTGAGCAGCGGCTCTGCTCAACAACAGCAACATCTTTGCAACAAAGAAGCAACTTTTAAAGAACTCACTCTTCCCGCCGGAAGCATGAGACTTCACACTCTGCACCCAACGCCCCCGGCTCGAGATCCAGAGAACCAACACCACAGAGTGGACTCCCCGGCCACTGCGACCCCGTGAGTAGCCCGAGACTTCCCCCCTGTACCCCCACAGCGACGCCTGCAGAGAGAATACAGAGGCTCCCCCTGACCGTGACTGCCTGTAACAAGGGACACGACGCCTGGACCAAGCACTGCACCCGCAGCCCCCTGGACCTGAAGGAACTGAACCTCAGGGCAGGAGTGACCCCCAGGCGACCCTCTGCCTAGCCCAGGTGGTGGCTGTCCCGAGAAGCCTCCCCTGTGCCTGCCTGCACCGCTAGAGTGACCCCCGTGTCCCTCCATTGAAACCTATACAAAACCTGACGCCTGCTTTGCACACTGCACCCGGCTGCCCCTGTGCTGCTGAGGGTGTGTTTTGTGTGCCTACTTGTGTCCCCCCCAGTGCTCTACAAAAACCCCCTGGTCTGCTCCCCGAGGACGCGGGTACTTACCTGCTGGCAGACTGGAACCGGAGCACCCCTGTTCTCAATAGGAGTGCACCTCTTTGACCTCTGCACCTGACCGGCCCTGAGCTGCTGGTGTGGTAACATTGGGGTTGCCTTGAACCCCCAACAGTGGGCTGTCTACGCCCGGGAACTGAGACTTGTAAGTGTCTTACTTACCTCACAATCTAACCATTACTTACCTCCCACAGGAAGTGTTGATTTTTGCAGTGTCCACTTTTAAAATAGCTTATTGCCATTTTAACAAAAACTGTATATGTTATTGCTCTAATTCAAAGTTCCTAACTTACCTGTGTGGAGTACCTTGCATTTTATGTATTTAATTCAAATCTTGAACTTGTGGTTCTAAAAATAAATTAAGAAAATATATTTTTCTATATAAAAACCTATTGCCTGGAGTAAGTCTTTGAGTGTGTGTTCCTCATTTATTGCCTGTGTGTGTACAACAAATGCTTTACACTACCCTCTGATAAGCCTACTGCTCGACAACACTACCACAAAATAGAGCATTAGAATTGTCTAATTTTAACACTATCTTACCTCTAAGTGGAACCCTTGGACTCTGTGCACACTATCTCTTACTTTGAGATAGTATACACAGAGCCAACTTCCTACAGTGAGCTACCCTCATGCCCAATGTTGAAGTTGTGGTGGGCAGGAGCAAATGGTGAATGCCAGTTGAACAGACAAATGAGTGATGACGGCTGACCCAAAGCTCCTGTATGTATGCTATCTATGTATGCATTTTGTATTTATTATTTTTATTTTATTGCATGAGGCTGGCTAGGTAATTGAAGGTGAATCTAGGCCAAACCCACAAAAGGCAAATAGGTCTCAAGAAGGACTGTCTGTTGTCAAATGCACTCAAATTAAGCTCCACTCTGCTTCGTAAGTGGCTAACGTATCTCCTTATCTCCTTCCACAAACAAGTGTATCTGGCAGTAGGCAGGGCTATATAAGTAATGTTATAGATAGGTGAATTCTTCAGTGGTAATGTTAAAGTTTTGAACTAAAAAAGCAGCACATAGATGCCTCAGGGCAGTAGAGCGCTTTATAAATTACAATTACAATTCCCATTAAAAAACATGGAAATTCAGAAGTTATAGTTAGGAGCACTAACTATAACTTGCGCCACTCTGTATACTGCTTATGACCTCGCATATGACATCACTCATGAAATGTTCTATGATGTTATTTCTGACATCACTGATGACATATCAAATTACATCATTGATAGCACCACTGATAACATCACTGATTACATTAACCGCTGAGTGTGCATGTTTGTTTTATAGTTTACATACTGCCAATTAATAATATTACCTTTCTACGTAATTTCGGACACCTTGGGTGCAGCTAATGGATGTAAGTGCTCACAAAATGCGTGTGCTCCTAATGCACCATAGCTGTGTAGAGGTATTGACCACATTACAAATGTGTGCATTCAAGAGTAATTCTATGTGCAAGTGACAGTTGACTTGTACTCGTTCTGTTCCACACAACATTTTAGTTCTGCAGAAAAAGTTTCCAACAGGAGAAAGATTCTATGTAGGAGACACAAACATTTGTAAGCAGCCTTAACTTATTAGAGAGAATCATGTCAGCATGATAATTTATACTTAGCTCAGAAGAGTGTATACACTGGATACTAATCTTTGAATGTGTGCTTGTGTTGCTTCAGAAAATGGGCCAACTGTAAAGTTTTTACTACAGTATAAAGGGTGCAGGTAGTATGATCTTTAGCACCTCCAGATCTTGGTTATTCTTAGCAAGAGGTGTCTTTTTCGATAACTGTTGCATAGATTATACACCGTTCTTAGCAGATTTTTTTTAACACTGTGTGTTGCATGTTTCATGAGCGTTTCACTATTTGCAAACAGTATGGTATAGAATGTACTCTCTCTCTAGAGTAGATACTGTTTACAGTACTTAGTTCTCTAGTGTGATCAACTTCATTTATTAATGTAGGTTTGGTGTGTGTCAAGGGTTTGATACAGATAAAAGCTGTCTGTGGTAGGAAATATGTTTTGGAATCAGCATTCACTATTCTGGCATTCACTATTTTGGCTTTCCCTGAACAGTTGTATACATATTGAACACCATACTCAGTGAGGTTTTCCCATTTATCTCTGGTTGATTGTTAATGTGAACTATGCTATGTGTACAGTCATAGACACTTATACACAATATGCAGGAAAACAAAGACGGGTGACGTCATCAGTGATGTCATTTGAAATGGCATCAGCAATGTCATGAATCATGGGAACTCGCAAACATTTACCCAAGGGCCACAAAGTTTGGTCTGTTATGTGGCTGAGGCCCACATTGATGCCAGCAGGATGGTGGTCTGGTGGGGGAGGGAGGCAGGAATGTGGGTACAAGTAAAGCAAAGCATATACTTCGAGTGGCTGAAATGCACAGTGGAAAACCAGAAAACCTGAGATTAATCCCAGTTTCCCCACTTTACCAAATTGTGTGAGTCTAAGCAATTGATTTATTTTACTTTCCCTTCTTTTTTAAATTATTATCACATATAAATGAACTTGAAATATGTGACTTTAGGATCTGTGCTGTAAAAAATCTTCTCCTTTGCTTGATTTAATAAACTATAATATTGTTCATAAATAACAGGAACCTAGGCCACCTTAAGTGTGCACATAACAACCAACTTGCCTCTTAGTTCACTATTGCCATTGTTGTCAGAGCGGGGGGCAGAATCAATGTTTCTAAATTCATCTTTGAAAATAATCGCTTTAAAAAATACTTCTCAATGCACTGATATAATTGGCAATACTAGGGTTAAATGGTTCTGCAAGTTAATGTAATACCTTTTTTTAATTTTAAGAGACCTTATCATATTTGTACACTTTGCTGCAAGATGGCTTTGAAAATTAAAGTGTTCCTAATGTTAAGTGGCGCAGGACAACATAGTTGCTTCCATTCCTTAACTTCAATTAACCTTTAAATAAAGGTTTGACTGTTTATTTAATGTCTTTTAAATGTTTGTGCTGGGTCACGTGAATAGCAGCCCAGTGAACATCAGGAGGGCCACCTGCGGCACCCATGCCATACTTTGAGTACCCCTGCCATAAATTATGTCATATAACACGCCATGAGCGATGTCATATGCGAGGTCCTTAGCAGCGCATGCCAGGGGCGAAAGTCAAAGGTAGTGCTGCTAACGACAACTGTTGAGTTTCTGTGTTTTTTTAGTTCAAAACATTAATGTTGTCACTGAGAAATTCACCTAACCATAACGTTACTTTAACCTTTGTTTTTTTCAGTAAACTTCTAAGTTTTTGAAAAATGAAAACAGATATTTTTATTACAATTAACTTATACTAACCTTTTTTAAGTGAACTTCTAGTAAATTAATTTACTTAATGCTAATCTATAATACAGTAGTGAATAAAACATAATTGGACATTAATATTTTTTATTAAAAAGTGATGACTCTCACGAGTTGCTTGCGAGAGCCGGGTGCACAATCCCCTTTGTGGTCTTTGAGGGGGCTGTACTTCCTGTTTGGCTCTCGCAAATCACTCACAAGACTTCACATTTAGAATTAAGTTAATTACAATGTTTTACTATCATTTTGAACGAAACAGAACATTACACATGTTGTTTAACCCCTTGGGTGTCAAGGACGTAATGGTTACCGTAACCATTATGTCCTAATACTGGCCCTCGGGGATGCACTAGCGCTCCCCCCGAGGGCCGCGCTCCCACCCCCCCAAGGCAGGGCTGGAAGGGGTATCTCTTCCCCTTCCACCTCGACCTCCCCCGAGCACCCCCAGTGGCGTCTGATGACATCAGCACGTGATTGCGTGCTGACCTCATCAGAGATCACCTCCCATCAAATGCTCATCATTTCTCTTCCGCTCGGGAGGACGGGGCAGGCAGAGGAATGAAAGGAAAGGCCTTTCCTTTCCGTTCATGTCTCTGCAAGCATTTCTGTTAGCAAAAATGGCCACTTGAAACCAGGGAATTTCTTTTTTTATACTTACTCATAAAGAGAGGGGCCCCTTGGGAAAGGGCCATCCCCAGGGGGGCAAAATATTTTTAGGCCTTTTCTGTCCCCCGGGGGCAGATCGGCCTATTATAATTAGGCCGATCTGCCCCTATGGGGGGCAGAAACCCCTAAACATCAGGGATATATTTGTTTTTGTTTACTTTATGTTTTTATGTATGGGGAGAGACTTCTTAGGCAAGGGTCGCTCCCCAGGGGGTAAATTGTATGATTGGCCTATTTTTATTAGACCAATCTGCCCCCAAGGATAGGAAATTTGTCCTGGTGCAGTGATTCCACAAAGAAATGTGGGAAAATGTTATTTGTTTTAGCTAAATTTGAGGTTTGCTGAGGATTCTGGGTAAGAAAACATTGGGGGATCCACGCAAATCCCACCTCCCTGGATTCCCTCTGGTGTCTAGTTCTCAGAAATGTTTGGGTTTGGTAGGTTTCCCTATATGGCTGCTGAGACCAGAACCAAAAACGCAGGCCCTCAGCAAAAAAGGGAGTTTAGTATTTGATAATTTTGATGTGTCCACATAGGGTTTTGGGGCATTTCCTTTCGCGGGCACTAGGCCTACCCACACAAGTGAGGTACTATTCTTATCGGGAGACTTGGGGGAATGCTGGGAGGAAGGAAATTTGTAGCTCTTCTCAGATTCCAGAACTTTCTGTCACCAAAATGTGAGGAAAAAGTGTTTTTTTGGCCAAATTCTGAGGTTTGCAAAGGATTCTGGGTAACAGAACCTGGTGAGAGCCCCACAAGTCATTCCATCTTGGATTCCCCGAGGGGTCTCGTTTTCAAAAAGGTGCAGGTTTGGTAGGTTTCCCTAGGTGCAGGCTGAGCTAGAGGTCAAAATCCACTGCTTAGCACTTTGAAAAAAACAGGTCTGTTTTCTTCGGGAAAATGTAATGTGTCCACGTTGTGTTTTGGGGCATTTCCTGTCACCGGCGCTAGGCCTACCCACACAAGTGAGGTACCATTTTTATTGGGAGACTTGGGGGGATGCTGGGTGGAAGGAAAATTATGGTTCCTCTCAGATTCCAGAACTTTCTGTCACCAAAAAATGAGGAAAAGGTGTTTTTTCAGCCAAATTCTGAGGTTTGCAAAGGATTCTGGGTAACATAAACTGGTGAGAGCCCCACATGTCACCCCATCCTGGATTTCCCTAGGTGTCGAGTTTTCAGAAACGGGCAGGTTTGGTAGGTTTCTCTAGGTGCCGGCTGAGCTAGAGGCCAAAATCTACAGCTAGGCACTTTGCAAAAAACATGTCAGATTTTAATATAAAAATGTGGTGTCCATGTTGCGTTTCTTTTCGCGAGCATTAGGTCTACCCTCGCAAGTGAGGTACCATTTTTATCAGGAGACTTGGGAGAACACAGAATAGCAAAACAAGTGTTATTGCCCCTTGTCTTTCTCTATATTTGTAACTTCCAAATGTAAGACAGTGTTTAAAAAAGACATCTATTTGAGAAATGTCCTGTAATTCACATGCTAGTATGGCACCCCGGAATTCAGAGATGTGCAAATAACCACTTCTTCTAAACACCTTATCATATGCCCATTTTGGAAATACAAAGGTTTTCTTGACACTTATTTTTCACTCTTTATATTTCAGCAAATGAATTGCTGTATACCGGTATAGAATGAAAACCCATTGCAAGGTGCAGCTCATTTTTTGGCTTTGGGTACCTAGGGTTCTTTATGAACCTACGAGCCCTATATATCCCTGCAACCAAAAGAGTCCAGCATACCTAACGGTATATTGTTTTCAAAAATCTGACATCGCGGGAAAAAGTTACAGAGTAAAACATTGAGGAAAATGGCTGTTTCTTTACCTCAATTTGAATATTTTTTTATTTCAGCTGTTATTTTCTGTAGGAAAACCTTGCAGGATCTCACAAATTATTACCCCTTGCTGAGTTCAGAATTTGTCTACTTTTCGGAAATGCTTAGCTTTATGGGATCCAGCATTGGTTTCACACCCATTTTTGTCACTAACTGGAAGGAGGCTGAAAGCACAAAAAATAGTAAAAATGGGGCATGTCCCGGTAAAATGCCAAAATTGTGTGGAAAAATTGGGGTTTTCTGATTCAGGTCTGCCTGTCCCTGAAAGCTAGGAAGATAGTGATTTTAGCACTGCAAATCCTTTGTTGATGCCATTTTGATGGAAAAATCCACAATCCTTCTTCTTCAGCCCTTTTGTCCCATTTTGTTCTAAAAAAATGAAATTTTTGCTGTATTTTGGCTCATTTCTTGGTCTTCTACAGGGGAACCCACAAAGTCTGGGTACCCCTAGAATTCCTAGGATGCCGGAAAAAAGGACACAAATTTGGCATGGGTTGCTTCTGTGGACAAAAAGTTATGAGCGCCTAAGCGCCAACTGCCTCAAATAGCCAAAAAAGGCCTGCCACCTGAGGGGGAAAAGGCCTGGCAGCAAAGGGGTTAAGGTACAAAAATGAATTCTGTACTGTTCCACAGAAGATATAAAGGAAGAATTTGTTTACAGTCTCTCAAGATGCCTGCAAGACACTCTCGCAAGAGGTCCTGGAGAGGAAGCACACCCTACCGAAGGATTCTAATTGGTTCATACAGATGTCTTTATCCAGAAGTGGATTGCATATTTTTTGGTTTATTGTACTTTTTGGACTTTGGTGAGAGTAGAAATATTTGACTTGCTATCCTATCCTGTTTGGCTTTAAAGAGAAGATGTCTTCATCTGATTCAGATGAACAGCCAGGGGCATCTGCACCAGCTCAGCCACCTCAGCCACCCAGGGAATCCTTGGTGTGGCAACTTTTTCAAAAGAGGCCAGGTGCCAAGACAATTTGTGCAAAGAATGTCTCCTGTAAAGTTAGCAGCAAAGAGTTTAGCTGGGGAGCAAAAAATAAACAATATAGCATGAGTTTCACAGGCATGTGGAGACACCTGAGTTCTCTGCATCTACATAGGCTTGCACAGACGGAGTTGACTTGTACTACAGAGGTAGACAACTCTACAGGGGCTTCAACATCATTTGCTCTAGGAGATACTGTGCCTGCACAGCTTCTAAGTGCACAGGTGGACAATAACTCTGTTTTTTTAATGAAGCACTATTTTGGTGCTTGTGCAAGCAGTTCATTTTTTTTCTTCACAGAAAAGCATGTCTGCCCAGGACAAGCTTGTGCAAGAGCACAGTGCCCTCCTAAGAAGTAGTTGTTTTTTTAACAGTTTTGTGTACCTTTTCTCCTGTTTGTTTTTAAGTAGATGCTGTTGGTGTTTATTTCACACCTCGAGTTGTATGTTTTTGTTCTACCCTTTCAAGATAACGTTAAAATACTTACTAAAATATAGTACATTTTTTCAAAACACAAACTTTTTCTATTGTTGTTGAAAACTGTTAACAAAAATAGCTCTTCTCAGATCTACCCTATAGTTTCACGATCTATGTTGTATGTACTTTTTCCTTTTTTCCTTCGTACAAACTCTTGCAAGACTCGAGAGCAGAAGCACCTAAACTCTTGCTCTCGCCCCTATGTTTCACCAGTTCTGACCAGAGTCTCACAAGCTTGTAATATTTTTTTTAAATCAGAATTAACCATCTACTCATCACAGTCTTACACACTTTCTCTCAAAAACAAGCACCACAGTAACCATTTCTACTAACAGGATGTATTGTGAACTCATCTACTCATTTTTACTATTCACAATCCCTTCGAAAGTACCGCAAGAACATGAAAATGACTCAAAAACAATATACATTTATAAACTTCACATTAGTTATCCCTTAGACACCTACTCTCCAAATCTGGGGGAGAGCATGCCCTTCCCTTAAATAAATAATTCTTCACTTCATTTATACAACACTTCCAATTTTTCACAGTAAGCAGTAATGGTGGCCATTTCATTTCCAACAGTCCAACAGGCAGCCAATCAGAGAACTCGCTGTCGCAAGACTCACAGGAGTCTCTCGTTCGTACGAGAGCGCAAAGGCTCACAGGGGAAAACGGGCCTCTTGACCAATCACAAGGCTCCATTTTTCATTTCGTGCTGTCGCAAGAGGCTCGAGGTGCTCTCGCGAGTTCAACCATACAACTATACAATTAGTTTTGGCCCTTCATTTTTCAAAAACTATAATTCGTGCCCCAACATGCACAGTTTTCTCATCAATAATTTCACTGCAAATATTGCAGTTATATTATCAATTATGTCATAGAAGATGTCATGACTGATGTAATATGTGGAGCAATTTGCAGTGTATGGTAAGGGTGCAAGTTATACTTACCTTATGGAACGAGTTATAGTTACTTGAGATAACTATAACTATAATTGCTGAATTTCGATGGTTTTGTATGTGTAAATGCTGAACCTAACTATTACGTCCCGTAACATTTGTTTCTTTTAATGAATCTCTACGTTTTTTTGTATTCTATTTCCTAACCACAACGTCCTTGTAACCTTTATTTTTTCCAGTGAATTTCTGTTTTCTTTGTAGAGCAGTGGGAGGTTGGCGCAGGGCCTGCTTCCAAACCCCCTGTTGCAGCCAACCTCATGCTGCACAAGGCCTTCAGCTGCATACCTCGGGGGGTTGCCCGAGGACCTGGCCTATATATTTATTCACAAAAAAAACAAAGGTTAGAGGAACGTTATAGCTAGGTTCAGATTTTACACGCACAAAACCATAGAAATTTAACAGTTATAGTTACACTTACATCAAGTCACTACAACTTGTGCTCTAAAATTACTATAACTTGCACTCTCAGCATGCACTGCTATTTACCCCACATATTATATCAGTAATGACATCTTCTATGACATCACTTATAATATAACTCCAACAATTGTAATAAAATTATTAATGAGAAACGTGCATGGCGGGGCGAGAATTAAGTATAACTATAGCTGTTGAATTTCTTTGGTTTTATATACCATCAAAATTGTTATATATGTAATGTTTTGTATATATATATATATATTTATATGTATATATATATATATGTGTATATATATATATATATATATATATATATATATATATACAAATATATATATATATGTTCACTGAAAAACAGAGGTTACAGGGACGTTATAGTTAGGAAATAGAATTTTAAAAAATCAATTAAAAAAAACAAAGGTTACAAGGGCATTATAGTTAGGCTCATATTTCAAACGTAAAAAAAATAAGAAATTCACCTGTTATAGTTATAGTTGTCTCAAGTAACTGTAACTCATACCCTAAGGTGACTATAACTCGCACCTCCGCCACACACAGTATTTTTGTAAAAAACGTTACTGCAAATATTACATTGATATTATTAATTATGTTATCAAAGATGTAATGAGTGTCGTAATTTGTGGGGTAATTAGCAGTTTATGGCAAGGGTGCAAGTTATAGTTACCTTCCATCACCCTCTCCATGCCGATCTCGGCCCCAGGGACCCCATCCCCTGGGGCCCAGCCTAAATATTTAATTATTTTTTTGGAAGGGGGGCCATGAAGCCCCTGTCGTCAGGCAGATCTTGGCTACATGAACCCTATTCCCCAAGGCCCCTAATTATTAATTTCTTTTGGGGGGAGGGCAGATCTCGGCTCCAAAGACCCCATCCCCCGGGGCCCAGCCTCATTGTTATTTTTTTTGGGGGGGGGCATGTGGCCTGGTCTCTCATGTTATATTTGGTAAAAGCCCCGGAGAGGTGGCAGTCCCCAGTGCTGCGGGAGGAGCCAGGTGGGCCCCCACATCCCTTTTGTTAATGCCCAGAGGAGGTGGCAGTCCCCAGGGCTGCGGGGGAGCAGCCACCCCCCACATCCATTTTGTTAATGTCCCGGGAAGGTGCCAGTCTTTGAAGCTGTGGGGGGCTCCGGGTGGCCTCCCGGCATCCATTTTGTTAAAAGCCCTGGGGAGGTGACAATCCCCGGGGCTGCAGGTGGGGGCAGGTGCCCCCCCACATTGATACTTTAAAGGCCCCCAGGACCTTTTGTTAAAAACTACTGAACGGATTTATACCAAATAACAAAAAGGGCGCTTTCTGGACCAAGAGCTACCTTTCTGTCAAATTTGGTGTATTTCTGTCCAGTGGTTCGGGCGCTATCGCTTTTAAAAATCCCTATGGGAATTAACATGTCAAACACTCCTTTTTTTAACCCTTCCTTTTCTCATCCCCCGCTTGATGGATCACCCCACAGCTTTTCCGACAGCAGCTGATGTGACTGTTGAATTTTTTGGGAAAAGTTTGTGAAGATTTGTTAAGCAGTGCCAGAGATATAGGCAAGTAAAAACTGTTTTTTCTATAAAACTGGGCCCTAACGAAAACTACAACTAGGTTTTACATATATACACATACACACACACACACACAAATGTATGTATGTCATGCAGGCAGCACCCAGGGAAGGATTAGGGCTTCCTTTATTGGAATTTATTTCAACAAAGCAAAAACCAATATGATGCATTCAAACTCAGCAGTCTTGATCACTGTTAGAAATGGGGTCTCTAGTTGGCAGTTGTTTGCACCCTGCCCAAGTAGGGTCTCTCACTCTAGTTAGGGTAAGGGAGTCACACAGCTAAGGTAACCCATGCTCACCCCCTTGTTAGCTTAGCTCAAGCAGTTAAGCTCACCTCAGAGGCAATATGTAAAGCATTTGTACCCACACAGTAACACAGTAAAAACGCCACAAAAGTACACCACACCAGTTGTGAAAAATAGCCAACATCTATCTGAGTAAAACAAGACCAGAATTACAAAAATCCAGAAAACACAAGTAAAGAAATACATTTTCAAAGTTTAAATGCAGTATAGCACTTAGAAACACAATAGCTCTGGAGTCACTTGCAACAGTCCAGCCCCAACCATGAGGGAGCGCAGCTGCCCACTGAATCCTGTAGACATTGATTACAGTACCTTGGAAAACGGTGAGAAAACAAAGACATTGCATGGAGTTAGGGAGGTGAGGCGTCGTTGGAGCCGGTGTGGCATGGGTTCCTTACTGCCACCAGGGAGGTGAGGAGGTTCGATACTGCTAGGCTGGGGAGGTGAGGTGTCAGTTGCTCATGGTTGCTGACCAGGTGATGTGGCGTTAGCCGTGAAGAGTCGGTTCCTCACAACAAGGCGAGGTTGATGAATCCAGCAGGTCAAGATGCGAGGGGTCAACTTCATGGTGTCGCGATCACACCACGGGGTGGCAGGTGCTGCGGCAGAGTTAGGTGCCAGGGAAGTTGGTGACACTGCACTTTGGAATCACTCTGTGGCAAGAATCTGGAGATGCTGTGACGGCGTCGGGCCTGGTTGTAGGTCACGGTCATTGCACCCAGAGAGCGGCGCTGGTTCCAAAGTCATTCTGAACGTTGATGCGCTAGTTTCTTTCTTGTTACACCAGAACTCACTCCCAAGGTCCCAGGAACTGTATTTGGCACCACTTGGCAAATCAGGACTCTCAGCAAGAGAGCCCAGGCCCTGGCAGGTGAAGTCTTTGATGCCCCTTAGGCTTCTTAACAGGAGACAAACTCTGTCCAATCCCTTGGAGAACCTTTGGAAGCAGGATGTAGTAAGCCAAGTTCAGTCCTTTCACTCCCAGGACAGAAGCAGCAAGCAGCAGGCCAGCACAACAAAGCCACAAGCAGGGTGGCAGTCTCTCCTACAGCATCCAGCTCTTCTTCCAGTCCAGAAGGATTCTAACTATGTGGTGTCAGAAGTTCAGTACTTATACCAATTTCTGTATTTGAAGTAGGTAAACGTCCAAGAGAAGTCTTTGTAGTGCACAATACCCTGCCATTCCCTTCCCTGGCCCCAGATACACTCCAGGGGTTTGGAGACTGCTTTATGTGAGGACAGGCACAGTCCTGTTCAGGTGCAAGTGTCAGCTCCTCCCATCACTCTAGCCCAGGAAGACCCATCAGCCTAGTGATGGGCCATCATGATATACTGTGCACACCGCAACTCCCTTTGTGTGACTGCCTATAGAGAATGCAAAAACAGCTCAACAGTAATCCTGACCCAAAGTGTATTCAGTAGAAAGGCAGAGACACAGAATGGTTGAACAAAAAAATGCCCTCTTTCTAAAAGTGGAATTTTCAAACTTACAATTCGGAAACCAACTTCACCAAAAGATGTATTCTTCAATTGTGAGTTCAGAGACCCCAAACTCTCTATCTGCTCCCAATGGGAAACTACACTTAAAGGATATTTCAAGGTAATTCCCATGTTACCCAATGGGAGAAATAGTCCTTGCAATAGTGAAAAACGAATTTAGTAGTTTTTCACTATCAGGACATGTAAAACACACCAGTACATGTCTTACCTTTAAATTCACGGCACCCTGCCCATGGGCTGCCTTGGGCCTTCTTTACAGGTGACTTGCATGTAGTAAAAGGGAAGGGTTGGGCCTTGCAAGTGGGTGCATTTGCCATGTAGAAATGGCAGTTTAAAACTGCACACACAGACCCTGTAATGGCGGCTGGAGGCTTGTTTGCAGGGCTACTCATGTGGGTGGCACAATCAGTGCTGTAGGCCCACTAGTAGCATTTGGATCACAGGCCCTGGGTACACCTGGTGCACTGTACTAGGGACTTACTACTAAATGAAATATGCCAATCATGGAGAAACCAATCACCAATACATTTTAGACAGAGAGCATATGTACTGTAGCACTGGTTAGCAGTGGTAAAGTGCCCAGAGTCCTAAATACAACAATAACAGGTCAGGACAAATAGGAGGAAAAGGCAAAAGGTTTGTTGATAATGCTGCAAAAAGGGCAAGGTCTAACAATCACATACACGGGAAGTCATATTCATCTACTATTTATATTGTCATTTAACTATTTTTAGTTCTGGTATACAAATTTGGAGAATTCCACATTTTAAGATAAACATACTTTAGAATAATTTTCTTTCTATTATTCAAGCCCCATTTCTAGAGATAATGGCCTTTTTCTCTCAGAATTATTCTATTAACACATTTTAAGTTGCTGAGCTACTATATTTTCAATCAAAAAAATAAATAAATGAATTTTCAAATCCAATTCATTCCTGCCCGCTAGTGGGCCTACCTCATGCAATGCTTTTAGTTTTTTTTTATATAGTTCATTATCTAGTAAATCTAAATTGCAAATAAAATAAAATAAAACCAGCTTACAATCAGCAACATCCTAGACAATTGCTGATTAGATTTGCTATCATGGAGATGAGTTACCATACAATTAACCCAATATTAACACAAATTGGTCCACACTATAACACCTTCTTGTGAATTTATATGATTATTTAGCTCTTGTTAGACTTCATACAGAGCATTCTGTGTCATATTATAGCCCACTACTGGGGATACCTTGTGCGTTGTTTTATAGTTCTGTAGTGTTGGAAAATGGATTAATGGTAAGGGCAGGTAAGTACCTACAGTTAGCAAAAGGCCACCAACCTCCACTTAGGTCCAGTTAGGTTTCAATAAATTAAACCCAGCTCAAACCCTGGTATCTTGGCAGCGAGCGACATGGCTTAACTTAGGAGACAAATGTGTAAAGCATTTAAAAACCACAAAACAGTAAATAAGTAAAACAGAAAACACAATAAAAATCCAACACCAATCTATAAAAATGTGATTGTATTTTTATCTTTAAAATATCACCAAAACTAATAAAATCAGATAAGGGGACCCGGAGATATGAGTTTTTGAAGAATTAATGCTTTCTAGCGCATAGAAGCAACTAGCGCTTAGAGGGTTAAAAAAATGGTCACACTGGAAAGGAACAAAGTCCAGAGTTCAGGCCACCCACCTGGTAACACTGTCACACTTACTTTCAGAAGTGTTTCTTGATTCAGGGAAGTGGTCCACAGCATCAGCCAAGGGTTCAGAGGCTCTGGTTTGCCTCTTGGGGTCTGGGACTACAACTCCCACAATGCACCTCTTCAAATTATGGAGTTGCTCCAAATGTCTCCAAACTTCTGGATCTTCTTCCGGGGGTCCTCTTTGGGTCCTTAAAGTGTCCCCAACTTGATCCAAGGTTCCAGAAGCTCTGATTTGCTCTTTGGGAGTTGGGACTGCAATTCCCAGAATGCACCTGGTCAGAATCCTCAAATGGCCACTGGACGCTGGTCAGCTGGGCACTGTTTGCAGGACTTGATGCTGGAGACTGTGGGTGGCTCCTTTGTACCTGTAGCAAACAGGGAGTCCCTACTTGAACCAGTTGAAGCCAGTCAAAGTCCTTCTTGTGGTGAAGCCCAAGTGTGCAGCTGGTGCAGCCCTTCAAAGTGCAGTGTCCAGGTGCAGGTCAGGGGTCCAGCACGGCAGTCCTTCTTCTTCTAATGTTCTAATGTTCTTCCTTGTAGGGATCTGGTAGGGATCTGAGGTGTGTGTGCAGGTCTGCCAGTTTTATCCTTGCTCCTGGGTGAAAAACAAGGGGGTCCTGGTTCTCCAATCAGGTGCAGGGTCCTTCCCCCTGTGATGAGCACTTCCTGGGAAGTATGGCAAAAATCAATCCCAGGGAGCAACATTCCTCAAAAATCCATCATGGCTGAAAGTGATTTTTGGAGGTTACATCTTGCTGAGCCCACCCACTGGTGTGGCTAAAAATCTTGAAAACACCCTTCTCCTGCCCTATCCTATTCTACTCAGGGGGGCAGCTAATTGTCTGGGTTTGCAGGATGTAAGGGAGGTGCTGGGTTGCTCCAAATGCCCTTCACTGCCTTAGAAGACCAGTTTGGCAGGCCTCTCCCTTCCTGCCTTTCCATCTACGGAGAAAAGATCTCATCCCCCAGGCACATCTCTTTGTGTTTAGCCCAGGCTACTTCACACCTCATCAAGGCAGCCAGGCCAGGCTCCCAGGGGCTGGCCAATCAGAGAAAAGCACTATAGGGCTGAAGTTGGCAACTTTTTAGGTAAAGTTCAAAACTCCTTAACTGAACAAGTTATATTAAATCCAACACCTGTAAGATGTGGGATTTATTATAACAATTGATTTGATACCAAACTAGGTATCTGTCACTTAAGGGGACTTTATAAATTTAAATAAAGTCTCCCCAATCTAGCCTATGGAGGCCATTCACTTCAATGAGGGAAAAACAAATTTGGCTGTTTTACCTCACCAGGGCTCATAAAACTATTGTTATAAGTCCTTTGCTTATAGTCACGTGGCACCCAACCCTCGGGACACATAGGACACATCTTAAGGGTGACTTATATGTAAAAATAAGATAGTTAGGACTTTGGAAGAACTTTTAATCCCAAAGTCGAATTTGCATTTAACTTTAATTTAAAAGCAGCCAGCGAGCTGGCCTGCCTTTAAAATGACCCTGAGAACCTCAGAAGTACACCTATGGGTACACTACCTATGCTGGGGCCCTAAATCTACATGCCCTACCATATACTAGAGACTTATAGGTAGGTTAATATTGTCTATTATAATTAACCTAATTTGCATACTGATTTTACATAGATCACAGGGCCTGGTACTGGTTAGCAGTACCCAGGGCACCATCAGAGTCAGGAAAACAGCAAAAAGTAAAAAATGGGGGCAAAAAGTCAGGGGGGCTCGGCAATGAGCCCTGTTTTCTCACATGTAGTACATATAGGGGCATATTTATACTCCGTTTGCGCCGGAATTGCGTTGTTTTTTTTGACGCAATTCCAACGCAAAACTAACTCCATATTTATACTTTGGCGTTAGACGCGTCTAGCGCCAAAGTCCATGGAGTTAGCGTAATTTTTTAACGTGGACACCTACTTTGCGTTAATTATATGCAAGGTAGGTGTTCCCGTCTAAAAAATCAACTCCGAGGCATGTGCGTCGGATTTATACTCCCGGGCAAAATTCACGCCCGGGAGTGGGCGGGTCAAAAAAAATGACGTACGGCCGCTTTTGCGCCGTTTTTTTGCGCCTGCAAAAGGCAGGCGTTAAGGGACCTGTGGGCTCTGAAGGAGCCCAGAGGTGCCCTCCCATGCCCCCAGGGACACCCCCTGTCACCCTTGCCCACCCCAGGAGGACACCCAAGGCTGGAGGGACCCATCCCAAGGACATTAAGGTAAGTTCAGGTAAGTTTTTTTATTAAATTTTTTTTGTGGCATAGGGGGACCTGATTTGTGCCCCCCTACATGCCACTATGCCCAATGACCATGCCCAGGGGACAGAAGTCCCCTGGGCATGGCCATTGGGCAAGGGGGCATGACTCCTGTCTTTGCTAAGACAGGAGTCATTTCTATGGGGGTTGGGAGTGAAAAAGAAATGGCGCAAATCGGGTTGAGGCTAAAAAATTGCCTCAACCTGACTTGCCCCATTTCTTGACGCCCAAGCCCCATATCCCCCTATGCCGGCGCTGCCTGGTGTACGTCGTTTTTTTTAACGCATACCAGACGGCGCCGGTGGCTAACGCCGGCTAACGTCATTCAATAAATACGGCGCCCGCATGGCGCTTCAGAATGGCGTTAGCCGGCGCTAATTTTTTTGACGCAAAACTGCGTTAGCGCAGTTTTGCGTCAAAAAGTATAAATATGGGCCATAGTTCTTTATACAAAAAATAAGTTTAATGACAACTCATGTTCAGCAAAAATGATTACAGGGTGGATTTACTTGACACCCTCTAGTGGGTTTACCTAAACATTTCCAACCACATATTACATTTGCTAACACAAACACATCCAAACGTGCTGCATTTCAATCTAGGCAAACTTATACTGAAAATGGTTCCCAAAATATAATTTCTACATATACATGAAACTCTTCATTCTGGATGTGACCATATAGGTTTTGTTTTTTGTACCTGATTCTGCATTTTGATTTCAATAGCATTTTTAATAATTTAGGGCCTGATTATGACCTTGATGGATGGGATACTCCATCACAAATGTGACGGATATCCCATGCGCCTTGCAAGTTCCATTATATCCTATCCGCCAAGGTCATAATCAGGCCCACAGTGCCTTCATCACACAGCTTTTACCATACGTCTATTTTGGTATTTTTTTATGCTTTTACAATGCATACCTTTACCATGCATGTTAAGACTACTTAAGTTAAGTATATACGTGTGTGAGTGAATGAATGTATTTATATATATATATATATATATATATATATATATATATGTATATATATATATATATATATATATATATATATATATAGATAAATATATATAAAATTCACTGAAAAAAACAAAGCTTACAGGGACATTTTATTTAGGTTCTGAATTTTCTTGCACAAACCATAGAAATTCAGCAGTTATACTTAGGGTTAACTCAAGTAACTATAACTCGCACCCTAAGGTAATGATAACTCATGCCTCGACAATGCACAGTATTCCCATTAATAATTTTATTGCAAATGTTTCAGTAATAATACCAATGATGCCATAGAAGATGTTATCAATGATGTATTATGTGGTGCATGGAGAAGGTGCCAGTTATAGTTACTTTAGGGCACGAGTTATAGTTACTTCTGTTAACCATAACTATAACTGCTGAATTTCTATGGTTTTATACAAGTTTTGGGGCCCCCTTTGTCTTGGTTTCTGGTTAACAAATCACCCTCTAGACAGCATCTGAACTGATTGAAGTATAAGTTTTAAAAATGTCTCATCGGGATGCACAAAAAATATTGGTAAAACAAAAAACGGTCTTTCTATGGAAACTACTACCTACTGGTACCCTCCAGTAGGTAATGTATATATATATATAATAAAAATTAGATATATAAATTATATTTATGTGTGTGTGTGTGGGGGGGGATATGTCTGATCTGCAGAGGATAATTGTCCCTAGATATCTACATTCTTTTCTTTTAATATCTCGAAAACTACTCAAAAAGAATTTCACCAAATAACAAAAAGAGATTTTTCGGGACAAAGATCTATCTTTCTGCCAAACTTTGTATAAATCCGTTTGGCAGTTTGGGCTCTAAGAATGTTCACAATCCCTATAGGAAATTGCATGGGGAAAATGGATTGTGACACCCCCCTTTTTTCTTGGCCCCAACTTGATGAATCAGCCGAAAACTTTTAACACAGCAGCTGAAGCTGTTGGTAAACTCTTTTTGAAATTTCTGTGAAGATTTGTCAAATGGCGCTAAAGGTATTAGAAAAATAAAAACCCTTTGACTATGGAACTGAGGTCCTAACTATAACTACCTACAGTTATATATTATTATATTATATATATATCTAATACTCACGCCACCACCGTGCACATTTTTTTCTCCAATTTTTGACTTCTAATATTTAATTGATATGTTTGTTCACATTATAAAAGTTGTCATGAGTACTGTAATAGCTGGGGTAATTATTAGTGCATGGCGAGGGCTCGAGTTAAAGTTAACTTAGGGTGCGAGGTATAGTTACTGGTAATAACGCTAACTATAACGGCTGAATTTCTGTGGTTTTGTATGAGTAAATTCAGAACCTAACCACCTTTGTTTTATTCAGTGAATTTCTAAGGGTTTTTTAATTCTATTTCCTAACTCTAACTTCCCTGGAAGTCCTTGAAGTGTCCGCAACTTGGTCTACGGTTCCAGAAGCTCTAAGTTGCTGCTTGGGAGTTGGAACTACAATTCCCAGAATGCACCTGGTCAGAATCCTCAAATGGACACTGGTCAGCTGGGCCCTTCTTGCAGGAACTTTATGCAGAGGTCTTTGGGCAGCTCCTTTGTACCTGTAGCTTACAGGGAGTCCACTCCTGGAGTAGCAGAAGGAAGGCAAATTCATTTTCTTGTTGCAACCCAAAGTGTGCTGCTGTGCCATCCTTTTGAGTGCAGTGTCCAGGTGCAGGCCAGAGGTCCAGCAGGGCAGTCTTTCTTCTCCAGTCTTCTTCCAACAGTGATCTGAGGTGTGGGTGCAGCTCTGCCAAATGCACACTTGCTTCTGGGGTGAAAAGCAGGGGGCAGCTGTTAAACACAGACAGGCCTCTACCCTCTTGGATGCCACTCCCTGGGAAGTGTGGCAAAAATCAGTCCCAGGGAGCAACATTCCTACAAAATCCAAAATGGTAGAAACTGAATTTTGGAGTTTAGGAGTGGCTGAGCCAACCCACTGGTGGGGCTACAAATCCTTAACATACCCCTCCCCTGCCCTCTCCTAATCTAATCAAGAGGGCATCTGATTGTTTGGGTTTGCAGCAAAATGGGGGTTGGGGCATCCTTAGCTGCTCCAAATGTACCTCCCTCCTTTGAAGACCAGTTTGGCTGCTCCCCCACCATCCTGTTTCACCATCTGCTGAGGCAGATCTCCTCCCCTAGGCACTTCCTTTGTTTTCAGCCCAGGCCACTTCACACCTCATCAAGGCAGCCTAGCCAATCAGAGAAGGGCACTACAGAGCTGAAACTGGTAACTTTTAGGAAGAGTTCTAAAACTCTCTCCCTGCACTGGTTATATGAAATCCAACAAAGGCAAGTTGTTGTATTTAGCACAACAATCAGTTTCAGACCACACTTGACATATCCAGCTCCTTTGGAATTTATTAATTAAAATAAAGTCTCCCCATTTGAGCCAATGGAGCCTATTCACTACAATGAGGGAAAAACAGATTTTGGCTGTTTTTCCTCACCAGGGCGTATAAAACATATTTTATAAGGTCCCTGCTTATAGTTACACTGCACCCGACCTGGGGGACACCTACCTAGCAGGCCGGCCTTTAAAATTACCCTGGGTACCTCAGCAGTGCACCTATATAGGAACTACCTATGCTGGGGTCCCTAAACCGACTTGCCCCACCATATACTGGGGACCTAAAGCTAGGGTGAAATAGCCAATTATAATTTAGCCTAATTTGCATTCTCATTTGAATTAGAGCACAGGCCCTGGGACTGTTTAATGGTGTCCAGGGCACAATTAGAATAAGGAAAACACCAGCAAAAAGTGAAAAATGGGAGCAAAAAGTGAGTGGGTTTCTGCAATCAGCCGGGTTTTCTTACACAACCCCACCCCCTTCCCCAAGCCTACACGCCCAGGAGACACGGCCCAACCCTGGTAGAGTTTTCCTGGCTTGTCAGATAGGGAAGACAGTGAGGAAAACTGTATTTCCCTTTGCAGGGGCTACTCTGCCTTATATCCTCCTGTCATGGTCACTCCCTCTGGGCAGTGAACCCATCTCACTTCCCTCTAGAGTGGTCTCCCTCCTCTCTCTCTGCCAACTTGGGTGGTGAGGTGCCTACCTCCCCTATCCCTAACTTTGCTAGTGCAACACCTAGCTTACACAAAGAGGTCACCCAACACTTGAGCAACCCCACCATGACCAACAGGGTCAGGGGCCTACTTTGTTTCTGGCCCTGGGGTCTGCCTCCCAGGCCAAGTGCAGTGCTGTCATAAAGGCCTGCACCCAGCAGAGGCTTCTGACAGCTGTCAGCAACCAGAACCACGCACTAAGCTCTCCACTGACAGGTGAGTGAGCTGAATACGGGGCAACTGTGGTGCTCTTGCACCCCTCTTGCAGTTTAGAGTGGGGGGCTACCACCTCCTGTGGCAGACACCCTCCTTCCACTCTCCCTTCTGTTGGTGCAGGGGCAACACCCTGCAGTTGGACAGCTGCCTGATTACCCAGGACTTCCTTGGGGTCAGGTGAGGTCTCACCAGGGCCAACTCTGAGCTCCCCCCTACTGGGACAGAAGGCCTTAGTCTCACTGTAACTTTCTTTAAGAGTGGCTTACCCTTCCTTTTCATCTTTATTTTCTTGGGGACCCCTGTCTCTTAACTGTTGGGACTGGCTCCCCAGGACTTTGAGTTAGGCGACCACTCCCTCTGGGACCAGACTCACCTCTCGGAGGTCATTGACCAAGATGCAATCTTAGGGGAGGTCAGCACTGACCACCACCCTAAACTAGTCAAGGATACCCTCCTGTCTAGGGGCACTATGGCTACAGGTTTGGTGGTGACTTCATCTGTGGCTATCCTAACGTGCCTGGTCCCCCCGGGACATACATGTCTGGGGTCACCAAACGGTCACTCACTATAGTGTGACTGGCACAAGTGTCTGTCAGGCCAGTGGAAAGGATCCCATTCACCTGAATGGGGTGAAAGTGCCTACTTCCACCCTCAGGGATCACCAACTTACCATCTGGTCCTGCCTCCCAGCCCTATGCTATGAGGACCTCATCATCTGAGGAGTCCTACTCCATGGCTACACTGGACAGCCCAGTGCTAACCACCTTCTTTGGACAGGCTGCATCTCCTCTGAAGTGACCTGTCTGCTCATATTGAAAGCAGTTACAAATAAAGAGAAGGGATAGGAGGATTTTCTGGTCCAGTGTATATCCTCCAGTCAACCTGATAATATAATATAATACACTGTTCCAAAACTAACAAGAGGAAAAGGAAAGGAAAAGGAGTCCTCTTTCTTGGACCCATACTTGGCTCCGCGGCATCATCGTTAACAAAAAAGATCTCCGGCAAAGAGCCCCCCTTCGGGGGGTGCCCGTCAGGCATTGCAGCGCCGGCCTGACGAGGAGCTGTCCGATGATGAAGCATGACACCAAATGTGGTGTGTGAGGACTTTTGCTCCTGACTATCAGGACTCCTTTTCATTTCCTTTTCCTCTTGTTAGTTTTGGAACAGTGTATTTTATTATATTATATATATTGAAAGCAGGCCTTCTTGTCCAAGAGCTTCTTTAACCCTGGGACTCCCTGACTCTGCTTGTCAGAGTGGGATTTATTTCCCTCCTTCTTATGGTTTGGGGTACAGGGGGAGCCTCTGTGGTGAGCTTACCACCTCCCTCTTTGGGTTTTTGGGACCTAATCCCCCCTTCTTGGAGTCTCTCCCTGGGACTTGACAACCACTCTGGTTCTCAACCACATATCAGCTGCCTCCCCCAGCTCTCTGGCGTTGTTCCACTTCACTAAATGCTGACGTAACCTCTTCTGCACACAATTGGTCAAGATGTGCTCCCTCATGATCAAACTGCATAACCCCCTCATAAGTATTCACTTTGTTACCAAGTACCCAGCCCTCTAGTGCCTTCAGTGAGGTGTCTACAAAGTCAACCCAAGACTGGGTATTGTCCTTCTGGGTGTCCCTGAACTTCATTCTATACTGCTCTGGTGTCAGACCAAACTACTTGGTTAAACACCTCTTCATACTGGGATAGGAATCTGTTTCCTCCCCTCTAGGGTCAGGAGCCTATCCCTCCCAGAAATTGGGACATCTCCCATAGAAGTGAACCCCAATATTGGGGTTCAACCTTTCTCATTTAGAGAGCCCTCTCAAAGGCCTCCAACCACTTGTCTATGTCATCCTCCTCTACATAAGCAGGATCAACTGACTTGGGTAACCTGGGGCAGAACCACCACCCATGGCCACCTCAACTTTTCTGTCGCTGCCGCAACAATCTCTCTGTTCAATCCTTGCCCACTTCTCCTTCTCTAGGGCCAACTTCTCTGCCTCCAAAGCTATGCGGGCTACCTGGGCCTCAAGTTCCCTTTCCCTGAGGTCCAGGTCTGCTTCTTCTTGGTCTGATGCCACAGACTCTCCCATCCTACTAGTTCTAGATGGGGCCCTAGAAGCGGAGATTACAGTGAGGCAATCATCCTTCTCCTCCTGGAGGTTAGAGAGGACATCTTCCCTCTCCCTTCCTACCTCTGAAGCTTTCTCTATCTCCTTCTTCGCTACCCAGGCTTCAAGGGACTTGACCATCACAGACGTCCTAAGGTTGTTAGCAGCAGGTAATCCCCTCTTTCTGCACAACACCCTAAGCTTAGCTGCTGTGAGTGTGGGTAGGCTAGCCAGATCAAGCTCCATGGTCTCCCTTAAGTTTTGTGTCACTTAAAAAAACCTTTGGCACCAATTTATCAGTACACTTTAGAAAAATCAAAAATGAAGTAATAAAACAAATGAGTCAAAATTTGAAAAATCAAAAATACTTTTAATCTAGGTAAATTTAGAGGATTTTTAACTTATTTCACTTAAAACTGTAGTGTGACTTTAAACACAAGTACTGGATCCCACCACTGTGCACCCAAAATGTTGGCAAAGAGGATTATTGGAAAGGGCAGGTAGGTACCTACACTTAGCAATAGGCCACTAACCTCCACCTAGGTCCAGTTAGGTCTCAATAAATTAAACCCAGCTCAACCCTTGGTAGCTTGGCAACAAGCGATACGGCTTAACTTAGGAGACAAGTGTGTAAAGCATTTAAAAATCACAAAACAGTCAATAAGTAAAACACAATAAAAATCCATCACCAATTTAAAATTTAAAACAAATAGATTATATTTTTATCTTTCAAAAGACACCAAAATGAATTAAATTGGATACGGGGAACCGGAGATATGAATTTTTAAATAATTAGTGTTTTTAGTACCTGGAAACAAGTAGCGCCAATCTGGTCATCTGATCGCACCTCGACTGGGGCAAAGTCAAACATTAAGCCCGACCGCGATGGAGCCCTGCTCGACTACAGCAAGTGGGAGGCCTCGGTAAGTTACTTTCGGACTTAGTTGTTTTCTTGAAGATTTTCTTCAGCGGGACGGAGTCGCCAGTCCAATCCGACGTCCATGGAGCCCTTCCTCGTGCACACGTCGCAGGAGCCCTCGGTGAAGATTACTACGTTCAGACTTAGGTGAGTTTTCTAAATGAAAATCCTTCAACAGGGCCGAACCTAAATCTTGATCTGACGTCCCTGGAGCCCTCATTGAATACAGAGCCCGGGAGGTTCCTGTTGTTGGAATGTGGGTTATTGGTAAGGGAAAATAAGTACCTACACTTAGCAATAGGCCACTAACCTCCAATAAGGTCCAGTTAGGTCTCAATAAATTAAACCCAGCTCAACCCTTGGTAGCTTGGCAACGAGCGACAAGGCTTAACTTAGGAGGCTAGTGTGTAAAGCATTTAAAAATCACAAAACAGTGACTAAGAAAAACACAAAACACAATAAAAATCCAACACCAATTTATAAAAATAGATTATATTTGTATCTTTAAAATGACACCAAAACGATTAAAATCAGATAAGGGGAACCCGGGGATATGAATTTTTAACGAATTCGTGTTTTTTAGCACCTAGAAGCAACTAGTGCTCAAAAGGTCACACTGGAAAGGGACAAAGTCCAGAGTTCAGGCCACCCACAATGTAACACTATCACACTTACTTTCAGAAGTGTTTCTTGATTCAGGAAAGTGGTCCACAGCACTAGCCAAGGGTTCAGAGGCTCTAGTTTGCCTCTTGGGGTCTAGGACTACAACTCCCACAATGCATCTCTTCAACTTATGGAGTTGCTCTAAATGTTTCCAAACTTCCTTTGTGGGCCCTTGAAGTGTCCACAACTTGATCAAATTTTCTTGAAGCTCTGAGGTCCTCCTTGGGAGTTTGGACTACAATTCCCAGAATGCACCTGGTCAGAATCCTCAAATGGCCACTGGACGCTGGTCAGTTGGGCACTGCTTGCAGGACTTGGTGCAGGGAACTCTATGCAGCTCCTTTTTACCTGTAGCAGACAGGGAGTCCCTCCTTGAACCAGTTGAAGCCGGGCAAAGTCCTTCTTGTGGTGAAGACCAAATGTGCAGCTAGTGCAGTCCTTCAGAGTGTAGTGTCCAGGTGCGGGTCAGGGGTCCATCAGGGCAGTCCTTCTTCTTCTGATGTTCTTCTTTGTAGGGATCTGGTAGGGATCTGAGGTGTGGGTGCAGGTCTGCCAGTTTTATCCTTGCTCCTGGATGAAACCGGGGGGTCCCGGTTCTCCAATCAAGTTCAGGGTCCTTCCCTCTGTGGTGACTACTTTCTGGGAAGTGTGGCAAAAATCAATCCCAGGGAGAAACATTCCTCAAAAATCCATCATGGCTGAAACCAATTTTTGGTGGTTACATCTGGCTGAGCCCACCCTCTAGTGTGGATAAAAATCTTAAGCACACCCCTCTCCTAATCTAATCGGGGGGCACTTAATTTTCTGGGGTTGCAGGGTGTGAGGAAGGTGCTGGGTTGCTCCAAATGTCATTTCCTGCCTTTGAAGACCAGTTTGGCAGTCCTTCCCCTTCCTGCTTCCTCATCTGCTGAGGGAAGTTCTCCTCCTCCAGGCACATTCCTTTGTGTTCAGCCCAGGCTACTTCACACCTCATCAAGGCAGCCTGGCCAGGCTGGCAGAGGCTGGCCAATCAGATAAGTGCACTACAGTGCTGAAGTTGGCAACTTTTTTAGGTAGAGTTTAAAACTCTTTACCTAAACAAGTTATTATAACAAATAATTTGATACCAAACTTGAGGTATCTGACACTTAAGGGGACTTCATAAATTGAAGTAAAGTCTCCGCATTCTAGCCTATGGAGGCCATTCACTACAATAGGGGGAAAATTATTTGGCTATGTTACCTCACCAGGGCTTCTAAACAGTTTTACAAGGTCCCTGCTCATAGTTACATGGCACCTAACCCCAAGGGCACTTAGGGCACACCTTAAGGTGACTTATATGTAAAAACAAGGTAGTTTAAGACTTCGGAAGTACTTTTAATTCCAACGTCGAATTTACATGCAACTTTAGTTTAAAAGCAGCTAGCAAGGCAAACCTTCCTTTAAAATGACACTGGGCACCTCAGCAGTGCACCTATGGGGGCACCACCTATGCTGGGGACCCCTAACCTACATGCCATACCATATACTAGGAACTTATAGGTAGGTTGACATAGCAAATTCTAATTAGACTAATTTGCGTACTCATTTTACACAGAGCACAGGCCCTGGGACTGGTTAGCAATACCCAGGACATCATCAGAGTAAGGAAAACACCAGCAAAAAAGTGAAAATGGGGTCAAAAAGTTAGGGGGCCTCTGCAATCAGCCCTGTTTTCCCAAATTCATAAAATATTTTTAAATTAATTAATAATAATGTTTTATTTTTAGACAATGTATTAAAATAGAATAAAATGTACTTCTATTTTTAATCAGTTTAAATAATATAATAATTGTAACATTAGCTCCTGTAGAACTTTTTTAGTTCTCATTGCCATGATTTTCTATGGAAGGGTGTTATAGCACTAGAGGTTGGCCACGTGCTGTGCTGGACCTACTTCAGCTCTGAATTGAAATACATTTAGAATGGTTTTTGGATCCTTTTGGCTGTACTAAATATAGAAGGGAAGTTTGTGAATATCTATGGACTTACTCCTTTGTGAGTGGGTGCAAGTCCCTCCATAAACCTTCCCCCAGCCATCCCTTAAGCCCATTCTTTTCTCCTCACTTAGGGCCAGATGTAGTAAAATCCAATTTTGCAAATCGGTAATTGCGAGTTGGTGTGACTCACAATTTCCGATTCGCAAAATCGGATGCAGAACGGTGTCTCAGACACCGTCTGCAAATCTCAATGGGGTCACAAAGACCCACCTCATTAATATTAATGAGGTGGGTCGCATTGTGCGACCCCATTGAGATTCCCTGCACTCACAGGGATGGTGGCCTGCTGGAGACAGCAGACCTCCATGTCTGTGACTGCTTTTTAAATAAAGCAGTTTTTTTTTGTATTGCAGCACAAAAAAATAACGAAACCATGTGGTTTCGGTTTTTCAGAGTAGGCAGTGGTCCATTTGACCACTGCGTGCTCTGAAAAAACATTAATGGCAACATTCACAAAGGGGAAGGAGTCCCATGGGGACCCCTTCCCTTTTGCGAATGGGTTACCACCAGTGTGACACTGGTGGTAACTGCGAATTGCTTTGCGACCGCGGTCACAAAGCAATTCTGCATCGCAGTGTGAGTCTCAAATAGGAATGGAACACCCCTTCCTATTTGCGAGTCGCATTCCCATTTGGGAATGTGCATCGCGATGCACGTTTTGCATGGCGCAAACTGCGATTTTTGCAGTTTGCGCCATGCAAAACGCTTCCTACATCTGGCCCTTAGCCTCTTCCTTTTAATAGTTAAGAATTCCCCATTTTCCAGCAACTCCTCTCTGTTGTTCCCACAATTTTTATTATTAATCTTGCTTGGTAATTCTCGCGCCCCCGTCATGCACAGTTTTTTGGTCAAAAATGTTACTGCAAATATTACATTGATGTTATCATTGATGTTATCAAAGATGTCCTGAGTGCTATAATTTGTGGGTAAATAGCACTGCATGGCAAGGGCGCAAGTTATAGTTATCTGAGTACACAACTTGAAAAAAAATTGCATTTGTCAAGTAAGTAGAGTGAGATCACCTTTCGGTATGTACCCTAAACATTTGAAGTAAAAACAAATAGAAACATGGAAATTACCATGGTCACACTGAGACTAGAACCCACAACCTTCAGTATGAGGCCTTAACCACTATGCCACAGATTACTTTTTAACCAAGCACCCACAGTATGAGATACCAGGACTTCAACCTTCAACCTACTGGGTGACAGTCTAATAGCTGTTCCAGTAGGCCATTATGTATTTATTTATTTTTTATTACTCTAAAGGACCGTGGGAGGAACCTGAAGGCTCCTCGGTTCTAGCTGACTCCTGACTCCGATTGGAGCTGGCTTTGCTCCGCAAGCAGAGAGCTGCTTCAAATAGCAACTCCCTGCTTGCTGGAGCAATGATTTCATCTGTTTCCCTGCGCACATATTTTGGTGCAGGGAAACCGATGAAAACTCTGCTTTCTGTCAGCAGCAGCTGTTTGACAACTCGCCCTGTCAGAAAGCTGACTTTGTTTGCTTTTGCTTGGTGGGAGCTGTGAGATCCCACCTCTAACATGCATTGACCCAGAAAGCTGGTGGCCCCGGGGGTCCAAAATGGACCCACCTCATTGTTTTATTTTAGCCCTGGGGAGGTGACAGTCCCCGGGCCTGCAGGATGGTTGCGCAGCCCCCTGCATAGTATATGAGATTGGCCCCAGGGATGTGGTGGTCGCTGTGAGGGGTGACGATTCCGCCCATATAGCACATCACAATAGCCCCGGAGAAGTGTTGGTCCCCGGGTCTGCAGGTGGACCACACGGCCCCCCCTGCATAGCATATGACATTAGCCCTGAGAAGTGGCAGGTCACAGGGCTGCGGGGGCCCCACTGGCCCCAGGCATAGCATATCACATTGGACCCAGGGAGATGTCAGCCCCCAGGGCTGTGGGGGGGCCCAGCTGGCCTGCACCGCAATACATTTTAAATAAGCCTCTTGGAGGTGATGTACTTGGGGCATAAAACTGCCCTATGAAAGGAGAGTCCATGCTTCCCCCTCCTTAAATTTTACAAGCCATTGAGACCTGGCCCATCTGGGCGCTTCTTAAAAACAAGCAAAGAATCCTGCACTTTTTTTTTTTTTTATTTGTCCTGCGAATTTGTGATGAGGCAATTTTTTTTAAAGTGTTCTTTAGCTCTGGCACCAGAGCTAAGGGATCAGGGTGATTTTACCCTGGCCCCTTGTCTTATTTTATTACTTTTTTCTGGGACTCAGTTAGATCCGAGTCTCAAGATAGCTGTCAACACTTCCTGGTTGAAGTGTTGGCAGCCAATCAGAGCTCTGCATTTCCCTGCACAAGCTCGTTGTTATTCGCAAAGCCATCGCGACCTCAGATATACAAATTTATTTTCACTATAATATCTCAAAAACGACTGAACTTATTTACACCAAATAACCAAAAGCACGATCTGCATACCGAAAGCTACCTTTCTGCTAAATTTGGTTTATTTCTGTCCAGCAGTTTGGGTTGTAGTCGTGTTCAAAACTCCTATGGGAATTAACATGGGAAACGCATGTTTATTTACCTCCCTTTTTCTCTGCCCCGGCTTGACGGATATCCCCGAAACTGTCTGTGGGCAGCAAGAATCAGCGTCATACTTTTGGGAAACATTTTGTGAAGATTCATCAAACTGTGCCAATGATATAGGCAAGTAAAAAAACTGTTTTTTCAATGGAAACATGGTCCTAACTATAACCACCTACTGGCGACCACCAGTAATTTATATATTTATTTTTTTAACCAACAACAACACTCCACAAGGAACATCAAAGAGCATGCAACGGGTTCCCACAATTGATTTATTTGTCTCAGGCTGATGGTTTTGGCATCATTCACCTTTTTCAATGCTGGTTCCTACAGAGAGTATTCCAATTACAATGCTTTACACCCTTAAACACACTCCCATTGGTTATTCATCAAAAGGATACAAGTTCCAAGGGAACCCACTGAGTGCTCCTTGATATTTCTTGTGGAGCATTGCTTTTAACACATAGGGGGTTATTCTAACTTTGGAGGAGGTGTTAATCCGTCCCAAAAGTGACGGAAAAGTGACGGATTTACCAACAGCCGTATTACGAGTCCATTATATCCTATGGAACTCGTAATACGGCTGGTGGTATATCCGTCACTTTACCGTCACTTTTGGGACGGATTAACACTCCTCCAAAGTTAGAATAACCCCCATAGCTTTATTCGGTTACTTTCAACCATAAAAGCAAAACAACCAACAATTGAATGAAAAAGGAAATAGAAATTAGGTTAAAAAGGATAAGAATAAGATAAAAACATATATTTCAGCCTTAAAACACATAAAATTATTTTCCTTAGAAAAAGCACCTAACCCCCTAATACCTAACATTTAAATTAAACATGGGGTTTTATTTCAGTCTAGGTGTGTAGTTAAAATTTAGCAACTAAAACACTTTTTTTTTTTTTTTTTATAAAACATTTGGTCCTCATCATCATTATTTCCCCAAAAATTTAGTACGTATATGCCAAGCAGCTACAATATACTTGCTAACCGCACAAGATAGAGGGAGAGAAGTTTCCCTCATCATGATCCTTAAGGCAACAATACAATGTCTTACCCCCATATTACTGCACACAGGTCGTAACCACTTCCGTCGCGCAATCAAATAAGCAGGGCATATAAACATAAAATGTACAATAGATTCTGAAATTTGATTGCAACTCGGACAAGTATCAGGACTAGGGGTCGCACTCCGCGTACTGCCATAGGATTTAAGAGGCAGACAACCATATCTGAACTGAATATATAGACTCTTACTTAATGGATCAAGAATTGTATCCATAAATGGTTCCAGATATGGATACCATTTAAAATCAAACAATTGTGACGTCAATCTACCGTGTGTTGAGCACAGCAGGTAGTTTTCCCTGACATGTATCCAGTAATCAGTTTTCAGATGATTCTTCTGATCCTTCCTTATACTTTCTGGATGACTCCAAAACTCACTAAGACCCAATCTATGAAACCATTTTGAGATGTGGTTAAACCAGGAAATGGTAAGTACATTTGGTCTATCTAGAATGTCTTGAATAGACTCCTTGTATGTGGATAGCTCAGGGGTGGTCCATACACGGACCCAGAAAAGCAATGGTCGTTGGGCAATTACATCTGAGATGCGTGGAAGGCCAAGGTCCCAGAACATTGGCAGCAGTGGGGTACTGCGAGGACAGGCCAAGGTTGACCTTACAAAGTTGTTTTCCCCCACTGCTAGCTTGCCAGTGTTCGAGGACCCCCAAATTTCTGCCCCATAGACCGCAGCGCTCTGTGCCTTTGCTCGGTAAATTTTAATAGTTGGAGTAATCACTCTCTCAGAGGTAGACTTGTGGAAGCGTAAAATGGCCCCAGATCTCTGTGCCAGAAGAGCTAAGCTTTTATCGATTTGGGGCCCACAATGCAGGTTGTTGCTAATTCTCACCCCCAAATAATCTATGGAGCTTACCATACCTAGGGGGGTTCCATTATAGAAAATTGAGTATCTCTTAGTGGGGCCACAGCCCAGGGTCATAAGTTTAGTTTTGCTATGGTTGAGTTCAAGTCCATAGTCAACACAAAACAAACTAATCTTATCCACAAGTACCTGGAGACCCATAGGAGTTCTGGAGATCAGGAGGGAATCATCAGCAAATAGCAAAATTGGAATTTTGTGGTTATTCAAGGATGGAGCATCATTTTGGCAGTTGGTAACGACTTGCACCACCTCATTGATAAACAATGTAAATAGCGTTGGGGCAAGAACACAGCCCTGACGCACTCCTCTCCTAATATCTATTTTGTCGGTGAGTTCCCCCTGATTACCCCATCTGACTTGTGCAAATGTTTTTTCATGTAATCTTTGAATTAAATGCACTAAGTTTCCTGGGATACCGATTTTGTTTAATACTCCCCATAGTTTCTCTCTTGGGACAAGATCGAATGCAGATCTCAGATCTACAAAGGCAACATAAAGTTTTTGCTTGGATAGGGTAACATACTTCCAAAATAGTAATGACAGTCTGAAGACTTGGTCCATGGTATTAGTTTTAGGCCGAAAACCGGCCTGTAAGGGGGATAAAATTTGGTTGTCTTGGATCCAATCGGTAAGCCTATCTAAGACTTGCTTAGCAAACGTCTTCTGAAGGATATCAATAAGGCTGATTGGTCGATAGTTTACAGGTGAACCTACATCACCCTTTTTATAAATCGGTATTATTTCTGCGCCACGCCAAGAATCTGAAATAGGGCTACCAGCTGCTATGGCATTAGACAATAAATTGATGTACCATGCCCATATCTTTGGTTCTGATTTAAACAGGTCCCCTGGGATCTTATCTGGACCAGGGGCTTTAGCTGGCCTCAATGAATTGATTGCAGCTGTTGTTTCGGCTAAGGTAAAAAACAATGCTCTCAGTTGAAGTCATGTTAACAGCCCAACACTCATCGTATCCAGGATCCTCC
This sequence comes from Pleurodeles waltl, assembly GCF_031143425.1. NCBI lineage: Eukaryota > Metazoa > Chordata > Amphibia > Caudata > Salamandridae > Pleurodeles > Pleurodeles waltl. The sequence continues at coordinate 1,070,636,175 of NC_090445.1, forward strand.
GGAGCTTGCGGTGCAGGCAGAGCGTATATTCCAGAAAAATAGGACACCCATCTTTCGGGCTGTATGTACATACCAATGTCATAATTGCCCCTTTTCGAACTAGAGGTCAACAGCCGCCAAAAGGAACTATCATCTTTGTATTTGACTGCTGCAAGCAGCTTCTGCCATATCTCATTATCCCAGTCTTTTTTTGCTTGTTTCAGGGCATTAGCATACCTACGTCGGGCCTCTTTAATAGCCTCTTGGGTAGAGTTTTTTACAGCCTCGTTTAAATTAGATCTTGCTCGCACACAATCCTGAGTATACCAATCCCTACGGGGGGTATCAGCAGGTCTCGGTTTGGAAGGGATTTCCCTATAGAAGATACCCTGTAGGGAATCCACCAATTTAATGTGGATAGCCATAATGGGAATGTCAGAGGCTTCTTGTTCCTCATAATCTACGAAGAGTTTTAAAAATGATGAATATATTTCCCCAATCAAGTACGGATTGGATTCAACCTTTGGCCAACAGACCCGAGAACGTCTATGGTTCAGGTAAGGGAGTGGGACATTAGTGATCGTTGTGTGCTGGACTCTTAAAAATGCATGGTTGGTCAGTACAAGGCACAGAGGATTATGATCGCTATCCAAGCGAGGTAAAATTTCCATGTCCAGTGAACTTGACCATAGCCTAATGTCCACCAGAATATAATCAATAGTACTAAAGGAAAGCCCTCGCTTGAAAGTGATGGCTCGCTCTGAATCAGATTTAGTGCGGTGGGTACATTCTCTCAGGCCATATTTCAGGCAAAGGGAAGACAACTGAGATGCAACACAGGAAACGGGAGAAAACGCCATTTCCTTAGATTGGGGAATACCCCAATGTTCGTCCTCTTCAGTAGTCAGATTGCTGATGGTGTTGTCCAACACAAAGGAACAATTAAAATCGCCTGCTATGATCAGAAGATCTGAAGGGTCCAGAAGCTCTATGTAGTCCGTCAGCTGGGTGAGAACAATTGATTCTGACCCACGGGGAACGGATCTTGCATAGGTATTCAGAACTATCAACCTGAATCCAGGTCGGAATGTGAGTTGCACACCCAGCAGATCATAGGAATTAAACTTTATCATAGAGTGGTCACATTCTACCTTGTTGTTCAATAAAATCATTAACCCTCCTATCTGTCTTCCAAAGCCACCGGAGGCAGGTTGGGCAGCAGAAAAATAGGTTGTAAACCCTTGTATGGATAACTATTCTGCAGTCCAGGTTTCTTGAAAAAGACAGATATCTTGTTTATTAACAAGGCTTACCCATTCCGTGTCATCCAACTTTGACTTGATTCCTGCTACATTCCAAGATATAATATTGATTTTAGGAGGCGTAGTTATTAATTTGGATCTCATTAGAGAGGCGGGAGATGGAGTCCCTATAAGGTGACACTCATCATTTGCTATTTTAGGAAGTACTATACAGGGGGTAATCAGTCAGTCTGATTCAGAAAGTAAGGGGTAAGGGTTCTCAGATTTAGATGTTGCAGAATTATCTGAAGAGGAAATAACCCCGGCTACAATAGTTCCAGATGTACAACATCCTCTACATGGCGGGGCCCCAGGCGGCTGACAACTAAGTCTAAGATTCGATTCCCTACCTATACATAATGTACCTGTCCATGTATCAAAGGCCAGGAGATCATTAACTAGACTACTATCATTAAAAAGAATCGAAATATAATCAAATTCTGACCCTAATTGATTATATCTGTGTGCCTCACGTATATCAGACCGGATAACAGAGAGACAGTTCCTCTGGGAGCGTATCCAATGAATGACTTTGTTAGTTAGAGAGTCACTCAACTCTCTATTGCCCTAATGTAGCTTTGGCACCCTAGTCAAATATATGGTGGCATCTTCCCTCCTCCTTCTTAACCTTCCCTTGATGTCACAGGTCTGCGAGAGTGACAAATGATCAGGGTGAGTGGCAGAACGGGAACTAACACAACAACTTGCTGCAGAGGGCGATCCTCCTAGGTTTAACTGAGAGGTTTTTGGGCGAGGAGTACCTTTGTCCCCCCGTCCAGAGACGGATCCACACTTGTTTACACCTAATTTTGGAACTCGCTCATGGGTGGAAGACATGGTCTGACAAGCAGACCTACCATGCGTTGGGGAGCTACCATTTCTTCCCCTAGCGATGTTATGTGTAGAAGAAGATGTCAATTTATCACCTACGGTAGGAGGACTAGGTTTTTTAGTTTCCATCAATAAATCAGAGGAAGGAACAGATTCATATGGCACAATGCAATTACAACAAGACTTTTGATCATAGAGTCCAGCAATTTTGTTCATCAAAGATACCAACAAACGCTTAACGTCATCTATTTTCTGAGAAATGATAGTCAATTGAGAAGCTTCGTTGTTGCCCATCTTTCCATCCAGAGAGTCTTTGTCAGTTCCTTCTACAAGTAAGGTTTGTGAATGTCCAGGACTTACAGAATCAGAGGACAAAGCCGAAAACCTATTTGAACAAGGAATGATAATAGGAGGTGGGGACGTGCACCTCAAATAAGGTGCACCTTCTACAGATAAACATCCATTAGTTTCCACCAAGGATGGTGAAATCTCCAAGAGTGAAGGAATTACACCCTGGGAGTGGGGAGGGGGATGTAAATCAGCCTTGACCTCTATTCTATGCATCTGAGTTTTTTTCTTAAAGAGATCAGGAATCTTTTTGGGAGGAATGGTATCCGGTATGGAAAGACCCGCAACAGAAGGACTCCTCAGTATAGCCTCAACCTCTTCAAACAATGAGTCGATTGTTTTAAATTGCTGTAGATTTGTAGTAGGACATCCCTCCACTTTCCCAACAGAACGTTTCTTGGGTTTTTTAACCCTAAACTGGGGTACTGATACATCATCGGCCTTCCTCTTCCCCATATCGTCTATCCAATGGCCCAGCTGAAAACATTTCAAACACGTCTGAAAGAAAAAGATGGCCCAGCCCTGGTTCCTAGTATCAAGTACAAGTGGTATCAGGAAGAAAAGAAGCCCCTAGAAGCGAGAGGAAATAGTAGCTTGCTCCACTGGCCCCTTTGGTGCTAAGTGGAGCTCGTGGTCAAGTAATACTAGACAAACTATGCAAAGAAATTCCTGAGGCCTCTATACCAGACCAAATTTCAAAAGAACAGAACTTCGGGGGGGTGGCCCAGCCCAGTCTCCTCCTGGCGATGACGGGCGCAGGACGGGCCCGCCTTTGGCCCGGGCTTCACCCGGGCGCCGCCCGCGCGCGTCCCGCGCGGCGGGAGCGCTATCCAAAGTTTAAAGGGCACCTGCCCTGCCTAGTCCTCCCAGTAAGTGACGCGCTTCCAGCGGCGGCGGGAGCGCTATCCAAAGTTTAAAGGGCTCCTGCCCTGCCTGCTCCTCCCAGTAAGTGACGCGCTTGTGGAGCATTGTTATTGGTTGACATTTAAATGTGCAGCCACTTACACAAAAAGGAGGCACCCGATTCATAAAGTGTTTGGTAGTCATATAAGTGGCATTTGGACGGATATATATATATATATATATATATATATATATATATATATATATATATATATATGCTAAAATGTAATTGTAGGAGCTAGTATTATTAATATAATTGTTTTACACTGCTTTTGTATGGTTTGTTTTTTACTGTTAGATTTTTTTACTTAATTCATAATTTATAATTCAGTTGTTGAGGTTGTAAGGCAATAGGGTGCTATATTATTTAATTTATGAATATATTATAATTAAATATATAATTGGCAAATAATTGTGCAAAATATTTAACTGATTGTTAGTTCAAAAATGTAAGTGCATTTAGTGAGGTTTTTTTAAGAAACTTTTATTTTTGAATAGTTTAATTACTAATTTATATTTGAGTAGCATGTTGTTTATTTTTTAGGGAAAATAGGTGTGAAGTTTAAAATTCTGTTATTTTTGCCAATTATTTTTATGTTAACTAAACATTTAATAGGTAATAATATAAATTAAATAACTTATTATTTCTAGCAAGACATTTTGAAGAATATTAGTTCAAAGATCGCACTAAACTGTTTTTCTATGGTATTGAACAGATCCCGATTAACCCGAGGGGGGGTCATCGGTTTGCACAGTTACGTAGAAGAGAGTCAGAATATAATAAAGATTTACAAGCTCCCATGCCGAATGGACTTAATCTTAATGAAGGTTTGAGTGCACATCTACATTTGTAGATTAATATTATCAAGATATCCGTTTATAATCATGTGTCAGTCAGGTTTTGTTTTGAATTAATTGTGTGATTAGCGGTATCTCTTGATGCTTCCTCTGTGAAAGAGTAGCCTTTAACATTGGTGTATATATTTTTATCCTTCTTATCACGTGAGGTGTGGTGTAAGTGAGTAGCACAAGCTTTTTCTTAATGAAGGATGTCGGACATTATAGATGTAGTTTCTTGTGGAGGATAGCCGGCGAGATGTATGAGATAAAATATACTGATGGATAGTATGATAAGTAGTGGGGTGGATATACAGTTTATTTAAGATAAGAGACTTTCCGTTGAACAATTTATGACAGAGCATGGGATATGTATACATTTAACCCGTGGGCTAACAGATGGTATAAAGCCATATTTATTATTTTTAGAGATAGATAATTAATCAGTAGAGAGCATGATTATATATAAAGATCTATAGGCCAGGTAATGTCAATGATCCCAATATTAAACTCTATCGAGTTACGAACTAAGAACCGTAGACGATCCTACTATGTTTGTTTACATTGCTATGTGTGAAATCTATGATATAAATAGGACAATGTTTTTCAGAAGTATTTTTGTAGATGATCGATACAAAGTAAATAGGGGGGGCGATAGATCGTGAGCTTATAGAGATGGCACCTGTATAAGAGTATAGAACAAGTATTGTGAAAGATACTGTTATTGATTGTTATTGAGGTGTGAAATAAGAAATATAGATGATTCCATCATGCACGCTTATATGTTAACACTTTGTTTTCTTTGGAAATAGAACTATGCGTGTCAAAAACATTTTTGCAGATGATCGATTTGCATGAAATGGCTAAATGTAGACTATGAACCCCAGTACTCCCGGTTGTATGTCAGGAGGAAACGAGGTATACATCAAGATGGCGCCCACATAAATGTTAAATGGAGGTTGATGTGTTAGTCCGTCATCACTGCTTATGAAGTAGATGTGTATTTCACGAGGTGTGCATGGTAAATTGATTGTGTGAGCAAGGCCGTCGGATCGGACGAAACGTGTTATGAAGGAAAATAAAACCTTTCCCTAAATATCGTATCCTTGACTGAGTTGGTGCTTTATATTTTGATTTTGGACTAATTAATTTTGGACCAGTGTGCTCGTCTGGTCAGGCACCCCACCCCTCTTCAGGAGCTGTGGTATATGTCGAGCAGGACTGTTCTGTAAATGTTTGAAAGACTGCGCTCTGGCCATATTTTCGGAAAATGATATCAGCAAAACGAAGTGCTTTGGATTGTGTTTCCCCGCTGAGCGAGACGTGTTTCCTGGATGAAAAAATGGTGACAACAGCCGTGACAGCGAGCATGCAAAAATGTGGCAAGTGCCCTGTGTCCTTTCACTAGTTAAAGTCAAGGCGGGTGGGAGCACACGCGATAGACTGAGAACCGGTCTGAGGCCGGAACACACATCTGAGCAATGTCTTCCAGGAGAAAATATTTATTGGAAGGAGTGTTATCGTTTCTAATGGATGAGAGCTTTCCCAGCACTCTTTTGAAATATGCCTTGAAGTTATATTTCGTCAAATAAAAAACGGCTGGGGGAAAGGACACATTCGTGACCGGGGCAGGATTCGATAATTGTGTTTGATGCAGGTATTGTAGAAAGCATCATTATTAGAATGGAGCAAACTGTGGAGCAAAGAAAGGCAGCTGCATTAGTGTTATTTGTGAAAGACTCTATCAAAGAAGGAAAATCATCTGAGAGTGGGGAAAGAAATTAGTCATTAAAACATAAATTAAGTAAATTAGAGAAACCACAAAGATCAGAAATTTCGAAATGTTGGGAGGCTACATCTTTACAGAATTATGTAGATCAAGGTATGGTACCTCGTGGATAGAGAATATACATTATACTAGCCTTCGAATCACCGAATCCTCAGATGTTTGATGAATGGGCAGACAATGCAGCTACCAGTTCAAGATAAATGCTGGAAATATTAATCAAATATGCTTGGCTTGACAGAGAGAATCTTCTTAAACAAATAGAGAGCATAGAGACAGAGTTGAAGACACATTCGGATAAGGATTATGTTATGAAATTTACAACAGATATGAATGTATGCTTACAGAAACATGAAGATGACATTAAAATGCTGAAACAAACGAAGTGGTTAAGAGACATTGAGGACTACGAGAGTGGTAGAACTCTAACCTTCAATCGAAAATATGATACAGATTTTGACAATAGTTTTGTTAAGTCCACTATAGTGACAGCGAAAAGTAGAGATGTGTCTGACAAAGGTGCAGTGTCAGTGTCTGATACAGACAATTCTTCCCTGACTGACAGCAGCTGCTCTGGAAATGAGCAAAATTTGAGATCAGCATCTTTTTTAGAACAATATCGGCTTCTCAGGAGAAGCCGTCAAAATACCTCAGAAACTTCAAACATAACAAATCAGGGTAAGAGCTCTTGGTCCCGAAACAGGGGAAGAAGAAGAGGAAGGTGCACTGCAAACAGAGGAAAGAAAGGTCACGACACAGAACAAAAAGTGGTGAAGAACCAACAGGGCAGATGGGGGCTAGGGGGAGTCCAGTTGCAGAAACATAATGGATAAAGAGACGATTGAGAAGACCATCATCAATCTTTCTGACAGGATACTGACTGAGACCGAAAAGGAATTACTGTGTTTCGGATTATCATTCTGTCCCCAAAAGAAATTTGATTATGTAGGGACACGAGTTGATCTGTTTAAGTTTGTCAGGAAACTTAATCTGATGAAATGGTATTCCACTAAGGGCTGTTCTGAAGATGTGAATATTAGTAAGAATGAACAAAATGATCTATCAAACCAGATTCAGATTAAAGATGTAGAAACATTGGCAATTCTACATGAATTACAGGGCTTTGAAACAGACTCTGATAATCCCTACGGTGTACTAGATGCTCTCGGACTGGCATATGGCGATTCCTATCCCAGTGGATGTAACCCGCCCTCCACTTTTTTACCATGTATGCCCCATGACAATATATATACTTTTCAAGAATTAGTTATTAAAGATCTGATGAAACTTAGAACACCTAAAAAACAGAGGATGGATCACAACATTACTGTAGAACAACAATCAGCCCTTGAGACACTCGCGGGGGATACAAATATTATCATACGCCCTTCTGACAAGGGTGGAAATATTGTGATCCAAAGTCGTGAACAATATATACTGGGAGTGAATCGACAACTAAGGGACAAAAAGGCTTATAAACCAACCAGCAGAGAAATACATACACAGAGTGTAATTTCTTTGTGGGACAAATTGATGGTCTGGAGAAACAAAGGTGTCCTTGTTTGGGAGGAGTATAGTTATTCGAAAAAAAGAATATATCCCAGAATACCTGTTCTATACTTCCTGCCGAAAGTTCACAAAAATAGTCGCAATCCCCCAGGTAGACCAATTGTTTCTTCAAGGGACAGTGCATTTGAGAATGTATCCAGAGATGTGGATTTGATCCTGCAAGATCATGTGGTTACTCTCCCCTCCTATATGAAAGACACAAAAGATTTTTCAGGGAAGATTCCTGGAATTAATTTGGAAAATGACTTTCTACTAGTAACTTTAGATGTAATGCCCCTGTATACTGTCATTGACCACGAACAAGGGATTGAAGCATGTTACCACTTTCTGAGAGCTAGACCAGTTAGGATGTTGGAGCATCCTAACATGATCCTAGAAATGTTGAGGTTGTGTCTCGAGAATAACATCTTCCTTTTCAATGGGCAATTGTATCGACAAATCCTCGGAACAGCAATGGGTACTTGCTTTGCTCCTAGCTTTGCGAATCTCTTTTTAGGGGGGTGGGAAGAAACAATGTTCAACAAAGAGGAGATGCAAACATTATGTGATCAAGTTGTCTTATGGCTGCGGTATATTGATGATGTTTTCTTGATATGGAAAGGTTCTATGAAGGAAGTGAAGGATTTTGTATGCAGCCTGAACAATAATAATAACAATCTTATTTTCTCCTCGACTATCAGCAGGACAAGCATTACGTTTTTAGATGTAGTTGTTGAAATTCAAGATGGAAAAATAGAAACTCACCTTTTTAGAAAACCAACGGCAGGCAACAGCCTGCTGCATGCTATGAGTGGACATCCCAATAACCTCAAATGGAGCATACCGTATGGTGAACTTTTAAGAGCTAGAAGAAATTGCAGGACAGATAACGATTATGGAGTTGAAAAACAGATTATGATACAGAGATTTAAAGACAGGGAATACCCTAGTTGGTCACTACGTGAAGCCAGTAAAAAGGTGGACTGTACATCTAGAGACAACATTTTGTTTTCTAATAAGAAGGTATCTAAAGAGAATTAAAATCCAACAAGTAGACTAATTTTAACATATAACAACAATTTAAGAGCAGTGAAGAGAAGTGTGTCCAAATATTGGGATATTGTGAGGAATGATAACATTGTGGGTCCCAAGTTACGAGAGAGACCTAGCATTACCTTTCGGAAGCCAAGATCGTTACGTGATGTTCTGGTACATAGTGAAATCACTGTAAGACAAGTTGATACAAAATTTGGTTTACAAGGTTTCTCTCAATGTGGAAAGCACAAAGCATGTAAGCAAGTCAGACAAAAAAGGAGTATAGAACTTTTGGTACACATACACGGTCCATCAAACAATTTATAACGTACAGTACACAGTATGTGATCTATGTGCTAGAATGTCCCTGTTCCTTGAAATACTTGAGAAGCACAACGTGTACAGTGAAGAAATGGGTTCTAGAGCACATGCGTGCTATAGAACATGGAGATCAAAAATATCCCGTAGAAAGACATTTTGAAGAATATCATGTCAAAGATCGCACTAAACTGTTGTTCTATGGTATTGAACAGATCCCGATTAACCCAAGGGGGGGGTAATCGGATTGCACAGTTACGTAGAAGAGAGTCAGAATATATTAGAGATTTACAAACTCGCATGCCGAATGGACTTAATCTTGATGAAGGTTTGAGTGCACATCATTAGTAGATGAATATTATCAAGATATCCGTTTATAATCATGTGTCAGTCAGGTTTTGTTTTGAATGAATTATGTGATTAGAGGTACCTCTTTTTTTTTTTTTAGGCTTCCTCTGTGAAAGAGTAGCTTTTAACATTGGTGTATATATTTTTATCCTTTTTATCATGTGAGTTGTGGTGTAAGTGAATAACACATGTTTTTTTCTTAATGAAGGATGTCAGACATTATAGATGTAGTTTCTTGTGGAGGATAGCCGGCGAGATGTATGAGATAAAATATACTGATGGAGTGTATGATAAGTAGAGGGGTGGCTATACAGTTTTATTTAAGATATGAGACTTTCTATTGAACAATTCATGACGGAGCATGGGATATGTACACATTTAACCTGTGGGCTAATAGTTGGTGTAAAGCCATATTTATTATTTTTAGAGATAGATAATTAATCAGTAGAGAGCATGATTGTATATAAAGATCTATAGGCCAGGTAATGTCAATGGTCCCAATATTAAACTCTATTGAGTTATGAACTAAGAGCCGTAGACGATCCTACTATGTATGTTTACATTGCTATGTGTGAAATCAATGATATCAATAGGACAATGTTTTTTAGAAGGTTTTTTGTAGATGATCGAAACAAAGTAAATAGGGGGGAGGTAGATCATGAGCCCCACTACTTTTAGGTGTATGGTATGATAAAATACCTTATTTATAGAGATGGCGCCTATATAAGAGTATTGAACATGTATTGTGAAAGATTCTGTTATCGATTGTTATTGAGGTGTGAAATAAGAAATATAGATAATTCCATTGTGCATGCTTATATGTTAACACTTTGTTTTCTTTGCAAATAGAACTATGTGTGTTAAAAACTTTTTTGCAGATGATCGATTTGCATGAAACGGCTAAATGTAGACTATAAACCCCAGTACTCCCGGTTGTATGTCAGGAGGAAACGAGGTATACATCAAGATGGAGCCCAAATAAATGTTAAATGGAGGTTGATATGTAAGTCCATCATCACTGTTTATGAAGTAGATGTGTATTTCATGAGGTGTGCACGGTAAAGTGATTGTGTGAGCAAGGCCGTCGGGTTGGCCAAAACGCGGCATGAAGGAAAATAAAACTTTTCCCTAAATATCGTATCCTTGCCTGAGTGGGTGCTTTATATTTTGGACTAATGAATTTTGGACCAGTGTGCTCGTCTGGTCAGGCACCCCGCCCCTCTTCGGGAGCTGCGGTTTACGTCGAGCAGGACTTTTATATATATATACACACATCCCTATAAAAAGTCAATTAAGTCCTTTTGCCTTACATTGCGGCAGACCGAAATGGGGTAGCGATCCCTTACAAAATAAAGAATAAACAATTCCTCTGATTTGAGCGGTCCGTACTCCTTCGATGAAAAGGAAGAAAAGAGTCTCAGTCACCAAACTGTTGCTGACGTGAGTATATTTGAATGGCACAACAAAAACCCAACGCGTTTTGGAAACAAAGTTTCCTTGTTTACGGGGTCACCCGAATTATTTATTCTTTATATATATATATATATATACAAAAAAGGAAGAAAGAACTCTGGGTAGATCCCAAGTTTAGGTGGAGAGCAGCTCCAGTAATGAATACCAGCGACACTCTCTAGTTTTTCTCACCTGAAATATCTGTTTACCTAGCAAAGTTTTTAAGCATAGGTTCAACAAATTGCTACCCACGCCGAGCTAGATAGAGACAAAGTTGTTTGCCATTTGTACAGCAAAATGTTTAAGCATAGCATTGACACAGTGCCATCCTTGCCGAGCTTTAAAATGACAAAAGCCATTCACCACTCCAGACACCGTATTACAGCTTTGGACTGGTAAAATACCATCCAAGCCAACCTGGAATAAGTAAAAGTAAACCCTGACACATGTTTCGCTATCGTTATAGGTCTTCAGAAATTGTTGTTGGTTGACAAAAAAAAAAAAATATATATATATATATATATACATATATATGTATATATGTATATGTCCTAGTGGCATTCACCATTATTTATATAGATAGATAGATAGATAGATAGATAGATAGATAGATAGATAGATAGATAGATAGATAGATAGATAGATAGATAGATAGATAGATAGATAGATAGATAGATAGATATTACTTAGTGGCAGTCACCACTAGGTAGTTATAATTATTTCTAAGGAAAAAAACATTTCATTTGTTTTTTTAGTTGCCTATATCTTTGGCTCCATTTTATTAGTTGCCTATATCTTTGGCGCTGGTTGATGAATCATCATGAAATTATATATATATATATATATATATATATATATATAAAACCTTCAACACTCCCTTAGATACCAGGAGAACCAGGACACCTCCAATAAGAAAATTCAATTTATTTCAGCACAGAAATCCAACGCGTTTCGGCAACAGCCTTAGTACATACACTTGTTCATTTTTATATTCAAGTTATTGTTAAAAATGTGAATCAAACATTTTTAAATTATTTAAATATATATATATATATATATTTATTCAGTGACAATTATTGCTATATATTGATTTTTTTAGTAGTCCTACTTTTGATGATAATTTGTTCCATATTACGTTTTGACACAATATTTGGAAGTGTCATACAACCTTTAACTGTAGAAACTTTTTGGTCAGACTGTGAGACACATTAAAAGCACCAGACAGCAAAGACAATTAATACTTGTCATAATTTAAAAGCGGAAATTAGTGTATTTGTATTTTCATTTATTCATGTGCATGACTCTCACTTGGCTGATGTCAAATATGACAACTCTTGTTTTTAAGCTTTAGAACACTGCACTCTGGGGCATGTAGTTTTGTTTTTACCATTATAAATACAGGCTTAAAATATAATTTGCCAAATGCTGCTTGTCAAAAGCTCGGGCTGCTTGAAGGTGTCACATTTGTTCTGCGGATCTTTGTAGCTATGCTGACGGTCATCTATACATATACATCAGTGATGTATGTCTCTATGTGTTGCCCAGCATGTTATAGGTGTACATCGTTGCCTTTACAAAACAGGCTCTTTTAAAAATGGTATCTTTCCAGTCTTCTAACAAGTGATTCAAAACCAAGCGAACGAAAGACAGAAAATGCTCTTTTTATCTTCAAAATTGTCGGATGTTGACAGCTTACCTTGTCAAAATATTTTTCTTTGAAATCTGGTACTTGTGGTTCTGCACATATAATGGCTAAATATCACATGTCCAAGATTGTCCTGGACTGCGAAGTAAAATACAGGCATTGGCAAAACTAATGGGTCTGGGTTTAATGTGTTAAAACATGCAGCATCAACAGATTACAGCGAGATGCACGGCATGAAGTCAGTAGGAGCACACAGAGAGGGCTATAGTTGTAAAATAGTTCCTCCACTGCACACATTCAAGTAGAGCCAGAAGAATACTTCCAAACAACCAATAGCATTTTGGTGAGGGATAAGTATTGTACTGGGCCGAGCCAATACGTGATTGAATGAAACTGACTGAACAAAAAAAGTCAGTGGTTGAAAGTGGACCCAAAATCCTCTCTGTATTGTTGCCAATAGGCATGTTTAACAGCTGCACTGTCAAAACCTAGACCTAACAAGCACTGAATAAGCTGAATGAATATCAGACATGCAATAACTGCAGTCCTGTCTGGCACCACCCTGTGCTCACCTTCAGTAAATGGATGTGAGTCAAAATTTAACGCCTGGGTCAGGGCAGGCGTTAAAATGGGGCAAACACACCTGTATTTAATCAGAACACACAGAACAAACAGCAGAGCAGCAGAGCAGCAACAGGGAGCCATGGAGGTGATTCTAATCCAGCATGCACGCAGACGCAGAGCCCAGCAGCAAGAACAGCAGCAACAACAACACCAGCAGGAACCCCAAAGGCAGCGCAGAAGGCAGAAGAGGATATTCCACCCAGAACCACCCTTCAGGGACTCAGGGAACACAACATCATCCAGAGCTACCGGTTGAACTGGCAGGCCATTCAGCAGCTGCTGCGCAACATTGAACCGCATTTGGCCCCCACTTTGGTGACACCCCGCATCATCCCAACAGAAACCAAGCTGCTTGCCGTACTTCATATGCTGGCAAGTGGCTCTTTTCAAACAACTGGTGCCCTGGTTGCCGGAATATCACAACCATCATTCTCCGCCTTTTTGCCCAAAGTACTGGATGCCATCATTCGACTGACACCCACCACATCTGCTTCCCTAACACACTGCAGAAGCAGCAGGAAACAAAACAGGGGTTCTACCTCATCAGTGGCTTCCCACACGTCCTTGGTGCAATCGACTGCACACATGTACACCTTGTGCCACCTGCTGCAACTGAACACCTCTACCGCAACAGGAAGCACACACATTCCATCAACGTGCAGGCCATAGTCGATCACCAGGGATTGATCACCAACATCATGGCTAAATATCCTGGGAGTGTACATGACTCCTTCATCTTCCGTCACTGCACCATCAATGAACACTTCCAGGATGGACGGTATGGCAATGGACTACTTGTTGGTAAGTACAAAAACCTACTTATATACACACTGCACAGCAACCCTCTAGGACACACTACACATACACCACAACAGGAACATGTGAACAGGAACACACTGAGGACGTGACATCGCTAGCCATGTTTCTTAGGTCACCATTGAACCTGTCACACATCGGAAATTACTGTACAGCCTAATGTTAAGACGTCAAAGATCACAGCGTGTGGAGTGGGCTGCACAAATGTCACCTTGCAAAATGTAAGTGTCCCAATGACCTTTACATTAATCCATTGCATAAATCTAAAGGTATGGGATGTCCAGGGCACATTGATATGAACTTGTTAACAACACTGTCAATTTTAACCTGTGTATGGAACTATCATCTCACCCCCAGTGAAGACACACGGACACCTGTATCACAAGTCACAATGCTAGGGAGGGCACACTGTACTGCAAATCCCAAAACATACTGCAGACAACCGGTTAGCAGACAAACACTCGTTCAGCCAAGGAAACAACACAATGCAGATGGTACATCCTACAAGCCTAGGATGCTACATTATAACACAAAAGAGTCACAGACAACACAAGACAACTACTGCCATGAAAGGTCATTTCAATAGGGCCAGCTACATCAATATGATCCCAATCATTTTCTCTTGCAGCTGATCAGGGGTATGGCATCCAGCCATGGATTATGACACCATTTGGCAACCCGAGTACTGCTGCAGAGCGTGCCTACAACGACGCACATAGGAGGACACACAGCATTGTAGAGAGGACCTTTGACATCCTAAAGTCAAGGTTCCGGTGCCTCGACATCACTGGTGGTAGCCTCTTATATTCGCCGGAGATGGTCTGTAGGATCATCCTAACATGTGCAAAATTGCACAACATTTGCATCAAAAGGAACATTCCCCTCCTGGAACCAGAGCCACACATGCCTGAAGAGGAGGAAGAGGAGGATGCTGGCCTGCAACATGAGGGGGAACTACAGAACACGGCTGCTGGTATACGCAGGCGGCAACAGATCGTCAACAATTTCTCTCGAATATAATCACCTTCACCACTTTAGTTAACTAATTTAAATAAACACCTATAATAATCACCATATCATGGTCAGGCTATTCATTTTTTCACACCTTCATCTTTACTTGTCAGAATAAGAGTGTTGCCTCATGGAGCATTGCTGTGATACTGATTAGGACACTGAACATCCCAGAGCTAATGTGATGCCTAACATACAATGGTCACATACACACACTCTGTCAATGACATATATCATGCACATTTCTCCTTTGAAGGCCAATAGCAGAGGACCACAACTATTTCACACATACATGTTGAAATCAAGGTCCAACGCAGCATATGGCACACAACTAAGACACCATCACTCAATAAGGGGAAACCAAGCCTCATACATGAGGCAGTCAATGTGCTTTTGCATCAGTAACAGGAATGTCTCACCAGACCCTTGACAGCAGTAAGTCCGACTGCATCCAATATTTGCAAGGACTATCTGTGACCAGAGTTCCATAGAAGCAGAACATGGACAGCGCAAGTGGCACACATATGAGCAGCATTGCACACATGACATTCCATGTACATGTCAGCTCATTTCATAACTCCTGACACACCCATGCACCTGGTCACAACCCACCTGTCGAAAGAGGTCCCTGGAATACTAAGATGTGTACCCTGATATTCCCTCCTCTACACACACAGACCAACATTAGCAATCCAGTGTGCTACACCCTTTCCTATGGTATGCCATTGTCATAGAACATCTGACTGCATGGACGTCAGGTTAATTTATACACTGTCTTCTAGTTTCAAAGCCCTGTTAGCACCTGTAGATTGCTTCCCGTGTGAAAATATCTGTTGGCCCTTAGAATGCAAGTCTCACCTACAGGACTGGTGAGAAACAGATGCAGCCCACACCCGTGATCACCTCCATGCACACCACCCATTTCAAAAAGTACTGCCCCTGCTGATGCCCGGAACAGCATAGGGGTTGCCATTTAGTCAATTACACCGTTAAGCATTGATACTAATTAAGCTTTGTAACACAGCCCTTGGGTTCATTTGTCACCTTCAAAAACACAGGACATACACTGTTTGACATGTCAACTCTCTAGTTTGTCCTCCAAACAGTCTGAGTCAGACCACTGATTATGTAACTTGTCAAATTGCTGGATCCTGAATCACCCTGCATTCAGTCAGCCTGACTGGCATCTGTCTGTGTGTCACACTAAAGTATCCCTGTGTCTACATATGTACCACACTTGTGTTAGCAAACCTCTCATTCATCAGGGGGTATTGGGCATGGGCTTCTTCAATGCATACACAAATACATTGGATAGCATCATCTGCCTTTTAACTGTACCATTTGAGTTAAATCCTCTGGGAAAAGCAAAACTCATGGCCCATCCCTTGTCTGGGTCGCATTTATGCATGAATGACAAAGTGTGACAGTGTCCCAGGGCCGTAGGCAGGGACTGGGTACGGGGCTTTGGGCACAACCAGCAACCTCTGATAATGTCTATGAAAAATACACATATGTCAGGACCATGACAGTTCACACACAGAATCACAGTGCTCACAACATAGTGATGGGCCGTGTGTGGTGAATAGCTGCAAGAATAATCAGCACCGGGGCTATGATGTTCCCAGATGCAGTGGGAATTGCAGAGGCTAACCTGTGTACACATGTTGTAATGACACCTGCCGAAACATGACACCTGAGACATTATCTCACTCAGCACACCAAGGTTGCCCTGTTGACTGTCTCATTACACGTCTTTAGTGACAGGGTGGGCTCATCCCCATGTAGGTTCACATGTCCACATCCACTTTACTCACATTGATCAACCAAGGATACTCAGTAGATACAGGAATAGCTGCCACTGACTCATGATGAGTCCTGGACCGAACTGTGACAAATTGCACCCCAAAAAATATACAGGATCATCATTGGACCACACACATGAACAAGACACCTATGTGCAATTGATCACTGGAAATATGTGGACACGTGCTGTCTTGTATGCTGGTCCACCACAGCCACTTGATAGTTGGGGCTCACTTCTATGGCCTCAACTGTGGTGTCATCATACATATGAGATTCACCCTTGTCTGTCTGTGCAAACAACATGGTACCCACTTCCTCAATGCATGTGTATGACTCACTGTTGGATTCACCAACTAGTGCCTAGGAAGCCTTTACCAATACTCTAGGACATAGGATGTAGAAAATGTGGACTATTGACATGAACAAGCGTCTGCCATCTATCTGGTGCATGCTGTCACATGTAGTGTCTACGTGACCCTAAATCTTGGAAGTCCACTTTACGGATGTTGCTGCATGTATGACTAACACATGCCCTCTCTCATTTCCAAAATGACTTGCATCTAAGGATTGGACACATGGACGTCACATTTATGCAAGCATATGTACAAATATGCTTCATGTGATACACACACACTTGGTCAACAAATACATTAGTTACCAAAGACGTACTTTGAGCCAAAGGCATTTAGGTATTGTACATATGTGAGTCACATTGCTATCCTTTCCTTATGCCAAACATGCACAATTTGTGCATCACATATATGTAGGCCACACTTATGACCAACTATTGCCTCAGCCAACCGTAAAAATACTGTGAAGGGAGTAGCGGATCATGGTCTGCTGCAGTATGATGTCACACATGTGAACATACACCATCAACACCATAGTGTCTTCAATCAGCCTATCTCTGATGTGTCCCAAATGTAACATAACAAAAAACAAGAAAAATTGCCCAAAACCAGTTAATGCACAGAAATTCTGACGTTCCTAGCGTTATGTGTCATTTTTGTCTACCAAAACTGTATTTGCGTCATTTTTTTTGACGCACAGGAGTGAAAATTAGCCCGCATCCAGATATTTGTACAGGCCATGTACTATTATGTGGATGCGGGCAAATTTTCACTCCTGTGCATCCAAAAAAATGACGGTAATACAGTTTTGGTAGACAAAAAATGACGCATAACGCGAAAAAGGCGGGACTTTTCGTACAGGAAGTGATGTAATGGGATATCCTGTTTACAGATCATGTACAGTGGGTGTACTTTCATTTTCACTTTGCAGTCTATGATCCTTCTAGACTGTGTGGCTGTGTAGAGAGTGGTGTCCTGAGAATTTGTGCTTTTTTGTCCTGTGTGCTATCTGTAAAGTCAATTTGTGAAATAAATATTGTTGCTGTATACTGTACTACTGTGTTTTGTCTACATTTGTCCATTTATCTTGTGTTTTTGTTGTTTGTGGGAGTCTGTTGTGGGTAGTGTTAGTTTTGGGATAGTTGGGCTCTTTTAGTGGTTAAGTTTACTTTTCATCTGTATTTGTACCCCTACTTTCCCCCTTTTGCCCTTTCTATTTCTTTTACCCCTATTCCCTTTCACTTTTCAAGTATTTCTGGTAGGCCACGTCTTGGCAGGATGGGTGAAGAGGAATTGGGGGGCTTCATCTGGCTTGTGTGCCATTTCTTGCCACTCATGATCCAGGCAGGGGGCAGGGTGATACAGGGGTATCCAACAGAGGCGCGCAGAATCCGGTGGGGAAAGGTGCTGCATCACCTGCAGCGTGTGTATGACAGCCAGAGGAGTGACCACCAGCTGAAGCACCGGTGGGCTGACCTCATCACCAGGGAGCAGGATCTCTTGGACCACCTGGGAATCATGATTGGTGGCACTGTTGGTGAGTACTAATCATGTAAATGTGCACGATTAAATGCTCTGTAGTGACATAAGAGGATTTGTACAATGTCTGCCAGCTAACTTGCTGACTGTGTGTAATGCTGGGGAAACAGAAAGGGATAATTGATGCACTATGGCAAGGATCACAATTGCTAGCTGTCAGGTAGCACGTGCTCAGCAAACTTACAGGATACTTTTCCATGAAGTAAATGAGTGCGGCCTTTTTGTCAGAAAACCAAACATAATAGGAGCCAATCATGTCTATATAGGTTACTATTGACAGAGAAGTAAAGATGTACCAACATATTGGCTAACTGTGTTGAGGCAATAGCTAGACTGACTTTAAAATCACTACATGATGCTGAAAATGAGGGCTGCCTTCACGTCAATTGATAATAGCAAAGTGGCTCAGACATATGTCTCATGTGAGTCTGGTGAGTGTGGAAGGAAAGCGTTCACAGAAGTACTATGAATGTTTGGGATTATTGTGTTCATTGATCTTTTTGGATACATGTCAGATCTGGATTTGAAAACATCGTGAAAAGGTGTAAGGTGCCCTCAGCTAACATCTTAGAATGTTTGTTGGAGTTAATTGTGCCACATTCCAAATATGGCTGGCAGTCCAAGTATATGAACATGGCTTCACATCTCCATGGTTGGTGCAAATCACCATAGCTGGGCCACATCAATTGAATCAACAGTAACTGGGGTGCTTACAAAAGTACCTGCCCCTCCCTCGGTACATTGTACCTATGTGTCATGGCCACAAGGCATGTTTGACTGGTAATGCAGTCCTCAAGTAACCAGCATTTGGATGTCTCTCTTGGATGCACATGATGAGACGATTACACTCCATATTTTTTTCTGCTCACCAATTACGGGGCATGTTTGCAACCACATGATAGTTAGGGCCTATGTATGTGTGCAGATATGTGTGTAACTGTCACAGGAGACCGATGCTATGTACAAGTTGGCCGTGATATATCAGATGCAGTACCATCATGTCTGAATGGCTGCCATTTCCTTATTCAGCCTACACATTGTATATGTTTATGAAATGGTTGCGCTGTGCACAGATTTTGAGCACATTTCTTCCTTCCATACCTTACAGGTGGACCGGCACCCTACACTGTGGGAGAGGTGGCGACATTTGAGGACCCCGACCACTCCAGTAAGTGTTGATATGTCTCTTATGTGTTGTGTTTGCTGGTTATGGACTCGTGTGTGTTGAACGCATAGCAAGGTGTGATGCGTTGGGCAAGCTTTTCTCTTGTTCCATGAGTGGGAATTCAGTTTCTCACGTTTTGAGTTGGCCAATGCGTATCCAATGGTATTATGTAGGGATTGTAGGCCATTCCTGTAGGCCCCACTGTGAGTACAGGGGTTAGTCATGTGGATGACACTTGTATCAACAAGAGTCGCACTGGAAGTCAGCTCCGATTTAGTCAGCCTGTCAGACCCACATTCTCCAAGATTGGTACAGCAAATTGCTTTCCAATAGACATCTGCTTCCCTATTTACCTACGTAATTATGAAACAGGTAGGTAGAACCTCCTAGCAGCATGTACTTCCACATGTAGTGCTACAAGTATGTGGAACTTGAGTGCAATGGCCTAGGTGTGCATGCAATTCATGATCATGGGTGTTCTTGCAACTCTGTGTCTGATGTAAGTCAGGCCTTACTGGAAGTATATGTTGTGTACCAAGTTCTGCATTTCCTGACATGTGTGGCCCTATGATTGCTCTAGGGTTTGCTGACTCCTAATTGTTGATAGACCTTACCTGTGGTGTGTGTGTGTAGAGCCAAACACGTGTGGAGTTTTCTATACACTCCTCGGTGTACATGTTGTTGGAAATTTATAGTTGTTTATCCACCCCCCCACCCTCAAACACGGGCATGGGTTTGTGAATGGGGTACCTAGTACTGATGCTACCAGTATGTTACACATACATGTGAATAAGTGACGGTTTGGTTGCAACCTAGTATACACACTCAGGTTTGCCACATGGTACTATACTGGCAGGCCCAGTTACAACTTGCAGACCATGTGGCTTTAGTTTTGCTTTCCGTACACTGACATTTGTAGCCCAGGTCTTGGCGGAGGATATGCAGCATGATTCTTAGCTGATAACTGCCAGAACTCAGATTGCAAGTCAAAGCCAGTTCTTACCCATCTTGTAGGTTATGGATATGCTATTTGTGATGTGACCTTTGTAGGCTGGTCTGCCATGTACTTCCTCAGGGACATTCAATGATCTGTATTGTGATATGGGCTGTTACAAGTACAGTAGATATATTGTCTGATTAACTTCTTGTGCCATTTCACACAATGCAGTTACTAATGTAGAATATCTGCATTTGTCTTCACAGCTGCAAACATGACTCCAGACCAGGTCCGTGACTTCCAGCGCCGGGCCATGAGATACCAGCACATCCTACTGGTGGAGTCGGGGTTCAGGAGGATGGCCCGGCGATATCACCATGAATGGGCCTCCGGGGCATGGAGAGCCTTCCCACAGGGTGGCCCTACTTTGCCCACCACAGCCACCACCAGCACAACCACCAATCCAAGCCAGGTGGCCCAACCCACAGCTGGGACTGTTGGTCCTACATCTGCTGGACTTCCAGGCCCCAGCATTGCCACCGGTGCAGGACAGCCCACTAGGCCTGGCACCACACACTAGGACCTCCTCCACCGGTACCCAGACTGCCACCGCTCCATCTGTTGACCCTGCAGCTTTCCACAACATGGAACGTAGATGGACCGTGTGCTGCGAAAGTTGAGCCACCTGAGCCGGGATGTGCGCCACATTAACCGGCGTGTTAAGTCTATTAAGAGGACCCTCCGGAGGGCCAACCTCTAGACATTTTTTGATGGACATGATTCCCTCCCCTCCCTCCTCTTTCCTTGTTCTTATAGTTAGTGGGCTTAGGGGGCTTAGTGTTAGGTTAGTATAGGCTGTTAGTTTAGTTAGTGTTAGTGGGTGGGGGGTCCTGATTCTTTCTATTTTTACTTATTAAGTGTGTGGGTGGGTAGGTGTGGGGCTATGTTGGGGTTCTTGTGTGTTTAAATAAATAAAATAAAAAAAATAAAAATATATATATATGTTTAGGATAGTATAGTATGTGTTTAGGTTAGTATGTGTTGTCCTCCATGTGTCCCGTCTCATAAGGGGGGTGGAGGGTAGAGGTTTAGAACGTTTTGTTGCATGTGATAAGTAAGTGTAGCTTAGGTTAGTTAGGGACAGTTGTGGGTAATGAGTAGTCAGGGTAGATTAGGGTAGGTAAGATTTTTTCCTCAGTTTCCTCTATTGTGATTAGCATCTAATAAATATTTGGTTAACCGTTAATAGTATGTGTTGAATGGTACTTGATCGTTGGTTTGGATTCAGTGTACATAAATTTTGTACTATTACATTTGTGTCCTATGCTACAAACAAATCCCAACTGAGCTGTACGATTGGCAGCTAGCCCAGAGCTACCTTGCAAAGTTTCGACCCTTCGTTGCAACCACCAATCACAGTTAATATGGATGACAATGTGTTTCTGTTGATAAGTGTGTTTTGTAAGTCACAAACAGTGCTTCCAGACTTGGTATTGGGGAAACAGTTTTAGGTCTGACTGCAGTGTAATGATCAAGGACACCCTTATAAGATGAGTTCTCATTGGCACTCTTGTATTCTTGTCTTCATGACTCTCATACATCAATTGTGACACAGTTCTGCATGATTACCTATTTGTATGTAAACTCAGACACCTTCATTTATGCAGTTTTTGTAGTGTTTGCTTAGATTAGTGTTCCATGTTATTTGTGTTATATTTGCATGTTGACAACATTTTGCGGCCACTATTTGATGACTTAGTTATCCCCTGAGGAAGCATTCTTCTGTCCAACACAGCATGATGGTGTATGGTTTCTCTCTTCATGCGATTTGTCCATCAGGATGGGCAGAGTATGATGCAATCATGGGCACTGTGTAGTGCAGATTTCTCTGACTACATATTATCAGGACAGTGGTATTGACAAGCTACGTAATTTAACAGTAGGCACATTTCAGTTATCTACTGCACAGTTGATATGTCACATTACCCAGTGACAGATTTGTTGTGTAAGTGCTATTTATTGAAAAGTGCTGTAGTGCTATCTGTACATTGTCTGTACATTGTCCATGATTGTGAGTCCATTATAGTGACATCTTACATTGTGATCCTACACAAGGGGTTAAGGAAATGCTTTTGACATGCTGGGGTTGATGTTTCAGACAGTGCAGAGGGACAGGATTTGCCAATGAGTAGGAGAGAGACAATCACTGGGCTGGGTGACAAGATATACAGTGGTTTGCAGAACAGTGCTCGAGTAAAGTTGTTGCAAGACTGGCAAGTTACAATGCGCAGGACCTTGGTAAATGTGGGCCATGTGGCAGGGACTAGTGCTTCCGGGTCATTTTCCTTGTGAATGTGATCTGTTCCATGTCTTCTTCTTCTGATGTGTGTGTTGCCTGCTTTGTCATTGTTGTTGGTTGTGAATGGGGCAACACACACCTCAGTGTTAGAAGACGTGGAGTCAGACATCCCGGTCGCTGCTCCCTGTGAAGGTCTTGAGGGCAGTACTGCAGCAAGGAGGGCCTGCTGGTTCTTGAGAATAGCAGCTACATCACGATGGTAGGCAGCCAGGTCGGCCCTGAGGGAGTCATGACTGCATTCGTGCATGCAGTGGAAGGTTTGGGGTGCGAGGTGTTGTGGCAACTCCCTTACTGCAGTGGTGAATTCCTTGACAGTTTCTTGTAGTCCTTGCAGTATGGATGTTAGGGCTTGCATAGCTGCTGCCTGATCTGCAGATGACATCATGCACGAACGCATCCCCTCAAGGCTGGCTGCCCTATTTTGCATCCCCACCAGCACCTCCTTGGCCAGCTCCCGCTGTACTCCAACTACAGTTCTCTCAAAGCTGGTGCCAGTGTTGTCTGAGTCCTCAGCTGTATTGGAGCTGGCAGGTCTTACAATTGAGGTGGTGGGTGGATCCTCTGCGATGGCTGCTTGTTCTGTGCTCCTCCTTGTGACTGAAGGTGGGGTCTGAAGGGTTTCAAGGACCTTTTGGATAGTCTCCTGGGGAATGTTTATCGGCTCGCCATCCATGTCATCAGGGAAATCTGGGACAGGCATATCCGCAGGAGATCCATCTTCCTCTGCAATGAAACAGGGTACAATTAGTGTGTCTGTGTTGTGGCAATTTTGATGTGACGTGCCTGCCTTTTGATGAATTCACTTTGTGATCTTGTTTTGTGTTAATTGCTCCAGTCCTTCAGATGGGCATTCTTCCAAGCCTATGGCCCACCTGCATGTCACATGTATGTTATTGAGTAATTAGACTTGTCGGCATCATCGCCTCTAGGTGTTGGTTTAGGCCAAATAGAGAATTGCCACCTTCTTGTCCTACTCAAGCCTCCGTCTACATCCATTCTCATGGTGAGAACTTTCACTGGCTGTGGGTGTTCTGATGGCCCTGGCAGAACACTTAATAATCTGGACCTGCCCCAATCTCTTTCACATCCACTTAAATGTATTTGACATGTGGCATATCCTATGCATGGCAATGTTATGATCTGATATGGATGTTGACATTGGTAATGTGTACTGCTGATGTTGGGGAATGTGTGTTACATTGGATTGCCCTGATAATCGTATCAGTGTCCTATTTCCTCCTCTGACTGTGCAGGTGTTTTTCAGTGACCAGTTACGTGTGTCCCCACCTCAATGCTGTTGTCTGAGCAGTATGACATTTGGGATGTTGCATTGTTACCCAGGCACAGGATGGACCCTGACATATGCAGCATGGGTGTGTCCTTATTGCTGTGCAGCTCCTATTGATGTTTACATTGGCTGATGTTTGCGACAACTATGGGCATTGACATTTGAGAGTACTGGGGCCTTTGTCTTGTTTCTGGGGATTGTTGAAGTTGTCATCCTCACCCCCTAATTTAGGTGTGTACGATCCATGGGGAGGTTACTGCCATTGGCTACTTGAGCTGCACACAGAGCGGAGGTGGTAGTGGCAACTGTTGTCGCAGTTACATTCCAGTTGTCAGTATGGCTAGAGGTTGTGAATAGGGCCCTAGTTAATGTAGGGGTATGGTGGCTGATGTGTGCCAGGATGTCAGTTTGACCTTGTGGCCTTCCCTCCTGGCGTGGCTTTCCCTTTGCTCCATCGTTGGCATGACAGCATGCCCCCATGGGACTGTTGTTGGTGTTGTGTAATGGTGTGCCCTAGGTCTTCTCAGAACGGGCCATGCCCCCCTGCCGTGCCCCTTTACCCATGCCACTCCATGTATAGGATGACTTCCATGCATTTTGTGGTCGGTATCCCCCCCCGGTTGTAGATTACATTATTGCATTTTAGTTCCCCATGCGACTTACCCTGCATGTGCGTTGTCTCCTGGTATTCTGCGCTGTCCTGTCCTTGAATCCCTGTGACGATCTCCTCAGGGATGACGGCTGCGACCATCTCCTCCATGTGGTCCAGGGCCTCCTGGTGTGCTGGACTCCCCCCTCCAGTCTGCAGTGCTGCCTTCCTGTTCCTGGTCATCTTTTCCTTGGTCCTGCGCTTGCAGTCATGCCAGCATTTCTTGCAATCGATGACAGTTCTGCGTACTTCAGCCACTCTGTTAATCTTGTCGACAATTTGTCGCCATATAGCCTCTCTCCTACTGATTGGCAACTTTGAGGTGACAAACAGTTGGTGCTGGTGTTCCATCACCTCTTTAACCAGAATTTCCTGTTCCTCTTCCCTAAAGCGACACTTTCTTTTCTTCCTAAAAGTGTCCTGGTTCTTGTGTGGGTCCTCCTGGCTGGTTCCTGGTCTGCTGTCATCTTCCTGGGGTCTGTAGTGGCATCTGGGATCCATTTTGGCTCTCCTCTGGTGAAATGGCAGTGTTCGCTGGGTTTTTTTACGCTATTGCGTAAAAAAACAGCACATATCCGGTTTGCGGGGTCGTAAATCGACCCACAGTCATTTCCACCGCGTTAGCGTCATTTTGCTTTACGACTTGACGCTGCGGTGTGCGTCAAAAATAATGACTCCCACCTGTGGTTTGTGCCGCCATGCATCAAAGTATAAATATGACGCCCACACGGCGCACGAAAATGGCGTTAGCCGGCGGTAATATTTTTGACGCAAAACTGCGCCAGCGCAGTTTTGCGTCAAAAAGCATAAATATGGGCCTAAATTCTGTACTAGTACACACGTGCGCTTCAAACGGATACAAAAATTTAACTTGTCAGTGTTGTGAGAGCCATTCGAGAATTCTGACCTCCCTTGCCCGATATGAGTGAGGTTTTACACGGCACAACTTGGTAGCGTTTATTTAGTGGTAAACAAAAACATGGCTGCTGCTGCTGCTACACTTATGATAAGGCAATAATTCTACATTTCACACCCGATAGAAAGTCACCATTTTCGCACAGTACATCACCCTGTGCGCCATTGGTGCACGCCAGCGCACACTTGTGGGACACCACCCAGTGCTGATGTGAAGCATGCCACCCAGTACTCCCTTAAGGTGTTTCACTGAGTGCTCACTTGAGTTGCTTTAGCATATGACCCCCTGATGACCAACACGCAGTGCTCCCCCGAGGTGCATGAATTAGTTCCGCTCTCAGATGCTCCCTGCCCTATAATCCCTGATGCATACAGCCCTATGCTCCGATAGTCTATATTACTGTGCCTGTTCCTGCAGTTCATCGCCCTGTGCTCCCCAGTGCACACGGCCTTGTACCAACTGGTGCACGTGATCCTGTGCTCCATCGAGGCACATCCCATTGTGATCCCAGCTGCCAGGGTTTGTGTAGAGAAGTTGGTCTGCATCCAGTCATGCCTGTTGGTATGACAGCCCTCGTGGAAATGGGTGCCTGTGGATGTTTACTCCTGGGTGCATGTGTGGCCGTATGTTGTGTGCTGCTCATATGTTTTGTCCGTCTGTGTGTTTCCATTCTACAGAAGAAAAAAAAAATGTTGGCTTGACAATGCCTGCTCGTTATGTTTCCCACTCAGAGTTCACCTCTTGCCAGTGCCATGATCTGGCACCACTTGTATCACCCTGTTTTCATTTCCTGCCCTTTATTTTTTGATGATGTTGGCAGCCTCTTAATTTCCTTGCCTGGTGGTTATCTGCGGAAGGGCAGCTAATGAATGCACGAGTTGTAATTGAAGGGTCCCCTGCTCCTGTACATGATCTGCCATTGTCACAAAACAAAAGCGCTGGTTGTTTTCTGTCACTGCCGAGACAGCATGACTCCTGGCCCCTTCCCCTAAGAGAGCATTAAACGAGTTTAGACAAAAGATAATGATAACGACGAGCACCCTATTTAAGTGCGTTTTTTAGGGGCAAGGCAATGAAGCTTAGATCTCTATTTTCTATGCCAGGACAGATGATCTTTATTCAGCAACATTAATAAAGTTGTAAAATGTTGACATTGTCTTTTGTGTGTTGTTAAGGAAGCACGGGGTGGTGGTAAACGTTCAGTGTGCAAGTCGAGAAATGACATTTCCTTTGACTGCAATGTTGGATCCCTTAACTATTTTCCTAGAAGACTCTGCTTGTAATGCAGAGTTTTAAAACACACAAGGGGCAATCCAGAGGGACAAGGGGGCAAGTATCTAATAAAGGAACAAGGGTCCCTTAGATAAAAGGACTATTGATTTAAATACCACATAGAATCACAATGAAGTCGATGGAAAACATGCAATAAACCAGTATATTTATTCCAAACAAAAGTAAGGAAGCAATGTAGTGGGAAGACAAAAACATCTTGTAAACCATAAATCATAATTGCTCAGGCACACTCCATGTGACAGAAAGCATAGTTAAAGTCACAATTTTACAGTAATCTTGCTCATGTCGAACAATTTACTATTGTACAGAGTCCAAGTACTAAATGTTGACTACGTTGTGATCATAATTTTCTTGAACTTCAGGCTGAGGTCCTACGCTTCTTTAGGAAAATTTGATTTTATGCTTTTTTAGATAGAATCCCTGCATTCCCTCTAGTGGACATACTGGCCTTCCTATTGCGTCCACCTTTTCACCTCCACACATTTCTCTACCTCCTGAAATACACACCTTTGAGAGACTGATTCTCAATGAACTCAACACTTTAGAAAATAAACGGAACTTCATTCCCTACTACCTCCCTTTACAAGAGAAGAATGCTCTTATGACATTAAAGTCCAGTCATTCACTTGTCATAAAGCCAGCAGATAAGGGAGGTGGTATTGTGATCAAGGATATTGAACCTTCTAAAAATTAAATTTCCAGGCAACTTAACAATACAGATCATTACAAGAAACTTAGTGGTGGTCCTACTACTATTATGCGGAAATTAATTCTTGATATTACTGAGAAAGGAAAGACAGAGGGTTTTCTGTCTCAGCACAAGTTTCAGTATTTAAATACTAGGTCTCCCAGGATACCTGTAAACTATACATTACCTAAAGTCCATAAGAACAGTGAGTCCCCTCCGGGGCGCCCAATTGTTTCAGGGTGTGGCTCTATACTTGAACCTTTAGGCCGTTATCCAGATTTCTTTATTAAGGACTTTGTCTGAACCACACAGTGTTATGTTAGGGATTCTATGGACACTGTTTTCTTACTTTTGTTTGGAATAAATATACTGATTTATTGCATGTTTTCCATAGACTTAATTGTGATTCTATGTGGTATTTAAATCTATAGTCCTTTTATCTACGGGACCCTTGATCCTTTATGAAATGTAATGCAGAGTTTGTCTTCCCTTAAAATGTCTAAATAGCGCATACTATACAGGATTGGGCGCAGCTTCCATTGGTTCAGGAGGTTCAGTGGTACTACGTCCAGAGGCCTGAGTGGCGCACGGAAACTTGATTATTGATGTATTTCACAGTTCCAACAGCGTCAAGGTGGCCCATTTCCTTCCTTGCACTAGGGCCATTGAGAGGCTGGCTACGCCACAGTTTACAGGGGGCAGTGCATGGAAACAAGGTGACTAAAAATGAGAGGGAAACTGGGATGAAATGGTAGAGATCAAGGGTGGGCAAGCTCTTCCTATTTATGTGAAAGTCAAATCCCAGTTTTTTTCTCAGAACACTGGACGAACATTCTGCCAACATCCAGGCACAACTTTAAATCAAAATCTGTGTAAGACAATTATAGACTCTTGCAACGATTGTTTGGATGTACACTGTGTTGGCGTGGCACACATTTGTCAACTGGTGTCAGGCACACAAATGGACAAGGAATTTGTTTTGCTAGATTAGGAGTTAGTTGTAACGTCCTCAATCGGTGTATGCCTTAATCACTACATTTGGCGAAATTTGAGGCTACTGGGAGCATATCAAAATCAAAGTTTGATTGCTTTGGCCTTGTAATGCACGGGTGAATGTTCATTCTCTTTATCTTTTTGAAGGTGTGTCAACCTTAGCGCTCCAGCAGAGGAAGTTGTGAGCATTTAGTCAAGCAGCTTGCATTGTTTTACTTGTTTTGCAAAAGTCTTGCTTTGGTGGAGGGTCACTTTCTTTGTCTGTTTCCAACTGAAAAAGGCTCCTGCAGGCAGCCATCTTAAAGGAGAAACTTGGATGAGGCTTTTGATTGGCTCCGGGTATTAGGTGGCCCATCTTCCTGCTTTGCTTCCACCTCTTTCCCAAGGCATTAGAATGGGTGTCACAGATGACAGCTAAAGCACTGGAGGGTGATAGCTTATGGTGACCTTCCTTTTTAGACAGAGAAGGGCATCCAACCAGGACATTTAGCCCACCTACCCTCTACCTAACAATCGTAGGTAGGCTAAGAGATGTTCTCCATCTAAGAACCAAGCCATATTCAACTATTTCCCCAAGTCTTCTTTGCATAAGAGACTTTACAGTGTGATTTTCATGCATTTCTCCAATCTCCGCTCTGCTGCACATCACCACGTGACACATATGCATGCATCAGTGTGCTTGAACTGCACAACCCAGTGCTCGCCATATGCATGAAACCATCTTATGCACCACACCCAGTGTTATAGTGTTGCATAGCACACAGTGCTTACGTGTGTCAAGCAACCTAGTTCTCCTAGAAAGCTCAGTCTTCTCCTGAGGGGCTTCACCCAGTGCTTCCCTGAAATGCATTAGAGAGAGCTCCTGTAAGTATCATCATGCTGTGCTCCCAGGAAGCGCATCACTCAGTTTGCCTCTGAGGTGTTTCTTTACCTCACTGGTTCCCAAACTTTTGAGTTCTGTGGACCTCCACTTTATCATTATTGGAACCCGGGAACCCCCACCCACTAAATCAGTATTAAAAACCAGGGAATCCCGCCTCCCCAACTGAGTTATTATTGGAAGCCGGGGACCCTGGCCTAAACATTATTGGTGATTTGAACTGAAAAACAAGCATTTATCAAGCACATACACAAATGATAAAACATTTTATTTAATTTGCAAACAAACATGAATACAAAAATAAAATATATAATTTGAATAGGAAAATTGGAGCTTTATCTAAATTCAATTGAAGCCACACATCAACCATGCTATATTTTGTTTGATGCACCTGCACTGCTTTCACGAATGCTAATAATATTTTATTTTCTAACCCCCTGAGGAGACTTTGCGGACCCGCAGGGGTTCTCAGACCACTTGTTGGGAACCACTGCTCTAGCTTAATGCCCTGTATTCTCATGCTTATCTGTAATACATTACCATGTGTTCCAATGCATTTGTCCTTTTTCCAATTGATGTTCAACATCCTGTGCTCTGCTGATGCACGTATCCCTCTTCCCCTCGTGCTCAGGGCTATGTGGAACTGTACAATGTGCACTGATGCCTCAGCCTTATGGACTTTAAAAATGGTTGCCCGATGATG
Organism: Pleurodeles waltl; assembly: GCF_031143425.1. NCBI lineage: Eukaryota > Metazoa > Chordata > Amphibia > Caudata > Salamandridae > Pleurodeles > Pleurodeles waltl. Next base: position 1,070,666,520 of record NC_090445.1, read on the forward strand.
AACTGCTGTCACGTACTGCGCTGGACTTCTCACCTCTGGATTTCGGATTGGCGAATACACCAAGTCTTCTACAGGTCCTGGATACTCCCAGATAAGGGCGACCCCTTCTAGTAGCCACGGTGCCGCTTGACAGGCTACGCCAAAGCAAACCGTACCCTCCAGAAGGAGTCCCAGAGGGAAAAAACCCCAACACTGGGGAAAAAACCTCTAACAGGAACTCCTGAAGGAAAACAAGAAAAAACAGGACTTGACAACAGGAAACAAAAATAGGCAATATCCAGGGTAAAAGGCAGGAAAAAAGGAACAGACAAAAATATCCCAAGGCAAAAGCAGGAACAAAGAACAGGCAAAAATCTCCCAAGGCAAAAGCAGGAACAAAGAACAGGCAAAAATCTCCCAAGGCAAAAAAGCAGGAACAAAGAACAGGAGCGAACAGCACAACCAGAAGGAAGTGTTTGCAACGCAAGGAGGAACAAGACTGACTGACTTATATACTGAGAAAAGGGAAGTGACAACACAGGAAAAGGAAGTAACACCATCTTGGATTGGGAAAAGCCAATAGACCAGTATAGGAAAAAGAAAGTAGTATAAAAGAAAAACAGAGCATGCTGGGACAAAAACACGAAGAAGACAAGATGGACACAACATGGATAGAGACAGGCAAAAGGACCAACAAAACCCCACCACCAACAACAAAAGAAGAAAAAAGGGCTACAAGAAAGTGTAGCGTGACCGGGAGCGAAATATATGCTTCCCAGAAAGCATAGTCAAAAAACGTGGGGAGCGGCGCTCCGAATATCGGTAGCGCGTTCCACCCACGAGGACAGAAAGAGACGCCACGTCAGAGCGCGGCGTTACAGTAGGTCCCCTCCCCGAGGCACCAGGTTTGTCAGGATGATTGTCAAAAAACAGGCGAACCAAACAGAGAGCATGGACGGAGGAAGCATCCTCCCAAGAACAGTCACTGAGGGGGTATCCTTTCCAATGGACCAAAAACTGTAGTTTGCGTCGAAAAATTCTGGAATCACAGATCTCCTGGACTTCATACTCAGGCTGTGCGTTGATAGAAAGAGGAGGTGGACGTTGGAACCGGCGATGGTAAGGATCAGGAACAAAGGGTTTTAACTAGAACACATGGAAAACAGGATGAACCCTCCAGGTATGAGGTAAGCGGAGATGCACAGCTACAGGATTCAGGATGTGCGAAATTCGAAAGGGTCCATAAAAACGTGGTTTGAACTTATTGGTGGAAAACCGGGATGGAAGAAATCTGGAAGAAAGCCATACCTTGTGGCCCACTTGATACAAAGGTGCAGCTTGCGGATAACAATCCGCCTTTCGCTTCATAGCTTGTTTCGAAGCTAGGAGAGTTGTGTGAAGTAGGCCCTGGATTCGAAGGATCTGTCGTGAAAAATAAGTGACTGCAGGCACAGAAGAGGATGTTCGAGAAACAGTAGTGAAAGTCCTCGGATGAAATCCATAAGTACAATAAAAGGGTGTGGTCTTGGTCGCACTATGTATTGTGTTGTTATAGGAGAACTCGGCAAGAGCAAGATATTCTGACCAATTGCTTTGTGTGGCATTACAATAACATCTCAGATACTGCTGAAGTTCTTGATTCACTCGTTCAGTTTGCCCATTCGTTTGTGGATGGAAACCCGAGGATAAAGAAATCTCAATGTTAAAGAAGGCACAAAAGGCTCTCCAGAAACGTGCTACATATTGATGCCCTCTGTCCGAAATGACCTCTTGAGGAAGACCATGGAGGCGAAAAATATCCCGTAGAAAAATGCGTCTCATTTCTGGGGCCGTTGGTAGTTTCTTCAAGGCTGAAAAATGGGCCATCTTGGTGAATGAATCTACGGTCACCATGATTACTTGGTTACCAGAGGAGGTAGGTAGAGAGCATATGAAATCTGTGGATAGAGTACACCAAGGAGCGGAAGGAACCGGTAAAGGTCTTCATAAACCTGCCACCTTAGTTCGGGGTGTCTTAGTCTGGGCACAGACTGGGCATGCTGACACATAGGTTTCAGTGTCTGTCTTTAGCGAAGGCCACCAAAAAGATCGCTGAAGCAGCTCCTGGGTCTTCCTGATACCTCGATGACCGGCTATAGGAGAATCATGCCACATTTGCAGAGCTTCTGTCTGCACTTTCTTGGTAGGTAGGAAAAGAGCATGTTGATGATAGAAGTAGTTGTCCTTCTTCTGCAAAAAAGGAGTCACTCTATCCCATTCAGAAGCAGACATAGGGGGTCATTCTGACCCCCGCCGGCAGCGGATGCCGCCGGCCTGGCGGAAACCGCCAGAAGACCGTACCGCGGTCGAAAGACCGCGGCGGTCATTCTGAGTTTCCCGCTGGGCTGGCGGGCGACCGCCAGAAGGCCGCCCGCCCGCCCAGCGGGAAACCCCCTTCCACGAGGATGCCGGCTCCGAATGGAGCCGGCGGAGTGGAAGGGGTGCGACGGCTGCAGTTGCACCCGTCGCGATTTTCAGTGTCTGCCACGCAGACACTGAAAATCTATGTGGGGCCCTGTTAGGGGGCCCCTGCAGTGCCCATGCCAATGGCATGGGCACTGCAGGGGCCCCCAGGGGTCCCACGACACCCGTTCCTGCCAGCCAGGTTCTGGCGGTGGAAACTGCCAGAACCAGGCTGGCGGGAAGGGGGTCGGAATCCCCATGGCGGCGCTGCTTGCAGCGCCACCGTGGAGGATTCCCAGGGGCAGCGGGAAACCGGCGGGGCACCGCCGGTTTCCCGTTTCTGACCGCGGCTGTACCGCTGCGGTCAGAATGCCCATGGAAGCACCGCCAGCCTGTTGGCGGTGCTTCCGCGGTCGTTGGCCCGCCAGGGTCAGAATGACCCCCATAAACTGGTACTCGGATTGAATGCGTTCTTGAAAAGATTGAGTAGCTCCGATGATTCTGCTAGACTCAATAAGATGTGGAGAGGAGTTCTGGGCTATGTCAGGATATCTGCTGGATAAGGCATCTGCCACTAAATTCTGGGAACCAGGTATGTACGTGATCACAAAATCGTACTGGCTAAAGAAGAAAGCCCATCGAGCCTGACGACTGTTTCGACACTGAAAGCTCCGGAGACACTGGAGATTACGGTGATCAGTCCTAGCTTCAAAAGGCTCTCTGGAACCCATCAGGAAATGCCTCCATTCCTTACAAGCTACTTTGAGAGCGAGTAGTTCTCGTTCCAGTACAGAATAATTTCGTTCAGCCTCTGATAGGATATGAGACAGATAAAAGACAGGATGTTCCAATCCATCATTGTCTTGATTCTGCAGCAGAACTGCTCCAATAGCTCGGTCTGAGGCATCAGTCACAACAATAAATTTCTCGGTATTGTCAGGATGACGCAACACGGGTGCTTGGGTAAAGGCTGTCTTTAATTCTTGAAACGCGCGTTCAGCCTCCTTGGTCCAAATGAAACCCTTCTTCAGGTTCTCTTTCTTAATTGTTTGTGTTATGAAACTTTGTAGGTGGGCAAAGTTATGAATAAACTGACGATAAAAGTTTGATAAACCAAGAAAACATTGCGTTTCTTTAATGGACGTTGGAGAAGGCCAATCTAATATGGCACTGACCTTGTCAGGATCCATGGATATTCCGTGTTGATTAATACTAAACCCGAGATACCTTACTTCAGATTTATGGAACTCACACTTCTCAGGTTTACAAAACAATTGTTTTTTCTTGAGTCTTTCCAGGACTTGCAGGACATGATCTACATGGTGCTCAGGATCACGGGAATATATCAAGATATCATCCAAATAAATGACTACATATTGATTGAGTACATCAGAGAACCCTGAATCCATAAAACTTCGAAAAACAGAAGGGGCGTTGATCAGTCCAAAGGGCATAACACGGTACTCATAGTGCCCAAAAGGGGTACGGAAGGCTGTCTTCCATTCATCTCCTTCCTTGATCCGAAGGAGATGATAGGCACCCTGTAAGTCTAATTTGGTAAATATCTTGGCTCCTTGAATGGCATCCAATATATCTCTGATTAAAGGCAGTGGATATCGATCCTTAATCGTTATTCTGTTGAGTTCACGAAAGTCCACACAAGGACGCAGATCCTTAGTCTTCTTTGGGACGAAGAAGAGAGGAGCCCCAGCGGGGGACGTGGAAGGAGCAATCAAACCGTTGTGTAAGTTGTCGTCTAAATATTCCCTTAGCACCTTCTTTTCTTGGTCTGACCGAAGGGGACGACTTCATCAGGAATTAAAGGAATAGCACAGTCATAACTGCGATGAGGTGGCAAAATAGGATTACTAGGTTTCTGAAAAATCCTGATATATTCCTGATAACAATCTGGAACCCCCTGGATAATATTGATAGAGTTAGTGTTCTCCTTAGTTGACTGACAGGACCTTTTTGGAGTCCAATAAGAAGTAGTGGAATAACAATTCTGTTGACAAAATGAAGACGTTAGGGATATAGTTCGTGTTTCCCAATTGATATAGGGGTTGTGTCGGGCTAACCAGGGAATTCCCAAAATCATGATGTGATTTGATGAGGCTATGAGATCAAAGGCAACGTGTTCTTGATGCCCCCCAAATGTCAAACAAAGAGTAGGAGTTGAGGCCACCACAGGTCCTGAGGTTAACGGAGAGCCATCCACCGTGTGAACATGCTCAGGAGTTTCTTTAGGAATGCAGGGAATTCCTTTACTCGTAGCCCAGGTCTCATCCAGATAGAGTCCACTGGCTCCACAATCAAGGAGAGCCAGAAGATGTTCTGCTTGATCTTGTGAACTTTGTAACTTGACCGAGAGGATAAACAGGGTGGACATGCTTTCTTTGGAGGAACATATTGATGGTACTTCAGCTCCTCCCGTCTCCTTCCTCCTTACAGGGGACGGGAGCTGGCGTTTCCCGCAGGCCTTGAGGGACTACCGGACAACTACGGATCAGGTGGCCAGCCTTACCACAGTATAGGCAAAGTCCCCTTCGTCGTCGTTCCTCCCTTTCTGACTCCGTCAATGACCCACGAACTAGATCTATCTGCAGGGGTTCTTCATGGGGAGGTGGAGAGGCTTCAGATGGACTATCTTCCGTTCGCCGACTGCTAGCACGGAAGGTACCGGACTGGTATGGAGCTCTAGTTCTACGTCTTTCCATATTGCGCTCTCGAAGTCTATACTCGATGTTCATAGATTGATCCATTAATTCTTTCAAAGAACAAGCTGGGGAAGAGTGTACAAGCTCATCTTTAATTTCTTCACGCAGGCCTCGTCGGAAAAGGGTTACGAAGGTGCGTTCTACCCAGGAGGTTTCAGCTGCCAGCTGTTTGAAGCGGGTTTTATACTGCAGTACATCCTGATTACCCTGTTGAATGTCGCATAAGGCTTCTTCAGCTGCTGCTTCTACCCCAGGTCTCTCAAACATTTGTTTGAAAACAGTCAGGAAAGCGGAATAGTTAGCCAGGACTGGGTCATCTGCAAAAACTAGAGGAGTCGCCCAAGCAAGCGCTGGACCAGACAAGACGCTGCTCAGATAGCCCACCTTAGCCTTATCCGAAGAAAACTGGAGTGGACGAAAGGCAAAGAAAACCGTCAGGGCGTCCAAAAATTCCTTCATCTTTAAAGGATCTCTGGAATATCGAGGAATAGTAGCAGATACGGGTGGTATGTCCATTGATCGGGAAGACAAGACCTGTCGTAGGCAGTGTTCTCTGCCCGTAACTGTTGTAACTCTTGGGCTTGTTGTTGGACAGTCTGTAACATGGCTTGAGCATTTTCTGACGCCTCTCCCTGTGGATCTTCCATGGCGCTCTCGCAACGCAGAATCTTTTGGCGTTGCAATCTGTCACGTACTGCGCTGGATTTCTCACCTCTGGATTTCGGATTGACGAATACACCAAGGCGGTGATTCTAACCGCGGCGGGCGGCGGTCGCCGCCCGCCATGCGGTTACCGCCAAATGACCGCACCGCGGTCACAAGACCGCGGCGGCCATTCTGGCTTTCCCGCTGTGCTGGCGGGCGACCGCCAAAAGGCCGCCCGCCAGCACAGCGGGAAAGACCCAGCAACGATGAAGCCGGCTCCGAATGGAGCCGGCGGATTTGCTGGAGTGCGACGGGTGCAGTAGCACCCGTCGCAAATTTCAGTGTCTGCTAGGCAGACACTGAAATTCTTTTTGGGGCCCTCTTACGGGGGCCCCTGCAGTGCCCATGCCATTGGCATGGGCACTGCAGGGGCCCCCAGGGGCCCCGCGGCACCCCCTACCGCCATCCTGTTCCTGGCGGGAGACCCGCCAGGAACAGGATGGCGGTAGGGGGTGTCAGAATCCCCATGGCGGCGGAGCACGCTCCGCCGCCATGGAGGATTCTGCAGGGCAGCGGAAAGTCGGCGGTACACCGCCGACTTTCCGTTTCTGGCCGCGGCTGAACCGCCGCGGTCAGAATGCCCAGTGGTGCACCGCCAGCCTGTTGGCGGTGCTACCGCGGTCATTCGCCCTGGCGGTTTTTACCGCCAGGGTTAGAATGACCCCCCAAGTCTTCTACAGGTCCTGGATACTCCCAGATAAGGGCGACCCCTTCTAGTGGCCACGGTGCCGCTTGACAGGCTATGCCAAAGCAGACCGTACCCTCCAGAAGGAGTCCCAGAGGGAAAAAACCCCAACACTGGGGAAAAAACCTCTAACAGGAACTCCTGAAGGAAAACAAGAAAAAACAGGACTTGACAACAGGAAACAAAAATAGGCAATATCCAGGGTAAAAGGCAGGAAAAAAGGAACAGGCAAAAATATCCCAAGGCAAAAGCAGGAACAAAGAACAGGCAAAAATATCCCAAGGCAAAAGCAGGAACAAAGAACAGGCAAAAATCTCCCAAGGCAAAAAAGCAGGAACAAAGAACAGGAGCGAACAGCACAACCAGAAGGAAGTGTTTGCAACACAAGGAGGAACAAGACTGACTGACTTATATACTGAGAAAAGGGAAGTGACATCACAGGAAAAGGAAGTAACACCATCTTGGATTGGGAAAAGCCCATAGACCAGTATAGGAAAAAGAAAGTAGTATAAAAGAAAAACAGAGCATGCAGGGACAAAAACATGAAGAAGACAAGATGGACACAACATGGATAGAGACAGGCAAAAAGACCAACAAAACCCCACCACCAACAACAAAAGAAGAAAAAAGGGCTACAAGTAAGTGTAGCGTGACCGGGAGCGAAATATATGCTTCCCAGAAAGCATAGTCAAAAAACGCGGGGAGCGGCGCTCCGAATATCGGTAGCGCGTTCCACCCACGAGGATAGAAAGAGACGCCGCGTCAGAGCACGGCGTTACAACTGCCCTGTGTGCATGAACACATACATGTTCTATGTGTGCCAAACATTTGACTCTGCCAGTGCTTTTTTGTTTTGTTTCCCGCTCACCGTTCACCCCTTGCCAGTGACTCGATATGGTAGTGCCTCCTTCAACCTCATTTTCTTTCCTGACCTTCGATTTGCCTCCTAATTTTCCTGCTTGCTGGTTGACTTTGGCAGGACAGCTAACGAATGCATCTGCTTTAATTGAAGGGTCCCTTCTTGCACCATTCCCTCTCCTCAGATCTTCCAGTACAGCTGTCAAGTTGTGCGCCTGGGTTCCTGAGTGATGTGCCACCCTTTGTGGCTTTTTGCCTTGACACCAGCTGCAATCAGTTCCTTCCATTCAGATGGCAATAATTTGTTCAGTCTGCACCTGCATTCAGTCTTAATACTGCTGTCCTACTATCGGTGTCATGCCCGTGGATGCATCCACTAAACTGCCTATGTGCAACCCCAGGTACAGATTTGTGATTTGCTACATTCCTGTTTGTCTCCGGGACACATTTGCTTGTCGGTTCCACACCAGGGTACTGCATGCAGGGAATATCTGATTGGCTACTTTGTTGTTCCTGTTTGCCATCAGTTGTGAGTCTGGTCCATCTCCTGATCTGTATCCCGCTCCGGTCATGCCTTTATGTCAGCACTCATTCTACACAATGGATGGCTCTGAGTCTCCCACTGCCACAAGTCATGAGTTGAGCAAATTATGCACCTGGTAAACCAATAAATGTATTTACCTGTGTTCATTTCTCAGTGCAGCGCAATCACAGCTATCTCTGGTGCTCACGTTCAAAACATCCCCAGTGCTGGATACAAGTGCATTCTGCCTTTGTAGAGCTCCTTAAACACTAATCAGTCACTGTTCAACTTAGTTTCACATATCACTCACTACTCTACAACTGTAGCACATCACTGGCCTCATCAAGGTGTGGATATAAAAAGAATGTTTGAATATTGTCTCAAAAATATTGCCGATGGAATATCTACTACCTCAATATTGTGAAGCTAAGTGTATATAAGTAAGAGTAGAGTTGCTGAACGACGCATCAACTATGTACCTTGAAGATCTATAATGTGAAGTAAAATATAGTCATACATTTCAAAATATGATGTTTCTATTCCATAGGGACAGTGTAACCTTACCCTAATTTAGTAGTGCTATTGTGTCTGTATGCTTGATTTCAATGTGCACTTGTGACTCTGTATTTATGATTAAGACCAGTCTTCTGTTGGTGTCTGTAGTTCACTGGTTTAAGCATTTGGTTTTCTACCAGGTTATTTATACATTTATTAACAATTATTATTATCCTCCTCTCTTAATGTATGTGTCTCCTTGTTTGCACTATAAAAACTTTATATTTTCCATTGGCTCACCCCATCATGCATGTTTTATTTGCATATTTGTTTGCTGCTTCAATCATTTTCCCTGTGAAATGCTTTATTGGTGTTTTTGCTGGGATGGATTCTTAGATATGCTTTTCCAGAAAATTCGATTTTTCATGTTGCACCATCTCATTGGTTATGTGACGCAGGTGTGCGTTTTGTCTTTTTCGGTTGAATGTTTGCAGGTTTTGCTATCCTTTGTGGATCCACTCGGACAAACGCGTTGATCTTCTTATCCTGTCTGTACTGGCAAAGACTGTGTAATTGACACTATCTGCCCTTTATGTGATGATCACTTTACATGTGCAATTACAGAGCCCTTTGTGAATACAACTGCATAATAGATTTTCCAGTTGCATGTGTGGCTCTGAAAAACAGGTCATCGGGTGCCTTTGTCATATGCAGTGGAAAACTGATCCACAAATTGGGGGTGCAACAGGTGAAGAACTATGACTTTTATATATCTGTTTGATTTGTCGTTCACTCAAAGCATGACATTCTCAGATCTCAAATTGCAATAGGCATGGTATCTGCATAATGTTTGCTGCCAAATGGATGGGACGGAAATCTTTATTCTTCCTAAAAAACTACAGTACTTTCAAGGTAATCATTTTCCAGACAGGGAGCACATATATAGTCAGAGTACTAAACGGATGAACTGCTGTATTTTGGATTATCCTGAGACAATGGCATGATACTTTAGAGGAGGGCAACTCCTTGTGCCCTTCTTGGAGCAGACAAACTGTGCTTGCCAGTAGGAAAAATCTATGAGACAACCTGTTCACTGGACAACGAAGACTGAGATTTTCCTAACCTTGGTGTCATAAAGGCTAGAGATTATGAAAGACACGGAGACGAGTATTATGATTTTCTTTTCTTGCATTTTATTAAACAGCAGCCAAGAGAAGAAAAGACTACGTCACCCAGAAATCCTCAGGCACAGAACTACCAACATGACATCACAATAGTACCACCAATAGGACATGAAACACCACTACAATTATCTTGACTGAGAGCAACAAATCTTTTCTTGTCAAGAGTCAATTAAGATGAATCACAGAGAGCACAACTTAGGAGATCTGTCACTAGATCCTAGAGGGAATCCAGGAGCAGTAGAGGAACAACAGTCCGAAAGGATGGAGTAGATGTGTCAAGCCGCCAAAAGGGTTCCAGGGAAGAAGTGTTTTCCACGGGGTTAAGTTGACATAGTGGTTCTCATTGATGGCACTGGGACTGCAGAAGAAATAAATCAGGGAGGGTTAATAAAACAGTGGTGGCATAATACCTGCCTCCGTATCTTTAATAAAATCTAGCTTTTCTGACACCAAGGCTAAGTAATCTCAATTTTATTACAAGTCTTTGTTCAATGCATAGAAATGACAGAGTCAGACACATGAGCGATTGTTTTACATTAAACAGCTATGAATATATTAACATTAGGCCAATCTGCATATTTGAGAATATCATGCAAACCTGCACCCACCCAGAAAGTCCTAGAGGCTTTAGCCCCTCTGGCTGAACCGGGACCAAAGGAATCAGTATTAATGCCATCTAATGACATAATCCATTTCAGCCAACGGGCCAAAGTTGGAGCACAGACTGGTTTGTGGGGTTTCTGAAATGAAATGAGCAATTGGGAAGCCGAGGGTGTTCTCATATCTTCAGTTTGTGAAACATACATTTTCAAGCAATTCCCCACATATAACTTTAGTTGAGAAGGGCAAAAAGAATAATGAACTGACATTACATTTTAGTGCGTCTATGTACTTGAAAAGAAACACCAAGGGAGAGTAATTGAAAGAAGGCACATCCAGAGCTTTGACATCCTAAACTCGTTTTAAAGAGATCAAACACAAAAGCATTCTTAACTTTGCTTATAAATGTTTGAGAGTATGCCACGAAAAAACATATGTAACACAAAGTTAACATCCCACATGGTATTATATTTGCGAAGAAGAGAATGAGCAAATCTTACTCTCTGTGAAGGATGACAGACCAAAGGGTGTACTGTCATGGGTCTTCCATCCACTCTGACGTGCTCGGCCAAGATCACAGATCTGTAGGTATTAATTATACAATAGGTTTGCCTTTCCCTTGCGTTGCTAAAGAAGCTAAGAAGTTAACCACCAAAGGTATATTTGCTGAAAGGGGATCTAAATTCCTGTCCATACACCACCGACAACTGACCAACCAGGCCGACTTTTAGAGTTGTGCCATGCCAGCAGACCAGGATTGTTGAATGAGGTGAACAGCTTCCCCCGAAATTCCTGTGGTTCGCCAGGAAGACCAAAATCTTCCAAGTGATGAGGAAAAGAGAGCTGTCTAGAATAAGGTTTGGACAAACTCCCTGAGGGTTGAGAAGCATGTCAGGAAAGAGAGGAATCCAAACCGGAAAGTCTGAGGCCAGTTCCCATAGCGATGAGTACCAAGGTTAAGCCTGCTGAAAGGGGCAGACCAGAAACAGAGATGATTGTTGCCTGCGGACTTGAGCCAAGACTCCGGCAATCAAGGTGTAAAGAAAGGTCTGAAGCCAGGACTGTAGAAACGCATTTGTGGCCAGAGCATATGCGTCTGATCTTTAATGAAAAAGGAAAGGACAAGAGAATTGAGATGGGAAACAAAGATATCTATCAGCATGGTGCCAATGATCGAAGAAAGATGATTGAACACAGAAGGATGAATCAGCCAATCGATTGAATCCCGCAGATGACTGGAAAACCTATATGCTATGAAATTCAAATTGCCCGGAAGGACTCTGCTCTGATGGAGAGATTCCTCTGTAGACAGAATTCCCAGAGACTTTTGGCCAGACCTGAACGAGATTTAGATCTAGTACTTCCAAGATTGTTTATATATCTGGCCACTCACAGATTGTCCATCCGTAGGAGAATAGTGCACTTTACTCTGTCTTTTGCAAAGGTCTGGTTGGCAAAGGAACCTGCAAGCATCTCTAAACACCTGATGTGTAGGTTTGATTCCTGAAGAGACCATTTACCTCTAGTCAAGAATTGACCACATCTTGCACAATAGCCTGTCCAACGTTCATCGGATTCTAAGACCTGGGCAGCATCAGATTATAAGATCTGGAGTGGCAGAGAAAATCATTCTTCAGTTCCAGGCATCTAAGTGATTCAATCACCAGAGGAGCTCTTCCCTGAAATCTGGATCTATGAGTACCGGATCTGAATATGAAAACCTTTGCAAAGATGACAAATTTTCAACCTTTGCAAAGCACAATAATGAAGAGTTCTAGAAGAAATAGCCTGAATTGAAGATGCCAGAAGTCCCACAAGAAGAGCCTGAGATCTCAGAGAAAAATGAGAAAGGGTTAGAGCCTGACTGATTTCTTTTTTTATCAACAAAACATTTTGTTGAGGGAGCTGTAGTACAGATAGAGAAGTGTGTATTAGAAAACCCAGAAACCCCAGACATTTTGATGGGAAGAGAGAAGATTTTTTAATATGAAGAAACCTAGGGTAGAACTAACAGAGAAGTAAATGGGAGAGAAAACAGTTTTTGTCATGAACCATGATGAGAAAGTTGCCTAAATACACAATGAGCCTGATGCCCTAACCCTAAGAAAGATTAATACTGGCTTGAGTATCTTGGTAAAACACCAAGAGGCGAGGATAACAGAGAAAGGAAGAGTCTTGAAAGGGAAGAAAGAATGGCCCCATTGAAACTGGAAATATTTAATGTATGAATTATGACTGGAACCGTCAAGTAAGCATCATGAAGATTAAGTTTTACCAACCAGTCATCCTGAAGAACGTCACTGAGATAGAGAATGGTTTCCATCTTGAGATGATTGTGCTGAAAAAAACCTATGGGAGAGACATAGGTTTTTTCGATGGCCTGTTTTGCTAACAGTGACTGAAATTCTTGAACCTGAGAGAACTGTTCCTGAGAAAAATGTAGAGGACTGGGAAGGTGAAGTTGAACAGGTGTATGGTAAAGCTCTATATAATTACTTTGAATTACCTGTGTCACCCAGAGATGTGTTGTGAGAGAAAACCAAACATTTAGACAAAGAGCTAATCTGCTTCTTACAGGATAAGGCCAGAATTGGAAATTCTTACCTGAGAATTGTTCTCCTTTATTTCTGTATCCCCTGTTTTGGAAACCTCTGGAGTGTCAGGGATATAAATGAGGCTTGTAGTCATGGTAGGTGTCCTGATGGGACGCTTGATTGGAGGAGCCTCTGTTAATGGCATGTCACCTTCGGGGCTAGCGGTCATCAAAGCAACTCCTTCCTTTGCCGACCCTGCCAAAAACCTTAAATAATAAATCTTCTTTATGGAAAGTTGGGCTTTGTCAATGGTGGCAATGGTGGAAACATATTTGGCCATTTCCTTAACAAAGGAGTTTCCGAACAAGAGACCATTTGCTCATTGCCCCTCCTCCTTGGTTGCCAGGCTGCTAAGCTTATAATCTATTTTCTTCAGAAGGCTTTTGCATCTTTCCTGTGATATCTGGACATTAGCATTGCCTAAAATACATAAAGCCTGTTGGTCCTGTTAGATAGGGTATCTGAATTAACCTGCATACCCTCTGTTTTTGCCTCTTCGGTTAAATCATCATTCTGTTTAGGGGACTGACAAGGTCTGAAATTCTGTCCTGACAATTAGACAGACTCTGTCCACTCCTGTTTTTAGCATCCTTCCCAAATTTATTGAAAAACATTAACATGTTTGAGTCAATGACAGCGGCAGCAGTAACATTATTGGGCAGGAAGGGGAGGACATTCACATTTTAACTTGTTTCTGGAGGTTTTATACAGTGAATGCCTTAGTTAGAAGGAAACATAATCCGAAACATGTTCCTTTGGGAACCACTCAGTAGAGTTAGGATGATTAATTAACAAAAGGGTCAAACACGGTTTCCCTAAATGATCTACCAGATCATCAGACACTGGGAGAGAATCACCGCCATCATGAGGAGAAATTGTATGCTTTTCTATGGATGCACATTTATAAAAGGATCCGAGGATTCATTAAAACTGTTTATGTCATCCAGGACATCATCACCATCATCGCTAGTGTCATTCAAAAGTGTAATATGAAGAGGAAAAGATGGAGGCCCCAAAAAAGAAACCTCTCGGGTGGGAGGACCAGTGTTCTGCAGGAGGCCTTTGAGAAATGCATGTTGTGGGGCTGCACAATTCTTTCCCTTCTTAGAGAGAGCCTCACGAAGATATGAGAGTTTTTAAAAAATGGAAGCCTCTAAAGATTTTGAAACATCAAGCATGGACACAGACACCGCATGATGTACAGAATATTAAATCAAGGACTTTAAAGTATGTTTGGAAACCTGGGCTTCTTCTTCCTCAGCCATATTCAATTCAATTTAAAATGAAAAAGATCCACAGAACCCAGTGAAAACAACCGAAAAACTGTATAAAATCCTAAACTGGTACTAAGATACCCAGAAAGGGTTAAATTCTGAAGTATTAAAGGGAAAAAGCCTTTAAGAGGAAGGACTGAGTGAAAGAGGGTGTGGTAAGGGAAGGGGTTACTCGTCACAGGCTACAAGAATCACACAGAGCTTACCAGCACACAAAGCTTCCCGGTGCGTGACCTAGCCTTGAAGGGGGATGACTCAACAAGCCTGTGAGTAATGCTAAAGGAATGAGGAGAAGGGCGCTAAGAAAATACGGTCCAATACCAGAGCAGCGTGACCGTTAGGGGCCCTAACAATGAAGGAAATGTACCAAAGTAAAGTCACACGCAGCAACGTTCGAGCACAAAGCATGTGCAAGACCCTACATGAAAGGAGGCTGATTGCGAGAAACATGAGTGAAAACCAATAAGAAATACAATAACAGGTCAGGATAGTGAATATACATATAATGATATAAAAGAAAGCAAAGTACTTGTTGCTCTGAGTCAAGATAGTTGCAGTGATGTTCAAAGTCCTGTTGGTGGTACTATTGTGATGTCATGTTGGTAGTTCTATTCCCACGGTTTTCAAGGTAACATAGTTATTTTTTTCCCTTCGCTGCCCTTTAATAGAATGCAAGAACAGAAAAGCATAATATGGGCCTCTTGCCTTGTAATAAAACCTGCTGCCTAGTAAACATGAAAGCAAGATTTAAATTTTCAATATAGGTCGTCACAGCTTTGGGAGACGTAATGAGGATCATGCATGAAGTACATCCTGCTCTGCTATAAGCTGCACACATGGGCTCCCAATGTCCTAGAAGTAGGGAATGCCCGAGCATGTGATCCAGTATTGGGCAGAAGCATTGCCCTAAGGTTGGAAAATACTCCTCTCATTAACTTCATGTCTTTCTTTGGATCTCAACATTCTTTCGGATAAGATTGGTCACCCTAACCTCAGAACAATCGGGAGCACCATCCTATAACTCATAGTTCTTGAGTTATTGTGTCTTTAAGGACATCTTGCATCTTAACCCAAGGCCTGGGTGTCCTTTTAGTGACATTGGATGCTAGCTAGACTAGTGAGTGTCACAGACCCGTGGGACACCCACTACCTGAAAATCATGATCGCCAGTTTATGACATACAGACCCCTGGATTTTTTTGCACCATCAGTGACATATCAAGGGCCACTCATTTGAATGAAATCCCAGGAATACCATGGAAGTGAAAATCGTACACACTTCCCTTAGAGGTTAATCCTTAGTATCAGAAGAGATGACATACTGGTGACTAACCTGGGGGTAAAATGGTTTGAGGGAGAGAGAGTGATGGTTCTGGTGTACCTGGTGCTCCTGAGAGCATGAGCAGGACCTCTTAAGTTCTAGTGTCAAGGCACACTCCTACAGTCAGGAAAGATACTCTGCAGTAAGAACATAATTGCTCAGACATGAAAGATGTACAATCAGCCTGAGATGCAAGTCTTTAATAAAATATACAGAAGAAGAATTCATATAAGAAATTCAAGTCCATGTGAAGGGCACTTGAGGACTGACCCCAGCACTGAATGCTGAATGAGTTTTCTGTAGTGACTGCTCAGATGATTCTGAAATCTTTATCTGTCCTTAATGTTGTGTTATTTCACACAATTAGTAATTTGCCTTTAGCCAAGGCATTTTGTATTCAAACTCAGATTGCTAGAATGTCCTTGAAAAAGAAAGTGATACCAAAACTAAAAGCACCTGGTTACTGCACTAATCTGAGGTCCATCTAATGGGCCCAAACTGCTGGAGTGTAGAGCAGAGGTGAAAAAATTATGAATGTAGTCAAGGAGATGGGACATGGCGGAGCTGGCTGAATGACCAGGATCCAGGGTTCAAGTTTGTTGTAAGCTATCAGTAAGGGACGGACTTTCAAGAGGCGTTGCTTGACCCCAGCTTTGAAGCAAAGGTACCTGGTTTACTCTTGTCCTAGGCATCGGGATTCAGAACCCAAAGATGGTGCTGATGAAAGATAGATCTCGCTCCTCAGACTAATTGATTTAAGCCAATAGGGGGAGGGTGTTTGAAAGCAGGACACTGAGGTAGGAAATAGAAGGTTGAGTAAACAAACATGTTAGGCACTCAAACCTTCCTGCAGATGACTGAATATTTCCTGGAAGGCTGTCTCTAGGAGGAAACAGGGGCAGGAAATGAAGGCCTTTAATTAGGCGGCAGGGTAGTTGAACAAGTAAACAGCAAACAAGCAGATCAGCCAACCTTGAGGTCAGCAGGAAACAGAGGCCCTCATTACAACCGTGGCGGTAAATGTTCCAACCCACCTTGCTGATGGCCGCCAACATACCGTGACCGCGGCGGTATTCCGCTACGGGATTGTGACCTACACAGAGAAATCTGCTACTATACAGACACCCATACAAGTCCGCCACACCAAAGGTCAGTGAAAAACTGGCGATAGCCAAACCCACACCGTTACGCCAACAGGAACATGCCCACTATATCACGACCCACGAATCACCGCAGCGGTCTTTCAATCGTG
This sequence comes from Pleurodeles waltl, assembly GCF_031143425.1. NCBI lineage: Eukaryota > Metazoa > Chordata > Amphibia > Caudata > Salamandridae > Pleurodeles > Pleurodeles waltl. The sequence continues at coordinate 1,070,683,148 of NC_090445.1, forward strand.
GTAAACCATTGGAGGTACAGACTGCAGCGCTCAAAATACACACACATTTACAAAATACCCCCACATTGGACAATTCAAACTACACACACCTGACACACATACACCCACCACACCCACACACTCACAGCACTATAAAACACCCCCCACATTACCCACAACCCTTTCAACGAAAAAAAAAGATTGCCTACACAGAGAGACACAAGCCAGGAGCACCCACTCAATCAGAGTCACAGAACACCATCACCCATACACCATCCACGCACCTCACAGCATGAACCCCAACACATCACCGCACACATCACCCCACACAACCTCACACATATCACACACCACATCCATGGCACCCCAAAGACACCCCAGGTTTTCAGAGGAGGAGCTAAGGGTCATGGTGGAGGAAATCATCCGGGTAGAGCCACAGCTATTCGATCACAGGTGCAGCAGACGTCCATTGCAAGGAAGATGGAGCTATGGCAGAGAATAGTGGACAGGGTCAAGACCGTGGGAGAGCACCCCAGAACAAGGGATGACATCAGGAAGAGGTAGAACGACCTACGGGGAAGGTGTGTTTAGTGGTTGCAAGACATCAGGTAGCTGTACAGAGGACTGACGGTGGACCCCCACCTCCTCCCCCACAACTAACAACATGCGCATGTCTTGGCAATAATGCATCCTGAGGGCCTGGCAGGAGTAGCAGGAGGACTGGACTCTGGTAAGTCAAATCTTTACTACTTTATCCCCCCCTACCTGCATGCCATCACAAATTCCTACCCCTACCCTCACCCCATCACTCCACCACCTCACATATATCGCACTATCACAACTCACCCATTCCAATACCAAGCCCTGCATGCAACAACAAAGCATGGACCCCGAACACAGACCTGCATGGACACCCATCACAACAGCATGCCCAGTAGAGAGACTCACCCAGCCCACAAAATCACCACTCACACAAGGCAAACCTGACAGGAAAATCACAGCCATATAGGAAAACACACCCATTCACAAGATGGCACACGCAGACACAATAACACTGCATTTTCATCCCCATAGGACCCCTACTCAACGTCACCAGAGAGGAGGTGCCAGCTACATCTAGTCCCCCCCCTGAAGAGGCCCACAGTGACGTCAGCAGCTCTGCACGCCTGGATCAGGATGACCAACCTGGCCCATCAGGGACCTCTGAACAGTCGGGTACCCAGCCACAGTCCCAACCCACCACAGAGCCTCCCCCCCCAGGAAACACCAGCACAGCACCCACCCAGCGGGCCCATGCCACTGTCCCCAGGACACGTCAATCAGCAGTGTGTCCACCACTACAGGGACCCCAGGCAACCCCACAAACACATGACGATCAGGGATCTGGGGTCAGTGGCAGTGGGCACACGGTTCAGGGGACAGAGGCACAGGACAACAGGGAAGCTGGGAGGACTGCTGTGCAACAGGGGGAGGACAGGCCCAGGGAACCCACTCTCTACGAGGCACTCTCCAACATGCTGGGAGCATGCCATAATTCCCAGGAGACGATGGGCCAGATACTGGCCAAGTTGGAGGAGACCCAGCGGCTGCAGGAGGGACAGTACCTGGGGATCAATGATGACCTAACTAACATTTACACCATCCTGGTCACCATTGCAGGGGTGCTGGCTGACATGGTCAAGACTATGAGGGAGGCAGTGGCACAACAACGGGCGCCTGACACTAGCCAAACCGATGAACAGCCTTCCACCTCCTCTGGAGGCCCCCCCACAGGACCAACAGGCCACCAGCACCCCACCGCCTGCAGAAGGAAAACCACCCCGCAAACGGTCCCTTCTATCCAGGCAGAAGCCAGAGAACATTGCCAAGACCCCCGCCAGGAAATAAGACTGTCCTAATTGTCACCCTTCTGTTCCACTCTGTCACCCTGTTCACCTAGAACTGCCATTACCCCCCTTCCTATGCCCCATTGGACAATGCACCTGTGATCTCAAGAGACTGGACTCTACCATGGACTTTCCTCCACCATCACCCCAGCCCATTGCACACCCCCTCTACTTATGAGCACTTAAATAAACACCCTTGGAACAAATACTAATCTGGAGTCTGTCAAATGATTCACATATGTATTAGTACAACATTATCAAAGCATTGCAACTCAAATGTACATTGAAATATACTTTGGAATGATCTTTGGTGGGCAGCAGTACACATAGCAGAAGCCAGAGTGGGGCACAGAGATCTGAAAATAGAGATGCCAAAGGGTACAGTCAGTGGCCACACACATAGGGAAATCAGTCTGCCGTGTACAATGTCCAACAGAAAAATGAAATGTAAAGTGAACCTACAGTGTCTTACCTGTTTGTCACTGGAAGTACTGCTGAATAATACTGATTATGTTGTCAACATCTTCTTCCTCTGCCTCCTCTTCCTCACTGTCCACAGGCTCCACCGCTGCCACAAGGCCATCCCCAGGCTCATTCTCTTGCAGAAAAGGCACCTGGCATCTCAAGGCCAGGTTGTGCAACATGCAACGATGATCTGGCACACCTTCTTGGGTGAGTATTACAGGGTTCCACCTGTCAGATGGAGGCACCGGAATCTGGCCTTCAAGAGGCCGAAGGTCCTTTCAATAATCCTCCTTGTACGCCCATGTACCTCATTGTAACGTTCCTCTGCCCTTGTCCTGGCATTCCTCACTGGGGTCAGTAGCCATGAGAGGTTGGGGTAAGCAGAGTCACCTACAAATATTAAGGGACAACTGTTAGACACACACTATCCCTTAGGGACAACTCCATACCCAGACACCTACTCATAGTGTATGGGGATCTTTGGCTCACCTATTAGCCACACCCGGTGCCTCTGGAGTTGGCCCATCACATATGGAATGCTGCTTTTTCCCAAGATAAAGGCGTCATGCACAGAGCCAGGATATTTGGAATTCACATGGGAGATGTACTGGTCCGCCAAACACACCATCTGCACATTCATAGAGTGATAGCTTTTTCTATTCCTGAAAACTTGTTAATTTCTCGAGGAGGTGGGTGGACAAACGCCACATATGTGCCATCAATGGCACCAATGATGTTGGGGATATGACCCAGGGCATAAAAGTCAGCTTTTACTGTGGCCAAATCCTCCACCTGGGGGAACACGATGTGTTTCAGCAGGGGAGACAACACTCTGGTCAACACTTTGGAGAACATTGGCTGAGACATCCCTGATGCCATGGCCACTGTTGTTTGGAAGGAACCACTTGCCAGGAAATGGAGCACTGACAGGACCTGCACTAGAGGGGGGATACCTGTGGGCTGGCGGATAGCTAACATCAGGTCTGGCTCCAATTGGGCACACAGTTCTTGGATTGTGGCCCTATCAAGTCTGTATGTAATGATAATGTGTCTGTCCTCCATTGTCGCAAGATCCACCAGGGGTCTGTACACCGGGGGATGCCGCCATCTCAAATTCAGCCTCAGCGGTTGAAGCCTATGGAAGAGAATGGTGAGCAGAGGGTCATATTCCCACATCTATTGCACTAATGATGATTTGTTTACTTTACAGAACCAAAATTTGAACCCGACTGTCAGTTGCCATTCCAATGTCTGCTGTGATGCAGTTAGGTGTCCCCCTGAAATGGCAGATGCCTGACCTGTGAGGAGGGACGAGCGGAAATGAGGTAATTGCGCTAGCGTTGTGCGCTGTCGCGGTAGGTGGTCGAACTTCACATTGGTTATCATTGGGCCCTATAGGTTCCAGGAGCCACTGGCCATGTACGCCGGCGCCGGCGGTGACGTGACCGCCAGTTTCTATCTATCCACCCACTTGCTACCTGACCTTCAACAGGAGAGGACCTACACTGCAAGTGCTGCTGTGACCTATGTCTGGAAGCGACAATGGCTCATGTGTCTGGGGAAAGGACCCCTGCCTTCACTGCGGAGGAGTTGGAGAAACTGGTGGATGGGGTCCTACCCCAGTACACGTTACTATACGGCTCTCCAGACAAACAGGTGAGTACACTGTGAGCATGATGCCTGGGCCATGAATGTATGGAGTGCTGTGTATGTAAGCCACATGTGGAGAGGAGGGCCGAGGCGTCCTGGCCAGAGTGCAGCATGTAAGGTGGACAATGTATGGCGTCAGGGGATGGGAGGGATCTGGTGGTCCATGAGTCTGACAGTCCGGACGGTTGACTAATTCCCTTATTTGCTGTCTTTTCCCTGCAAGTCAGTGCCCACCAGAAGAAGGGCATTTGGCGTGCCATCACCAAGGAGGTGCGGACCCTGGGGGTCTTTGACAGGCGGAGCACCCACTGCCACAAGAGGTGGGAGGACCTGCGCCGCTGGGCAAAGAAGACGGCGGAGGCCCAACTTGGGCTGGCCTCCCAACGAGGAAGGGGTGCCAGTCGCACCATGACCCCTCTGATGTTCTGCATCCTGGTGGTGGCCTATCCAGAGTTGGATGGGCGCTTAAAGGCATCACAGCAGCCACAAGTGAGTACAGATACTCACTCCTGACTTTGCGCACATTAAGAGGTACCTGGGTGCGGGTTGTGGGTTATGGGTGCCCCTAGGCCAGGGCGAAAATGGCAGGGTAGGTCCCTTGTTGGGCAGGCTCTGAAGCACTCCTCCCCCAATAGTGTTAGTGGGCATCTACTACTGGGCAGGATCCTGTGGTTTCTGGTGTTCAGCTGATGGCGTTAGGCACTGTATCCCATGGGCTGGTGACTATCTTAGTAACTGGTTAGGCATGGCCTAGTGCATAGGGCTGCTCCCTGTGTGTTGTGTCCGCCAACGGTAGTGGTGTTGCTGGCATTGGCCAAGTGTATCCTCTGTCTCTCCCCCCCCTTTTTGTTTTGTCACCCTGTCTCTGTGTGCATTAGCATCATCTGGCGGTGGAGCAGAGGCACCGTCGACGACGGGAGCTGCATCCCAATGGGCCTGGAGGCCAATCCACCGAGGGTGAGGGCATCAGTGGGACGGAGGGTGAGGGGAGCACCACGACGGGGACAGGAGGGGAGACCACAGACAGCGAGTCCTCCTCCGATGGAAGCTCTCTGGCAGTGGCGGACACCCCTGTGCCCACTGCAACAACAGGTACAGCTGTCACCCCCCCTTTCCAGCACCATCCTCCCAGCAGCCCCTCAGCGTGTTTCCCGTGCCTGCTCACCCATGTGGGTGGGCGTCTCCTTCGCCACAGGCACCTCAGGCCCTGCCCCAGTCAGCCCTGCTGCCCTCAGTGAGGAGGCTATTGACCTCCTGAGATCCCTCTCTGTTGGGTAGTCAACCATACAGAATGTCATCCAGGGTGTAGCAGGGCATTTGCAACAAACAAATGCATACCTGGAGGGCATTCACTCTGGCGTGGTGGCCCAACAGAGAGCATTTCAGGCTCTGGCCTCCGCACTGATAGCAGCCCTTGTCCCTGTGTCTAGCCTACCCCCTCCAACTTCCACTACCCAGTCCCAATCCCCTCAAACCCAGCCTATCCCAAGCACACCTTCAGACCAGCATTCACCCAAATCAACACACAGAAGTGGTTCAGGCAAACACAAGCACCACACATCATCCCACAGGCACTCACTCAAGCACCATGCCCATGCAGACACACCAACACCCACTGCCTCCACTGTGTCCCCCTCCTCCTCCTCCTCGTCCACCTCCCTCCCAGTATCGTCTCCACTCACACCTGCATGCACTACATCCTCATCCACTACCTCCATCACCAGCACGCCCATCACTACTCACCCCTCACTGGCAGTCACCACCCCCACATCCATTCACACATCCCCTGTGTCCTCTCCCAGTGTGTCTGTGACCCCTCCTCCCAAAATACACAAACGCAAGCACCTACCCACCCAACAGCCATCCACCTCACACCAGCATCCAGCACATACACCTTCACCCAAACTCAGCAGACAGACACCACCTACCACCACTCCCTCTTCCTCCACTCCCAACCCCTCTCCCTCTTCCCACCCCAGTGTGTCTAAAAACTTTTCCTGGCACACATTGACCTGTTCCCTACCCCTCCAACCAACCCCGTCCCGTCCGCCCCCTCGGGCCAGGGTGTCCTGAACCCAGGCCAGCACCTCAGCCACCAAGTCAGCATTCGCTATGGTACCTCCAACTCCCAGAGGCTCAAAGGGGACACCCGTCAGGCCAGCCAGTGTGCCACCAACCCCTGCAAAGGACCAAACCATTCTCTCACCTGCCAAGGTGAAGAAGGGGACGACATGCAGCAAGGGCAAGGAGCACGACCCACCCAGCAAGGCCTCCTCCAAAACTCCAGCTGCAAGAGCCAAGGTCGCAACAGGATCTGCCAAGGTGAGGAAGGGACAGAAAACACAAGGCAAGGCACTTTAGCCGTCAGAGGCTGCAGGTGAAGGTCTGGTGGCCACCAGCAGAACCGCCACCCCCACCACCTGCACCGCGGGCAGCACTGCCAGCAGCCCCGCCGCAGGCACCGCCGCAAGCACCGCCACCTGTACCGCCACCTGCACCGCCGATGCCACCACTACTGTCAGCAGCAGAGCATCCCCAGAGGGCAGCCGTCTGAGGCTGCAGGAGAAGGGCTAGGGCCTACTTCCACCACAGGCAGCACTGGCACCTGCACCACAGCCAGCACCGCCAGCAGCCCCGCCGCAAGCACCACCACCTGCACCACTGACAGTAGGACCACTACCAGCAGCAGCATCCCCAGTGGGCAGCCATCCGGGCCTGCAGGAGACAGGCTGGAGCCTCCCACCACCACTGGCAGCACCCCCACCAGCACAGGCAACACCACTAGTTTGCAGCCTTAGGTGCCGCAGCATGGAGTCTAGCCCTGTCTCTTTGGACTATCATGCAACCTGGTCCCTGGAAATCCTGTGCCTCTGACACCCAGGTGAGGGAATGCGAACTGCCACAACCCAAGTGCTGCATCACTCGGCACAAGGCCCCCTCCAGAACCAGTGGAGAAAGGTATCCACCCACCCAATCCTTAGCAGGATGAAGCAGACAGGGCACAAGGCCCCCTCCAGAACCAGTGGCGAAAGGCATCCACTCACCCAGTCCTTGGCAGGATGAAGCAGACTGGGCACAAGGCCCCCTCCAGAACCAGTGGAGAAAGACATCCACTCACCCAATCCTTGGCAGGATGAAGCACACTGGGCACAAGGCCCCCTCCAGAACCAGTGGAGAAAGGCATCAACTCACCCAATCCTTGGCAGGATGAAGCAGACTGTGCACAAGGCCCCTCCAGACCCAGTGGAGAAAGGCATCCACCCATCCAATCCTTGGCAGGATGAAGCACACTGGGCACAGGGCCCCCTCCAGAACCAGTGAAAAAAGGCACCCACTTGAGAGATTGTAGCTTTGCACCCACCAGGAGCAAGCAGTGGGCAAACCACCCACTTGAGAGACTGCGGCTTTGCACCCCCCAGGAGAAAGCAGTGGGCAAACCACCCACTTGAGAGACTGTGGCTTTGCATCCCCAGGAGCAAGCAGTGGGCAAACCACCCACTTGAGAGACTGTGGCTTTGCACTCTCCAGGACCAAGCAGTGGGCACGGAGCCCCCTCGAGGAGTAGTGGCGTTATTTCATCTTCAGCTGAGGGCCCCCCCTTCCCTGTCCCCCTGAGGTGACTGTGTGTTTTCGACCTGATGCCCCTGCAGTGTTCTCTCTGTATTGAGGCAGGAGTCAAGTGTGGGCTTGGCCCATGATTTTTGGCCCAGTGGCCCACAGACATTTGGAAGGGACAATGTACGGCCTTATGTACATATTGTATATTTTTGTAGATACTGTTTTAATTATCGTTATGTAGATCTGCCTATTTCTAAAATTACACTGATTTAACTCTATTCTTTTTGTCCTTGAGTTCATCAAGGGGGGAATGGGGTGTAAATGTACTGTTGCTGCATGTGTTTGTGTGTATGGTGTTGTGGGTGAGGGTGGGGGTGGGGGTGTTGGTGTTGCGTGTGTATATCACTCTCATTTTCCTCCCCTCCTCCCCTGTGTACTAGGTGCAGTACTCACCGTGGTCGTCGCCGCCGTCTTTCGTATTCTTGGTAGATGAGGAGGTAGGACATCATGGCAGGACCTGTAACTCGGGCTCCGTGGCGTCCTGGTTCTTCGTTGAGTGTCGAGAGGAGAGTAGTTTCCCTTGCAAACACTGTTTCCGCCGTGCTTTTGATTGGGTTGGTACCACCCCGGAAAAGCTGGCAGATTGGCGGGTTGTGATGGGGTGGGTGGTACATTGTCTTCCGCCTGTCTGTTGGCGGTCACCGCTACCGTGTTTGTTGCTACCGTCGTGGCGGTGGGAGTGTTAAAGTGGCTGTCTGTGTTGGCGGTTTCCGCCGTGGTCGTGATCCCATTTTCTTTACCGCCAGCCTGTTGGCGGTATTACCGCAGCATTAACACTGACCGCCAGGGTTGTAATGAGGGCCAGAGTCTTTTAACTAATCAGCACCACATGATTGTTCAAACAAAAACTCCAAGCATTTGCATTTAGGTAAACAAATATTTTAACAGCGCATAGTAGAGTACAAGCCACCTTCCTAACTGGAAAATGGTGATGATAAAGAGAACAAACAGCACAGGCAAACTGAGGTATCTGCTCAAAACACATAACGTGCCTGCCCACCTAACAACACCAGTTGCTTCCCAGAACCTTGAAGTGGCCTGGTTTGGCGTTGCAAGTGATCCCCTAAAGTGTTTCAAGAAATCCCTCTTACCTGCATTTGAGCTTTGGAGACCACGGTACAGTGGACAATACAATCACTCTGACATATGTGGCAGGGTTTATGTCTGATGATGTGTGCATGCTAAATACAAATCAGGCCAAACTGTACGAAGAACATAACTGGACAAATCCATTAGTATGTGTATCTGAAAGCCTTAGGGCAAAAAAACTAATATTTTGAATTGTAAAGATAGCTAACAGATTGTGCGTGATCGGCATATCATCATATACAATGGTTTCAAATTAATTGTGCTAACAAAAATAACATAATTGCAGCAAAGTACAAACCTTCCATTCTAATATTTAGAAAGCAACATATAGTGAGCAAGCATTGCAAGATTGACTGGCCGAGTACTGAGACAGTGTGGAAGCAAGCATGTTTTAATACAATTGCTTGTCTTTTGGATGTGTCTCTGAGGCATTGTTCACACAGTGATGCAGATGCATGGAGCTGCACAGTGACACCACGTCCTGTCTCCATGGGGAATCATTAGGGAGAATGGTGTAAAGAGAACTAAGAATTTGGAAGGGCAGACACGGAAACTGGTTGCTTGGGGAGAATTCTGGGGCGATGATATCCGACTGCAGGCCAGGAAGCTAATTACTACAGGTAGTAGAGATGTGCGACATAAGATGCTTTAGGGTTTTTCTAACAATGATCTTGGTTTATAATATGGCTGCCGGGTTAACAATAACAGTGTTTATCATGCTGATACATAACGTATGTGCGCTGACAGTATGTAATAAATGGCCAAATATAAACACCAATTTCTGTGTGTGTCTTCTGCTTTCAGGGGTCAGGTGAGGGCCTGCACAACTACAAACAGCACCATCAGATAGGAGCATCTCTGACAGGGATGTCTATCTCATAGGACTCTAGATCTAGGTGAGCCTTTCTTGTTATAGAGAAAAGTGTGAGATTTTATTTTCTACAAAGAGTGTGCCATAAGCAAACACCTTTTGGGGGGAAGGAAATATTCCTGGGTGTGCCGTTTGTTTGTTGGGGTCATAACAACATAGATTCGTCTAATTTCTCTCTACAACAAATAGCACTTCCTTCCTGTTATATGTAACCACTTTGCTTTTGGATGGTGGTTTACTGGGTTTTGGGCATGAAATCTGTATCCCCGGATAAGAACCAATGAGTGATCTCTCTTGAATGCCTCGCTGTAAATGGGCCTATAACACATGGCAGATAGATCCAAGAAGCTAACATACATTAATTTTAGTGTTGACTAAGTTGACAGTACATTTGGTAATACGCCTGGAATCTGCCCAAGGAGGGAGAACCGAGAACTGAACTACTAAACTCCACCTTTTTCACGGCCATTCAGCAGTTTAATGCTGCTTTTGGTGTAAAGTTTCCACATGGATAAAATTATGGGGGGGGCATCATTGATAAATGACACGACACACAACAGTTACTGCTCAGAAACCACTGACTGTCCAAGGAAAGGCCTCACGGAATGGGATCATGCTTTGGAAAAGCCCTGTTGGTGTTGCAGTAGTGTGACTCTCCTCTGTTTGACTCTTCTTAGTGTTACTCAGCAGGAGCGACTGCCAGAAATTCTTGTAATAACAATTTACAAAGTGAGATTTTCCTCTCCATGCCAGACACTAGCTCTCATTTGTCCATGAAAATGACACTTTTTTGCAATGACCTTCCAGAACATTTACCAGGTCCAACACAATAGACATTGGGGGTCATTATGACCCTGGCGGAAGGCGGAGAAGCGGCGGTAAGACCGCCAACAGGCTGGCGGTCTTTTCACTGTGTAACCGCCATGGTCATCCGCCGGTTCTCCGTTCCGCCCGCCGGGCTGGAGACCAGGGTCTCCAACCCGGCGGCCGTCACTATACCGCCGGCGGTATTTGGACCCGGCTGACCGCCATGGATTCCATGTGGTTTGAAACCGCCATGAAATCCATGGCGGTAAGCACTATCAGTGCCAGGGAATTCCTTCCCTGGCACTGATAGGGGTCTCCCCCACCCCGACTCCCTCCCTACACCCCCACCACCCCTGCCACCGCCCAAAGGTGGCAGGACCCCCCTCCCCACCCCGACCTCCAACATAACATCACTCATACACACACGATACGCACGCAGGCACCACCAACACACATACACGCACACACATCGACATACATGCCAACATCCACACACACAGTCAGACACGCACACCCACATTCATACATACACGCACACATCCATACAGACATACCTACAGACATACACGCACTCATTCCCATACACACAACACCCCTGCAAGCATACACGCACTCACACACCCCATCTACATACACACACACACCCCCCCATGCACGCACACAACACACAGCACCCCCCCACCCCCTCCCCTCATGGACGATCGACTTACCTGGTCCGACGATCCTCCGGGAGGGGACGGGAGCCATGGGGGCTGCTCCGCCAACACCACACCGCCAACAGAACACCGCCACGCCGACTCACAGGACGTGATTCGCTGGGCGGTGTTCTGTTGGCGTGGCGGTGGAGGTGGAGCAACCTCCACTTCCCCGCCACCCGCCAATATGGCTGTTGGTGGCTCTCCGTCTGTAAAAGGATGGAGAGCTGCCAACGGTCATAATAGGCCGAGCAGCAAACCGCCACCACTGGCGGTCTTCCGCACGGCGGTCCCTTGGCGGTCTTGGAAAAAGACCGCTGAGGTCAAAATGACCTCCAATGTATGCTAAACCACTGTTCTCCCTTGTGTATCTTTAATACATTTATAGCTAAAGAGAGATTAAGAAGCACTGATTCCCACATGTTATTCACAAAATCTCATAAAAGAGATTATGGGGGTTATTACAACTTTGGAGGAGGTGTTAATCCGTCCCAAAAGTGACGGTAAAGTGATGGATATAATACCAGCCGTATTACGAGTTCCATAGGATATAATGGACTCGTAATACTGCTGGTGGTATATCCGTCACTTTACCGTCACTTTTGGGACGGATTAACACCTCCTCCAAAGTTGTAATAACCCCCTATATCTCCCCCTCTCCAGTTACTTATTGTCAGGAAACATGTCTGCAGGTATGACTTACCTCTTAATGGCTCGGAGAAGTAATACTACAGACCCACCCATATCTAGTCCATTTCAGAGAAGGAGAGACTGGTCTTGTGCACAGTTTCGGTGTTGTCTGGTGTGAAGTGTAGAGTGTGTGGTGAATGCACTATGCGATGGAGCCCTGACAGTGACCTACACTGTTTGGTAGTTATTGAAATCTTGCATTGTTTGGAGAACTTGTCGGACATTTTGGATATTCGGGTATAACTTTGCTTACGTGCCACGGTGCTCTTGCTAAGCAACCAAGCATCAATGCTGCCGCTGCAGGCAGGACCAAGATATCATGAACTGTGATTTTGTTTGCACAGAACATTTTCTTCCTTAAGAGTTTGTTGCAGGACATTGTTAATACAGAGCAGTATTCTGAAAACCAACTAGTGTTTAGAAAACAAACACAGTAATTTGATCATTTTACTTTGTGCATTGCTAAAGACTTTGGGGATTATTGCATTAAACTTGGAGCTGCTCCTGTGATGGAACATAAAGGATTTTGCAGTCAAGGAAATTTTACACATCATATATATGTGAGAGTATGCATAATCATGTGTCCATCATATTTTGGGTATATTGTCATTATTGGAGATGGTAAGAGACAGAAGAGTGCATCACTTTTGTTGGATCCAGAGTACAGGGTTAGTGCTTTCTGACAACATTTAACCCGTCATTGGTACCTGTTAGACCTGGCATCCACGGCGTGGTGTCCCCTAATGTTTTGCCTCTAGTTCCCAGGATGTTGCTGTGTGCTTGACTCTGTTTTTGCTGTTTTTGTTCTTCTGAGGACTTTATCACTGCTGAGCAGTGCTAAAGTGAAAGTGCTCCCCATGTGTAAATTGTATGTGTAATTGGCTTTTCCATGATTAGCATATTTGATTTAATAGTAAGCCCCTAGTAAAATGCACTAGAGGTGCCCAGGGCCTGAAAATCAAATACTGCTAGTTGGCCTGCAGCACTGATTGTGCCACCCGCATGAGTAGCCCTGTAAACATGGCTCAGACCTGACACTGCAGTGTCTGTGTATGCAGTTTTGAAACTGCCAATTCGACTTGGCAAGTGCACTCACTTCCCAAGCCTAAACCTTCCCTTTTCATATATATAAAGCACCCTGAAGGTAGGCCCTATGTAGCCCCAAGGGCAGGGTGCAGTGTACTTTAAAGGTAGGACATGTACGTGTGCGTTTTTACATGTCCTAACAGTGAAATACTGCCAACTTTGGTTTTCACTGTTGCAAGGCCTATCTCTCATCTAGGTTAACATGGGGGCTTCCTTTACATATCCTTAAAGCACAATTTCCCTTTGAGGGTAGATAGAAATATGGAGTTTGGGGACTCCGAACTCACAATTCAAAAATACATCTTTTAATGAAGGTGGTTTTTATTTTAGATTGTTTGTTTGAAAATGGCACTTTTAGAAAGTGGGCATTTTCTTCCGTAAACTATTTTGTGACTCTGCCTGTTTTGGGATTCCTTGTCTGGGTCAGACTGACAGTTGGGCTGTTTGTGTATCTCCCCTAAATTGTGACACAAAGGGTGCTTGAGTGTAACCTGCATATCCTGATGGGCCATCTGGGCTAGGCTGGAGGGACGAGTGGTCACTTGCACCTGAAAGGGCTGTGCCTGCCCTCAAACAAAGCAGTCTCCAACCCCCTAGTGTGAGCTAGAGCCAGGCCTGGACAAGGCATGATCCTGTACACAGCAGAGACTTTTCTTTGAAGTTGAGTAACTTTAAAGGCAGAAAGGGGTATGAGTATTAGACCCAAAACCCCAGACTCAGGATTACTTCAAGGATTCAAGAGAAACCTCTGCCAGGAGAAGAGCTGAGGAGAAGTGCTGCCCCTGCCTATGACTGTGCTTTGTTGGGCTATCCTGCAGTTGCTGCTTCTGCCTGTGAAAGGGGACAAAGACTGGACTTTGTTGTGCATTCCTGCATGAGAGGCATCTCCAAGGGCTTGGACTGAGCTTTCCTCCTGTTATTGAAGCCTCAGGGACAGCAAAGGCTTCACCAACCAGTCTCTGAGTCTGCATGCTGTGAACCCTAGCTTGCCTGCCAGAGGGTGCCATCCTAGTTCCTGGGCCCCTAGAAGTACATTTCTGGTGAAAATCCTGTGAAACGATGCTGGACGACTGCGTGAGTTCACTAAGGATGTCGCAGCACGAAGCCTGCGACATCACCTACACCTGGATCCGGAGACCTCACAGAAGCACGACGACCCCACCGTCAATGTCGGCCTAACATCACTGCAGCTGCTGACATCCACACAAACTTCTGAGTTGGAGTGTCGTACTCCCGATGTTTGTAACACCCGACTCTTTCACAGCGACTAGACTCTGTGACGTGATTGCGACCCCGTGAGGTCGCCCCACAGCATGGTGACTTTGCTGGACTTTGACTTTGCCGGAGGTACCAAGGGACCGGCTATTCGCAGCCGATGCCACCGACTCTGCATAGGATCCAGTGAAGCCTCGCTCCCTGACTCCGTCAACCGGCCAGTTTTCCACCCGTTTTGCTAAGGTGGTGTACCTGGGAGGTCCATGTGACTCTGTAAACGGCACCAGCAGCGTCGCATTGTGGGAAACGACTCTGTCACGATGCCGCTTTAACATCAGATTGCAGCATTTGTGCCTCTAGGCACTATTTTTGTGTTTTTAATCACTAAAGTCAGATTTGTAATTGTGTACTGTGGATTTTTACCTTATTTGGTCTTGCTTGATTTAGAGAAATATTGGCTATTTTTCTAAACTAGTGTGGTGTCCATTTTTGTAGTGTTTTCACTGTATTACTGTGCGTGTTGGTACAAATACTTTACACATTGCCTCTGGGTTAAGCCTTTCTGCTCGTGCCAAGCTACCAAGGGGGTGAGCAGGGGTTAACCGGGTGTGGTTCTCCTTTACCCTGACTAAAGTGAGGGTCCTTGCTTTAACAGGGGGCAACCTGACTGCCAACCAAAGACCCCATTTCTAACAGTACCACTGGTGATAGGCAGGCAGATGTTTGAAATAAGATAAAAACCTGCTCAACCTAGAAACCTAAAAGTGTGTTGTGACTTTGAGATGTGTGACCTTAGGACAATAACTATTCTGTTAGTAAAAGTGTTAGAAATTGGGTTTTTGGTTGGCAGTCAGGTTGCCCTCTGTCCAAGCAAGAACCCTCACTCTAGTCAGGGTAAGTCACACACAATCCAAAATCAGCCTGTGCTCACCCTCCGGTAGCTTGGCACGAGCAGTCAGGCTTAACTTAGAAGGCAATGTGTAAAGAATTTGTGCAATAAATCATACAACACCATAGTATAACACCACAAAAATACACCACACAGTGTTTAGAAAAATATAGAATATTTATCTGGGTAATTGTAGGTCAAAACGATCAAAGTTGCAATATGAATTTGTAAAGATATCACTGAAAAGTGATATTAAGTGTCTTTAAGTCTTTAAAAAGCAATAAAGTGTCTTTCAAGCACAGAGTACCTGGTTTCTGGTGGGAAATCTCCTCAGAGGGCCACAGGAGAAGAGATGCGTGGAAAAAGGGGTGTGTGCGTCGATTTCACCTCAGCACACACAGACTTGCGTCGTTCTTTTCCACGCGGGGAAGTCGGGCGTCGTTTTCCGGCGCGCAGACAGTCTCTTTTTGTGGATCGCGGGGATTACCAGATGTCCCGTGTCTGTGCGTGGATTCTCCTGCTTATTTTCCGGCTGGGCGTCGTTCTGCGGGGCTGCGCGTCGAAGTTTCGATCTCACGGTAGGCGTCGCGTCGATTTCTCCTTGGAAGTCGGGCGGCGTTGTCCTTGCGAGGCCGTGCGTCGAAATTTTGGTCTCACGGCAGGCGTCGCGTCGATTTCTCCTTGGAAGTCGGGCGGCGTTGTCCTTGCGAGGCCGTGCGTCAAAGTTTCGCGCTCACGGTAGGCGCCGCGTCGATTTCTCCTGGAAAGTCGGGCGGCTTTGTCCTTGCGAGGTTGTGCGTCGAAGTCTCGATCGTCCCGAGGGCGTCGCGTCGATCAGCGTCGGTGTGCGGTGTTTTTCTCGCCGCGAAACAAGCTGTGCGTCGAAATTTTCGGCGCGCAGAGCGTCCAAGTGAAAAGAAGAAGTCTTTTTGGTCCTGAGACTTCAAGGAACAGGAGGCAAGCTCTATCCAAGCCCTTGGAGAGCACTTTCACAGCCAGACAAGAGTTCAGCAAGGCAGCAGGGCAACAGCAAGACAGCAGTCCTTTGTAGAAAGCAGACAGGTGAGTCCTTTGAGCAGCCAGGCAGTTCTTCTTGGCAGGATGTAGTTTCTGGTTCAGGTTCCTTCTCCAGCAAGTGTCTGATGAGGTAGGGCAGAGGCCCTGTTTTATACTAAGTTGTGCCTTTGAAGTGGGGGTGACTTCAAAGAGTGTCTAAGAAATGCACCAAGCCCCCTTTCAGTTCAATCCTGTCTGCCAGAGTCCCAGTAGGGGGTGTGGCAGTCCTTTGTGTGAGGGCAGGCCCTCCACCCTCCCAGCCCAGGAAGACCCATTCAAAATGCAGATGTATGCAAGTGAGGCTGAGTACCCTGTGTTTGGGGTGTGTCTGAGTGAATGCACAAGGAGCTGTCAACTAAACCTAGCCAGACGTGGATTGAAGGGCACAACAAGTTTTTAGTGCAAAGAAATGCTCACTTTCTAAAAGTGGCATTTCTAGAATAGTAATATTAAATCCGACTTCACCAGTCAGCAGGATTTTATATTACCATTCTGGCCATACTAAATATGACCTTCCTGCTCCTTTCAGATCAGCAGCTGCCACTTCAACAGTGTATGAGGGCAGCCCCAATGTTAGCCTATGAAGGGAGCAGGCCTCACAGTAGTGTAAAAACGAATTTAGGAGTTTTACACTACCAGGACATATAACTACACAGGTACATGTCCTGCCTTTTACCTACACAGCACCCTGCTCTAGGGGTTACCTAGGGCACACATTAGGGATGACTTATATGTAGAAAAAGGGGAGTTCTAGGCTTGGCAAGTACTTTTAAATGCCAAGTCGAAGTGGCAGTGAAACTGCACACACAGGCCTTGCAATGGCAGGCCTGAGACAAGGTTAAGGGGCTACTGAGGTGGGTGGCACAACCAGTGCTGCAGGCCCACTAGTAGCATTTAATCTACATGCCCTAGGCACATGTAGTGCACTCTACTAGGGACTTACAGGTAAATTAAATAGTCAATCATGGATAAACCAATCAATAGTACAATTTACACAGAGAGCATATGCACTTTAGCACTGGTTAGCAGTGGTAAAGTGCTCAAAGGTCAAAAGCCAACAACAACAGGTCAGAAAAAATAGGAGGAAGGAGGCAAAAAGTTTGGGGATGTCCCTGTCAAAAAGCCAGGTCCAACAAAAAGCATATAGTTTAGTATGTTAATTAAATAGTATCTTTTAAAATGTGCCCTACCACATTAGATATGACCTTATGGGGCTGTAACAATTCTTGTTTAATATGCATCATTTTAATGATTTCCCTAAATAAAAAGAAACTTTCATATGCCCCCTGGCCAGTGCTTAAGTTGTGCCTGTGGTTTCTGGCTCGGGGCACTGGTACTCATTTTTGAGGGCCAGCACTTATTTTTCTGCTTCAAGCATTTACTGCGAGCGAAAGACACATATAGAAAAGACGGAGGAAGAGAAAAACAAAAAAGCGTCACAATGGGAGAAAGGAGAAAGCTGCAAGAGAGAACTGATGGGGCGGGGAGTGGCTGTAAATGGATCGAAGAGGCCCGAGATGTCTCTGGATTACGCTGCCTCAGTATTCCGTGTTTGCACTTTTAATTGCAGCAGCCACGTGTTTTAGAAGAGGGCTTTGGGCATGGCACAGTTTTATTTACAGATTAAGCACTGCCCATGTCCCTTCAGCTCTAAAGTAATTATAGTGCATCAGGGGTGAGAGCCAGAGGCACTCCAGTCTCCATTTTGAAGAATGTGTTGGTTTTTGGCAGCCAACTCTGTATATGCTTATTAGCACTGCCCCTCCAAGAGCTCGGTGGGGCATACACTGGCAGTAATGAGACAGCTGTTCTTGCATATTAAAGCTGATGAACTCTTGGCTTCCTTACAGTCCTGCTGTGACGGAGCAGTCTGGCTGCCTCTGTGTGAATCCATTAACCATATTATGTTTGGATTCTGGTTTTCAACAGCTTCCTATAATGAGGCACTGAGCCTCAGGTGTGGCAAGCTGTAATCAGACTGCACTTCTTTTCCAGGTTGGTAAAGATCTAAAACTCTCTTGTTTGAAAGATGGATAGATTTATGAAAGTTGCTTTCCCCTTGCATCGCTCAACCTAGGGGTGGGTGGAATGGCTGTTTGCAGTCCTTTTGATGCAGCAGATGTACTCTGGGATCCACTATTTTACTTATGTTGCATCCACCCTTCAAAACAGCTGAAACGATGCTACATGGTGCACTTGGACAACCCCTACTTTGAAAGGTTATTATTATTTTGAACAGGCAAATCAGTATTGTTTCTGTGTCTACAAGAAAATGGTGTTCGTGTTACAAAAAGCTGGATGCAGCAGACAAACACACACACATACATACACACGCACACACATTTTACACATTATACGTTAATTCAGTTTCCATATGAATAGTGTTTTTTTTTTTTACTTTCGGTGCCGTTTGGCGAATCTTCATGACATTGTCTAAAAATAGTCCATCAATCTCTGCTCCTTCCCAGAAAGTTTCAGAGTGATCCTTCAACCATGGGCTGAGAAAAAGGGGTGAGGGCACCACTCAAACATTTTTTCCCATGGTAATTGTCACAGGAACTTTTGGGAGTAATGCAGAAAAAAATGGCTGTACAGAATTACACCAAATTTGGCAAAAAGTTAACAATTTACTGAGAAAGTGTGCATTTCTTCTTCTGTGTAAATCCGTTGAGCTCATATTGGCTGAGGTTTTTTTTTTCCCTTTGGTCATTTCAGTCTCATGAGAGTGGTACTATACAGCGGGACTTAGCAATCAGATTGGCTGGCTGGAATATGAAAACAAATGTTACCCCCTCCATTATAGGATACAGGGACTCGGTCCCCAGGCTGTGGACTTTGTTTAAAAAAAACATATAAGGGTGTGGGGTAGGGACACCCTGATCTCCTGGCTCTTATGTGGGGGACCCAGTGGGACAACCCCAGGGACAATTGTTTTTTTTTGTGTGGCATGGGTCAAGAGTAGCCTTCCATGAGGTACCAAAAGACTCCCACAGTAGACTGTTACCGCAAGACAAATGCATGCTTCTCTGAGTAAAGCTTGTGCAGTTTTGTAGTACCACTAGGTGATGCTAGACTTGCTGTACTGCAAAAGATAAAACTAACAGTAAGCAAAAGATAAACAAGAAAAATTTGGGTTGTGGGTAAGTGAGAGGTTGGCTGCCTGTGTGGGGTTGGCTGCCTGTGAAGGTTGGGCACAGGTTCTGTGGCCAACCCTACACTGCCACAACCAAATCCCATGCATAGGGGTTGGCCGCCCGGGGTGGGAGGATGGGTGTAGGGCCTGGTCTCATGACAGGTTCTGCTGCCAACTCCACGCCAAGCACGGCCAAAGGCTGCACAAGGCGGATGATCAGCCACCCATGGGTGGTTGGGTACAGGGCCTTGCTACAGGCAAGGGCCTGCGGCCAACCCCACGCCGTTGCTGGCCTTAAGTTATGCTAAGTGAGGGAGATGGCCAGGCATGGTGGGTGGATGCAACCCCATGTGTTGCATGGCCTAAAGCTATTCTCAGTGAGAGAGCTGGGTAAATATGATAAAAATATGTATGATAAAACAAACCTGAGAAAATCAATTTAAACAACAAAGATTAAAGTGACATTATAGTTAAGTATAGTAATAAGATCTCACTTTACATTGAGAAAACTCAGAAAATCGACTATAAAACAAAGGTTAAAGTGGCATTGTAGTTAGGTTAGAAAAAAGGTTTTAGCTTATGTTTAAAAAACCAATAAATTCACTTAAAACATAGCTTAAGTCTTGTAATAATATAAAAACTAATGTTAAAACAAAACCACTAAAATGTACAAGTTGTATCACAGTTAGCTAACTATAACTTGCACCCGGCCACACACTACTTCTGACCTAACATATTAGAGCCCTCAAGACATGCTAGATGACTTCATTGATGACATCACTGATATGATTGGTGACATCACTGATGGATCACAGTCATTGCCTTATGTTTATTTATTTGCCACCTACAGCACTGACATACATACACATGTAGTTGGAGGGATATCCACTATGGCACCCTGTAACCAAACGTCCATTATACAAAAAAGTCCTAGTAGAATGTAGTGGTTGTTAGTGCTAACCTCTGGGTGTGACCACAGTATCGTGAAAACATTAGTCTCATGAAACAAATGGCTCAATGGCTCTGTTCTTTACAGGACCATGGCAGTAGTACTACTTGTAGATGGATCCAGAGGAGACTATGCTTCGGAAAAATGATTACGACCCCTCACAGGAACAACTGTGGTACACAGAATAATGGTTCGCTTTGTCCGAGGGTTCTCATCATTAGTGCAGTCCCTCCACTGAAGAGTTCCTACCCTTTTCAGATAGAATCACTGAATTTCTCCAGTTTCATTTGTTAGCCATTTCTTTGCATAGGATGCTAGGCTTCCTGTACATCCCATGCTGCGAAGAAGGCTTCCTAGTGATGCACGGGTGAAACATGAACAGTGTATGTGTATCCTCAGATTAACAGGACGAGAACGCATTTCTTCTTGTTAAAAACGTGTCAAGGGAATGCTAATTGACCTTTATAGCTGTATTGCCTAGCCTATATTAAAACTCAATATCACTTGTATATACCTTTATACCAACATCACTTGTATAGACATTTATACAGTGCCGGATTAAACCCTTTGGAGGCCCCTAGGCAGTCGAAATTTCGGGGGCCCCCTGCAGATTTTCTCCTAATACGTTTTCAGTTTTACCAACCAATAATTTTAATAAACAAATTTGATTGCACAAAATTAAACATTACACGTACGTAGTTTGCACCGATTTTTTACAATCTGACAGGCGGCAGAAAATGAGCTTTTAAGAGACAAACTGTTATATGAATCTGATGTCTATGGTTTATGTACTTTAAGTTCTTAATGGGTACATTACATTAATACAGAATTTTCTCTATATAGTCTTTAGTGTAAAGTTTTCATTTTGTTGAGTTGATTATTTTTTTGCTATCTTTTGGAAACAAATTAAGAACGCTTGATTGTAGTTATCTTTCAAGATCAAATCAATGTTATTTTGATCCGTTATCACGGGGCACCTAAAAGCAGTGGGGCCCATAGGCTGGTGCCTACTTTGCCTATATTGTAATCCGGCACTGCCTTTATTGGGTGACGGGGTGAGGTGCATACACCAATGTGAAAGGTATAGTTTTGATGAGCTATCAGGGACTGATATTCAATTAGATCTGATTGCTGGTTGAGACCTCAACAGCCAAAGTGCACACACCTGTCTCACTACCGTACCCAGCACAATATTTTGCACCGGCTCAAACCCATTGACAGTAGCAATTGTACACTGAACAACACTGAACTGTGGTTTGTAAACCAGGGTCCAAAAATGATTTCAGACAGTACTTATCATTGTCCTTGATTGACCTCAGTTTGGGCCCACTTAGTTTGATGCATGATTGATTTTATAGATTTAAAAATTACAAACTTTTCAGTTATTTTGGCAAAGCTTTAACATTCATCACCCTAGCTACGCGCTCAATGTGACGTTTATTGGGGTAAACTTCAATTTCACCTTTTTATATATTTACCTATTTATTTACGCATTCATTGCTCCATTCATTTGTGAAGGTTACACTTACCTGAAGGCTTCTTGCTGCTAGTGACAGATGTGAAACATGTTACTCAGGAAAACTGGTCATTCTGAAGATGCGCCTTGTGTATGATACACAATGCCGTAACTTTCATGAGCTGGTTGACCAGAAATCAGTGATGCTTAGGAAGTCCAACATAGTGGCTATTACTTTAATGCATCTGCGACAGAATGCTGGCTCTCATCATAACACTGGGTTTTGTTTCTGGGAATATTCAAGTTGACAAGCATCAGTCACAGCTCTAATCGGAAGCTAGAAATGTTGGGTCTGATTCACAGAGGGCTTCTGCAGTCACAGTGGAGGCCCCACAGTTATGGTGGTGGTTCTGCACTTGTGGTGGGGCCTCGGTAATGAGAAACTTCTGTATGGAGGTCCAGCCACAAATGTAGGACCCCGCCATGACTGCGGGACCTTCACCATGACTGTGGAGGTCCTTTGTGAATCAGGCCCATAGTATCCCATCATTCAAGATATCCAGATTTCTCACCCCTCTTCTGAGCTGTGGGCATACACCTAGTCTTTCTTGGCAGAAATCCTGGGTACAACATGACCTGTTTCAGCATATGATATCCTCCATCGTTTTGGCATTGATCTATGGGAATATCATCCCAGCATCTCATACAGGTGAGCATAATTCTTTGTGAACTTCACTGTGCCGCTGTTAGTCCATAGGACCTCTCATAGAAGTTGAGTCAGTTCTCATTACCCTACTGTTAAAACTATTGCATCTAGGGCCCCAACTACAGGCGTTGATTGTTGACATAAAATAATCTACACTATGAGTAAGAGGCATTACTTAAGCAGTTGTTCCAAAATATACAATCTTGAGTTTCACCATGTGGCTACCTTCCGCTTCATTTTGTTGTGGGGCAGGTGGTCAGCATTCACAAGGGATTTGGAACATTGCACTATAGAGCCCAAGACATCATCTTGTTAACTGTGAGATGTAAGGAAGCAGCTGGCCATCTAATTTAGTACATGGGCTAAACATGGGATCATAGTTATTTTTGCCAGATTTTGAACAGTAGTGAACCAATAGTTAGCAAACATACACGGAATGACCTTGCACAACAGCATCCAGTTGAACACACTCAACCTGTGGTACATGTGTCTTTTTGAGAATCCTATATAATGTGGTATTTCACAAATGAAAAGCAAAGAGTCCAAGATGTATAAGTTTCTGTCGTTCATGTTACATGTATTACTCTATTTGTTGTGATATGTGTTCTGGCCTTCAATGGCATCGGCTAAGATTGATTGATCAGGAGCACCCTGTTTTCGGTCCTCTAGTTATATTGCTGTCAGTGCGTGCTGCTGTTATTAATG
Source organism: Pleurodeles waltl (assembly GCF_031143425.1). Classification (NCBI taxonomy): domain Eukaryota; kingdom Metazoa; phylum Chordata; class Amphibia; order Caudata; family Salamandridae; genus Pleurodeles; species Pleurodeles waltl. The sequence continues at coordinate 1,070,706,093 of NC_090445.1, forward strand.
TGGAGTCAGGGCTCTGTACTTCTGGCGTTAGCCAAGACCTTTTGATTTTACTAAAATATATGCATAAAGTACTCGCATATAGGGGCTTTCATCCAGCCCTCTATATCCATTGGTCTGTAATTGTGTTATCCCCATTCCTTTCTGCCCTTTCAACAGTGGGTCAGCCCTCTCCGGCCATTGATCAAACTCTCTAATAGTGACTGGATTCTGCCGTCTCACAAGCAACATTTCTGCATGCACACAAAGTACTTACATTCAGTGCAAGCCACTTATGTAGCAATTAATGCCAAAATGTTTTTGCTTTTAGCTAATTTGTTTTTAGTGTGACCAGGGCCCGATCGGTTCCGTAATAATAACGTTTTGCAAAGAACATCAAAAACAAAACAAGCATTGACAAACCCAAAAGGCTAGCAACTAATACCAGACCAATAGGCTTTTCATTGCTTGATGAAATAGACAGTGACATTTAGCTCTCTTCTTGCACACTGTTTGCACTGTTCCTGAGCTCTGAAGCTACATTTACTTCTAAGCCTTCCTGGCTGCTTCCAACACAGTTCAGGAATACGTTTCATGCGAGCTGTTTGCTTGTTTTGCCCAAGTGCCCACTTTGAACACACTCAGCAAACAGAAATATTACTATTCTGTGGATAAGGAAATATTTCCCAACTAAATATGAGGTGAGTGAAAGATTATAAATGGAATCAGGCACAGTTTCACTGCAGAGGTCATGCACAGTTTGAGCTGGCCTACTCAGTGCATAATTTGTAAATCAACGCGTGCTGGTGCCCAAAGCTCTGTTCAGAAAGCTGCGGCCGGTGCTCTTAAATGTCGGTACACGCACACAGAGGCCTTGCAGTGGTGTATCAGCCATGGGTCTTCCATCCACAATCTGATACACCCTGCCCCTTTATCATACTCTTGCAGGTTAAAGCTTTCTCCCTTTGTGTCTGTTTTTCTGCCTTTCTAGTCTCATTTCATTCCTCTTTCTGTGTTTTTCACTCTCCTGCTCGTGGTTATCGTCTGGTGAGGGAAAATAAGTGCCAGTCATCCCCAAAAAAGTGCTGGTGGCCCAAACAGCAAACCCCGGCTCAAATTAAGCATGGGGACTAATGCTCTTGTCGAATGTTTGGCTTCCCATGATTGCAGCGGAACGTTGACAAAGACACTGTAGGTAATAGTAGAGCTGTGTCTACCATGCTACTATTGAATGGGCAGTGCCAGTCATGAGAGCGATGTATCACTGTGGGGCCGACCGCCATTGTTTCCTAGGTAGCCTAGCTCTTTTTCTTTAAAAAAAATGTTTTTTAATAACGCACAGCGGGGTACAAATCACATCATAAAACTTCATCAGCTGCATCAATACAAATAAGCAGACACAAATTCATTAAGCAGTGCAAATAACAAATTATCTTCTAGACCCTTTGGAGCCATGATGACAGTGGGGCCCATATTTTCAATCCCCTTTTTCTGGTAGCCATGCCCTTAGCCGTATACAAGCAAGTTTTCTAAATAGTATACAGATAAGAGCCGCGTTAGCCATTGATTCCAAGAAGGGGGGTTGGGTTTCAACCAATCTGATGCAATGCAGCCGCGCACTGCTTACATGGCTAAAAAAAGAAAGCATTGCGATTGAATTCTGCAAACTGTCTCCTCGACCCCTAACAAGACCAGTTGTGATGTAAGAACTATATCCGGTCCCAGGAGTTTACCCCAACATTTTGTAATATCACTTACAAAACCTAATAATTTTTCACATCCAAAGAACATATGGCACAAATCAGCCGTCATGCTACTACTCCGTGGACAAGTGATACCTCTGTCCTATCCCATCTAGCTAGCTTAGCAGGCATATAATATAGATTAAATAGAATTTTATAATGCTGAGCTTGCGGTCCAGCCGACAGTAACACGCGTTGAGCCATGGCTAAAGAATAGTGGACCATAGTTTCATTAGCCCCTGTCCGCCGTTCCCAATTTATGACTAGGTTTTCCATATTGTCTTGCATAACATCTAATAATAGCGTATAGAGATTGCTAATGGTGCAGCATGTTGGTTCCCCAGAACATCCATAAACCTGATCTTTTCGACACAAGGATTGTCCTTGGATTTGGTTAGCTAAAAATTCCTAATCTGCAAGAATTTAAAAAAAAATCCCTTTTATCCAGGAAAAACTCCTCTTTCAGGTCCTCAAATGCCTTTAATTGCCCACCTTTTTTAAAAGAATCACCCAGTTTCCGGACCCCATGAATAATCCATCTTAAACAGTAATTATTCTTAAAAATCCCCCAGAGCATAGGAGTATTCCAAAAACAGCATATAATAGCAGACCCGCCTTATGCCCACCCTACGTTTAGTCTGAACCCAGACGTGAAAAGCAGCCCTAATTATCTTAAATTTTACTTTCTTAAAATAGCTAGGTTCCACTATTCTTAGAAAGGCAACATCAGCCAGGTTGCCCCGGATCAAGGTATACATAGAAGGAGGAGTTTCTCCCGAAACTCTACCAAACTTTTGTGATGAGCATAGTGTCTGAGAATACTGTAAGACAGCCACCAGATAATAGAGCCTAAAGCTGGGGAGTGCCCAACCCCCTCTCTCTCTTGGTAATACTAAATACAGAGGAGACCATTGCATTTTAGAGTAGGACCATATAAAACTACTGGTCAGATCCTCCATTTGTTTAAGCCAATCCTGCCCTATTTCTAGCGGTATAGTCCTAAAAAAATACAACACCCTGGGTAAAAGGGTCTTTTTGATCATGTTACGTCCCCCTACAAGTGAGAGCTGTAAATTATTAATGCGGCACAGTTCTCTTTTGGCACTAGCTAATACCGGAGTCAAGTTGATACCCACTACTTCTTCCAGATTGGGTGATAGCCTGACCCCCAAGTACTTAACATGTGTCGCCTTACACTCATCCTCTATGTTTATCCAAGCATTAGTCAAGATTTGACCTTTAGCCTTGTTTAATAGATACCCAGAGACTCTTCCAAAACGTACTGTCTCTTGCTTTATCTCTGATATTGCAGCCACTGGGTCGGGAGTTACAACTGCTATATTGTCAGCATAGGCCAGTATTTTGGTGCTTCCACCTACCAATTCCAGTGGCTTAATTACTCTGTTATCTAGCAGTTTCCTGATAAGTGGGTCAATATATAAGGCGAACAACAACGGTGAGCACGGACACCCCTGCCTTGTACCCCTCAAGATAAAGATAGGTTCCGACTCCGATCCTGCCACTTGCATTTTGGCCATCAGGTTTCGATGTAAATTCTTAATAGTCCTGATGAACCCAGGCCTGATATTATTTTTACGGAGAACAGCCCACAAGAATGCCCAATGCACCTGATCAAAGGCTTTCCCTGCATCCAGCAAGATCACGCCATAGGCCGCTTTGACACTTCCATGGCACCCAGTAATTCAATCACTCGTCTAACATAGTCAGCCATACCCTTCCCCTGGATACACCTGTGTTGCCATGGGGAGACTAAATTAATAATCACTGAGCTCATCTTAGTAGCCAATACCTAAGCATTTTCCATTATCATGATCTACGCTACATTAATAGATGGTGCATAGTTTGACAGTTGGCAATTTGTAGTTATGCAGAGGAAGGACCCTTGTTCATTTACCACCAAGATTTTCTAAGGTGACATCCTGCACTTGCTTCTTTCGTTTATACAGCTAAAGAGCTCAATTGTCAAAAGGTGAAAGGTGTTCCACGCATTTCAGCTCACATGGAAAAAAGCTAAACCAGAAGAAAAGGAGAAAAATGAAATTAACTAGGTGGTGGATATGAAAGTTGGAAAAATGGTTTCTAACTCATTGTCAATGTTAAAAAGATTGGTAGAGGCAAATTGAAATACCTGATGCATTTCACATATGAGGAGCAGGAGCCAAAATGCTTCACCGGACAGTTCTAAGCATCAGAACATGAAGATGGCCATTCTCCACATCCTGGCTGTTTATTGCCCTCTGAACCCCGAAACACTGGAATCCCCAAGAACAAGCGCCTTGAAAGTGATACAACAAAACTTCACCAAATGACCATAGTGCCAAGATAACCAGTGACAATAAAGCAGAGCTAGTTGGTTTGGTCACTCTCTTAGGTACTAGCAATGAGCTGAGCTCCCCAATGCATGGTGCACTTGAGCAGAACAAGATAGGATGCTGGTGACAATATTGACATTTTTTCATCCAGACCGATGAAAGCTGACAGTCAACGGAAAGTCTAAGGGAGACAGTATAAAATGTCTACTTGACTTGCGGTACTCACCATGACACAAATCTTCTATCACTCATCCCATTTCTGAATTGTGAGGCATTTCCCCTGACACACGCTTATGAGACCCCTGGCTCAGTTTCTAAGAAATGCTTTCTTCATACTTCTCTGCATGTTGGGACCCTCGGCAAGCGATACCTCCTATAACGAAGCAATACCTGGAGCTTCTTCACCCCAAAGCAGAAGAACAGGATGTAGGGAATATAATGAGCCAGAGAAGAGGAAAAGCCTTATTTTAAGAACCGTGATAAGGTAACAGGACATCATTCTCAGAATCTCATTTGACATAAGCATTGTGTCCTAAGTAGCATTTTAAAAAAATAGTGTCCTATTGGTAATAATAGGAGAATATCTACACCGAATAGAGCAATAGTTTTGTAAACGATATTTGAGACACTATGGGGCTCATTCCGAGCCCGGCGGTCAAGGACCGCCGGGGCCGGGGAGGCGGGAGCACCGCCAACAGGCTGGCGGTGCCCCGCAGGGCATTCTGACCGCGGCGGTTTGGCTGCGGTCAGACCAGGAAAACCGGCGGTCTCCCGCCGGTTTTACGCTGCCCTGGGAATCCCCCATGGCGGCGCATTCCGACCGCCAGGAAAAGGATGGCAGTGAGGGGTGTCGTGGGGCCAATGGCATGGGCACTGCAGGGGCCCCCGTAAGAGGGCCCCACTTTGAATTCCAGTGTCTGCTCAGCAGACACTGGAATTTGCGACGGGTGCAACTGCACCCGTCGCACCTTCCCACTCCGCCGGCTCCATTCGGAGCCGGCTTCCTCGTGGGAAGGGGTTTCCCGCTGGGCTGGCGGGCGGCCTGCTGGCGGTCGCCCGCCAGCCCAGCGGGAAAGCCAGAATGGCCTCCGCGGTCTTTCGACCGCGTAGCGGCCATATGGCGGTTCCCTCCAGGCGGACGGCTCCCTCCGCCCGCCGGGGTCTGAATGACCCCCTATATTTGTTACAAATGATATTTCTCCACATGTTTTTCTGACAGACAGCTGAAAAAGGAAGTCATTCTGTAATCAGAGGTATACACCTTTTTTTAATTCTTTTTTCCATCAAACTGTGTTTAGAATCTCGGACTTCTGCCCAAAGTTGGGGGTCCAGGATGTTTGGCGCAAGCTACATCCAACAGCCAGATTGTACTAGTGTCACTCCAAAAAGTACTGGTCTACCTCACAAATAAACTTTTTTCTAGCCCATTTAACTATCTCAAATATCTCTTCTCAATATTAAGCAGGGGCTTTTTCAGACCACTCTGTGATTGTCATAAAATTGTCCACATTCCACTTGAGGGCAACTAGGAGATGGGTTATGGATGTGACCCTGTTGGGATAGGAATCTTATGTCCGGTCCCTGGTAACAGAGATCAAACACTTTAACTCAATTAATGCCCATCCAGCGGAGGGATTTGGGATGGTTTTAAGTCCTCAATTCGGGGGTCTATGATTTCCATTCTGGAATCCAGAGAAAGAGGGATAAAGAAAAACAGGATAGTTTACAAAGAGTGGCCGATGAGGCATATCTTAAGGCTTTGTCGGAGCCGTCTCCACGTTTCCTGCAATCCTGGCAGGATAGAAAAGAAGCTCTGCAGGAATTTTTTCAGGGTGAGGAGATTCTCAACAGTCTGGCCAGTAACTGTCGGGTGTACAAGGAGGGTGAGAAAATGGGTAATTTCTTAGCCTCGATGGCCAAGGAAAAAACTAATCGTAATTTGATAACTGGTATAAAAGATACGGAAATGGGAGAGATAGTCCGAGACAATGCAAAGCTAGGGCAAGTTTTTTAAAGCTATTATGACTCTCTTCATAAGGAGAGCATCGGAACATGGGATTCAGCCCTTGTAGATATATTACATGAATTGCACATTCCAGGGCTGAGTAGTGAGGCTTTTAATACGCCCAATCAGCCTCATGGAGGTTAAAAAGGCTATGAGAGAGCTACCTGGGTTGAAGACCCAAAGGCAAAATGGTATCGGGTGGCGTTTTATAAGTGTTTTTGTGCTTTATTAGCAACCCATCAATCTGATTTGTTGAATTCAGTGGTGGCCCAGTTCCACTCTCCTTTAGGAAAGAAATCTTAGTAAACTTTTTAAAGAAGAGGAAGGATGAGACAGCAACATTGTCATATAGGCCTATAACACTTTTAAATACAGATTGTAAGCTTTTCACGAAAATTCTATCCAATTGTATTAATGTTGCGCTGGGGTCATTGATTCATCCTGACCAAAACAGCTTTATTAAAGAACGCAGCCCTAGAGCTAATACTTATTATTTGGCCGAATGTATTGATTTGGTCACCACTGACAACATCCCCGCTGCCGTAATTTTACTGGATGCCGAAAAGACACTCGACCTTGTAAGCTGGGATTTCCTGCGTAAAATCTTGGAGAAGTTTAAATTCCCATCTGATTCACAAGGCTGATAGCCAGACTGTATGTGAATACATCAGCTCAAGTAATAATATATCATTCAAGCATTGGGACGGTGTTCCTGAGCAGGGGGACCCGTCAGGGCTGTCCCCTATACCCAACTTTATTCGCCCTGTTTATAGAGCCCCTAGCTCAACATATTTGTTCTCATAATGGTATCCAACCCCTTTCCCCGGTGGTGCTAAAATAAGGTTATACGCTGATAAAGTTGCTTTGCATTTGCTTCAGGAAAAGCAGAATATTGAGAGAGCGCTGCAAGCGATCTGGGGGCTACATGTCTGGGGGGCATACAATTAACGAATCTAAGACTGGGTCCTTGTTATTTAGTACCTCTACAGATGTTTTACCCTCGGACGTCAGGTGCAATTACAATGATCACTCTAAGAGATATCTTTGGATATTTTACTCGGATTCCGTTTTGGATAGTTATAGTTTGAATTTTGTCCTACTCTTAACTAAATTCCATTCTCTTTTTGCCCTTTTGAAATCCCTCCCTATTTCTATGATTGGAAGGATATCATTAATAAAGATGGCTATCCTTCCTCTCATATTATATTTTTTTAATAAATGTCACGTGTAGATGGGAATCAGTTTTTTTCGCAATTTGGAGAGTAGTTTTTTGACATTCTTATGGGGTTATAAAGCTCCCATGGTTAGTTTAAAGATTGTCCAACAGCCTAGGACCGAGGCAATTCCCTGTCTCAGGATCTACTATTCTGCGTCTACTGCAGTACAGTTACGCCACTTTACCATGCAGCAGTCTCGGTTCAACAACTTTTTGATTCTATATATGCTTGGCTGTTGTGGTATAGCTAGTTTGTTGAGAGCCCAAAATGCAGGAGAAAGTGAGGTATAGGACCCTGTCAAATATTTTAGCTGCAAAGCAACAATTTTTCCCAAATTTCCATATATCTAAGGTTGGAGACTTCTTGGATCAGGATAGAATAAAGTTAGTGGTAGAGATCTGGTCTGGGAATAGCTTGCAGGAAATTTCATTCAGCTTTTCTCACAGACAAATAGTCTCGGTTTTTGGTAGCCTCTCTCCATATGAGGTTTACAGTTCGGCTGAGTTGGGCAGGAAACTGTGCAGACCTGATAAAGTAAACGATTCTTTGGGTTTCTGGTATGGGGAACTTCGGCCTGACAGCTCTTCAGTCACCTCTAACATTAGGGCAAGATGGCAGAGGCCTGCAGAGATAGAGATTTATGAGGAGACTTGGTCGAAGTACTTTGAGAATGGATTCACATTGCTGAGTGTGGAAAACTGAAATAGGTTGATTTTTTTAATGCCCGGATGCTTTATCATCTGCATTAGAGCATGACCTAAATGTAAGGGGTGGGAGGCTGGGGGCACATGTTTATGACTTGTGAGTCTAGCTCCGAATTTTGGTCACAGAGTTTTGAGAGTTTTGCTTACAGTTGGTTGTGAGGTTAAACCCTTACCTAGTAATATCTTTCTTGGCCTCACTATTCCTTCACAGATGGGGCAAAAATGTGCTCAGTTTATTTTTAGCTCGACTTTAGTGGCACATTCTATTATTACCAGTTTTGGAAACCTATATTTTAGAAGTGGTTTAAGAAGATTAAGAATACTGGCACAAGGGAATATTGGAACTTCGCCCACGTAAATAAATTACAATGCTATAAGAAGAGCTGTGTTTCTTCCTTTGTGGAAGATAAGGTCTTAATGAATTGACATAGACTTAGTTTAACATCTCAGGGTAATTTCTTTTTGGGATGATGGGTTTTGCATTGTCACTTTACTTAGAGGCTGATTTTAAATTAATACTTCGCCTGCTGGATCGTGATAGTACTCAATCAATCAGTCAATCAATCAGGATTAATATAGTTTCGCTAATCACCTGATAGAGTATCCAGGCGCTTTCAGGTCCTGGAGGCTTCTTCGAACAGCCAGGTCTTGAGGGCCCTTCGGAATTCTGGAAGTGAAGCGATGGCCCAGAGGTGTGTGAGACAGCTGTTTCAGGTTTTTGCTGAAATGTGAGAGATGGAGTGTCCTCCACTTCTGCTTTGGTAGATGCGGTGAGTATGGGCAAGTGAAAGTGCAGCAGAGCGTAAAATTCTTGACGGTTAAGGGAAGTTCAGGTGGTGGTTAATGTACACGGGTCCGTGGTTGTGAAGAGCCTAGTGTGCAAGGTTCAGCAGCTTGAATTGGCATCTCTTCTGTATGGGGAGCCAGTGGAGGTGCTTGAGGTGGGGTGTGATGTGAATTTGTCGGGGAAGACCAAGAATGAGTCTGGCTGTGGCATTCTCTATGGTCTAAAGTCTCTGTAGGAGGTGTGCAGTGATTCCTATGTAGAGGGCATTGCAATAGAAGTCAAGTCGGCTGGTGATAAGGGCCTGTGTCACGGTGCATCTTGTGTGTAGAGGTAGCCGATTAAAGATATTACGTAGCATGTGCAAAGTAAGGAAGCAGGCAGAGGAGACAGTGTTAATCTAGGGTTTCATGGTGAGCTTGTTGCCAATGATGATTCCGAGATTTCTGGCGTGGTCGGTGGGAGTAGGTGTGGGTCCAATGTCTGATGGCCACCAGGGGTCGTTACATGTGTTGCTGCTGTTGCCAAAGATCAGTACTTCCATTTTGTCTGTGTTCAGCTGCAGGCAGTTGTTCTTCATCCAATCAGTGATGTTTGTCATGCATCTGTGGAAGCTGGTTTTGGTGGTGGAGGGGTTGACGGTGAGTGAGAGGATGAGTTGGGTGTCATCTGCGTAGGAAATTATGTTGAGGCCGTGGGATTTGACGATGTTGGTCAGTGGGGTCATATATGTGTTGAAGAGCGTGGGGCTGAGGGATGAGCCCTGTGAGACACCGCAGGTGATCTTCTTGGGTTTGGAGATGAAAGGTGGGAGGTAGATCATATGGGTTATTCCGGTGAGTAAGAAGGTGATCCATCTGAGTGTGTCCCCTTGGATGCCGATATGGTGGAGTCATGTGGTGGAATACGGTGCCGAAGGCTGCCAAGAGGTCGAGGAGGATCAAAGCTGCTGTTTGTCCTCAGTCGAGGAGGGTTCAGATGTCATCAGTGGCTACAACCAGGGCAGTTTCAGTGCTGTGATTGCTGTGGAAGCCGGATTGGGAGGCATCGGGTGGTTGGTTCTGCTCCAGGTATGTCATGAGTTGCTTTTTGATGATCTTTTCCTGTACCTTTGCTGGGAATGGGATCAGGGAGATTGGCTCGTAGGTTTTGGGTTTGCTGGTGTTGGCGAGAGTTTTTTGAGTAGTGGTCTGACTTTGGCATGTTTCCAGGTGTCGGGAAATGTTGCGGTGTTGATAGAGGTGTTGAACGGGGTGGTGAGTTCCTGGCCGATCCTTTGGTTTCCAAGGTTGAAAATGTAGTGCGGGCATGGGTCTGTAGGTGCTTCAGAGTGGATGGATTTTATCGTGGAAGTGATGTCCTGGTTGGAGAGGATGTTCCAGGTAGCCAGTATGTGGTTTGTGTCGATTACGGTGGTGGCGCATCTGTCATGAAAGTCTGTAGGTGTGGGTTGGGGTTCGAAGCTTCTGTATATTGTTGCAATCTTATTGTGGAAGAAATGGGCAAGGTTGTCACACAGCTCCTGTGAGGGTGTGATGTTTTCGCTAGTAGCCGGGTTGGAGAATTCCTTAATGATGTTGAAAAGTTCCTCTGTGTTGTTGGCACTGGTTTCAATGTGTGTGGCAAAGGTTGTCTTCGCTGTTGCCCTCAGCAGATGGTGGTACAGGTTGAGGGAGGTCTTGAAGGCTGCTCTGTCGGAGCTGTCTTCGCTGGTGTGCCATCTCGTCTCCAGCTGTTTGCTGTCTCTTTTCACTGGTCTGAGTTCTTGGGTGTACCAGATGGCCTTTTTGGAGGATTTTCTCTGGATGTTGCTCTTGGGAGATAATGCTGTCAGCGCAATTGGTAATCCATGCATTGAAGTTTTTCACTCACTGTTCAAGGTTGGTGGCGGTAGCGGGGTTGGAAGTGTTGAGGGCATCCGCCCAGCTGGTCTCTGAGATTTTGTTCCACCTCCAGTGGGGGGCCCTTGTCAACTTGGGGGTGGAGGTGTGGGGGCTGGAGATGCTGAAGTGGACGATGAAGTGATTGATCCATGTGAGTTCTGTAACATGGCTGTATCTGATGCAGTTGATGGAGGTGAAAATGGGGTCCAGCATGTGTCCTGGGGGATATGTAGGGTACTGGACAATCTGAGTCAATCTTAGGCTGATAATGCTGTCGTGGATGTGTGCAGTGTTGTTGTCGTTGGGGTCGTTGATGTGGAAATTTAAGTCGCAGAGGAACATGTAGTCCTTGGAGTCTAGGGCTAGAGGGGCAATGAAGTCTACAATGGTGTTGAAGAATCTGGAGCGCGGGCCTGGGGGTCGGTATCTGAGGATGCCTCTAATGGTTGTTTTGTCGCCCTTGTGGAGCTTGTAGTTGAGTTGTTCCATGGGGGTGGTGGTGTTGTCAGTGGCGGTAGTGCTCTGTATGGTCTCTTTGTGGATGATGACTGTTCCTCCTCCCGGCTTGTTAGTGTGGTCCTGGTGAGTGATTTTATATCCGTCGGGGATCACTGTGACAATGTCTGGGACGGATGTGGGGTTGTGCCAAGTCTTGTGAGGATGACAATATCACGTGCGAAGGTGGAGATGAGGTCTCATGATTCGGTGGTCTGCTTGCATAGTGAGCGTGTGTTGAGAAGAGCGCATGCGAGTTAGTGTTTTTGTTCAGGTGGTGTCTGTGGTGTGTTCATGGTGGGGCTGGTGTGTATGCTGTGGAAGGTGAAATGGCAGTGGGTGCAGGTAAAGGGTCCTAATGTGGAGCGTAGGTAAGCGAGGTGATAGTGTTTATTGAGGCATCTGGGGTAGAGGGTGTGGAGCTCGACTATGGTTTTCTTCGGGGGAGGGAGGGCCAGAGGTCATGGTGCTCGGTGTGGTCCTGGCGCGGACAGGCACAGAAGAGCTTGCATTTGGCGCACCAGCAGTGCGCCTACTGTGCACGTCCACTTCGTGGTCGCACTGCAGCCTCTATTAAGTAGGTCCTGAGGTGGGAGGGGCTTCTGTTGGTGAGAAGAACGGTGACTGGGAAAACCTGGTTGGGGAAACCCCCAGTGGGAAAACCCAGGCAGCTGCGGTGTCACTGGATCAGTCTGGAAAAGCAAGAACTGGATGGCAGACAATTGGCAGGCTAGGGGTCCAGGTGCTTCTTGTACTGTAGTAGCATTGCCACTTTACTATTGAACATCTGGTCAGATGGAAAGGGATGGTGCACCTTATTTGTTCTTCGCACTGTCACTTTATACTGTTGATCACTTGGTGCAACAAGGCCTCACCTGCACTGTCGCCCCATTATCTTTAACGGGTGTTTGATTGCTCATAGCTGTACAGTAGTGTGCTGTTTATCTCTTCTGATTAGTGTTTGTTTTTTGTACTACGTGCTGCTGTAATGGGTTAGAGCAGGATCTGTCATTTTATTTATTGCTGGCAGTTTGTTAGAGTTGCTTGTCAACGCCTGCATATTTAGTTATTGTATTTCCCGTAGGGAGAGACTGAGGGAATGTGAATTGTATTTATATTGTTACTCTTATGAATTGTCTGAAATTACTAATATTGCCCTATGATGAGATGTGGTATTATGTTGTAATGAAGTATTTATTATTAAAGACAGTAGGAGCAGATTGGGGGTGGTTATTTTGTACTGCATTCCAAGCAATAAATACAAATCTGAAAACAACTGTGCTTATGTTCGAGTTTTTTGTCCAGGTAATATCTGGACTAGTGTATATGCCCACAGAAGTGTGGTATGTAGTTCCATGCAGTCATACTGGAGGCAAAGACCCTTTTTCCATGCTACGTCCCATTATCAGTTTCTGTTTGTGGCACTTCTGCCAGTGAGGTAGCCTAAGCAATAGCATGTTTTTCGGATTAGATTCTGTTTTCCATTCCCCAGCAAGAATGGTCCTGAGGGCTACAACCAATAAATCTCCATCAAGGGCTGCTATTCTGCTAGAGCCAAATGACACATCCGTGTCCACTTTCTTTGCTGGTCATCCACACAGCATCTTACAAGAATCTCACAAAAACAGTCTTAGCGCTGTGTTTGAATCTAAAAACTAAACCTAAAAAGAGAGAGGTGATCATGAGATATATCATTAGACTTCTTTGCTAATAGCAATCTCAAGCAGAAGATGTTTTGATGTTTGGCCCTGCAAACGGGAAGCAGGTGCTGTGTCAGAAAATAGAGATAACAGCTATGCATTCAAAAGGGGAGCCAGTGCAAAAAGCATGAGTGTTTAAGCAGTGCTTTAAATGGAAATGTCGAAGTGCAAGTATCCACTCTTCTGAGTACCTGTTTGCTCTTGAGAAGTACCGGTACTCTCCCATTAAATGGATTGCAGCAGTGCTGAGAAGTGTAGGGACTCTCACTTCCAAATTAAAGAAGTGCAGTATCTGCCCATTTAAAGGACTGGGGTTAACTTGATCTTTTCCAGGGCAGCTCACCCACCCCAGTGCACTGACTGCCTTCAACAGCTCGGACCTCCAAGTCTCATGTAAGTTAATTCAGTTTTACTCTTGCACATCCACCAACTTTTAACCAAATTAGCTTCGTTCCAATATCAAGCAAATTCTTCCAATAAACAGTGCCTCGTCACAGGAACATGGCTCTGTTAGATCCCATCATTCCTTTATGTCCATAGGCGGATTGCAAGAGCATGAGAGACACCAGCCGTCCTTTTAGGGTTAAAATCACTCCTTTATGTGTCAACCCATCACTCAGATGCAACTATGGCCAGCTTTAGCTGGACTCGGCAGAGAATAGAATCAACAATTCTCCCTTCATGGTAGGCAAGGGGGTTGGCCTGGCGCATTAAAAATAGCTTCCCTTCACAAAACTCTGTGGCCCGCACCCATTATTAGTCAATAATCCAGCTCTCAAGTTTGCAATCCATTTACCATCTAGTTATCATCAGAAAAGTGTTGGTGGGAGATGGAGCTATTAAAGGCCAAAAGAACGGAGAGTGGGGAATGGCCGGAGGTGAAGCAGCACTCAAGAGCACTGCGATGCTGCTGACATGCTTGTTAAATTCGATGCCCCCAAACTCTGGCCGTAGGCTAGAGGTGGTGACCACCCCATGAAGAGCATTACAAGTGGCCCAAGTGTAGAAGGCCTATGGAGGAGGGAACAAAAAACATTCTGGCAGTCTAGCTGAAAGCGGGGATCTTATCCCAGGGAACACAAACTGAGAGACATGCAACATAATGTAGCAGATGAAGGGAAAATAATGAATGCTGGGCCTGTGGGTCCTCTTGAAACACCAAAAGATTTCAAAATGTTCAGTCACAGAGGAGAAAAATAGTGGCCAGAATCCCATATTCAAAGGTGTGATACACAAGATTTCCACACAGAGACCATGCGTACGCTCCATAAACACTGCAATATTGCAGGAAAGAGCACCAAGAAGAGGGTATAGGTGCAATAGACCCTAGTACAATTTGATATTTAGAACTGTGAGGTAGAAAGTGAACAGTAAATATCTGAAGCTCAGCTGCATCTCTGGCTGGTAGGTGTCAGTCAAGACTGCATTTATGCATAGCATACCCAAGGCATCACCTTGCTTGCGAAACCACCACCACTGCTTACACAAGTGACACAAATGAAATTCCCTCAGGCTCCAACTCTTGAGGTCAGTGTACATAGCTGACCCAATGCAATCCTGAACAGCTCCTAGAGCCCCAGGCCCCAGCCACTAGCATATATGACAATACAATATTCAATATATACAGCACATATACAAAGTTATACCTGAACTATCCTACATAAAGTTAACACAAATTAGACCGGACAAATACATGCTTCCATGTAGCAAGCCATCAGAATATCGATCAAAGGCATCAAAAAGAAAGCCCCAACAAACCAGCTGGCATCAATGACAGACCTTACACTCATGGGGGTGCTCCAGGTTGTAAGGTACAGGAAATCCACTCCAGTACATAAAATTAAAACACATTCAGTATTAAAATCTATCTGCTTAGAACTGCTTTTTGGAAAATAAGTGTCAACTAAAGAAGAATCATCAATTACTGACCAAATTTACAATTCATGTGAAAGTGATAAAAGTAGCAAACCTTCAGTTTGAGAAGAGAGTACAGCAAGTTGACCTTGAGGACATCGAGGAACAGACAAGATGGAATAATATAAGGATTGTGGGGCTACGTGAGGGAACAGAAAGGTGAAATGTTAACTTGTTCAAGATGAGTCGCAAATTACAGTAATTCATCTGAGAAGCCTGCCCTGTTTCTTCTTGAACAACAGGACATATATAGATTTGATCACTCATCCCAACTGATCCGTTATAGCTCACTTGTTGCACATACAAAATTGGGATATCATACGGAAGGCAGCTAGGACACACTGATCAATGAAGTATAAATGCAACATTACATCTGTTTCCATGCATCATCCTAGCAGTTTATACAGAAATAAAGAGCCTGCATGAGGTAAAGAAAGTGCTCCAGGACAGAGGTTTGTCATATACAATATGGTTTCCCTTTACCCATAGTGGAAGAAAAAACATGGCACTTCATGCCCTTAAAAGAATCTTAGGAATGACTGGGGGGATTGTGGCTCCTGAATTACTGATGCTACCAGGGCACAGCAGAATACACAAACTCAAAACGACATTAGGTCTGACCCACAGAGGAATGAGGACACTCATGAAAGGTCCTGGTCACTCACTGCATTTTGTAGTATTACAATAGTACTGCTAAAGTGATACAAAATGCTGTTCACAAATCTACAAGTGTAAATCTCCACTTCTCTTATCCTTTCTATGAGGAGAACTTCGCACATGAAAATCTAGCACTTAGGAGAAAATGTAGGAGGGACCAGGGTGAGTAGTAGAAAAATGGGATGTCCTTACTACAAAATATGTGGGATTTAGGAAAGAGTAGCGAGTAAGGGTGTGCGAAACTCACAGAATTACCTACAAATTCAGCAAGATTACACAGAATTACGAGGAGAGTAATTCTGCATCTAGTGTTATTTTCTTGTGCAAAATGCTCCCTCGCATCCAAATGTAGGTGAGGGTGTTTATGCTAGAAAATAGTAGTAAATGCAACAGGACATGAATAGCAATGCGAGCAGCCACTCTCATTCGCTAAATGTGCACTTGGGATATTATTTCACCCAACTTAATCTTGGCATTTAGCCCCGGCATTTAGCTGTAGCAAGAGCATTTCAGTTATATCATGTATTTGCAACCATTATAAAAGTGCTGTTTGTACTAGCATATATAGTTCCCATGTCTAGACACATGTATAACATAGAATGCACTCCATCAAGTATATTACTGCAGTTTCCTATTATTTCTCATGTGTATCAGATGTTTGTTAGGCAGTGGTGGCCGGCAGCTTTGGGAGGGGGGCGGGCGGGGCACACACACACACACACATACACACACACACACACACACACAAACACACACACAGACTTATTCTTTCACACACAGACATGCACGCACGCACGCTCATCCATTAACAACACTCATTCCATTCAAACATGCACGCACGCTCCAAACATTCATTTTACAAGATCACACACATTCATTCTTTCACACACACACGCACGCACATCCATGAACAACACTCATAACACTCAAACATGCACGTGCGCACCAAACATTCAATGTAAAACATAACACACATACATACACACACACACACACACACTTACCTTTAGCCTCCAGGTCCCAGGAGGGTTGGGACTGCTGCCTTCCCTCATTGGCTGACCTGAGGTCAGCCAATGAGGGAAGGCAGCAGTCCCAGCCTCGTCACAGAGTGGGATGGGGTCAGTCAGACTGCTGACCCCACCCCACTCTGTGACGAAGTATCACTGATTGACACTCGCCCTGGGCGCTTCAGGGCTTAAACCTGAAGCGCCCAGGGCGAGTGTCAATGGGTGACGCTTTCCTCGTCACCCAGGGGAGGGCCTCGAGGCACCTTTGCTGAGCCGAGGAGGTCAGGCCCACAGGAGCTGTGACCTCCTCAGCCCAGCAAAGTTCAGCTCAGGCAGCCAGGAGTGTGCGCAAATCGCGCATGTCTCACTCCTGGCTGCCTGACCTGAACACGAAGAGTGTCTGACAGGCTGACCTTTGTTCAGCCTGACAGACACTCTTCATGGGGTGGGGGGGCGTGGCCCCTCCGCCCTAAAGGACAGGTCACCACTGTTGTTAGGTATGATGTTTCAGGTTAGCATCTTGGTTTCAATGGTCAGGTTAGGGCTGGGATGAGCCTGCCTAACAGAAGAGTATTACGTCTTGTGTCAGCATCCAAATTATTCGTGCCCAGTGTACAGAACCAAGCAAACTTGAAAGTGAAGAACTAGAGACTGACCCATGGTGGAGGCACAATTAGGTGCCACAAGTATCCGTATCTTGTCACATTATGTCAAATATTCAATACTAGTTATAGTAGCCGTATAGCGTAATCAGGGAGAGAAGAGGAGGGTGCACGTGGGGGCACCAGGTACCTAGCCAGTCTGGCATCCATGTCCATGACAGGTACACCAACTCTGCACAATCTTCACAATCTGGCTCCATCATCACTCTCCGAGGCACCACCGAGTCTGGTTCCTCCCCGAGCCCAAAGTTTCCCACTCACCTATCACTTCAGTCCACTGTGGGTCTATCGGCTTGCGTCTGGTCCCTTTACTCTCCTCCCTCCCCAAGGCTCTCTCCCCTGCTCTGGCTTAATGCGTCACATCCATAGTCCACGTGGCAGGGCTTGAACCTATACTCTGTTTCCAGGCTAATGATATTCTGCGTTTAGCCAGGATCAAGGCCAGGCCCATGAATCTGTTACCAACCTCCCCGGGACGGTGCTTCCTGTGCAACCCCAGCAAGCAGGTCGCTATGGAATTCTCAAGACTTCTATGTAGCACCTGATTAGGTTTGTGTATTACCCCATCCCAAAACTCTTGAAGTCTCAGACATCCTGAGGTCATATGGCTAAAGTCTGCCTCATGCAGACTACAGCGGGGGCAGCTCACTGCATCACCACCATATAGAAGTCTAAGTCAATGTGGAGAAAGGTAAGTTCTGTGGGTATAATTGTACTGGATATATTTCAGTTGTGTATTTCGGGATATTGTGGGGGTGTAAGCTAACACTCTGTTCCACTATGCTTCTGTGTGGGTCCTATTCAGGTCAGACTCCCACTTGTTCCGGAGGGCATCTAGCGGACTATGCATCATTCCGAGCAATGCGTTATATAACCTGAAACAAGATGCAAACCACCTCTGATGGACAGCATAGTCTGAAGGACCACATGCGTAGTTGGTTCCTCTGGCGCCTCACCCCAGAGGTCCTGGATAGCTCTCATCATTGCTTCATATGTCAGGAATCGCCCCTGGGGTAAGCCAGTCTGTTCTGCCACATCACCAATTAGGATCAGCATTCCATGGCAGTGCATCTTACCCAGCGTTTGTATCCCTGCTGTCAACCAGTGACGTAGCTGTTTCACTGTGAAACAGTTGTATGAATCACCATGAGGGATTCCCACCAGGGGAAGAGCTGGTGCATAAGGAGACTTGGACTTTGTTTTCCTAAGTGTCCTCTGCCAGTTGGTCAGGGTCGATGCCAATAGCACACCCGGTCAGTGGCACCGAATGCTAGGTTTCAGTATTGTAGCTAGGAGTCTGCTCTGATCTGGGTCCCCTGCAGTGAGAGTGATCTCTAAAAGCTCTACCCTGCTGAGCCAGCATGTAGGCCACTGTAGCTGGGCTGCGAAAAAATAGAGTTCAATATCAGGTACTCAGAGCCCCCCGCTAAGGGAGGGTGGCCAAGGCCACCCGCTCACGTCCACCGTCCCATAATAATTCCCTAACTAGTACATCCAACGACCGGAACCAGGAGGCCAGAAGCAAAATGGGCAGGTTAACAAAATAATAGAGTAGCCTGGGAGCATCACCATCTTAGTGAGGGAGATGCGTGTCATAATAGGTAAGCAGAAGGAGCGCAAAAAGGTGACAGCAGACCGTAGCACCCGGAGCGTCTTCCCCACCTTGCCCTCCCAGAGAACCTGAAGATCATAGTAGACCTGGATACCAAAGTAGCCGAATGAGTGGGATGCCCAGGTGACATCGCTGGACAAGAGATGGGGCGGACTATGCAGTGGACCATCGGGAAAATGCACTTCTTCCCGTGGTTCCGGTGAAAGCACTGAAATTATCCAGCAGGTTGAACACCCATGGTAGAGTCTTCGTCCCATCCCTGAGGTATATCAGGAGGTCATCTGCGTATAATGAGACAATATGAAACTTCCCATTCCTGTGTATTACCCAGTCCTGTCCCTCTTCTCTGAGTTGTGCTGCCAAGGGTTCAATAGCGATAGCGAAAAGCAGTGGCGACAGCAGTGGCGAAAGAGGGACTGCGGGTCCCTCTATGTATGCTGTAACTACTGGAGATCACCCGTCCCATCTTAACCCTTGCAGTAGGGTGCGAGCACAGAAGCTTGACCTAGTCTCCTCAGGTGTTCCCCAGTCCCATCTACATAATGGTGTCCCCCTGGAATTTCCAGATCACGGTGTTGAAGGCCTTCTCTAGGTCCACCGAGACAATCATGTCTGTTGGGCTTGGGGATTAGTGTCGTCATAGAGCAGGAGCAGAGGCTACGGAGGTTATGAGAGGTGCCCCAGGTAGGTATAAATCCATTTTGGTCACTGTGCACATATGGGGCAGCAGTCTAGAAGCAAGGGTTGTGTTAAGTATCTTAAAGTCTGTATTCAGCATGGACAGTGGCCGAAAGTCCGTGACCCCCACGTCTGCTTGCATAGATTTAGGCAACTGGACCACCATGGCTTCCCGGGTTGAGGCTGGCAGAACCTTAGCCACATAGGCCTAGGTATACATCTCCACAAGTCACGGTGCCAGAGTTTCACTATACAGTTTATAGAACTCTGGGGGTAGGCCATCAGAACCCAGGATCTTACCTGACGCCAAGGTTGTAATGGCAGCCTTAATCTCCTCCATTGTCATCCTTGCCCCCAGTGTGTCCCTATCAATCTCTGACAGAAAACTCTGAGGGAGAGCGGCCAGAAAGCCCTCCTAAACTATCAGTCTGTTTGTGAGGGGCTGTATAGTGACATGCAGTAGGTCATAAATTCCATATTTATCAGAGTAGGTGAATAATGATAGTACCCCCTGCAGTGATCAATCTGGTAATCAGTGTCCTCCTGTTCCTGGGCGAACCAACCAGGCTAGCAGCTCCCCCGCCTGCTCCTCCTCCTCATGCACCCTACCAATGTACTTCTTATAGTCATGGCTTCGAAGGTGCTCCAGTCGCAATATTATTATTATAATTCCTTAGTCTCTTGTAGCCTCTGTGCCCCAGGGATGCTGTCAAGGTCATTGTCACATTGGGGTAGGTTAGCCTCCAGTCGTGTGATGTCACGCTCAAAGTCTCATCTAATGCCTACCATTTGTCCGAAGCAGTGTCCTCTCAGTACCACTTATATCGGCCTCCCACTCAATTCCCCGGCTAGATGCTGTCCCAGGGTTCAAATACAGGTAGTCAGTCAGCCTGGTCGTCAATGCCTGCCAGTAGACATAGTTCTCTAAGGCAGTGGAGTGTATCTGCCAGGTCGGGACCGGCGGGAGGGCAGGCCTCGCCTCGGCCATTTACAAGGAGAGGAGCAGAATTTTGTGATCAGATATTGTCTAACCAAGGTATTCTGTCCGTGTGACCATACCACTAATGGAGGCAGAACAGAGAATGTGGTCTATACTAGTGTGCACATGGTAGAGGTGGGAGTAGTATGGGTAATCTCTGACCAGGGGGTTTTGAAGGTGGAATATGTCCACCATGCCCCACTATTTAGCTCTAGTTTCTTAGTGACAAATGGACCCTCACATCCAAAATGGATGCAAAGATGCATTTTGCAGTAAGAAAATAGCGCTAAATGCAACAGAACACTAACAACAACAGGAGCAGCCACTCATGCTCAATAAATGTGATCGGGTAGGATTTGTTCCCCAAAGTTACTCTTAATTATGCAAGTGGGCACAATTGCTTTATTATCGCTAACTACGTATCAAAGATTGACGCAGAAGTAGCAAAATTACTCTAATTATTCGGGTGTAATTAAAATTACTCCTAGCCTTAGTAAAAAGGGGTAATTAAGAGTTCAGGAAGGGGTTTCGGGGGGGATAGACACCCACCCATAAAAGATTAAACCCATTCATATTCACAAATTGCACTTCTAAAGTTACTACAACCAAAAAGGACAATAAAGAGTAGTAAATTAACACATGGCCAAACACTGGTACTGCAACACCCGCCCATAGAAAATAACATCGGTAGGAACTTAAAATAATACCCAATAGGATATATTGTTAAACTAAATTAAATTATGCACAATAGTGAAAAACATAAATACGTTTAAGTTAATGTAAAAAAAAATCTGAAAATAAAATAATTTTTTTATTTTACTTTAACATATTTTAGTAGTATTTAAATGTAAAATTTAATGCAACATTAAATTGGATTAAAATATAATTAAATTACTTTTCATTAATGTGTAATTAATTTGTAATTCATTACATTACTTTTATTAATTGATAGATTAATAATAGTACAATATATATTTTCAATTTATGTGGGATTTTTTTTATTTAAACCTCTGAAAAATAATTTTCATTTTTTAATACATTCAAAATAATTGCATTTTAAAGTTAAAGTAAGCTATTGATGATGTTACTTTTTTATTTTTGTTCTCAATATAAAAAAAATATGATTTACATTAAAATTTATTATGTAAATATTTTTAATTTTTTTCAAGTGTGACAAACCTTTTTACTTTTTCCTATATGTCACCATAGGGAGATCTCTGCCACCAGGGCGGAACTGAGGCTAAACTGGTAGGGAGGGTCAAGAGGTAAGCTGAGGGCATCCAGTGGTGGGAGAGGGAAATAGCTAAGTAGTAGCCAGGGTGGAAGTCAAGTTGTAGTAAAAACACATGTCTGTACTTGCAGGTGGTATGGGAAGAGCAGTGCTTTATTTGTAAATAAAAACATGCAGGTGCCCAAAGCTCTCCTCTGAAACACGTGGCTGCTGCAATTAAATGTGTGAGCATGGAACACTGAGGCAACATAATCTTGGAGCCATTTTAGGCCTATTTAATCCATTTGCAGCCACTCCTTGCCTCTTCAGCTCACTTTTACAGCTTTCAGCTTTCTCCATTTATGACACTTTTACATTTTTCTCTTCCTCCATCTTCCCCATACTTTTGTTCACAGTAAATGTTTGAGGCAGAAAAATAAGTGCCAGCCCTCCAAAAATAAGTGCCTGTGCCCCGCACCGGAAACCACCAGCTTAAATTGAGCACTGGGGGAGAGGCAGTTTAAAAAAAAAAAATCTTATCAGGTTAAGCTCTGAGTCTACCACTCGGTACTCCTAAACATATAGCACAGCTCCATGGATATCGATTCCCCAAAATGCCAGGGGAAGCGGAGAAGTGACATGACACACCATTTGATCTTTACTTTTACTCACACAGTGCTTACACACAGTTTTACACATTCACACATACAAGCACTCTCTCATATAAACAGACTCTCACCCGAAAGCACTCACACGCCATGCATTTAAAAGTAGGTTTACTCATCTCAAAAGCCAATGAGGGTCATATTCCAGCTAAGTGTACTCCATTCTTTACTACACTAACAGTGAATAATATATTATTCACTATTAGTGTAATAAAACATTGACAGAAAACAAGGAAAATGGAGCAGACGTCTGCAAGGACAACTGCCCCTGTGCTCCTGGTACAGACTTTGCCACCTCTAGAGCCAGGAGTCACAGAGGCAGTGCCAGGGGTCGCAAGGGGCAAGGCAGGGGTCACAATTACGGACTCTGGTGACCCCTAAATGACATCCATACAGGGTCGCCTTTAGGGTGGGGCGACCGGTGCAGCCACAGAGGGTGCTGACCTGGATGGGGTGGCGCTGATCTCAGGGGGGCGATGTGGTTAGCAATAACTTACGAAACTTGCAATTTAAAAGCACCTGCTGAAAAGTTCCTTGTGCGTCCAGCCTTCAGGAAGCAATTAAAATGTCAAGATTACTCTTGTGATTAATGTTCTTGCAGGAAAGAGAGATTGGCGTTTTGTCAAGTAGCAGTTTTGACTCACCATAAAGTAGCGCAGAGGGTTAATATGCCTGCTGTAAAGGACAGAACTGCATTTTATATGGATAGTTGAGTGGATTAGTAAAACCAACCTTTACAAGTGCTTTAAATGGGGTCATTATGAGATTGGCGGTCTCGTGACTGCCATGTTGGCAGTGGCGGTCGTACTGCCAACAGGCTGGCGGAGAAGACCGCCAAATTATGAGGGTCGAGGGTCACACGGGGTGGGAGTGGAGTAGGGAAAAGGTTCAACTCCGAGAGGAAAAGTTTCTTAGACACACAGGGACATTCATGGCAAGAGAGGGAGTGGTTGTAAGAGGCGTTTTGGAGGATGTCCTGGGTGCATGTGTGTGCGAGGTATGCTTGTGTGTGCTGGGTGTCTGTTGGTTGGGTGAGTGTGGGTGTTTATGTTTCTTGGGGTGCTGGGAGATGCTGTGGTGGATGGGTGACTGTCTGTTGGGTGGTGACTGCAGGCATGGTAGATGTGCTGCATGTAGACGTGTTTGCGGTTGTGGTGCCTGCGGATGTGGTGACTGGGGTGGATGTCTGAGGGTCTGCTATTGTGCTGACTATGGGTAGGATAGGAGTTGTGGCTGGATCAGTGAATGTTGGTTTGATGTCTGTAGGTGTGCCTGGTAGGTTGTGTCTGCGATGTCGAGGAGTCAGTGCAGGTAGTGAGAGTTGGTGTGTCTGCAGGTGGATGTTGTCTGTGTACATGCCAGTGGTGGGTCATGTGGTGCTTGTATTTGTCAGTGTTACCCTTAGATGTTGAGGTGGATGCATGCTTGTCTGTTTGTGTGTTTTGGCTGGTTGAGGAAGAGGGGTTTGGGTTTGAGAAGAGGAAGGTTGAGGGTGGACAGAAGACAAAGTGTGACTGGCTGCCTTCAGCGTGGAGGCCAGAGCCTAAAAGGATCTCTGTAGGCCTAGTGCAACGTGAATGCCCTCCAGGAACTCATTATTCTGCTGGACTTGAGCTGCCAGTCACTGGATGGCATTCACAATGGTTGACTGACCTACAGAGGTCAACCTCAGGAGGTCAATAGCCTCCTCACCTAGGGCAGCAGGGCTGACAAGGGCAGGGGCTGTGGTGCCTGCAGCAAAGGAGATGCCCCCCCTCCTGGGTGAGCAGGCACAGACAACTGGTAGGGGAGCTACAGGAAGGGCAGTGGTAGTGAGGGGGTGGAAGACACAGATGGCGCTGGGGTGGTGCCAGATAGGTCCGCCACCACAGGGGGAATGTTCACTGGAGGAGGATTCCGAGGATGATGATGTGGCACTCCCCTCCCCCTCTGGGCCACTGGGTCCCTCGCTGTTGGTGGTATCAGCACTCAGGGTCTGGTGGCCAACAGCCTTCCCACTCATCTGTGCCCTGTCTCCTTCACCTGCTGATGCACACAAATAGAGAGAGAGGACGGGTGAGATAGAGAGGGGAAGAGAGGGTCATCACATTCTTAACATACACACATTACAACATTCATTACTGTCTCCTGGCTAGGCAATTCCACATAGGAAATCACATAACCCACATAATGTTACAACATGTTACTTCTATCCACCCCTTTATGTCATCTCTCCCATGACATTTTAATCCATGGAAGGTAGCACAACTGGAGTATTCCTTCAAATCACCTGTAAAGCTATGTCAGATTGATCATGCCCTTGCTAAAGGTGACAATTCTTCCTAATCCTGGTCATTACTCTCCATACTCCTATCACCTTTAGGTAAAACAGTTAACTGATCACACCATATCATGCATGTTCCGATTCAACACCAGACCAGTTCATGTCCATAAGTCATGTCCCATGCAAGTAGACAACTATATTCACAGATGACATAGCATCAGCCATTCCTATCACATGGCTAGCTGAACCTGCTGTACATATATTCCAAAATGGATACAATCTCTGATAAAGACACAACATGTGGGGGTCCCCTACTGGTGCAATCTGATGTTAGGATTTCTTGTCTGAAGAACAGCCATGTCACCACATGTACCAAATCCTTGAGGAACATCTGCATTCACTATACACACACACCACATCACATCATACATGCATTTACAGCTACAGAGGCCTATCTAGCACAAATGAGACATCCACTGACAATCACAGAGAGCAGTGTAAGAACAACTAAACAAAGGCCCGCAAACTAAATCATAAAAGTGCACAATACATTCCACCTGACATGCAGATACAGTTCCACGACATGACAACATGAGTGAACCAACATCACTCACACCATTCCTGACATATGATTACCTGTTCCTAAGTCCAGACAACACACATATCCCACTGAAATTACATGTACACATGATGTATACATGTCCCTACACGACTGCCATTGCACTTACAACAAATCCCACAACACCTGTTTGACAAATAGTTGTTCAGCCAAACCATAAAATCTCGAAGAAAGAAGTGACCCAAAACCATATCCTTTCCAAACTGTCCACAGCAGCTAGGCTAAGATTATCGAGGATTGTCCCACTGAACACCATCTGCCCCCAAGTAACCATTGTGACATGATGTTTGCAGGTAATACCATATGTTGCACTAGTATTGGTAGGCTATTGGCATTAATATGATGGACATTGCACATTGTCATAGGGTAGGACAGCCTAAACACTTACCTCATCTGAAACAAGGGTATTGGGATAGGAGTGAATCACCTACAGTTCAAAGGCATTGAAATGCATGGTAGGACCAAATATAAACAATCAGACAGCCATAGTTGGATGTCCCTCCGTTACAACCTTCACATACCCCATAGCACGATAATGATGGGACAATTGGGACACCTCCACAAACCCATATGTACAGTCTTTTACTGGCCATATCAGTTGACTGATTGAGATGCCAGTCTCACATGGAGTCAGTACCTGTACCAGGATATAAGGTAACTAGGACCTGTACCAAATATGTCAAGTACTCTGTGGCAAATAAATGCGATCTACACAGATGGGAGTGGTCTGACACCTTAGAGCTACATAATCACATATTCAAATGTATGGACATGGAAATACCAGATGGGTAGGATGAAACAGCAGCTTACATACATATATATGGCTGTGTGAAGTCACACATGTGGCAATGCCAATTGTGCGTCCCCACTTTCAGTCATACATATACCTTCACACAGGTAATCTAAATGTACACATGGCTAGCCCCTATGCCAGATCTCCATCTACTAGCCAGGCAATGTGAGTACTATGTATTCCCACTAGTCTACATACATGTAGCACCTACTATATTGTCACAGCTGCTAAGGTGTGACAGAAAATACCACACTACCTGGGCCAAGTACAATGATAAGAGTCCGTACCTACCCCCTTGTGGCTGCTGTGCTGCCCTCAAATGCCCATCCACCTCAGGGTAGGCCACTGCCAAAATGCGGGCCATAAGAGAGGTCAGGGTCCTATGGGCACCCCTCCCTCATTGGGAGGACATCCTCAGCTGGGCCTCAGCGATCTTCCAGGCCCAGAGTCTCAGGTCTTCCCACTGCTTTCTACAATGGGTGCTCTGCCGACTATGGACCCCCAGGGTCTGCACTTCCTTGGCGAGGAAACACCAAATCCCTTTCTTCTCATGGGAGAAAGTGATTTACACATGCATCATACCAATGGGAGTGGTTAGTACATATCAGTCACAGCATGTAGGCACACATACCTATCCTCTCTGCTCAGACAGCTTTACATTATGCCATCTGTATGCATCTACACCCTCACAAATTCACATGCCTGATGCAAGGTCACACACAACACCTATCACACCTGGCTAGGGCACTGGAATCACCTGCTCCTCTGGTGCACCATATAGCTGTCAGCCATACAACGGTAGGACTTCCTCCACTGGCCTCTCAAGCTCTTCCGGGGCTCTATCACCTGCAGAACATGGCATGATGGATCCCAGAGGCAGAACGCAGCAGCTCACGTTGTGGAGGTCTTGCTGGCAACAGCTCCAGAAGTCAAGTGAGTAATACTGCAGAAAATGGCGGTCACGGCACCACATACAGGACCGTCACCACTGGCGTTCATGGCCATTGGCCCAAGTCAGCCAAAGGCAGCAATGTTAACCAATGATAAGTTGCACAACAGTTGCAACCGCCTACTGCCATGGTGACTTCTGCCAGCGGACTTTAGTCACTTCCAACTGACCACTATAATAGGTCTGGCGCCTGCCATTTTGGGCACATGTAATCGATGGATGTGCTTACTTATCTGTGTCAATCACTTATTTCCCCAAAAATCTGTGTATTCATATGTAGTGCCATCATGGTTGTGCTACATATTGTGCTAATATTGACAATGTGACTTGTTGAGGAAGTATATATGTTGAAAACTGAGTAGAGCTACTCTGAAGTACATAGGCCACAGGTAGATATTGGTAGAATCCAAAACATATGTGTGACTAGTGCAGGACAGCTAAGTCTCACACATTAGTTTCATATGTACAATCGAATTGACATGTAAGACAATGTGCAGCAATGAGGGTGATTTAGGTACATCTCTATGGTTGTACTGTATATGTCAGAAGTGGTACGCATCCTCTACAGATTTTAGGTATCAGATTATATATAATGTGTTAATGATGTGTGCATACTGCATAACTCATAGTATATTATCTTCTCTCAACAGTTATGCTGCCATGAGGAGAGCGAGACAACCACCAGTGTATCGTCCACTAGTAGACCTGGATAGCATGGAGGAAAGATGTCATCCAGACATAGGGGGTCATTCTGACCCTGGCGGCCGGTGGCCGCCAGGGTCACCGACCACGGGAGCACCGCCAACAGGCTGGCGGTGCTCCCACGAGCATTCTGACCGCGGCGGTTCAGCCGCGGTCAGAAGCGGAAAGTCGGCGGTCTCCCGCCGACTTCCCGCTGCTCGGGGGAATCCTCCATGGCGGCGGAGCGCGCTCCGCCGCCATGAGGATTCAGACACCCCCTACCGCCATCCTGTTCATGGCGGGAAACCCGCCATGAACAGGATGGCGGTAGGGGGTGCCGCGGGGCCCCTGGGGGCCCCTGCAGTGCCCATGCCAATGGCATGGGCACTGCAGGGGCCCCCGTAAGAGGGCCCCAAAAAGTATTTCAGTGTCTGCTTTGCAGACACTGAAATACTCGACGGGTGCAACTGCACCCGTCGCACCCCTGCAACTACGCCGGCTCAATTCTGAGCCGGCGTCCTCGTTGCAGGGGCATTTCCTCTGGGCCGGCGGGCGCTCTTTTGGAGAGCGCCCGCCGGCCCAGAGGAAATGTGTGAATGGCCGCCGCGGTCTTTTGACCGCGGTGCGGTCATTTGGCGGCGGGACTATGGCGGACGGCCTCCGCCGTCCGCCATAGTCAGAATCAGGCCCATATTGTCTAAATCGTCATATCACTGTGGATCTTTGTACTCAGGTGGCGCCAGATCTGATGTCTGCCATTCGCAATCCCTGTGGCATACCTCCTATCATTTAAAACTTGTTAGTGCTACACTTCTTGATCAGCAGGGATGTCCCAGCTCATGTTCAATCTGGTGTTAAAGGATGTACTGTGTGCATTGTTGAAACACCTGGACAGCTACAGCAGGTTTCCCCAACAAGCAGATTTGGCCTATGTGAAGGTGGACGTTTATGAGAGGGGACACATTCCTCATGTGATAGGAGCCATTGATGGCACCCATGTAGCCCTGGTCCCCCCTAGTGTCAATGAACAGGTGTATATGAACAGGAAAAACTACCACTCAATCAACCTTCAGGTAGTGTGTCTGGCAGACCAGTACATCTCACAAGTCACAGCCAAATTTCCAGGATATTTGCATGATTCCTACATCATGCGGAACAGGAATATCCCATATCTAATGTCACAACTACAAACAGAGAGGGCCTGGCTGCTTGGTAAGTTTGTATTGTAGTGTGTGTTATGTCTCCTATCATCACAATATAGCCAGGAGCAGGAACTATTTATGAGTTGTTCTACCATTTTGCTCACAGGTGGCTCTGGCTATCCAAACCGTTCTTGGCTGTTGACACCAGTGAGGTACCCAGCCACCCCAAGGGAAATCTTTTACAGTGAGGCCCACAGGAGGACAAGGCGTGTAATCGAGTGAACATTTGGGCTCCTGAAGCAAAGATTCAGGTGTCTGGACCGATATGAAGTGCTCTTTTCTATTCACCCGAGAAGGTATGCCAACTAATCGTTGTCTGCTGTATGCTCCACAATCTAGCCCTGAGACGTCAGATACATTGATAGCAGATGAGGGTGAGGCAGGTGGACCAGTGGCTGGAAATGCTGATATGGCAAGTGATGAGGAGCCAAATGAAGAGAGAGCATTTGACTTTAGGGCAGATCTCATCAATCAGTACTTCCACTGAAATACAGACATGTGAACTGGACCTTTTGATATGTTTAATGGGCACAGCTTTAAGTAGATTGCTACCATTTCACCTCTTGACTTCATTCATCACTGGGTGTGTCATGAGCTCCAATGCCTATGTGTGAGTAGCGGATGCAGACTGATAGATTGTAAAGTGTACTGTACAATATGAAATGTTAGCTCTGATCCTAACATACACTTCTGTAATGGACTGCTCAGTATTGAGATATGTTTCTTGCATTCTCCTATCCTCTTTTCCTTCCACTCACTGAAATTGTCATTTTGTGTGTGGCTCGTCAACCTGGGCTTGAGGAATTCATTGTCAGTAGCCAACGGTAATTGCTGACAGACAGAGTTGTACCTGACAGCAGGTAAAATGTATATAGTTACAGTCGGATGGTACCTTGTAAGTACTTCCTTCATATAAGTAAGGGTTGTGACTGCTTAGTTCTTTCCTATTACCAGTGGGGATAGGGGTGATGTGAAATGGTGTATTATGTGTCAGTTGAAGTTTGTGGCCCATGTGTGATGAGTGGATCATAATGAAATAAAAGGTGATGAGTGAGGTCATGGTAGATGGATTCATCAGAGTAGCTGCTACACCAGTTGGTTACATAGGTTGAGTGTCCTTGTACCATGGGAAAATTGAATTATGTCTCAGAACAGTCTACAGGGTGTCTCAGTGGCACACAAGGGTGACAAATCAGGAGGGGTTCCCTTCCTGGCAGTGGATTTGGTTTTGGCATCTGCTCCAACCGGATGTCTAGGTGGGCATTCATGTTTGTGGAGGGGTTCCTCAGCTACAGAGAGAAGGGTGTCTGAGGCTTGTGGTTCACCTGGCAGGGCCTCCATTCCACTAGCTGCCGCAGATGTAGATGGGGCAGATGTTTTGTCGCTAGTGGAAGGGGCCTGATAGTGTGTTGAGAGACCAATGAGGGTGGTATTGTTGTACCTCAGCACCCCTGCAATTGTAGCCATGGTGGCATTGGGTGCCTGCCACTTCTGCATGACTTCCTTGTGGTGTTTCCTCTGCAGCCTTTGATTTTCCCCCAACATGGTGATTTTTGGGCCCATCCTGTCCTGGAAACTTTGATATGCTCCCAAGACTTCGGAGATGGTTTCCTGGTTAGTGGAGTCCCTTTGTGGCCCCACCTTCTGGCCCACAGCATCCCTTCCACGCACCCTACCCCCTGGTGCCTGTGCCCATGGCACGGTGTGCCCACTCATAGTGGTAGCAGGTCCTTCATTGTCGGGGGTGTTAAGGTTCGACTCAGGTCCCTGTACTCTGGGGCACACAAATGATTTTACAGTCCTTGGGACACAGGTACGGGGGCAAATGGTTGCCTGTGATGTGGATGCACCAGGGGTAGATGGGTTGATGTGGGCAGGATTGAGGTAGGGAGTTGTTGAATGACCAAGTTTCCCAGATGGGCCAGGTTGTACGTCATTGTCCAAACATCCAGGCGTGTTGTCCTCACTGGGGCCTTCATCCTGAGGGGCGCTGGCAGTCTCTTGTATCCTTTCCATGGTGACAATGGCAGGGTTACCTGTGGAGGGAGTGAGACACAGAGTTCAGGTTAGAATGTGTGTTTGGTTGCCTCTTTGCATGATACCCTACAATGACACATGCTGCACAGCATACCTTTGTTGTGCATACAACTCTGTGACTTGATTTCCATACTCCAGGTTGGAAGCTGTTATACAAGTTTGGTGCAGACTGCACTGCTGATGGGTTCTGGTTCTGTCTGAGAATTGACATGACTGTTCACCTCTGTTACCTTTTGAGTAGTCAGGCATGCAAGATGTCACACAATTAAGCTGTACAATGCACAATGGGGTCCTGTGGGAACACAGTATGTGAGTATGCAAGGTTAATAGTCCTGTGTCTAGATGTTGTGTATGTGCATCAACTCAGCCATCTTACTTTCCAACCCAGGTCAGTATGTTTCTGGCATGGAATATTTGATCTGTGGCCATAAGGAACGGTCTCTCAGCTGCAGATGTGTTTTGCTGTGTTTGCTATTGTAAGTGTGTCATTGCATTACTGTCATTGCCATGAACTGGTCCTCACTAGAACAATCTAGATGGTGTAGCCAATACTTTAGTTGTACATAAATTACACGTGATGTGCTGTGCACATTCTAAGTTTCCTGAATGATGGTTTAGTGCATTTTGGGGGTGGTAGTGATATGATCAGCCAATAGTTAAAGTGCCATTGCCAAGGGCTGTGAGGGCAGTTGGGCTGTATGCAGTGGTGTCATGCAGGAGAGGGACATTAGGTGATTATGATGGAGGTGTAGTGGGACATTTACTTAATAAGGGAGTATTTGGGTGGTGAGGTAGCATGTAGGGCAAGACAAATGTGTGACATGACTGTTGTGGGTACTTACCAAACTCAAGTCCTCCAGGTATTCCAGTCAGGCCCTCAGGATGCAATATGTACAGGCATATGAACTGTGGGGGAGGAGGTGGGGGCCCACCGCCAGTCTTTTGCACAGCTTTCTGGTGGCGTGATGCAATGGAACGGATCTTCTCCCGTAGGTCATTTCACCTCTTCCTAATGTCCGCCCTTGTGCTTGGACAGCTGCCTACTGAGTTCACCCTGTTGACTATCCTTTGCCAAAACTCAATTTTCCTGGCAATCGATGTTTGTTGGACCTGTGCTCCAAGTAGTTGTGGCTCTACCCTGGCAATTTCATCCACCATGACCCTCAACTCGTCGTCAGCAAAAAGTGGGTGTTTTTGTGGGGATATGTTAGTGGTTGTGTAGACAGTGTGTGGGGGTGTTGTGAGTGTAAGGGTACAGCATTGGGTAATTGGTGAGGTGTAGGTGGTGCGTTGTGAGGATGAGACGGTTGTGGCAGATTGTGTGTGCTAGTGAAGTGTGTATTGTGCTAGTTGTGCTGATGTGGGGTGTGTGCTCAGTGTGATGTGTATGTGTGCCTGTTGTGTAAAGGTGCTATCTGTATAATATTGCCTACTCTCTGGGTATCTGATTGGCATTTTGGTTGCAAAGGATTGTGGGTTGTGTAGGGGTGTGTTATATAGTGCAATGAGTAGGTATGTTGAGTGTGTGGATCTATGTCAGGTGTGTGGTATTCAAACTGTTCAATGTGGTGTGGTGTTCTGACTGATGTGAGTTCTGACTGCGGCTGTTTGCACCAATGGTTTTCTGCCACAAAAGGACTGCTGTCGTGATTTGTGACTCGTAATCTGATGGGTGGATTTTTGTCAGCCTGGTGGTGCTGGTGGTGGGACCACCTCTTTCCCGCTCCCCAGTGTCCTGGTGGTCTCGGATTCTTGGCTGAATTTTGGAAGTCTTCGCAGTGTGACTCCTAATACAGCGGTCGGATTACCGCCAACATGGCAGTCTTTTGGCAGCCACCACCGCGGCAGTCTTTCTCAAAGACCGCCAAAGTTGTTATGAGGCCCTAAATGTGTGTGAGAGAGGGGCTATGGAAAAATAAGGGGCACTTTTGCCAGGTTGTAGTGAGGGAATCCAAGGAGGTGGTCATGGGGTGTGGGCGCCAAAAAAGATTGCTGCACCGGGTGCACTGGTGCTAATCGTGGCCCTGTGTCCATGTACAACTCCCTAACTGGAAAGGTTAGCAAGGCACGGATATCTTGTACCCAGTACCAAAGGAACAAGCATCCACCTCCCCCATCTAATCATTTGGTCTCTTCCTGGGGGTGAAGAGAGAAGAAACACGCAAGGGTGCAGGTTCAGGCTGCCCTTTTTAAGGTCGCTTCAATCAGAGAGATGTGCTTGACGCTGCACTGAATGTATATTTGGGCATTGCAGTGCCAGATTGAGGTTGTCGACCAGTGTGAGAAGGGCATCTCAAAGGCAGCCCGTCCCCACCCTTCTCTCAGGATGTGCCGCAGAGTGTGACATTTCTTTCGTTGACATTATCTGTAACATCATATCCCTCCATCGTCCGAAAAAAGCATTTAAAAACGCAACTGGGCTGCAGACATGTAATCCAATAATCCTGATGTAGGAAGCAGCAGGAGCTTCCAAACAAGCGGAAAGAAAAATATAAATCCTTTGCAGATGATCTTTAAAGGTTGTCTGCAACAGATGTATAATTGATGCCTGTGTGGGTTTGTGTCTGTATTATCTGCCCGTACGTGTGTGTGTATCTGCATACGTGACTGTGTCTTGTGCCTCTGCGTATCCGCATGTCTATAAGAGCGTGTTTACATCCGGGCGTGCATGAACGCAGTTAAATGGGCAGCGGTTACAAATTAAGGCTGGGTGAGAACCTTCCAGGATAAATGTCCTCAAGTGACTGAAGCGTGGTTCAAGAGCACAGATATCACAAGGATCACGGCTGGATTAGGAACCAAAAGTAAACTAGACAAAAAATGTTCAAATCTGCCCCATTCTCTGCCTCCTCTCTCCTCTCTCTCTCTCTCATTTTGTCTTGACTCTCTCTCTCTCTTTCCTCTATGTCCCCGAAAGCTGCTCCAGCTGCAATTAACCTGGGGGTGCTGATGAAAGTAGCAGGTGTTGGCAGTGGCTGTCTACCTTTAAAAAACAGCCTCAAAAGACTCAAGACCCCATGGGAAATGCCCGGTTAAGAAAATAATTAGTTGGGTACTGATAAGACTGGAGAGAGGATTACAACTATCGTCCAGATAACAAGGCCCTAGTGCCACCGGAGGGTCACTTTTAGTGACACAATGGTGGCGCTAACCACTGCTCCATATTTACAAGGAGGTGTAATTCCACGTTTTGTGGCTTTACACCTCCTTGTAAATATGGGCCCTCGGATTCAGATTTCTACGTCACCAGGGCATGCAATGGGTGTTGCTCGTGCAATGGGTGTTGCTGTGGGCATTCCACCGCAACGCCCATTGCTTTTGACGCTACCTCAGATTTACAAGAATTTGAAAATCTGAGGCAGCGCCAAAATATAACACCACCCCAGGGGTGCCATTAGCATAGCACAATGAGGCGGAATAATTATATTCATACTTGTTTTTTGCTTTTTCTAGGAGTGCTGCATTCTGCAGCACACACAGAAGAAGCAAAATTCCACCGATAATTGTTTATGTGCAGGAAGAGACACCTTCCTGCACAAAAACAATCACACTGCTCAACGCAGACACCCTTGCACTAAGGCGCAAGGATGCCTGTGTTGGCACAGGCTGCTTAATTTAGTGCTTGCACAGGGGGAAACACAGGGGTGCACTGTATTCTTGTAAATATGGCACAACCCTGCTTTTCAAAACTGGCACAGTGCGGCCCTGCTAATTTTAGCACAGCACCGCGCTGCGCCAGTTTCTTGCAATTCTGGCCCTATACCACAATATGGAAAATGTTTTGGTAGCTACACCTAAAATGCAGTTCTATCATTAACAATCTCACTTCAGCCCAACAATGGCTCCTTTCAGCTACTTATCGGCTCCATTCGATAAACTGCTCACTATTCTTCTATCCTCTGGGATCTCTGGATCTTTACTTAACAAGTTTTCTTCTTAATTGCACTCTCTCTCTCTCAGTTGTTGACTGGTCAGTCATCCTTTCCCTCTCCTCCTGTGCGTGGGTTCCCGCATGGTACAGTCCTTGGTATGTTGCTTTTCTCAATCTACACTAGCATCATTTCTTCATTAGGTGTCTTGTGTTCTATTCCTGGTGTGATTATCAAATCTTAGAGTGCCTTGCTTTCTCTTTTCATCAGCTGCGCAACAGCATCTCAAACACCTTGCCATCTGTCCAGTCTTGGTTACTCTCAGAGTCTCTGCAATTGATTTTTAAAAACTAAAATATGCTCCCTTTTCTACTCCCTCTTTATTTTCTCCAAACACGTTTCCTCTTTTCCGTTGCCTAGAAACCTCGAGCTATTTTGCATTTTTCTTTTACCTAATTTTTTATCTGGCATTTTTCTTTAGATTACTCTTCTCATACTGCCCACAGAAGGTGCAGTTATCAACATAAAAAGGTACATACAGTTGATTGTTTTCTTTAGCTCTGAAACTTGATTCTTACTTTGGTCTTGTGTCTTAGTTCCTTTTCTTCTTTTCTTGTAGGTCTTCAATTCACAACTCTTCCCACCTTATTTAGAGGAATTAATCGCATCAGATAGTGATGGGTGGGGACTGGAAGTTACACAAAGTTCAACTGCTTTTGTGGAATGCTCATCCGGAAAAATTGAGAGATATTGTTAAAGTAATCCTTGAGCTGCTAATTGGTTGAACCATGGATGGTCTACATAGATGGCAGACTTTGATTCTAGGCAGTTAGGAAAAAATAAATATTGTATGAATGAACATACAACAAATATTTCTATATGGTTTCTAAGTACCAGACAAATTATTTTCCACTGCATTCTTTTTAGATAGCAGCACATTTATTAGAGGGTTTGTTTGGAGTGGAGGAAGCCATTGTTTCCCATGCATGAACTACAAATAATTCTTGTGATAAATAGAGGTACTGGCATGCATGATAGATGTTAGATATTATTAGAGAAAACAGCATTGGTGCAAGTTGGTGTCAGGTTAG
Organism: Pleurodeles waltl; assembly: GCF_031143425.1. NCBI lineage: Eukaryota > Metazoa > Chordata > Amphibia > Caudata > Salamandridae > Pleurodeles > Pleurodeles waltl. Next base: position 1,070,741,820 of record NC_090445.1, read on the forward strand.
ACAAAATGTAAGAAGAAGTACTGACGTTGGTTATGCCTGTGAAAGATGTGTCTTCAGTACAAAGTGTGAACTTGATGACTGAAGCACATTTGTTAAGTAAGATATGCAATTGGTCTGACATTTGTTAAGTAAGATATGCAATTGGTCTGACAGCATTAAGAAGTAAGCAAAGAGTCAAACTTTGGTTTTGACAAAACTGTGTTTCCATGCAGAATGCATTAACCCTGTCATTCTTCAGCTGGAAAGATTTGAAAAGAGATGTATTTTATGATGCCTATCCAAGACAAGTATTATCTTTTAGATACCTGGGAAACAAATGCAATGTTACTAAGATTTGGAACTGCTGTACTTTCTGGAGACTATTAGAAACATACTTGGCCACATACTGAAATGATATAGCAGAGAAGGATAATGTGGTATTTATCTCATAGGTAATATAAGATAATTGCAGGGAAAGGAGACGATTTTAGCACATCATTGAACACAAGTTGATTCAAAATAGCAATTTATATTGATTTAAGATACAGAACAGATTGGGAGAGAGATTTGGAGATACATATCACAGAGAGCATAGACATCAACATTTTGAGTTACATACTAAAAGTAAAAAAAAAAGAAATAACATGTTTTAGTTCATAGTGGTGCCCTGTAGTGAAGCATAAATTAAAGTTAATAAAAAACATCATGTTTGATTTGAAAACATACAGGCAAGGCTTCATTTAGTCATCTATTTATAACATGTTCAACCTGTTGAAGAACGGTGGAAGAAAATACTTATACAAATACAACTAGTTACTTTAGAAAGCTTAACCAAAAGTCTGTCAGTGATTATATTATGTTATGACAACAGATCAGAAAAGCATTAGTAACAGGAAAAATAATAATTTTGGAAGATTGGAAATTTTAAAGATCTTCTGCATTTAAAGTCTGGAATTGTGTATTATGTAAGTCTGTATACATGTGGTGAATAAATTGGCTGCTGTGAAAAGACTCACCTATAAATTGAGAAATGTTGTTATAGGCCAGGCAACTTTTTTTTTTTATGCTGGCGTAGTGTATTTGTATCTTTCGGAATGTTGGTAATTTCTTGAAATTATGCTATTATGCCACATCTCTCCATCACAGTCTCTTTGCAGCAATAACTTAGAGCAGTGGTTCCCAACCTTTTGACTTCTGTGGACCCCCATTTTATCAATACTGGAGCCCGGGGACCCCCACTGAATCATTATTGGAAGACGGGGACCCCCGAGGAGTCATTAGTGATAGCTGGGACCTAATATTATTAAATGTTTTAAGCAGCTGCGGACCCCCTGAAGAGGCTTTGCGGACCCCCAGGGGTCCCCGGCCCACAGGTTGGGAACCACTGACTTAGAGCGAATACCTGGGAACAACGTGAGCACCGCCGTTTGTGATGGTTGTGGTTTAGTTGCTTTTCTTTTGGATTTTAGCTTTTTTTTTTGCATTAAAGGTGTTCTTGCTACCAAAACGAACGCAAGGAAGTAATTTGCCCCCAAAATATAGCACTGACAGTTTTTGCATTTCACATAATTAAACATAATTTCGCATAAATGTTCCGAAATTTCCCGTACTTACTCAAAACTAAATTATATGAGTCTTGCACACTCCAGGTTATTAAAGAAAAATATCTAACTTCCGGAATACCTTGCTTTCTATACTATAATGGCTGCTAAGTGGTGTTGCACATGACATAGATACATATATTACATACCAACGTTATATCGCAATGAAATATAGTCATTGTCTGCAACACTGTTGCACATCTTAGGATCCAGAGACCAGAATACATTGCTGAAAATATACCCTGCTCAAATTCTGTACTTTAAATCTGTCATCTAAATGTTCAAATGTGCAAGTAATTGCATTTCCATATGATGTTTAGACATCGGAAATGTATAACAGAACCTTTGTTTGGAAAGGCCTTTTTTCTCAAAGCCCCCGGATGACACTGGCAGTGCCCACGGAGTCCAGTATTGTAGTGATGTTGGTATTCTGGAATTTGTGTACAGAAGCTCTGGTTGAAAGTTCCAAACACATAAATGTCTATGGAGATTGTTACTTTCGGTGACTGTAAACACGCCATCTCAGAGTTTGCAACTGCAAAATAGGCCTTTTCCATGAATAAACACGTAACGATCCACTGTATGGAAGGGGTGTATTGTAGGCGCCCATTTCAAATGTATTGATGTTTTGCGACTATTAATATGAATGTTTTGCAACTGTAATCTAGTCGCAAAAAAATGAAAAGTAACTAACTCCTCAGTTCGGTTGGCAACCCATTAGCAAGATTTTTGACTTGTCAATAGTTCTGTTAACAAACCGAGGAATCTCATAGCTCTTTAAATAAAAAATATAATGGCTGAACTTCTGAGTATTTAAACGATCATATTTTAAAAATACTCAATAATCATTTTTTGTAAAATACATGATTACCTCAATATAGACTAATTTATCATTATTTAAAAACTTTTCTTAATTGACATTTTCATGGCATCTACAAAATCTGCATCGAAGATGCATGCAAACATAATATAGCAAAGAGCCAGAAGGTCAAGTTCAGAGCTGATATCACCCTTTGGGCCTCTGTTGTCTAAGCGGCGGCTCAGTTTTTTTCCTATGCTCGTAGTCTCGCCACTTGAGTTTCTGTAGTGCTTTTTCAGCAGTCGAAGTATAGTGCTGGTTAAGGACAAATTTGGCGGCTTCTAGTCTGTGGTAATTCATAACAGAGGGGAATGCATTATATGTTGCTCGGGTGACAGCCTCATCCATCTGTCTTCTCTCGACCCAGGCTTTCTTGCGCTTGAAAGCAGTATCCCTCATAAGGAGCCTGTAATATATGGTGCTTGTACCGAACAGATATCATTTGAACGTTTTTAGGTCAGCATGGAATGGAATCTGGGTTGACTGGGAGGCAGTTGAAGGAGTGAAGGCTGGTCAGAGGTTGGAGTGATGAGATCTTTCATGTAGAGAATAAACTGATCTTAGTTCAAGTTACATCTCCTGCCTCCTCTACCAATGCACCTTGTTACTCTGACAACGAGGATAGGATGCAGAGGAAAAGTCTCAACACCCTAAAGTTGACGGTGTCTGTGTTTGCCCAATCATTTTAGCCCAGCTTAGTTCAACCATATACCTCTGTAGTATTGACCCTGTTCAATTCTTTTGTGTTCTGCTACTGCTGGAAGTCAAGCTAACTTGTATAGATAATTTAGCTTTCTTTACCCCTTTGAAATAACACGCTGTCTTCCTGCCTGTGAACATGATGCTGGTAAAGATGGGCAATATTTTTTTTAGTATTTAAAAACTTAACTATTGTATGTGAATACAGTCCACATATTATCATTTAGTGAAGGACCGTACTGTAGGAAGCAGTAGCGGGAGCCCATCAGCCGCATTACATTTCCTGTTGTTTAAAAATGAACATCAGGAGGTCTTGCATGCTCAAGAACCTGACGTCTAGTCTTGAGTGGAGCACAAGAGCCTACAGCCGCCATGAGCAGATATGCGACTGTGAGAATGAAGGAGGGTGCAAGAATCTGCAGCCGTTCCTGAGCTATTGCATGATGGTGAAAACAAGGTGGCTCAAGTTACAACTTTAAAAGCTACACAAGAAGCGTTACCTCATCAGCGCATCACTCCAGTGGCGTTAATCTTCTTTGTTTGGAGTGTTGCAGCACAATATCCTTGACAATACAGGTTTCCAGTGTTACATCTGCTCTTCGTCGTGGTGAGGCTGCAGTAATGCACTGGCTTTGAGCAGTGAGGAGAGGGTGTAATCAACAGCACTTGCTGCTGGGCAACTATCATCTAGACTGGTTATTCTGTCAGAGCTTTGGAAGGAGTTTGGCACCCATTGACATTCTTGGCATTTTCCGAAGATTTGCTAAGCATACCAGGAGGAACTTGCTCATTTAAAGATGTCTCCAAAACTAAGTTTGAAGATTCTTTTTTTCTTTTTTTTAAATGTTTTCGGATTATTAACTATAACTTTTGATCTTCGGGAGGACATCGGGCACACTTCTGGGTGCCGGTGATTGGTATAATTTTGCTGGGGCTTTTTGAGCTGTAATTTGTTTGAACTGTAATTTTGTTGGGACTTCATTTACAGTAGTGATTTTGAACTGAACTGTATTCAGTTTCCTTACACAGTGTTTTCATATTTGTTGTGGACAGGCATTTTAAGGGGTTTTAAGATGGGCTGACACCGGTGCAAAGCAAAACATAACGGCTCCTCCATTTATTTTTGCAGAAGTGAAAAAGGTTTTCGAAAGATATGCTAGGGTATGTATTACATCTTTAAGCACTGATATCATTACATTGTCTAGGCTCTGACTGTCAGAAACTGTTTGATCATCTGCTGGATGGTACAGATGATGATGCAGTAGATCTTTGCAAAAGGATGATCCAGGGCTTGATGAAGTTTTGTTGGTAGCTAAAAGAATTAGGCACTCCTTAAGTGTGTGCAAGTAATAAAAATGAAAGGGGCTAAAAGAAGGGGAGTTCTTGTTGTAAGTAACAAGTTCAAAAAACAGGAAAAAGGAAACTTTTTAAAACATAGAAAGGGAATAAATTTCAATGGATGCGTTATAGGTGTGGAAACATTTTTATGGGGTGGAAAGTTTGTGGTCAGGATGGACCATAAATCATTGTGAGGTATTTAAATAGAAGAAGTGAATCGATGCTGTCTCGAGTAGACTTACAAAAGATGTTTTGGGGATTCAAGAGTATGATTTTGAAATTAAATGCATTCCAGTAGTAGAAAACAATGATTTTGTATCAAGACTGGTGTCACCAGATGTAGATGATGTTTTTAAGAACATGGATTGTGATGATGAATTTGATAATGAGATGGTTTGTGAGATTAGTACTGCCATTAAGAAGTTCTATCCTTGTTGAAAAATGGATGGGTCACAAGGAGCAATAAAAGTGAAGAAAGCAAACATTTCAGGTGTGTCAAAGATGAGTTGTAAGAGAACCAAGGATTATTGTTCAGAGGCTCTAAGCTGGTCCCTCCAAGTAGTAGAGAGGAAATTGTATCTCTTGCTTACTGGGTCATTAAAGAATGTCAAATACTGAGGAGAGACATTGGATTGCTTCTAGGTGGTCAGGAATGGATCCTCAAGTGGAGAGAATGATGAGGGAATGTATGTAATGTGCTATGAGTCAGAACACCATGAAACCCAGGGTGCAACCCATGGTAGTTAGAGACAATCCAACAGGGCCATTGGAGGAAAGTGCATTTGAAATTTTTGGTTGAATACATGGTGAAGGGTGTGAAACTTTCATAGTGGTTTTGATGACTAGGTTCTCAAGATGGCTGGAGTTTTCTTTGGAAAAGTTATTGAAACTAAACATGCAATGGGATTTTTGAAGAACATTTTTGGAATGGAAGGCATCCCTAAGGTATTTCTGGAGTGCAATTAGTATCCAAAGAACTGGAAAGGTTCTTAGAGGAACATGGCATAAAGCATTCAAAATGTACACAGTATCAACCCAAAACCAATGGGGTGGTGGAGTACTTCAACAGAGTTTTGAAGGCAACCGTCCTTATTGCTGGAGACAACACTGTGTTATGAAAAGAGGAAGTTTCCAAGAGAGTTGAAGCATACATGGTTACGCTGCATTCTTCTAAGGGAAATACTCCATTTCAGATATTTTGAGGGAGGCAACCAAACACACTAGCCGCACCGAAGTTGGGTCAATGACCTGGAAAATAACTTGGCAAGGTGGTTGTGGGCGCAGAATGGAGATTGAGAGAGGTGAAGAAATTGCAAATACACAAGGGGAATTACAATAAAGGAAAGCCTATAAAGAAAACAGAAGTGAATGTTGGTGATTGAGTTATGGTAAGGAAGCTAGTCAGCATAGAAGGAAGAGTTCCTAGACCGATAAAAGTTACAAAGATTTTCACAAATGCAGTCACAACAGAAGATTTTTTCATATGGAATCATAACAGGGTTGTGCTTTTCAGAGGAAAGGTAACTCAGGATAATGTCTTGGTTGGTCAAAGGGGAGAAAAGTAGTAAAACAGTATTGAGGAAGTCTCACAGAGACAACAAAGTTCCTGTTTATTTGAAAGATTATAGAAGATAATATAGATTCATAAAACATGCACTTTTCTGTGGGATGTTCTGTGTAAATTTAATGGTAAAAACTTTCTATTTGTCAATGCACTTATAAGTGTGGATATTTCTCCCATTGTTGTTGAAAAAAAGTAATACAGTTTTTGTATTCTTTTTCTTTTGTTTGTATGGTAAATTTTTCTAAAGGGAACATTTTATTTGTTGAAAAGGGGGAGGAGTGTAATGTATGGGTGCCTGTACAGAACAGGCATAATTGGAATGTTGTTAGGTCAGCCTGGAAAGGAATCTGGAGAGACTGGGAGGCATTTGAAGGAGCGAGAGGTGCACAGCAGTTGGAGTGGCTGGATTCTCATGTCGAGAATAAACGGATCTTATTTCAACATTACTTCTCCTATCTTCTCTACCAATGCACCTTGTTACAGAGCCACTGGGTGTTGTCAGAGTGGCACACCCAGACATGCGAGATCAGTAGGTGTTTGTCGCCAGGTGTCCTATAGATGGCCATGTCCATCTGCCAGGCCCTCCTAGGGGGCGGTTTATGTCCCAAATGGATTGCAAGCTGAATTGGCCAATGATTCAAAATCCTCCAAGGCAGTATAGTTGCTTGGAATGAATAGTGCAGCAAGGCGCCCAATGTCAGGAAGTAGTCAATTCTGGGGGATGTGCTGTGGACCTTCGAGTAGTATGAGTAATTTCTATCAGTTGGATAGGAGAAGTGTCTCCTGTCAGTGAGGTTGCGGTCAGTAAGAACATCCGTCAATGTGGCCCTGTCGGCAGCCTTGTCTAGCGTGGGGGTGTGTGGTCCAGACCAGAGGCAAGAGTGAAATTCCAGTCCCCACCGAGCACAAACCGCGTGTCCCCAAATTCTGTGAGGAACTGTGAGATATGTGTCAAGAAGATGGTTTTGCTTGCCATGGGGGCGTTGAATGAGCCTACGAGTCTGTGCTCTAGTGATCTGAGGTATGGCAAAGACAAAACTGCCCTCCGGGTTTGTCCAAGTGCAAAGCATGGTGTGCAGAAAAGCTTTACCAATGGGTATGGCATCCACGCACTTCTTTGTGGTGTTGGCAGTGGGGGGCCTGCAACGGCTCCTGAGTCTGTTTGGTACTGTGGACAACCCATCCTACCTAGTCCCTCTTCAATATGTCCACCTCTGCCGAGAAGTGGTGGGTTTCCTGGATGAGTGCAATGTCTGTGCCTTTATGTTTCAGGTAAGTCTGGGATTTCTGACACTTGACAAAACTATTCAGCCTCTTCACATTGAGGGAAAGCATGCTTACTGGGACACATGCAGATAGAGATGCAGGCATGGTCAGACCATGTATTAGATTGCAAGAGTAAGTGCCATTAGGGAGGCTTTGACAAAGAGTGTATGATGTGCACAAGTGCAAAGACCATTCGATGATGCTGGACCAAAGCAAGGAACAGTCTATATATCAGGAGCAGTGCCAACAGGGAAGGGGAGAAGGGGAAGTTTGAACCTTTACTTTAGTTAGTGAGTCAAACCCCAACACCCATTGCCCTCAAGGATTCTAAGAGAGGGGTGAAGACTCAATATGTGAGAGGGAGCATCGATCCAAGAGGAGAACAGGTACAAAAGCCCTGGTGAGACACCCAGGGGGGTGCGTGCTACTCACCCATCACATGTGGATCACTCTGGGCAGGTTGCCCCAACAGGAGCAAATATAGAGGTGTCATTTTCACCCTCTTATAGTGGGAATATGAGAAGTAAGATCCAGGGGATCAAGAAAAAGAGAGGATGGGAAGGGACAATCTCAATGTCATTGTGTTTGCCAGCAGACCGCAGTTGAGTTGATAAGGGGGCAGGTGGGACTTACCTCCAGATGAGGATGTCACCTGTGACCCATGATGTCCCTGCATATGGGCCACAGTTGGCTAACGTATCATGTGCAGGAAATATTTTCAGAAAGTCGCTGGTAGCAGTCTTTAGTGTGATAGTTCACGCTCAAGTGGTTCTCCTATGAGGGAGCAGGGGTAGCTCACAGGAGCAGCTGCCGCATCTTCAGTGTGCTGTTACTTGATTGGCGCCCTCGAGGAGGCCACTGGGAACCCATTGGAGTGAAACCTTCTGCATCTAGGAAATATTTCAGGGCATCCGGTTTGGTAAATTCCAGGGTGCGGTTGTTACAGGTGATTAGCATCACAGCTGGGTTGAGCAAGCCATAATTTAGGCCATGAAGGCAGAGATGGGGGGGGGGACCAGAAACTTTCTGCACTTTACTGCCGTCTCGTGTGTGAAGTCCACTGTTATGTGGACTTGTTAGTCCTCCAGGAGGAATGGTACCTTGTATTTTCTGGCTGCCTGCAGGATTGCCTGCACCTGGACGTATTGGAAGAGGCAAGCCATGATCGCCCTGGGCTGGGAGGATGCTCAGGAACTTTAGTAGTGGAGTCTGTGTGTCCTTGGAAATTCAATTGGTTCCTTAATGCCTATGCTCAGCAGGTGAGCCAGCAGTGTCTGTAGAAAGCCCACCAAGTCACTCTCCTCCACCTCCTCCCGCACTCAGAGAATACGTATGTTGTTCAGCTGGAAGCTGTCTTCCAAATCTGTGACTTTCTATTGGAGGTGCCGAAGTTTTGCACATAGTCAAGTTGTTCCATCACTCGCCAATCCAATTCTTCCAGGCTTTCATCCACTATGTTGAAGTGTTTGTGGAAAGTTGTGAAGTCGCCTTGAAATGATTTGATTTCTGCAGATAGATCATTCATCATGACATCACTGACGGAGAGTTAGGAGCCGAGCCCTGCAATTTCCATGAGTATGGTGTCCAATGCCATATCGTGTTTCGAGGCAGTCCCAGACTTTGGACACACTAGCTCATCCAAAAAGGAGAGCCAATACCAGACAGGGCAAGATGGTAGTGAGTGTGGGGCTTCAGAGGGGAGCAGGTAGTGGTCTGTGCTCAGGGCATGATCAGGGGGAGCACTCATGCAGGATGCTCAGAGTCTGAAATGTCATGAGGAAAGGAACCCGAGTCCTAGGGATGGGAAGCCGACCATAGCCTTCCCCAGGACTAGTAATACTGAGAGTTCTGCATCTGGCTCTGTGTAAAGGTGCCCATTAACTCCCTGGGTCCAGAGGAGGCCTATGTTGGTGGAAATGCTAGAGCTGGCTAGTCACTTGGTATGCAGGCCTCACAAGCACTTCAATAGTGGTACGCAGAGCAGGCAATGAAAGGTCACTGCTTGTCAGCTAGGGGCTGTCAGTCCGTCCAGTGCATGTAATGCCTTTTCCAAGTGGAGAGAATAGGGATCCATGTAGGGGTTGTGCACCACTGGTGGTGAATCGTAATGCCCCTGGAGCACAGTTCAGGTGTGCTAAAGGGGCCCAAGACGTGATCCTGCCCTTTCCAGGAAGCTGGCTGGTCTGCTGGATCCAGCTGGCCATTCGATTCTTTGATCCACGGTGGGTTGCACCAACCTGTAGGCTGAAGGGGCTTGTGAGGTGCTCCTGCTTCGGTAAGTCATCCTCTTTGCGAATGCCAGCTCGGTAAGTCATCCTCTTTGTGAGTGCCAGCGTTCCCAGAGCTCCTGGACACAACGTTGTGAGTCCGGATGGCCACAGGCCATCAGGGGAGTGGGCCTCTTCCAGCGTGCCTGTCCCACAGCAGTGGACCTTGGCCAGAGGCAGGCAAGTTGTCAGACGGGCTAAGCCACCCAGGCCTGAGAGATTACAGAGGGTGGTTGCCCTGTCGGATCGTTGCACTGGGAGTTAGCGGTTCCAGGAAGCTCTGTGCTGTGTCTGGAGAGTGTAGGCCGAATGGAGCAGATCGGCATCAGACAATGGTGGAGTGGGTGCGACATTCAAGGGTGCATCTCTGCTGGCAGGTTTAGAGAAGCCCCTCACCCATCAGCTGGTGGGGGGTCGCTTTGCGCGGTCTTGGACCTGCAACAACCGTCCCTGCAACTCAGAATGAAGCAAGATCCTATGAGACCCCGGGCATGAGAGCATATTACACAGACACCATCTTGCTCCATGGGTGGCTACGTCCTCCTAATTAGTAATTTTATCCTATTGCACTCTTGCATTAAGTAGCTTCATTATATACAGATATTCATAATTATTGTAGTTTATAAATTTAAGGTAATCATCTGATAGCTTACATGTTTTAACACTTTTACCTTTTTATATTGAGCATACCAGACAGCGCAAAACCTAATGTGGGATTACAAAGAGCATTAAGGGGTTTTCAACCCCACCCCACTGCTTACCATTTGTTGGTTTTATTGTCAATCTCATCCCCTTGCTTCTTATTCATTGGTTTACCTTGTCCACCTAGTGTATGTCTCTTCCCTGGAGCAGTGCCTCTTTACTTGTGTTCTTCCTCTTCTCTGTGTTTCTTTTATCTTAAGCACTGACAAGAGTGCACGCTTTCCAGCTGTTTCCCTAGTGTTTTTCTCTCCCCCCCCTCTTGCCACTTGTTTCAAGCTGTGCTCTAGGTGGAGTCTGGCCCCACACATGAAGGGATCTTGTTAATTCATAGTCAGCAATCATGCTGTGTGTGGAGATTCCACACTCTTTGTTTTCTTTTACCTCCTTTTTAGGTCGAGCATAGCAGTGTGCAAGTGCTGCTTTTCCCGAAGTGTAGTTCGCTATTTGGGCTTTTAACCACGCCCACCTCACGCCCATCACGTTCACTGGTTTGTGGGCTTGCCCTTCAAAAATCCTTTGTTATCATTGGCAAATGATTTACGTTTGTCCCTCCTTGGGGCGGTTTGGTTACCGGTATTGAGGGGATGGGATCCTCACCTACTGGAATGGGGTCTGGCAGCTGGGTCTGGGTGCCTCAGGTACAGGAGGGGAGGGGTCAGGAGGCTTTGTGCGGCCGGCAGTCGGTTCGGCACGGAGAGTCCCGGTGGCACATACGGTCATGTTGGGCAAGGACATACAATGCCAGTGTCTGAGGCTGGCAGAAAGAAGGTGATGCCAACGGGGCGCAACACGGCCCCTGCACGTTGGTCTGAAGCGCTAGAGGGGTCTTCGGTGGCCTTCTATACACCACTGGATCAAGGTGCACGCAGAGATGGTGTGCGCCATGAGGGCCAGGAAGAAGTCTCTGCGAGTACTTTACGAATGAGGGGTGGTGCTGGCAACAAGGGTGAGATGGATGACGAGGATGTGTTTGACCTCGATTATGAGGAGGATGTGGATGAATGGGAGGACGGAGAGATTCGTGAAGCGGAGGTGAGCAGTGTAAAAGGGAGGGGGCGAGGGCGCAAGTGCAGCGCAACCCCTTCTTCTGCTTCTATTTTGCAGGATCCCATGTCTGTTGGTGGGCCACTGGAGGTGCGGCATGGGCCGGCACGTGGTCGAGGGTCAAGGAAGGTTGCACGCCCTCTGGGGGAGCAAGGCAGAGGTAAGGGGCAAAGGTGGTCGGTTTGGGGGGACAGTTCTGGTTTTAGTGGGTCATGCTCGCGTAAGTCCATAGGGGTAGGTGATTTCTCAGTTCATGAAACAGCTACGGAAGGAGTAGTGCAGGGTGGGGACACGGTATAAGCTAAGGAGGCTCTTACAACAAGAGAGACTTAAACAGATAATCAGACGACTGGGGAGGTCACTGGGTCAGAGGACAAAGAAGGGGGGGACACAAGAAGCGGCTCCCATACATGGGTTTGGCCATGCCTTTGGGCTCACACGTAGCTGAAAAAACAAAAGCTAGGATTTGGAAGCATGACTATGTGGACGTTTTTAAGCTCCTACACAGAGACATACAGGCCAAAGAGGGATCCAAGGAAGAGGAGTGGGAGTTAGCGCGCAGGCCAAGAGTGCCAATCACAATGGATAACTGGACGTCAGCCTTTTTGATTTTTGCCAGCATATATTGCGAGAAGTTCCCGGACAGGGCCATAGCGCTTTTTAAGTACATGGATATTATAAGGAAAGCCCAGATGCATTTTGGGGGTTTCGCTTGGCTGAGCTATGACGAGGAATTCAGGGCTAGGGTGAGCGTCAATCCTGATAACCCCTGGGGTGACGTAGGCCCAGAATTGTGGATGCAGTGGATGGCGTCAGCGCAGTCCACGGCGTCTACGCACACTGCAAGTGGTTTGCCTGTAGTTTACAAGCCTTTTCAGGCCCGTTCCACCCAAGGAGGTGCAGGCGTGGGCCAATGGACCCCGGTGTCCACAACAGGAGCATGTTGGAACTTTCATAAAGGCTTTTGTTCTAGACAGCCCCTGCAAATTCAAACATGACTGCTCCAAGTGCGGGGGCCGTCATCCAGTCACACAATGTTTTTCCCTCTCCAGCCCAGCGGAACAATGGAGGGCGTCCAAAGGGCGAGGCATGCAGGGCGCTCCTGCGCCAAAAGGCTCATACGCCAATTAGGTTGGAGACCCTTCTGTCCTGGCTACATAGCTATCCCAATAGCGACACGGCTTGTAAGTAAGAGTGGGGTTTTTGGGAGGGTTTCCGGGTTGGTCACCAAGGTCCACGGCTGAGGAGATGGGCAGACAACTTGCGGTCTGCCAACGAGATGCCACGAGTGGTGCGGGCCAAGGTGGACAAAGAGGTGTCTTTAGGCAGAATTTCAGGGCCTTATTATGATTGGCCAAGTGCGGATTTGATGATATCACGTTTGAGGGTAGTGCCTAAAAAGGCCCCCGGTGAATTCAACCTGATTCATCATTTGTCCTGGCCGGAAAGTACCTCTGTTAATGACTTTATTGCATCTGAGGACACTAGGGTGGTTTACGCCTCCGTGAATGATGCCATCAAGCTGGTCAGGGGGTGTGGCAAAAATGCTGAGTTGGTAAAGTGCGACATTCAATTGGCCTTCTGGCTGCTGCCAATACACCCGGAAGATTTTGATCTGCTGGGTATGCAATTTGACAGGGCAATTTATGTCGACAGGGTGCTTCCTATGGGTTGCGCCATTTCATGTGCACTTTTCGAGGCTTTCAGTACCTTCTTACAGTGGGTTTTTGTCAAACAGAGTGGTCGTCGGACGGTGACACACTACTTGAATGATTTTCTTTTTGTAGGGATAGCATCTTCTGGAGCTTGCAGGAGGGTGCTGATGGCTTTTCAAGAGTTAGCTCAACGTGTTGGGGTGCCTTTGGCTCCGGAAAATACAGAAGGGCCCCAATCAGTCTTAACCTTTTTGGGTATAGAATTGGATGCAAACATCATGGTGGCCAGATTGCCGGCACCTAAGGTGAAGGAGATGCTGGAATTTTTGGGCACAGTGTGGGTACTCCGCAAGATTGATCTGCGGAGAGCTCAGAAGCTGTTGGGCTACCTTAATTTCGCTTGCAGGGTAGTAAGGGGAGGTAGGACTTTCTGTAGGCGCTTGGGTTTAGCCATGTCAAGAGCAGTGCTGCCACACCATAAGACACGTGTCTCGGTAGGTTTGAGGGTGGAAATCAAGGTGTGGGAAACTTTTTTGGCAGAATTTAATGGCGTGTCCATGTTTTTCTGCGAAGCCGATACGGTTTGGCAAGTACAGATTTTTTCAGATGCAGCAGGAGCCGCAGATTTCAGGCTTTTCTGGGATGGAAGATGGTGCGCAGAAACATGGCCCTCACAATAGCTGCAGCATGGGAGGAGCATAGCTTTCCTTGAGTTTTTTCCATTCTTGGTGGCATTAGCAGTATGGGGGCATGAGTTAGCCAATAGGACAGTGGATTTTCGGGTTGACAACATGACAGGATTTAACCGAGTTAACAGACAGAGAGCGAGGGACCTCAGGGTTTTGCGCTTGTTGTGCCAGTTTATGCTTCGTTGTCTATCATTGAATGTTATTTTCAAAGCTGCGCACATACCTGGGGTATACAACGAGATTGCAGATTCCCTGTCTCATTCACAGTGGCAACGTTTTCGCACATTGGCACCAGGAGCGGAGCGGAACAAGACTATGGTTCCGGCAGACATTTGGTAGTGGGGGGCGTGATGATCACTGGGCTGGTGGAGATGTACTTAGCGGAATCCACTCGGCGGAGTTACAGGCTGCCATGGTTGGATTTTCAATCCTTTGAGTCGTGTCAGGGCAATTTTTGGTTACAAAGAGCTGAGGAGCTAGAGTTACGCGCATTGCGTTTTGTGCTATTTCTGATTGGGGAAGGTTTGTCGCCCGCAACCATTTGTGGCAAGTTGGCAGGGCTATCTTTTTGTGGGGAACTCTTTTTTGGTTTTGACCCAGCGCAAAATGATTTGTTAGGAAAGATGCTGAAAGGCTGGGGCAGGGGTAGGTCAAGTTCAGGGAGGGCAGCTAGAGAGCCCATCACCTTCGAGTTATTGCTGAAACTCTTGCATGTTTTTCCAGTATGCTGCGCTGACAAATGTGAGTTGGCTTTATTTCATTTATGCATGGTGTGGATGTTTTTTTGGGCGTTTCGAGTGTCCGAATTGTTGGGGGTTGGGAAGGGGGTAAGTGTGTAGGTTAAGGAGGTTTGCCTGCATGGGGATCGTTTGGGATTTGGCTCAGGCGCTCTAAGACAGAACAGTTAGGGAAAGGGAAATGGGTATAGCTGGACAGAGGTGGTAACATGGCTGCTTGCCCGGTGTTGGAATGGATGAGTTTTCGGGTGTGAGATGTTTGGCCGGAGAAAGTGGAGTTTTTGTGCATGGGTCAGGGGCAAAGCTTACTAGTTTCCAGTTGTTGCGGGTGTTACTTTTGGCCTTGAAGCGGACGGGTCGTCACGCTCTTGATTTTGGCACTCATTCCTTCAGGATTGGGGCAGCTACTGCTGCTGCCCATTTGGTTTGGGACTGGGCAAGGATTAGGGCAATAGGTAGACGGAAGTCTAGATGCTGTGAGCGGTATGTGAGGCCGTAGAAAGGTTTTGTTTTGGAGCCATGCGGGCTAGTCATTTTGACATATGTTATGGGTGACGGTTTAGATCTAGAGACCATCGTTACAGTTCTTTTTCTTAGCAGGGTGTGTATACGGACCACAGAAGGACAAGATGATCACATGGCTGGTAGGCCATTCTTTTATCCACTGGGCGGCGAAGTTTGCAGAAAAACAGATTTACGGACGGGCTTTGGGACTCCCTAGCAATCAACATGAAGTTTTCTGGTGGGGTAAAAGCGGCATGAGGTGGGGAAGTCTGCTTCTGTTTATTACATCTAGCTTGCTGAACTGGGGTTGTCCCGATTTGCTGTTGATTCATCTGGGGGAAAACAACCTTGTGAAACTGTCAGGGCTCACACACTGCAAAACATGCAGAGAGATCTGGAACTCCTCAAACAGAGGCTGCATGGCACCTGCTTGGTCTGGACTGAGTTTGTGCCTCGACGAGCGTGGAGAGGGGCAGTTAAGCATGAAGCCATGGAGCGGGCTCGCAAAAAGCTTATTCGGGCTATGAGGGTGTTCTGTTGGTCACACAGGATAAAAGTTTTAAAGCATGAGGACATTAAGGAACATGATGAGGCACTTTTCAGGGCCGACAGAGTGCACTTGTCACAGTTGGGGAACGCCTATTATCTGACAGATTTGAGGTTACTGGTAGGGGATTTGTGGGGAGAAAAGATGTGGCTCTGAGAGCAGGTGCAAGGCAATAAGGTTGCAGTAGTGTGCATTTTTCTTTTGGTGGGGCAGCAAAACGCCAAGTGGATTTATGCTGGATGGCAGTAAATGGGGGAGATTGGAGAGTCAGATGCGGGCTTGGCTACCCTTCCAGGAGATAATAGCAGGCAAAGGATCAGAGTGCGGGGGATGCATGAAGCAAGTAGGCCATAAAAGGAAAAGGAGAGTGTCTAGGGGATAGGAAGCTAAAAATGCAGGTTTTGAAGTGAAAAGATGAGCGAGGAAATCTTAAAGGGTGGGCTCTGTTAAAGTTGGGGTGTATACGTTGAAAAGTTAAAGTATGTATTATTGTTACAATCCTGTCCTAAATAAATGACCTTTTACACTAACGATTGGTGTCACTGAAGTATGTCCCGATTACACTCATGCTCATGGCGGCCATCGGCTTGCTTATGTGAAACTGTTTTACGTTGCATTTTCAATTTACGTGGCAATAAATGTCCGGTTAGGAGTTTACAACGCCAATAGCTCCAACTCGAGCAAATGCGAGACCCATGGCATTGGAAATGCTTGTTTATGCTGCACAGTCTGGCTTAGGGAAGCAGCTCTAATAGACCAGCTTTCCAGTCCCCCACCAAACGTGCACAAAGAGAGCCCCCGGGCTAATGCCGGCATTGAAGTTCCCTCCTGGTATCTGCAGGGAGCCACATGGTTGGCTTTTGCTGTTTATGTGTTGTTTAACAAGCTCCTTAGTTGCAGCTAGAATGCTTTGAGAAAAATGGAATTTGCGATAAAGGCATTCACACACTTTTTCGGAAAATGTACAGTTACATAAGGCACTGGGGAGCAGATTAACAAGTATGTGCCTGATGTTCTATTTGTTCACAAAATTACTCGTTGCACGCTGTTTCTCCCACTCCTCCACCTCATGCCTAATGTTTGCTGAACTGCCATGCTCTCCAATATCCTTTATCGCCCTCCCACCCCTTCACCCTCTCCCTGGCTGCAGTCCAGTCTGAGCTGGCTGCACTCCACTGCCGCATTTGTGTCATTTTCTGACACAAAAGCAGCGCAAACTTACAAAATATAATTGTATTTGGAAAGTTTGCGCCGCTTTTGCGTCAAAAAGGGGCACAAATGCAGCACTAAAAAGTATAAATACGGACCTGTATTTTGTAAGTTTGCGCTGCTTTTGCATAAAAAAATTACGCAAATGCGGCGCTAAAAAAGTATAAATATAGGCCCTGATGTTTCCGAGCCCCTTCCCGTCATTTTCTTTAAATAAATACATAAAAAAAACATTGCCAGGATTTAAACGAAGTTGATTGTGCCCATGTTCTTCACCATCTGCTCTTATTGCATTGCAAGTTCCCCTTAAAAGTAATGGAAAGTCTTAGCTTGGCTCTCCTTTCCAACCTGCGCTTTGCTACAAGCAGCTCAGATTGATAGTGTCTAGGCACTTTAGTTCATGATTAATGCTCATATTATTTTTTTTCCCTTGTTCTTTGCCTTACGTGGTGGCTTAAATCGGCCTTGCAGTAGTTTACAAGACTTTTCTTTTTTCCATATTTCTTTATTACTTTCAACAGTATAACAATGCCAAACACCCCCCACCCCCCACCCCCCAAGCTCTCCCTCACCCGCCCCAGCTACGGAGGAGTTCACAGTCAGCACATACTGTATACTATTAGGCCACTAGCGACATATGATCACCGTACAGTAAAGAAAAGATAACTTTCAAGCTCAGCGCATTAGAAAGTCTCGAACTTCCCCTTCTCCAGGCTATTCCTCCGCTGGTCTTGTGTCGTGCCGTGTTGTGGGACCCTCCATCACCTGTTGTAAAAGAATCTCCAGCATGTCCCTTTCCAGGAGACCTCCCTGTCCTGTCCCTCCATACACCGTATACTTAATCTACATTCGGCTCGCACCCAGCGGGCAAATACCCTCATCCATTGTTTCTTGGTGGGTAATCTGTTAGTTATCCACTTTAAAACTATACATTATTGGCAACTGCTAGTCCCAACTCTGTTATCTTCCCCATGTGTTTGGTGTGTTCGGAGCAGGACACACACTCAGCAAACATACGACCACCGTCGTCTGCAGTGCCATTCCAGTCAGAGGCCCCCAATCCTTCAACCACCTCTCTCCAGATATCCTGCACCCCTCTGCACCTCCTCCGCAGGTGATTGTAAATCCCCTACATTCAGGACAATTCACTGGTTTGGATGGATCAAGCTTGTGCAGCCGCCGTGTTGTTAGGTAACCTCTGTGCACCCATCTATAATGGGTCAGTTTCAATATTGCATTGCGTGTAATTTTACATCCCTCTCCCGCTGTAACTGTCAGCTGTATGGGATCAATAACTTCTATAACCGTGAGAATAATTTGCTTTCTCCACACGTGTAGCAGCACCTGATTCAGGACCTGTGATTCTGGTCCCTGATAGAATCCGACCAAGTTTTTCGTATTGCAGCTGCCAGTCCAGTGTATGCTAGGAAGCAGCTGCTGGCCGCACCCCACCTGCCACCAAAAGCTACACATCCAATCAGCCTGCTATCATTGTATAAATCTCCTATACTTTGAGGTATAGCAGCCCCACCTCTGTGCCGTATGAAATTGAGTACTGTAGGGCTAATCCCAGCGTTCCAGGGAACTAACTGCTGCAGATATACATATTTGACCCCATCTCATATGGACACCCAGACATCGAGTATAGTTCAAATTTGCAATGGCAGGGTCAGCCTTTTCTGCCGGGGAACCAAGGGTAACATCAGTAACCTCCTGGGGCAAATTAATCCTAGTAGGATCTGAACTGTAAGACCTACAGTCCCTTCCTCAAGCCACAGGACTACATTCTGCAGGTGGGCTGTCCAATAATAGATTCTGAAGTTGGGTGCCTGCATTCCGCCACCATCCCATTGGAGCTTTAAGACATCCAAACTAATCCATGCTCTTCCAGATCCCCAGTACAACAGTCTAAGCAGTTCGTCTAATCTATGAAAGCATGCATTCGGTATGCGTTTCGGCAAATGCTGCAGCATACACAGAACCCTAGGTAACATAATCATTTTCCTGAAAGCTATGCGTCCCATCAAGGACTTAAGGAGTCCCAGCCATCTGCGCACACTACGCTCTAAGCCACCCAGCAGTGTGCCCACATTGGAATTATATGTTTCTGTTATGCTAGAACTCAAATATATACCTAGGTATTTAACCGGGATTGTATGGACCTTTATGTTTGGTAGGTCTGTGCCTATTACCTGGGCTGCCTTGGCTGGGTATACTACAGATTTGTCAGCGTTCAACCGGAAACCTGCTTGTGCCCCTACTTCAAAGATTGTACTGTTCACCGCATGCCACGTAGTGTCTGGGTTCCTAAAAGTCAATAAGATATCAGCATACAATAAAATGATTTCTCATCTGCCTCGCACGTGTAGTATGACCTGGGTTAGTGGCTGTATTTCAAGAGCAGAGGTCAGTGGGGGTAGGGGGCATCACTGTCGCATTCCTCTGTCCTCTACCCAGCTATCTGGCACTCTCTGTCCAGCCTCCACTCTCGCCCTGCAGCCCATATACAGGGGCGCCACCCATTTCAGGTATTCCACCCCCAAATCATAGCATTGTAACTCGCGTCTCATGAATGTACAATCTACTACATCAAATGCCTTATGGGCATCTAAACTAGTGATGGCACACTTTCATCTCCTTTCAAATCCTGCTCTAGAATGAGGAGACCCTAGGGATTTTAGTGGAAGTTGCATGACTGCCTACAAAACCCAGCCTGCTGCCTTACTAACCATTGGGCCCATATTTTCCCCAGAATTCATGCATCTACATTAATCATAGACAGCAGTCTATAAGATACACAATCTGTGGGATCCCTCCTCGGCTTAGGCAAGACCACTATATAGGTATCCCTCAGCGATGCTGTGAGGATCCTGGCCTTGAATGCCTCCCTATGCATGAACAGCACAGGGGTACTCAGGAGGCCCACGTACTTTCAATAACATTCTACAGGCAGCCCATCATTTCCAGGTTTCTTCCCCGTACTCATATGCTTGATTGCCCATTTAATGTGTTTCATCTATTGGAGCATTCAAGAAAGTTTGTATCACCTCATCAACCTCGGGTAATTGCGCCTCGTCCAATACTGCATCTATGTCCGCCTCATCGCTCTGCCCATGTATTGCGTAAAGTGATGAGTAAAATGCTGCAAATCTCCGTAAGATGTCACATTGTGCTGTGAGAATCTCCCTCTTAGTATCTTTCAGGGACACAACTGTATTACTGTCCCTCTCCCTATTGACCAACCTTCCCTAGATTGTCTCCTGCCCTATCTAGGTCCTCCTTTGGCCAGTGTTGCACCTACGAGATCTCAACAGTGTGTAGGGCCCACCTATCTATGTCCACTATATGTTGTTCCCAGGGATTTCCCGATTCAGTGTGTCATGGCCATGCATTTCCCACGGATGGTCACCTTGAAGGCTTCCCATACTATGCCAGCTGATGCAAGCGTTCCTGTAGTCACAGCAAAATATTTACTCACAGCCTATCTATTGCACCTGGTCATGTAATGCTCGGGGTTCAAACTGCCATTGCGGTATCTATGCCTCACAGCCTATCCTCTGAGTTCCACCGCAAGTGGTGGACAGTCCAACAAGGTGCAGTCCAAGTATAGGACCAGCCAGATGTCCCCCACCTGCTCAGAGTGTACAAATACTTAGTTGATTCTGGAGAACCTCATGTGTGGCGGGGAATAGAAGGAGTAGCCCCTTCTCTGGCTATGTCGAGCTCTCCATAGTTCCACTAAGTTCAGTGTGTCCATTCCCCTCAGAGAGCCTACCCAGTGGCCTAATGGTGGCTCTCGAGCTATCTACGTTCCAGCCAAGAACACAATTACAGTCTCCCATCCATATGATATCATAATGTGCTTATGGCATCAGCAATCACACTATCCCTTTGAAAAAGTCTGGAGCATCTATATTCGTGCATAAGTCTTTAACAGAACCATGGGTTTTCTGCATATTTCCCCCACAGCCCCCACAACCCCCACCTACCAGGTGTCAGCACTGCTGTGAATACTGTCTCTACTTTGAGGGGAAACACTGGCATTCACCCAAAGCAACACCCCGCGCGCAAAGGAGGTGAAGCTGACATACCTCAGTATGCCTCCTCATTTGGTTTAGAGTTTCTTGCATTCCTGAGGTAACAATCGTGTTTCTTGTAACATTACCATGCATGCCTGTTGCTTCCTGATATATAACCATATCCTCTGGCACTTGATGTGATTATGTATCCCCTTAACTCTCCAGGATAATGCTATGACCCCCATGTATACATTTTATATACAATTTCGCTCCAGGACCCTGTCTGTGCTGTTGACCTTCATTAGCACTGTGTTTGCACGTTCCTCCCCCAATAAATGATAATTGTGTCCCATTCCCACTCCCCACCTGTGTGGCCAGCCCCAACCTTGCCTCCACACATGACACAATCGGTGTCAACCCAGTCGCTCCCTAACTTGTTGTTAATCTCATCGCTCATAGTGCGCTGTTCCTATGCCTCCCTGGCAGGGGCACCACCGACACTGTTGCCACTAGCCCTTACATTCAACAGGAAGAAGAAACACTGGTGTATTTAAACACCCATCATACTGTTTCCAACGTTCGATTAATTCTCAGACCTTCTGATATTCACCCCCTCTCAGATTGCTCATAATGTTTCATCTGCACCTCTGCACCCCACTTATTGAGGCTATGAGTCTGTGTATATGTTTGTGTGCCCTCTACATATGTGTCACCCAGTGATTTTCCACAAACTGCATAGTGTCCTCTGCATGATTGAAGAAATGTCTCTCCCTCTGCAAATCCACTCTTAGATGCGTCGGATGCATTAACAGATAGGCCAGTCCACATTATGTTAGTTTCTTCTTCACCTCCACAAATGTTTTTCTTTTCTTGTGAGTCACTATGCCATAGTCAGGATAGAATAATATCTTATTGCCATTATATTCCACAGTTCCTTGTTGATGTGCCGCCATTTGAATGCTCATCTTATCCTTATGCCTCCACATTCTGGCCATAATCATTCTCTGTGGTTCCCCAGGCTGCAACCTCTTACTCAGTGTTCTGTGGGCCCTGTCCACCTACACTCCCTCCGACCCCTCAAACTGCAGCAGAAAAGCAGGCTGCCAGGTTTCCAAATATTGTTCCATTGGTGCAGTCTCCATTCCTTCTGGTTGGCCTAGAATGCAACTTTATTACATTGGGACCTGTCTTCCACATCCTAAATTTGGCCTCCCACCAATGTAAGCAACACTCTTGGTTTGTTGGTTGTCAGGAATGTGCCACCAAGATCTCATCTGTGTCATCAGCCCTGGCACCCAGGTCCTCCACGTGGTCTCCCATTTTGTCCATGTCTTGGCGCACCAGTGCCACTGTGATCACCAACCCATTGATCTTCTCCATAATCGGCCTGTTGCCCTCTACAATCAACTGTTTCCGATCTACGTCAGGAACATTCAGAACTACTTTTTAGGAAAAAACTCAAGACCATTCTTTTCTGTAGGTAGCGCTCTCAACTCTCCTAGTGACAGCACCGGTCAGGTTAGGTTAGCGCTGGGATGCCTTCGGTCACTACGCGCTTTATAAATTCTTAAACTAAACTAAACTTTATTTCCAAATTAGATGGAGGTTCCATATACCCAGTTGTGGACCCTTCATTGAATGATGCACGTGGACCATTTTGATGAGCCCCTTCTTGACAGTGTGGCAGTGTTAAGTGGCAACCCCCAGACTGCCCTTGGCCTTGGGCCTCATTTGTACCCACTTGCACACTACTGCAGACCTCGAGGTGTGGGCTCAGTGTCCTTCTGAGCATGCCCATACTTAATTTCCTTCGCAATCAGTATTCCAGCTAGGGTGCTAATGTCCTTGACCCAGGACAAGAGGGCCCCTCTCTGTCTCCATTCCAATAGCTGGCATTCCTACACCTACAAAGTCTCTAGTTTCAGGTCATGTGGGTACCCACCCCAGGCCTCAGACCCAGCAGAGGCCCTGACTTTACTTTCAGGGCAGGGGCTGTGCTGGCCGCCCTTCAGGCACCTGGGCTCATTTAATTTTCACTGTCTCCCCCCTGGGTGCGGCGCTTGACCCTCCCCAGGTCTCCCCGTGCCAGGCTTCACCCGCAGCATCCGACCAGGGGTCACCTCAATCCTGCTGTGACGCAGAGTCAGCCACCGCATGAACCTGAATGGGCGCTCGTCCTGAGTGGCATTGGAGTCCAACTCAGCCCTCCCAGCCTCACCTTCATCATGCAGTGAGCTCTGCAGTGCATCAGCGGCTCCCTGTGTTCACGGGCCCCGGTCCAGCAGTCCGTCTTCCATAGGCCCCTGGGTATTCGATCGCACCACACATCATGTCCTACGCCTCACGGCCTCTCCCATTGCGGTCCTGCTGCAGTCAGGTTTCCTCTCAAGGCCGGCTTCTTTCCAGCACTCCACAGGGGGCACTTCATCCCTGGGTTCCTTTTCATCACCCACAGATCTAGATTAGGAGTGAGGGGGTGTCGGAGAGTTGTAATCAATTAGAGTTACAAGATTGTGCATCCGCTCAGTTGGCCATCTTGCCTTCTCCCTTTGTTTACAGGATTTTCTTTTGCCAGCATTGAGACCAATGTGCCTGCATCACCCTCTAAAGAGGCAATGGTGTGTTACAGATTATGTGGCATCACTACACTCAGAACATTCTTTAATACATAACTTACTCCCATGTCTTGAAGCATCATGAAAGAACTGCAAGTGCTGTGGGTATAGTCCCTTGCTCCAATTATTGACCTCAGAAAGACAAAAAAGAGTTGTGCTTCACAGTGCTGTACATAATGAGTACTTATGTTGCCAACAGTATGGGACTGCCTAAAGGGCAATCAGGCAGTGCCTGATGGGCTGGGCTGACAGACCAGTGTGTGGGCTGTTTTTTACCAGTTAGTGGGCCAGTTTTATGCCCAGGTGGGCCAGTTTTTATTGTGGATTTCTTTGATATTACTACAGGCATTGCTTGCAGCAAACACAAATGCATGCTGTCTCTGATACCTTTAAAAATACCTACAATGTGGGTATTTACAGGTTAAAAACTGACCTTACTTGAAACTGCAGGCCACTTTTTATTGTGATCTAGTTTGCTAATGGGGCCACTTTTATTTTGGAGCCTGAGCCTATTTGTTGTCCCAGTCTGACCCTGGTTGCCAACTCATTTTATTGAACGTGGACATATAAAAAAGGGTTATTACTCCAGACACACTTCTATATCAGGAGCAGATTCTTTAACTCACCACAGTTTTTTTAACTATAATTACACCCAAATACACTTACCCACCCTAAACCCTAAAAAGACCCTGAACACCCAATACCCTTACCGACTGCTAAACCCTAAACTCACCCAAATGCCCTTGCCCTGAACTCTAACAATACCCTTACCAACCAAATACCCTTATGCACCTTAAACCCTAAAATACCCTTACCAACAAAATAGCCTTATCTACTCTAAACCCTAAGAATACCCTTACCACCCAATATCCTCAGAACCCCTAAAACCCTAACCCCCCTTAGCACCAAATTCCCTTACCTACCCTCTAAACCCTAAAAACGCCCTTACCCTAATACATATATATGTAAAGACTGAGTTGAAAAGGATGCTTCCCTATTATTTCCCCCATTGCACACCATGTGGAAAATTATTGTCACAAACATTGTCTGTTTGCAACATTCCAAGTACTTCAAGTTGTTCCTCGGTTTTTATTCCAACTTTAGGGGTTAACTACCATAAAACTGAGTTTTAAATATCGTCCAACAGAAATATTGTATCCATAATATTGAGTATCCCCATATTGTAAAGGTAGGTATTTATAGGTAAGTAGAGTTTTACTATTCTTAACTACACAACTATGTATGTAGGACATATATGCATTTACTCTGAGGTTCTTGCCGATTTTCTGAATACAATATTTTTGGAAGGCACTGTTAGTCGATATTCTGATTTAGAACCCTCCAGAGGCAATGGGAATTCACTTAGGCACAGGACATGCCCTCATTTGGTATTTGAGAAACCAGATATTATTTTCTGTGCTAGATAGGAACAAT
The DNA here is from genome assembly GCF_031143425.1 of Pleurodeles waltl. Taxonomy (NCBI): domain Eukaryota; kingdom Metazoa; phylum Chordata; class Amphibia; order Caudata; family Salamandridae; genus Pleurodeles; species Pleurodeles waltl. The sequence continues at coordinate 1,070,766,548 of NC_090445.1, forward strand.
TCTAAGTAAAATGATTAATTTCCAGGAGCTAAGGCTGTTCCAACAGTAGATATAACTGGAAGTATGTGTGCTGGGAGCAAGATCTGCAGACTGCAGCCATTAATCACTGGTCCCCGGCAACAGCAGCGGGAACAAAGAGAGGACTTGATTAATTCAGACATGTCCCTAGCAGTACAACTGACCCATTTATTGTTGCCAATATCAGCACATTGTCATTTGCTGAAAATGTGATGATGACGTCTATGACACATTAACAAGCAAGGGAAGAGAACAGAAGATCGCCTAGTATCATTTCGAGTACCACTGTACTCACTTCAACTGAATAAAAACGCACATCTTAAATTGCTGATCACAATTCAGAATTCAATGGGTGTCTCGAAGGCAGGATCGTAATAGGCGTAGATATTCTATATGCCGCATAGATACTTCATGGTGTCAGGAATTGGTTGAAGACTGTGGCCCGATTCACAATATATGTCTAGCCTTCACCTGTAAGCTCATGGATTCACTAGTACAAAGTCATGCATTCACAAAATATGAACGTACACTTGGAAATCCATTTCCTCTCATATAATATTACACTAATATGGTGGGCGTGTATCTGCACGCCTGCGCAAGGAGTTCTTGAACAGGAAATGTTTGTGCATAGCCACACATTTAAGAGTTTTGGGGTATTCACAAAATAATTCTCCACCTATTCCAACGCATCCTGGAAACCGAGATGTATTCCTGACAGGAGCAGGTGAAAATGCATTTCTAGGGTGGGACTGGGCAGGGTAAGACCACCCACCCCAACATTGGCAGCAACATACATGGGTTTCTCCCTGAGGAAAAATACTTTTCCCCTGGAGGTAAACAAGAAAACATATTTTATCAGGTACATTTGTATGGGGAGTATAGGATGATTTTCTCAGTTGGAAAGGAAATTCACTGCTGAATTCCAGAAATACGTTTGTGAAAACTGCAGCAGCCAGAAATGTACCAATAAATGCTTACAGATTTATACTCGATGGCAGAAGCATTTCAACAAGTACACTGAATGGAAGTTAAAAACACAGTACAAGATAATTACAACAGATAAATGATGTACAGACTGCAGAGCGAAGGAAGAAGGAAGAACACAACAGGTATATAATAACAGGTCATGAATAGAAAAAAACATCAACAGATAATTACAGTTGTGGGCCAGTGAAATTATTGTTGCCTGAACAAGGGAAACACTGTGTGGGGTTTTCCTAGAAGCAAATGTCTTTTTGGCCCTGCAAAATGAGTTTATGAAATAAATCACTTTGACTTCAAAGATGCTTTTGAATACATTGGGGCATTCTCCCACAATATTGAGTTTGTAATACTGAGCTGTGCTTACATTGATTCAACACCCAACATATGACCACTTCAAGTAGATTTGTAGTTAAGGAAAGTCAATCTATACTCCCATAAACACATTTTTTACCTTAATTATATGTTGGTTGTTGGCATTTTGCAGTCGCTATACGTTGTGATCGAATTTGTTCACCTGAATAATTGGTCACACAACACATATTTGCTGATTAGGCGTGCACAAAGTCCACAAGGTTTAGAGAAATTGTGAGTTCAGGTTTTCCACCCTTGCTTATCATTCCAAAGTATTTAGGTTTTCTTTCACCTTCCTCTATCTGAAGGTTTATTCGGCATAGAGACCACTTTTAACAGTAGTTCGACAAGCAAAATATAACCACTGAGTGCCATTCACACTGCTTTCATATTTTCACCTTAATACAGGATCAGAATTTTGCTCTACACGTTTTCCTTTTTGCAAAAAATGTTCAGCATGAACGATTATTTCGGATGTATGTTTTGCTTTCAAAGGGATATAGGCAAATTATCTTTGCATAAACATCATGATTTTTACATTAATGTCCCAACGCGAAAAACGTTCCAAGCTGCATGAGGTTTTCAAAGCTTTCCATAGACCTTTGCCAATGTCAAAAACTTTGCAACTTCGCAAACGATTAGTGTAAGAAGAGCAAAGGACCTGAATTTTGATGCATCTAATAGGGGATTGCAGATGACTAGGCAGCAGAGGGATTGGAAACAGAGGGGATTATGGGTCTTTGGTTTAGGTGTGGGTGTTGGTCAGCTCAAGACATCACTGGATCTCGCCAACATTAAGGTGTCACTGAAACACTTACAAGTGTGCAACAAATATTACATTGATACAGTTCTTTCCTTGCAAACACACCGATGTCCTATCAACCTAATAGGTCTCTATGTTCTGCCAGCCAGTACTTGTAGACAATGCCTTGAGCCAACTGGAGAACTTCTCCATTGCACAGCTAAAGTGTGGCATTCCCCCATGTAGAACTAAACTAACCACCTCCACGAAAGTGATTGAAACTTGAGTTTTTAATCAATAATTGTTTTATTCTCTTCCTCTCTAGGTAGTAATGTTTGTTTCTAAGCCCCAAGAAGCCCTGCGTTAGTGCACCATGCAAAAAAAACATAACAGAAAATAACATACCATAGCATAGTAGGATGTAGTGTACACTATAGATTGGAGACCGATATGGGAAATGTAGTAAAGTTGCATTTTTAACAGGGAGACACCCATCCTCTTATTGGAAACAGTAGGTGACTAATGGGGGGAGGTTCGAGGGGAGGCTGAACAAGGTGGCTGTGGGAAAGCTTCGACCTTTCTCGAGACAAACAGCAAAGTACTGAGGAAACAAATAAGGAGACATTGCACTACTCTTGTCAATCTTAAAAGAGACTAGAAATCAGGCATGCGGTCAAGAGAGGTGAGAGGTGGGATCAGCTCCTGCAGAAGCTGAGGCGGTGGAATCCTGTGCCCATTAAAGTGAACATCTTGATTGTGCAATCAAATTGGGGTTCATATTTATAACCCCGAGCGTCACCTTGCGCCACATTAGCGTTATTTATTTTGATGCTAATGTGGCCCAATGAGTCCAAAATCCTAACACCATGTTTACAAAGGGTGCAATGCACGCATTGTGCCACTTTGTAACCCTTCGCACTACATTATGCCTGTACCAGGCATAATGTATGCAAAGGGGGCGTTCCCCCATTAGGGGGACTGAAAAAATGGCACATTTTGTGTGGCACTTTTAATGATTGCTCACAGCAGGCGTTGAAAGGGGGCTTCCATTATCTAAAATGGGCCCCTATGTGCTCTGCAGGAGTAGCGCCAATATTTTGGTGCTAGTCCTGCAGAGTACATCAATAGCGTCATGAAAAATGACGCTATTGCCCCCTACCTTGAGCCACTGAGCTCCGTATTTTAAATACGGGGCACACATAGTGGCGGTAGTGGGGTGCTAAGGGGTGCAGGGAAAGTGGCGCTGCAGTTGGTCCAGCGCCACTTTCCATAAATCTGCCCCTTAGTCTATTGTGTTTGTGATTGAGGGTGAGTGGATGATGACGTCAGGAGAAGAGTTAAGGAGAGAGAGCGGGGACATTTGGAGCAATGGACGATGGAAAATATATAAATCAGATTTGGATAATTTCAACAAAGGCAGAGAGTGCCATCCAATGGCGAATGGAAGTGAAGAAGTCAGGTACCTTGGCCTGAGGCGGATCATGAAGAAGGGGAAGAACAAGAGGCAACGAGCTAGCATGAGAATCTAGATAGGTAGATTATGTCACCAAGTACAGTGGTATGCAGGAGAAAATAAGGGACCCCAGGAGAAGGCCGGGGTGCAGTACAGCTACATTTTTTAATTGGGCATCAAGAGTGGAAAACAATAAACCAAGAGAATATGTTCGTAGAGATATGTAGATTAGGTAGAAATCACTGGAGAATGACACGGGTAGCAGTGGTGAATGCTAAAGTTGAGACCAGGATCATAATAGAAGACATGGTTGAGTCAAACACAAGTGAAAATGCTAAAAACATGGGTGAGGGCAATCTTCATACTGTAGAGAGAAGATTACAGAAACTGACTGGAGTGAGTTGAAGTATGTGTTACAGAAGAAGTAAAGGACAAAGGACCACTTAACTAAAGGCTGGCCACTCTTGAATTTAATGATGAAGGGTGACAGGGTTGCATGGTGTGCACCCTTGAGCAGCGAAGAAAGAATATTTTTGTTTGGAAATATTGTGGGCAAAATATTTGAATTATAAATAAGCATAGATTTTCTGTTGCTAACTCCACATATATGCACCTTGATGACATATATCTTCATGGTGCATAGATGTGAAGTTACGAATAGTAAATCTATACAGCTTCGATATTTGCTTCCCTTTCGATATTTTGACCACAGTACCCTTATATCAGGATATGACTGTGCTCAATATTCAGTAGTGCATTCAGGGTGGTTGGTAGCTGGTAAGAATGGAGACCTCAGCAGTAGTTTGTAAGACAGAAACAGCATCAGTTTTCATGGAAAGGGGTAAGGTGAACGTTATTCGGAATTGAAATGAAGACTCAGTTGGGATGTTGAAGTACTGCTGCACAGATGGGATTTGGCTACAGGAGGAGCAAATGGTTCAGAATATCTGCAGCAGGCAATTGGTGAAAAGAGAAGGGGTCGTGTTATGGAGGAGGGCAGATTGTCTCTCGGTAAAGCTTTTATTGCAAGACGATGTACAGATTTTTCATTCACCTAAGAACAAGGCATTCTGAGCATCATTTACAATTGGGTAGTAACGGGGAACCCTCTGAGTTCTGAGGGAATCTCTCCGGCGGAATGACCTCTATCATATAAGGAAGGTTAATTCTGGTAGAAAACTCCACTGACAGATACACTTAGAAATAGGGAACTGGCCCCTTTCCCAACAAAGCGAGTGATGGCCCCTTACAAACAGCTATAAGTCAGGCATTTTATCAGGACAGCCATGAATTTTAAGTAGCTCTTTGGTTGAACATGCATTGGAATAAGAGAGAGCAGTTCAACTTTGCAAATAGCACTGGCCACAGCCGCGAAATGCGAAATCACCAGACCTACAATGATGTCATTTTGAGGCACGAGTTTGATGTGACCAGAACCCTTTATTACTGAACCCATTTTTTCTCGCATGAACAGGAGCATTAGAGGGCCAGCTTATCTGATGTGCCATGTAGCCATCAATGCAGACACTCTACATTAATTTCTATAATTTTGGTTTGTTTCTCATCGGGCATGATGAGCAGATTCCGTGATGATAAACAGGCTTGAGGGGAACACTCTGCTGCTTCTCATCAAACAAAACACTTTCTCCTCACTTTCATAACATTCACGAAAATAAATACAAACCACCTGTTAAAGACCTCCGAGCAAACCACAGATATAATTAAAAAATGCAACTACTACATTGTGCATAATGGAGCATAGGTGCATGCACAGCTGTCATTTGGTTATACGCCAAATGGGTCACTTTGAGTCGGTCCTAGCTTTATAACCAACACCTCTAAGCGTGCTGCAACTCTTAGGCGCATTGGAGAAAAACAAATAGGCAGTGTTTATTAACCAGCGCCCCCAGACCACTGGGGGTTCATAGCACCTACTTAAGGGGTCCCTGACTGTTTAGAAAATTCAATATGAGCAAATTAATAAAATAAATCAAAAATCAAAATTGAAAGTTTTAAAACCTTTCCATTTCAAAGCAGCTGCAAATGTAAAGGAATTTGAAACTGGAAAGTAAACATGAAATTGTCATCCTCATTCTAAATTGTGGGAGCAGCATAACATAGAGCAGACAGAATCTCGTCTTGATAATTGGTGTCCTCGATTGAGGCATCAGTGGTATGTGCAGACAAAAACGATAGAAAAAGTGGTGGATATGACTATGTAAATGAATCTCCCACTCCCATCCAGTGCACACCATGTCTACTCAGTTTGGACCCAGCCATAAGCAAATCAGTCTTGACACTTCTTCAATGACAACAGTGCAGCCCAAACTGCTAGGCCACGTCCTCCCTTACCAGGTACATGGGGAACCTAGGACTGGTTGTGCCCTACTTAGGGCTCATCTGACAGGTATTGCTCGGTTCTCGTAACACATTGTGTACAATACCCACATCTAGGCATATCCTCCTCACTTAGGGCAACAAATCACACTAAACAAGAAAAATGATGGATGGAATGCTTGAATTAATCCCAGCATCTGGTAATTTGGTGAGCAAATAGAGTGAAACTGCTCCTGGGTTGTTTGTGTTGCAATTCAGGGAGGGCCTGTCCCGGCAGTTCGGGCTTGACTATTCCCATTGGAGCAGGGTCAAGGGTGATTTGCTTAGGACTGGACCCAAACTAAGGTGGCATGGTGTGAAAAATAATGATGGACTGGGATTCAATCCAAGTGATTACCAGTGGCTGCGGTCAATTCAAGCATTCCATCCATCACTTTTCTGTATACTTTATTGTGTAGACAAAAAGAAAGCATGCATTAGGCGCAAAGAAGACAGTGTGATATGGTATAGGCTAGAAGCACACTTCATTTTATAGAAATAAAACTACATTTTGAAAAAGTCCAACCTTCCCATTATATTTTAGATTTTTGCATTTTTTGTTCACAAATTAAGCGAAATAGTTTGTAATATGTGCATTTGATGTCTACTTGTTTCTGTATTTATGAACATGGTTTTGAGGTTCAATTCATGGAAATGTATTAGGCAGTGGTAGTTAGCTTCAAGTAGTCAGTCATTGGAGAGCTTCAGAAGTTCAAAGATTTGTTTTGCCGATGGCTTTTGGTGATGCAAGATGCTGTGCAGCATAGCCAAAAGGGTGAAAAAGCAGAGAACAGGCATGACGACGCACCCACAGCAGTCATTTTGTAGGCACATACATGTGTGTGCACATCCATATTTATGCTTGTGTACCTACAAAGTGAAGTAGGAACCTATTTTTTATTTTCCAATCTGAGATAGATCAGTAACTAAATGAATGTAAAAGACGTAGTAAGAGTGAGAAAACAAAGCAGAGTGTAAGGGAGGCAGAAAAATTGCAATAGGAGAGAGGCAACAATACAGAGCGCAGTTGACGGATATTTGACCAGAGGAAGCACACAAGAAATAGAGATGGGAAGCATTCACTCTAAAAGAGTGCTTTAGCAAAAAGAATAATATAGTTCCTTAAAAATGAGCCGTAGAAGGGTAGAAGCCAGTCATTCCCGGAGATGGAAAAGAGACTCTGCCTCAGGGGAGGGTTAAACACAAGAAGGGCAAGCTGGGAAAAGGAAAACCATTGATAAAACACATGCACATGAGAGTGACAATAAAGCCAACCAATAGTATGCTATAAGCAGGCATCTCCTTAGTAAGCCATCAATAGCAATTTTGCAACCTGACAGGAGGCTAGACCTAAAAATACAAGGAGGAGAAGAAAAACAAAGTTAACTGCGATGAGGATGATGCATACAGGGGAACGGAGGAAAGGTACAGTTTGAATCACCTGCAAAATATATTTACAAATATCCTATAGTGAATCATACATATATAAAGTACATTGGTGTCTACTGAAAAAAACAAAAAAAAATGCGACCCTCAAGCCACACTGCAGCTCTATGACACACCGTTGTATCACTCATCAATTCAGCCACCTGGTGAAGAGCCTCTATCACATGATTTTCTGAAAACTCCTGCACAGATAAGGTTTCACACTCAGATGAGAATGCTCTGCATTGCTGCGCTCCATTTAAAACCTCCCTGGGACATGGAAGGTGGCTCCAAATGCTTTTTGTCTGGCTGTGGGGGTGGGTAGGCCTGTTTGGTCAGTCCAGGGGGCCAAAGAAAACATCTAGATGCCCCCATTCTCCCTGTAGTATCCAGTGGTAGATGTGATTCTAAGGTTAGGAGAAGTGGACAATGCCTACTGTAATGTACAAAGTTTGTTGAAAGGGGGTCATTCGCATCCTGCCAAGGTTGATAAGACTGTGTGATTAACAAACTTTAAAGGCCTCCCCTCCCCGGTGAAATTTACTGCCCGGGGGTACCTTCTGTGGACAAAGAATGATGCAGGGCCTATCCTGTCATCTGACTGCCAACTGCAAGATGACAGCTGGGGTGTCAACGTGCCAATGTCAGCTTCAGCATGCGGTCTCGCAGAAATCACAAGACGGGCATTATTCTGCTAACTGTGTTTTTTTCCATTGGCCCAGGTTGGATTGCGACTTAACGTTATGGCATGATGAACAATTTTATGTGGGCTTCTAATTGTCAATTCCATGGCCTATGAAGGTACATTTTATGCATAATGGAAACTTTCAGTGTGTGCCGAAGAATTCCAGTGAATGCTGAAACAGATTTTATTAAGTGAAGCACCTGAGTGGTCAAGATGGTTTCCTATACATTGTCATTTTACGGATGTACTGTGGCTGTAGGTGGATAGATTAATAGTTGCCACAAGTATACCATGTTAAACTACAAAGCAGTTCCATATGTTGGAAGATAGTCACTTATATATGGGGCCTGGTGCACTGTACAATTGCTAGATCTTAGGGTATGGTAAGGCTTCCTCCTAGCACCTTTTGGGTGTTTCGAGTAGTGCCCTAAGGGGCATAGGGCTCACTGTGTCACTGTACCTGCTGTACCTGGCTTAAGAGCCCATAACATTGGCAAAATTGGTCCTGGGTTGCTAGTGTTCTGGTTCAGGGCTGACCTAGCTTGGCAGTTCGGGCTGGATTGTTCCCATGAGGAGTAGGGTCAAGACTGATTGGCATATAACTGGATCCAAACTGAGGTGGCATGGTGAGAAAAAAAAACGATGATTTGGGATGCTGCACCGAGCAATTGCCAGAGATTAGACAAATTTCCAGCATTCCTCCTATCACCTTTGGTGTGTTACACTCAGATCATCATATGCTTGAGGTTCCCAGTCAAAACGTGCACACTAGTAACCTGCCAAGTCTTGGTTACTAGAATCCAATAGAGAGCTTCCAGGGTTATCATCCCCTCATCCCTTTTGCTTAGTATTTTCTGGATCGATAACAGAATCTGTTAATAGATCAGCTATGGCAGTGCCAGTCTGTCACCTGGTGGCACTAACTAATATTTTGGAGGGCAGCAGTTTCCAGCATCGCTTTATTGTAGAGAGCTTTCCTCAACTGTGGAGGTGGCCTATGTCTTATAAGGAAAGACTAGGCAGCTTTGGAGGTGGTGACTCTGAATAACATTACAATTGTGCCTAACAATTCTCTCATCCTGCTTGGATGGAGAGCAAATGCCACCTTATATTAATAATTCAAGGATTAGTCAGCAGCACTCCTATTAACATTTGCCTAACTGTGATCACTTTGTGTCAAGGTGTTAGGTGAAGCTGGAGTTAATTGCTTTTTCAGCTTGATGGCCTGAGAGTCCCTTGCACTAAGCATCTAGTGGGGGGATTCCCAGGCCCTTTGCTAAAACCTTCTTGTCTTTGGCACGCTCACCTGACGGAGAAGAGGAAACCAAAAGGAGCATGGCCAAAAGGACACAACCACTATCAATTTTGTCTTCTCCTTCTTGATTTTCGTCAGCACTCTCAAGTTCAGCTTAAAAGTGCACAGAAGAACCATAGTCCATTGACAGGATAGTGCATCTATCACTTTGGATCCCGTCTCCCTGCTTTTTGAAGCAAACTACAGGGCACGGAGAATTCTCAATTGTAAGAGTTCTACCTGAGGAAACTCCCACTTCTTGCAAATCTTCTTGATCGCTATGGTGTAGAGACAACGAGCTTGAGGAGAAGGGCACGGTACCAAGCTTGCTTGCCACAACATTGTATTTCTTCTTTATACATGTAGTTGAAAGGGGCATATGTGACTCCACCCAGTAAAAAAATTACTCTGTCCCTGGGCTAATGGTAGTGGCCGAGTCTTCCATTGTTTCTTCATTTTTTTGTTTGAATCTGTTTTTATTGTTTTGACTCTTATGATTGATTATACAGTAAAAGTACACAATGGCATCCCCTGGTCCACAACTTTTCAACAATATACATAAATTGTATTGGTCAGCATTATGCACAACACTGTGTATAAAATGTATTGTCCCGCTCTTGTTTCAGAGCCGCGTTTTACATGCGCAAGTGCTTACGGCGTCTCTTTGTTCATCAATTAACAGCTGTGTGCGTCATTATTGAACAGATCAATCTTATATAGCGTAACATATTAACAAGCAAAACATAACTCAACTAGCCAGTTCTGATGACAGATTACCTGCCACTCGTGAAAGTGTGTGATGACATTGACCATTAGACAACAGGGTCTCCGGGCCCCCTATAGGACGGACAGGAGGAGGGTCCTAGGATTCTTCTTCCATTAATTCAATATGTGTATGACATGTTCGTTCATACTCCATTGTTTCTTCATATATATGGTATGGAGCATCTATGTTTGTATGTGACTTTGTTATCATATTTTCCACTATGATCACTACCAGTATCATATGAATCTTTGGACGCAGCCCAATAATGCCTGTCTGATTCCTTCCAGTTCCTTTCAAATGGAAGAGTGAGTATTGTAGAGGAAGGGCGACCAGCCCCGAATCTCATTTAAGTTCATTGTGGCTCCTCAGCCACTTCCATTTGCATTTGATATGATGACCTTTGGATGAACAGAGATCAATTGTGTTCCTGTCCTCAGATTCGAAGGAATTAGCCACCGCATCAATTCCTTTGTGATCTGATGAGCCATTGACAGTTGCATGCCCTGATCCATTAATGTGGGTTTCCATATTTCCAGGAGACGTGGAACAAAAATTCCAAAATAAAATCATGCACATTTGACACTGTTGCTGTCATGCCATCTTGATCCTGGACCCATATCCGGCTTTCAAAATTTTTTGCTTCATGAGAACTGTTTACATGGGATTGTAACTTCTCCACCCTGGTATCATGAAGGACTATATTCTTGTCTGCCTGAATTCTTGCCTCTATGAACTCCAAATCCAGTGCTAGCGCCAGACTAGATTTTTTCCATTTTATCAGGAAACCATGCTTCTGGGTCAGAGACATGCACTTCCATTTCAGAACTCAAAATGAAAATGAAAAATCTTGACATCTAAATATGGGTGAAGGGAAATTCAATGATTGTGCAGTAAAGCACAAGAGGTGCTAAAAATTTTGGGAACACCCTTGGTGCTGACTTTAGCATGAAAGGTATGACACAAAACTGAAACTTGTAATCCTGGACTGCAAACCGAAGGAACGTCAGATGAGTCTTGCATATTGGGATATCCAGGTATGCATGTATGCACTTACAGGTCCCGGTTTACCATAAATTCCCCTAGCTGAGTCACTGGAATTATGTTTTAAAGCCATTCTATTGTGGTGTGTATTGTCAATACCTACTCGTTCACCCATTTTAGGTCTAAGACCGGGCGAAAACCCCCTGATGTTTTCTCTACAAGAAATCAAATTGAATAAAACCCTTCATTGACTTTGTTCTTTCACTGGAATAGGAATAATTGCCTTCCTTCTCCTTTACTACTTTCCATAAGACTTCTGCTTTCATACAGACATAGGGATGAATACCAACTCTTGAGGATTGCAACTGTGTCAAACAATGTTCAGCGCCCAACAATTCAAAGCCTATTTTCTTCTTTAACTTCACAAATTCCCTCACCCTGTAAGGTGACTGAGACTACTTATTTGAAGCTTGTTGCAAGGTTGTTGGGTTTTTTTTAAATGCCATTGCAGCTGAAACTTTTCCTTTTCTTAGACTATGAGCCTCGAGATGTAGCCAAGGGATTGAAGTTTTCCTTTTGTACGCCAAAGCATGCTTATGACGCATGGAAGCCTTCATGACCACATAATCCAGCTGATCACCAAAACGTTTCACACCTGAAAAGGGGATCTTCAACAAAGAAACATTATCCAAGTTCCCTGCTTTCCAACCAACGAGCCACGTATGCCACTTGGACAAAGTAGTTTCTCTTGCTGCTACAGAGGAAGCTCTCTGACCATCACAAGCAATGTCCGACAGAACCCGGGCTTGTAACTCCATATTAGTAAGTATGTCTCCCCTGTACTCTCTTTCTTGTAATGCTCCTGCCAGATGATCAAAGTCTTTTACCAAAGATTGTGCTGTTTGTGCAGCAAAGGTTCCCCACCTCAATGCCAATTTGGTAGCTGCAAAATACTTTTTTCGGTGCTAATTCTGTCTTCTCATCCACTCCACCTGAAAGGCCACAGTTTTCTGTTGATCAATTTAGGCTACCCTGACATTATTGTTGGCAGAGAATCAGATTGCACTGGATGGAGCGATAGTGTCTCTGCCTATTCAAACTTTTGGCATGAGCCTTGGGATTGTGAGATGATCCAGATCATTCCATTCCCTTAGAATCATTGATCAGAAGATTTATCACATTGTGGAAAAAGTGATGAAGTTTCCTCATTTTCTATCAATGACCACGCCAAACATGATTGTTATGCCAATAGTGGCATTACTTGGGTATGTTAAGGATGCTGCAAAGCCCTAACGTAAACTTACTGCTCTGGCCCTTCTGGTTGGAAGGAGAAAGGCAGTTATAAATTAGAAGAGGAAAGCGGTCCCCAGATACACCCAGTGGCTTTGCGACCTCACCACATGCACTGAAAATGCTGAGGTACATGGCACGTTGCATCCCTCTACTTCCAGACCCAAAGATATATGATCTCCACTGCACACCTACCTGGCTGCACTTAATTAAAACTGAGGAGGCCAAATCGTGGTCTTTGCAGTAGTGGCATGAATGTCGATCATACTGGTGAACAAGCAGTGTGACAATGCAATGTTAATTAGCCATGTGTCACACAATATCCAAATCTGTGTCCTCTGTGCATAACAGATATGAATGTTACCTGATATTTACTATGTCTACATGGCCGACCTGTTAGGTAAAAATGGAAATAAAGATTTAAAAAAAAGACCTACTCAGAAGGCATGGAAAACATTTTCTTCACATATTCATGTGACACTTACCCTTACAATACCACACTGGAGAGAACCACAAAGCAATAAAAAATCCTATAACCTGACTGGAATATTTCATAAAGGTATACAGTCCATTGCTCGTTTCTTTTAAAACAATCTTCTTTTGTAATAAAAAGGTTTATTTAAGTAGGTGACACAGACACTCCCCGCGTGCATACGGTTCTGATACTGGGACCAAGCCCGATGTCTCAGTCTTTGCAACTGGCCATGTCGCTCGCAGGACAACAGAGAGGAAACAGCATCCTAGTGTTACTCTCCTGACAGATAGGTTGGCAGGTTTGTCTCTTAGGCCACCATTGGTGAATAGGGCTTCTCCTTCTCCTCTGTTTATTGCCCTGTGACACCACAAGGGGAGGACAGAGGCCTTACAGAGGTCTTGAAGAGGTCATCAGGCAGAGCTGGGTCTATTTGCAGTCACCCACCCAACATAAGTATGTGCAAGGTAAAGGAAGAAGTAAATGCTTCTTTCAGCATCACACAGTGGAGTTACAATGTATTCCTAAAGCTTTAGCCATTTGCAAAGGCCTCCTGATTATGGAACTTTGAGCCAAAAGGAAATTCCTCAGGTCACTGGGAGTCTTTACGATGGGGCCTAGGATGGCATGACAGCACTCCTTAATTCCTAAAGGGACAGTTGAAATCTTGAGCAACCGTGGAGACTGGTCAGGGTTTCTCTGTGACTTGTCCAGAGCATAACACAAAAGGAAAGAATAGGGTGCGAACCCACTTTCAGTAAATGAGGTGTAAAAGAATCTAAGCACGTTGGTGGTGATACCACCAACACAGCAGCTCTAGCTCTCTCAGGATGAGAGTTGTTCAATGAACTCAAGGCTAAACCAAGCTGTGTAATCAATAAACCTGTGGCATATTTTATCCACAAAAGGTTGTCAGGATCATTTGTTTTGTCATGTATGAGATTGGTATTGTGAGTTATCAAGTGTCTTTACATCCGCTCAGAGATAGGGATAGAGATCATGTGCTCCTGGTGACACTTCTACAGATGTCCTTCTGTAACCTGGAACCATGAGCCAACCTCCACACCCCAGCCGCACCATGGACAGCCGACATACAGTACCCACTGTGGTCTGCACCAATGATTCGTCTTTCTTCCCCTGATACTCTCTCTGCATGGCTGCTGCCAAAAGGATGGAGATGCCACCCTGCTACCACACAAAGTTTGACACTTCTCCGAAGCAGCCCCTCCTTATTGACTCAAGCCCTACAGAGGAAGGTGAGGGGGTATATACATAAAGTGAAACAATCTGTGAAACCCACTCACCACTGGATTGAACTTCCTGTTAAAAAAAGAAATATGAATAGAAAAACAAAAACAATTGATTTTTTTTTAGATCCCTGACTCAGAAAAGGGTCGAAGACAGACAAACAAAACAGGAACTTAAATTCGTGGAGGGTGGGAGGAGGGGTTCATCATGGGAAGGGGCTCCTGGCTTCACTTTAAATAAAAAATAAAGATAGATCAAAAGGGTGTGTAGGTAGGAAAAGATAAACTCCTCATGAGCTAATGAGTGCAACAAGGAAGTGGAAAAGGAGGAAATAATTTTAGACTGTCTCGCCGGCGTCTTCTTTGGAGACCACTGTGGCAGTTCTTTAGTGCTGGATGCTTTTCTGTCTAAGGGAAGATGAATCCTCTATTTACATTTACATTTACATTCTCTGTTGCTCATTTCGCCTCTGTTGGACTATGAACTCTTGGCCTGTGATGGTTGTGCCAGAAGACATGTTCTTTCCTCCGAATGATGTTTTTACTGCAGCTTGAATCTTTTGTAGTTAGGAACTCAGCTGGGAAGTGAATTCTTTATTGCCCTGGCTGTTGGAAGTTAATATTCTACTGAAGATTCCCTCGCATTTTTATCGGTTGGAAAATGAACCTTAGCGAGTTGGATGCGTTCCCTAACGGAAGATGAACCCTTTATTGATGGCTGTTGTTGTTTATCGGGAAATGAATGGTTTCATCTTGGGGAATTTGTATACTGTAAAATGATACCCTTCTAGACTCTGTAGGTACTGGCTGTTCTCTCGCGGTGAATTAAGCCTGCATGTATAATTCTTCATTCTTGGGGCCTGCAGTCTGAAACAATATGTACCTTTCCGAGCTGATCCATTCCCCTTATTCTAGAAGCATGCCTCTGCTGCTAAAGGGACGTAGCTATAATGGCGCAGCAGGTGCAGTGGCACCAAAGCCCAGACTTTTAAGAGCCCGATGCAACAAATTATGGCTGCGAACAGGAGGGGGGGGGCATTTGACACCCTTAGAGGTGGGCAAGCCATTGCAAGCTTGAGCCAGGCACGACCCAGGTGATGGATCTGGCTCAGTTCAAGGTTGGCTCAGTTCAAGGTCCTCTTGAAACCTCGAGGTCAAAATGAGCTAAGCTTTTACCGTAGGAGATGTGGTTGGAGGTGCTGCCTTTAGAACATTGTGAGCCAGGTTCGAATCCTGGCCTTAGCTCAACATCGTGTGAAACTGGGCAAATCAATTCATGTCCCTGTGCCTAGGATAGAAACATGAACAAATGTGTGAAGTAGCCTGGTTCTGTAGTGAAGCATTCTGTTTTGGGAAAGGTTTGCACTATCAAAAAAACAAACAATGTGGCTCCTGTTGCCACCCAAGCTCATGCACCTAGAATTGAAGGAAAGCAATACCTTTTGATGTAGAAAGAGATATTCATCTAGGACTGAATTGCACATTGGGAAACCACAAAACTGGAGATCAATCCTAGCTGGCCTGCTTGACCAAACTGTGTGGGCCTAAGCTAATATTTGTATCCACAGAGCCTCCTTTTTAAGTCTTGCCTAAGGCTCCGCGTGCCATGTCTGTTGCAAGACGTAGGCCTACATTATGACATTGGCAGTAAGTACTGCCTACCGTCGCGGTGACGGCTGCCAAAAGTCCGTCGCCGCTGTTAACATCCGTCTGCCAAATTATGACCACAGACGGATTTCTGCCACAAGAAGGGCGGAAATCTGTCTGTGGCCATGCTGGTGGATGGCGTTAAGGTGGCGCTGCTACCAACAGCAGTGCCACGCCAGTAGACCGCCGCCTGCTGTATTATGACAAATAATATGGCCAGGCAGTGTTCTGCTGGTGGGCTCTGCTGGTGGTCGCAGCGACCCGTTCTGTCCCCTGACGGAAGACCCCCTGGATTCAGGTGGGTTTCCGACAGGGGAGGACCCCCTGGATTCAGGTAAGTCAATTATCCGACAGGGGAGGCGGGTGGGGGTGTTGAGTGTGTGTGTGGGTGTGTGTGCATGAGTGTGTGTGTGAATGCAAATGTATGTGTAGTGTTCTTTGCGTGCATGTATGCATGTGTGAGAATGCGTGTAAGTATGGATATGTGACTGCATGTCTGCATGTCAGTGTGAATGTGGTGTGGATGTGGGCATGAATGAATGGATGCATGTATGTATGAATGCGTGTATGCCTGTGTGAGGGGGTGTGTGTATGCGTGGTGCGTATCTACATGTGTGTGTGTTTAGGGGGTGGGGAATTGGAAGGGGGGAGCGTAGATGTAGGGGGACCCCCATAATCTTAACTTACAATGGTCTAGAGCTAGCCTATTGCTTACCATTGGTTGGCTTTATTGCCACTCTTATTTACTTATTTGTCTGCTTCAGTGGCTTTCCTTCCTTTTCTGGTGTTTGTCTCTCCCCTGGAGCTTGGACCATTGCTTGTGTTCTTCCATTGCTCCTTTTTGAGACGTTACTTTTTTCTTTTGGCTAAGCATGTTGCGAGAATGCATGTGTTTTCCGGCTGACTCTTGCCCATCCTTTGTGTTCCTATTTTTTGCCTGTGTGTTTTTCTCCTCACCCTTCCTCAGTTGCCCTCCATGCTTCCTCCCCTGCCACACACCTTCAGTTGCAATTGTTGCTTCCCTAAACTCCTCCGTAGTCCAAATGATGCCCCATTCCTGCCCTCCATTGTCTGTGCACTTCCCCATTGTTGTCTCTTGCTTGCCTTTCATTCCTACCATCTGCATCATTTTGCCCTTCCTCCCTCCATGATACCTTGTTGCCAGCCGGCTTTCCATCACCAGCCCACTTCCCCATTTGCTTTTTTAAGCAAAAAAGCACATTTGCACTATATCAAAAAACGGAACATTAGTGCTATATCAAAATATACATTTCACACTACTTTTTATTTACTACAAGATGGAACAACAGCTGTGTCACAGAGATGTTTTAAGATTATTTCAGCTAAGCTTCTGTACAAAGTGGCTACAAATTATTGCCATAGTCAATAGGTTTCATGGAGGAGGCCTTTAGGCTTTGTGAAGCTTGTTCTGCAGTATCGCATATGAGAAAACCTTCAAATAACCTTCGTTCAGGTTGTGCACTGTACAATACTCTCTGATGTCTAAATTTATAGACTATATTATTGATCCATTTGTAAAAAAAAAAAAAAATGAACACATATGGCTATATGTTTTATTTCAATAATAGCATTGCTTCCAAGGCAGGGGAGCAGCATTTTTTCTAAATTCATATTTAAAAACTATCACTATTACTTATACTGGGTATTAATAATATTTCTTAATTCAGTGATACAATGTGATGCACTACTGTGAACAGTTTCGACATGTTTAAGAAATTTTTGAAGATGTTTGACTTAATATTTACATTGCCAACCATTTTCACGGCTCGCTTGTGTGGGGGCTCTTAAAGCCAAATCAGATCTTTGCTCTGCACTCCCTGTTAATTTGTTGGCTCGCCCAACTCCATATGTCACTGGGATACTGGTGTTACTAGCTAAACTGGGGATTTCTAACCATTTCTGTAATAAGAGTTACTTAGGTTCAATAAAAATCATTGCAAGCTAATAGTTGTGTTAGTGTTATAAAGTGACCACATCAGACAAGATAACATGAGAGTCCACCCTCTGCAATATTACGAGGAATGGTCACCTCCGTCCAGGCACGCAAAGCCTATTAGGCTCGAGGGCCTCAGCCTCCCCTGTGTTAGGAGGCAAGGCTGCGGGCCTGCAGCTGTGTGGGTGTCAGTCCGAGGGACAGCCTGGCCGAAGTACGGAATAACCATTCACTTTTCTCCACAGACACCTTCAGTTTATCTGAGTTCCTCATTGACCTCAAAGGAGGCGATAGGGGTCACAGATAAATCACTATATCCAGGACAAAACCCTCACACTGGGGGTTCTAATTGTGTAAGGCGAAGTGTTTTACTGATCACCCTAGTTTTCAAGAGAGGCAATGATTCCCATTAGCACTGGAACGGGAGACTGCATCTTCAAAGGCAATTTCTGTCATCTTCCTGTGCCTTTGAGCAAACAAGGCAGAAATCGCAAATTGTCTTGATGTGGAATGGCATTTATCAAGTGCATACTACCTATGTGATGGGTAATAAGCACTAAATAAATGCCAAAAAGGGAGGAACGAGTTGCATGCTTTGGTCATACACCATACACTATACCCTGGCAATTATAACAGAGCTCACAACATTGAATACCTGGGAAGCAACTGCCCTGGGAATCTTTAAACCAGGATAGAACCATAAAGTAGGAGCATGCTTCTCCATTCTCGCTCACTACTGACTATGAATACCCTAACCCTGCATTGGAGAGCCCAGTGGTAGAGAGTGGCTCTCGACTGGGGGAAGCAGAGAGTACCCCCCTAAACTGGGAGGAAACCTGACACATCCGTGAGTGGCCAATGGCAGCAGCAGCCATATTCAACCAATTATGAGAACTGACTCAAGAAGACCCTCCGCCCACATGAGCTCCCTTAAATAATGAATTTAACTTGATGCCCCCTACAGACCAGCCGCTCCACCTCATTACCCCAATATATGTTGTGAGCCCCTTCTCCCCGATCTCTCTCAAGAGGAAGACCCCGTTCCCCAAGTAGCTACCCAGATACTGTCACTTTCTGGGACCTCCCACCCACACTTATTTCCCTCTCCGAGTTCCTCCTTTACACCCTCATTCATGCTATCATCTGTTTTAACCCTTCACATCGCAACCCTCCTCATCTCTTCCTTCCTCCATCACTTTTTAGAGGATCACACACTGCACCACTCAGCACTGGGTCACCGGGACAAGTCTAATTTACCCTTCACAAGCTGAAGCGGCCTTCCTGGGATTGGTTACCCACTGATGGACATACCAAACTGTTGTGACACATGAATTTGGATGCTCGGGCTTTAGTAATGTATAAACTGGAAATTACGTCTCTATGAATAATTCTAATAATGCTCAAACTGCTTTTCATGATTGTTCATTTTCCCTTTCAACTCTGCTATGCTTATGTGACACCTATGGCATTTCGATTATAAAAACCGCAATAAAACAATAATAAAAAAAGGGAAGAAATAGTTTTTGTTCTTTACATACAGTGACCCGACCTTTCTGTCAATAGCATCTCTCATGGGAGGGTCGGATGGTGTGGGGCAAAGATATCGGGGACAGGGCCGGACTAGCAATAGGGGCCAGAAGACATTTCCCCAGGAGGCTGGAAGGGTGTGGGTTGAGATTTGTTACTGGGGGCCAGTTTTGCAGTAGTTCTTCGAACTTGGCCCCCCGTAACAAAAGCAGCAGTGCTTTGCACCTGCACCCCATCCCGATCCTGGAGCTGGTCTGACAAAATTTCCAGGGCTGCTCTGGGTTCCCAGTCCGGCCGTGGTCAGGGAGCTTCATATGAGCACCATATCACATTGCATAAAATCAGATTTTATGTCTTTATGCACGGGGAGATTATGGGGGTCATTCCGACCCTGGCGGTCATGGACTGCCAGGGCCGGGGACCGCGGATGCACCGCCAACAGGCTGGCGGTGCATCCATGGGCATTCTTACCGCAGCGGTACAGCTGCGGTCAGAAACGGAAAACCGGCGGTGTCCCGCCGGTTTCCCGCCGGTTTCCCGCTGGTTTCCCGCTGCCCCAGGGAATCCTCCATGGCGGCGCTGCTTGCAGCGCCGCCCTGGGGATTCCGACCCCCTTACCGCCATCCTGTTCCTGGCGGTTTTCACCGCCAGGAACAGGATGGCGGTAATGGGTGTCGTGGGGCCCCCTAACAGGGCCCCACTAAGATTTTCAGTGTCTGCCAAGCAGACACTGAAAATCGCGACGGGTGCCACTGCACCCGTCGCACGCCTTCAACTCCGCCGGCCCCATTCGGAGCCGGCTTCCTCGTTGAAGGCGCTTTCCCGCTGGGCTGGCGGGCGGCCTTCTGGCGGTCACCCGCCAGCCCAGCGGGAAAGGCAGAATGGCCGCTGCGGTCATTTGACCGCAGTGCGGTCATTCGGCGGCTCCCGCCGGCCCTGCGGTTACCGCGGCCGGCGGGAGTCAGAATGACCCCCTAAGTGATTGGTCCACCCAGAATCACAGGATGTTGAGCTGATGTTGGGATTCAAATCTTCTTCCCCAGTTCCAGAGTCGGAAGTTTTGGCTGTTAGGCCACACTGTGTCAGCTTATATTGGTGTCAGTGACTGCTGGTGAACTTTGAAAGTGGTGGGGTGTAATACCACCCAGGAATTCATCACATTTATTTTTAAATTTGACTGACTAAGGTTCATTCCTTCTCACATTTAACCCTAGATTTATAAACATTTTCTGCTGGGTGTGTGTCACAAAATTGGCGCAAGCCTGCACAAAATGTGTTTTTTAATTTAGTTTTCAGCGCAAAACCTGTTTTTCACTGGAAAGTTGCCTGAAAGGAATGCAAAGCAAAGCAAAGTGCTGCTTTGCATTATTCTGTGACAAGGAGATGTTCCATGGGTGGTACATTAGCATACTAATGCAACTACGCATGTTTTGTAATGCAAAACCCTATCTACAAATAATAGTAGACTGGATTTTTCACCAAAAAGTAGACACCACTTGAAAACAAGTGTTAAAAAGGAGAAATAATGTTATTTCTCCTAACTTTTCCAACTTTGCATGTGTACTACACTGTAGAGCACACATCTGAAGTAGGAAAAGTTTCAAAGTTAGTCAAAGCATATCATTTTGTACTGGAAGGGCACCCTTTCAGTTCAAAATGTATGCTAGATGCACTCAGACATCTTTGCACTATTGTGAGAAGGTGTCTGTGTGGTGCTTGGAAGCTGAATTGTGCACCAGCGCAATGGAATGGAGAGAGCAGGATAGTACGATATCTTTACAGGTACAGTGCTTACTGGCGCTTTCCATCTGACGCAATATAGCAACTTTGGGTTCAGAGCTATGTTGTGTGAACATTTTGATAATCTGGGCCTTTGTGTCTTTCCCCTCACTCATTCTAACTCACATTGTCTCACTTGCTCATTCTCAGTCATACACATTCCTAGTCACTATTACTCATACACAAATGTACGCATACTCACTGGTTCTCAGTCTCACTTACTAACACACTTACACTCACTCACTAACTCCATGCAACTGCACCTGCTGCACCATTGATAGCTACACACACAAATCACTTCCACCCCATCTAACAAACCTCCAATCACTTGTTCACTCATTTTACTTACTCCCTCCTACTCACCTTCACTTATTCAAACACACTCCCAATCTCATATTTTCACTTTCACTCTAATTGAAACAAGTGTTACACAGAGAGAAGTAGGTCCTGTGCATAGAGAGATAATGGAGCTCTACCACTAACAGACCTCATCATCTTGTAGGGATGAACTCACTTTTCTGCAGATAGAGCTGAGCTCCAGTCCAGATGCAGCCAAGTCCCTACATACATAGTGCTGATCCCATGAGCAGCTAGACCAGAGACCGTGAACCCATAGGTAGTTTCTTTTCATTGAGCTTGAGCAGAGTTTCTGCATAAATAGCACTGTTACCCAGTTTAGACAGAGCTGAGCTCTTCCACATATATAGCTTAGCTCCATTGTAGACAGGGCTGAAGCCAGGTGCAGACACAGATCCAGGTGAGACAGTTCACAGGCAGAGTTGAGCTCTTTCAGCATTCATTTCTATAATGTAATCCTGAAGTTCTGTGAGGGCTGAGAAACTGGGACCAGCTAATATTCTTTGCAGTGTATCACACACCTCTCACCCAGGTCAGACTTGCACATGGCCTGTTTCTGATAGTTAATGAGGAGGGAAAGGGGGGTAAGACAGGTGATAGTGAGAGTAGGGATTGAGAGAAGCAATTCAAGAGGAAGAGAGAGAGAGATAAGGTAGACAGTAGTGGAAAGAATTAGCCATGTGTGAGAATATGGGCAGAAAAGTGAGAAAGATAAATAAATGAGAGAGGACTGTGACTGAGATGGCAAATAACGGAGACATGTGAAACAGGAGATGTCAGACATTTGAACAACAGCACAACAATAGTGCTCAGGCAAACTTCAGGTGATGTTGTGTTAAGGGTATTTGTGAACTGCACAGCTCAGATTGGAGAGTATCATGACGCTGATAAAGCAGGGCTATGTCGGCTCTGGTTGGGCCTTGCCCAGGTCTTTTCCAATTTTCAGTTTCTTGTGGAGCTCAAATACTGAGAAATGCATAGGAGCAGGTCATTCCAGGGTTTGGGCACAAAGCAGGAGAAAGCAAGAAGGCTGATTCTGGTTCTGTGTATCCAGAGGATGAGTGTAAGCAGGAGTCTGGCTGAGCAGAGGTGTTTAGTGGGTGTGCTGAAGTTGATGCGGCTATTGAGGTAGATGGGGCAGTCGTTGTACAGGACTTTGTATGTGTTTGTGAATAGTTTTAAGAGTGTGGGTCAGTGAATGGTGAGCCAGTGTTGGTCTTTGAGGTGTGGAGTGAAGTGAATGTGGGGGAAGGCCTGAGTGTGTGTCTGGCCACTGGGTTTTGAATGTGCTGAAGTCTTCTAGTGGTTAGACAGTGATTCTGACAGAGTGCGTTGCTATAGTCCAGCTTGCTGATGACAAGGGCCTAGGTGACCATTCTGCATGTGTTGACTGGCAACCATTTGAAGATTTCATTGAGCATTCATTTTGAGGGTGTAGAAGCAGGAGGCATGACTATGTTGCCTAAAGTAAACTTTACAGCACATTTCCCCCATTCTTTTGCTCCCTTCATCAGATGTCTGCCTTTCACTGTTTAACTGGAAACGTCTGGTGCAGGCTATGAATGGTGCAGATACCTTTCTCCAAAGAAACATTTCGGTTACCAGCACACTTGTTTTTAAAGCAAATTAAGCACTGGGTTAGAGTGAAGGTGTTACACATGTGAAAAATCCACTTGACAGCTATGTTTTAGAATTGTGAAACGTGATGTAGTCCAGAGCGAAATGGTGTTTCATGTGGAATATCAAATGTAAATCCATCATATATTGAAGAAGTGTGGCATTTTATATAATCACTTTTCTGGCTTTGTTGAAGCAGGCAAGCTCCAAAGTGAGTGGATGGAGAAGTAAAGCATAATGCTTGTGAGGACAGCTCAACTTCAAGGGTGCAATAGGATATCCTCTGTTAGTGAATGTGGGCAATTCGTTAATGTATGCCTTGATGTCACCACAAACAAAGGGAAGAGCTTTCATCACTGTACCCTCAAATTTTGGTCCCCTCAGTAGACAAAAGCTCTGCATACTCCCCTATACTGCAAGCTGTACCTGCTACCCTCCTGCAAGAGAGCACCAGGTATCTGTTCAGGTGAAGAAACATGAGCTCCGCATTGGCTGAGGGTGCAGGTGTTGTGCACCAGCGGGAGCTAATGGGGCCCACAGAAAGGAGCGCAGCGGGGTTATGGGCATGCGCACTCTTTCCCATATGCATGGGTCTACTCACAGACATACTGGCTATCTCAGTCTAATGCTGCAGAAGTGTCTTATGCTGCCGATGTTCACCATAACAGGAATACATTTAATTTTTACATGGCTAATTCCCATGATGAATTTCTGTTGCAGCATGCACACATTTAAATCTGTGCATATTTCCCCAACCTTCTTTCATTTGGAGGGAAAGAAACAAGTTTGGCTTAGGTTTAAGTGTATATTTATATTAAACAATTAACCTGCCATTAACAAAACGGGAACTAGCTGTAAAGATGTAATTTACAATATTGCCCCTCTCATCTCACAGCAGTGCAGCGCCATTTTATGTTTATTGAGAAGTCACAAAATCTGCAGGTAAAAATGCACGTATTTCATGTTGTGGTGCTTGTATTGCACAAAAATCTGTGGTATAAAACCCATGTAGTACAAGGAACTGGGAAATATGGAAAATATTTTCATGGGGACATGTGAAATGCAAATTGTGTCATCGTAATGGTAGTCACCATAAACACTGTGCAGAGGATTTACATTGTCCAGGATACTAAGAATAGGAAGTTTGGAGAAGTAAGGTTATCAGAATTGTGTGCCATATTGTCTGGTGGTATTAGTTTAATCTGTTTAAGCTAAAAACTTTAATTTTGATGGAATCTGCAATTTTTGAAAATTAGGTGGCAAATTTAGTAAATCTTTAATTATGCTGTAAACTCTGCAACTGCAGATTCATGTAAATCCACTTATCTCATCACTGCCTATTGTTTTTATTAAGAATGTATTTCTGACACAGAAACAAAACCTCAACATTTTATTTTATTTCCATATACTAATCCACCACTAATTCCATATGGGTTCTGCAATAGCGTGCTACTCGCCGAAAAGTGCTTTAACGCCTCATCAGAGGTAGTAAGTGCTATATAAATACTATTACAATTACAATTACAATTTCCAGTCAATTTCCATTGTTAGCTGCACTTTAAATAAAACAAATTGTAATATAAAAAATACTGAACGCATACCTTGTCATTGCCATCTGGGGCTTCTGGTAACATTTATAAAGCACAGGGCCAAAGATATTAACAGGACCCCTCAATGATAATGTTAGACCAGATTACATACAGTTACCCATTATATATCCTCTGGGGCGTAGCTACCATTGGTGAAGCAGGTGCACTGGCACTGGAGCCTGGAGCCCTGAAGAGCCAGATGAACCCTGATAATTGCTGTATTTATTACTATAACAGCATTCAAAGTAGCTATTCCCCTTGCGCGCACCAGAACCCATGGCATCCTTGCTACGCTACTTCGTTAGACATGCACAGGACTCGCTTGGTACCAACCATCTTGCACACATCCAATGCTTGCAGGTCTGGTTTGCAAAATCTGAGCTCCAGCAGTGCTTGGTGTCTCAGGAGAATGAATTGTCAAAGATGAAAGATCTGGCTTAATGTGCTAATGCAGGAAAGAACTAGCATCATTCACATATGCCTTTTTCATGCATTAGCACAAGACCTATTGGCCTTCCAAACGTAGCCTTCCAAACATGCCTGGCCCCCAGTGTGCAGAATTATACCCCACCACCACTGTTTGGTACTGTCACCCCACCCCCTGACGCTCAGGTCCAGTTGTGCTCCTGCCTGTGTCCCTCAGGGCAGGGTCACGAGCAATAATGTAAAAAAGGTTGTATCAATTTAAAATGCCTCTACATGGGTAATACATTACAGCCATAGCTGCAATGCCTCTGGCACAAGCTAGTAATGTTATTAATGTCTCCAGTTTTCCCACCACCACATGATTTATCACTGAAAATCAGCTTTAAATATAAGTAGGACATCGAGCCGTTTTCTGCAGATATCAGCTTATGAGTCTTGAAAACACGCGCATTTTGTCTTGTATACACAATTTCAGAGTAGATACATTCACTCAACCAAGCTTCCTCTTCCAATTTAGTAGGCTGGGCTGCACACAGGAGGGCTACTTGCATGCAGATAGAGAGATGCCAGGAGCTCTCGAGCTACTCGTTGAAGAGACCTGAGCTACAGCATTCTGTCAAGCTCAGTATCCGGCTGTGGCCAGAGGCTGAGAGAGGTGATGGGGCGGGCTGGCTTCTGCAGTGTGGGCCTCCACAGACACTCAATTCTTTGTACCCTGTGGTGCTTTTAAGTGGTTTTAGCTGCAGCGTGTGGTTCCCAGAGGACATCACGCTGCTGCCAGCTGCTATAAAGGCACTGTGCTGCCTGTTTATATTTATCTGGCTGACCTCTTTTCATGTTCATTTAACGGGCCATTTGGGAGGGAATGTACGAGCCCTTTATCTCCTACAAATTTCTCTACCTCTCTTCTGCCTATTGTCCCCCGCCCTCCACTGCACTCTTTCTTCATATACTGTTAAAAGGAGATGAAAAAGGAAGAGGCGGTCTCGCGGGAACAGCCATATGCAGATGCAGTGTGCGGATGTGCCAACACAGTGTGTGTGAGACCCAAGTCTCAAGCAGCAGGTCGAGGTTGAGGTGAATTTCAGGAGCTGAAGTTGGGTTTCTGTATTGAGACAGTGGGGGGTGGGGGGGGTGACAAATACTACGAGAGCGGTGCATTGCCAGAGCTGTGTGTGCGCATGCCAGTGCTCCAGTAGAAACAGCTACTGCTGAAGTGAGGATTGAGATAGACAGCCTCCAAGGGCGTATCTGACACTACATTTCTGGGTGGGAACATGGTGAGCCTTGGGGAGAGTTGAGCCAGTGCTCTGACTTGTCCCTAAGAGCTAAACCACTAGTGGAGCCATCAAAAGATGTAAATAAGTAAATTCATGTCATGAAAAAATATGATAAGGAATTTAAAATGAAAACATTTGTTTTCCACATATATCAGTGTCTGAATTAAGAACTTGCAACAAAATCACTCAATGGAGTGATATTAAGTAAAAGTGATACTTTTTAAGATAAAACTTTAAAAAATACCTGCAAGCTCTGCTGACATGTACATAAGTTACTCAGAATGGGTTAGTTTATTATGCTGTATTTATTTAATCAATATCGTTATTACCTGAGATACAATATTATTTTATGTTAAGCATATATAAGCAATGTTTTTCTAGAGAAGAGATCTTCTACTGAATGAATTAAATGGGCACTCAGATTGGCAGTTTAAGTGAAATGATACCAAGTGTAATAAAGTTATGGCGCAGATCTCACAGTTTGCAAAGTGGAGAAGATAGGATTTGAGTCCAGATTCCTAGTTGCATATTCAGCAATTCAGAGACCGTACGATTAAATCCTCCCCCCTTCCATTTAACACTAAATGTCAGTGCTTTGTGTTTAGTTATTCAATCGTTATTCAGTTAGATCAATAAATACACTTATCACACCTTAAATCAAACTGACAATATACACAGCACACACATATGCATAGTCATAACATCTAAACATCTCCTTTTTTTGTTTGGAATATTGTCACAGACATTGCTTATCAAACACAGGGCCTGGTTTAGAGTTTGGCGGACGGGTTACTAACAACCATGACGGCTATCTGGTCTGCCCAATTACAAGGTTCATTGAATATAATCCACTTGCAATACGGCGAATGAGATATCCTGAAGTTTGTGAAGGAGTAATCCATCCGCCAAACTCTAAATCAGACCTACAGTGACAGCACATGCTTCTCTGAAATGCTTCACTATGAAGAAGGCTACCTTAAGGAGCAAACTCTGTGGGGACACTTCGTTTTTGCTATTAAATTGTGGCCAGGAAAGTGTCTCCTAATGTCTCTTTTTCTTAAGTTAAATGAGCTTTCTGGAACATTAATTAAAATAGCATCTCCTGCTTCCTTTACTCTGCTGGCTCACAGGGCTTGTTAAACAGAACGGGGACGCTCAAAACCTGGATGCCTGAAATTAAAAACATTAATCATTTAGGTCTTGGAGCCCGCACAGAGTTTGATCTTCAGGTTAAAGTGCTTCAGGGAGACTTGGGCGATGTGCAAGTGGGCTTCATAGAGACATGTTCAGTCCAGTGGCGGCCGGCAGCTTTAGAATGGAGGGGGGCGGGTGGGACACACACACACTCATTCTTTCACACACAGACACACACGCACATCCATTAACAACACTCATACCATTCAAACATGCACGCACGCACCAAACATTCATTTTAAAAGATCACACACACTCATTCTTTCACACACACACGCACGCACATCCATTAACAACACTCATAACACTCAAACATGCACGCGCGTACCAAACATTCAATTTAAAACATCACACACATACACGCACACACACACTTACCTTCAGCCTCCAGGTCCCAGGAGGGTTGGGACTGCTGCCTTCCCTCATTGGCTGACCTTAGGTCAGCCAATGAGGGGAGGCAGCAGTCCCAGCCTCGTCACAGAGTGGGATGGGGTCAGTGAGGCTGCTGACCCCACCCCACTCTGTGACGAGGTGTCACTGAATGACACTCGCCCTGGGCACTTCAGGGCTTAAACTGAAGCGCCCAGGGAGAGTGTCACCCAAGGGAGGGCCTCGAGGCACCTTTGCTGAGCTGAGGAGGTCACGCCCATAGGAGCTGTGACCTCCTCAGCCCAGCAAAGTTCAGCTCAGGCAGCCAGGAGTCTGTGCAAATCGTGCATGTCTGATCCTGGCTGCCTGAGCTGAACATGGAGTGTCTGTCAGGCTGACCTTTGTTCAGCCTGACAGACACTCTTCATGAGGGGCAAAAGGTGGGAGGGCATGGCTCCTCCGCCCTAACGGACTGCCCGCCACTGGTTCAGTCTGCCACTTTTCAATTTTAAGTTTCCACTTCAAAATTGGTGGGGCGTAGAGCTGTTTGTAGGAGCAGCCTGGGATAAAAATTGCAATTTTTCACAGATTGCACTTCATACCACACTATAATCCACTGAAATGAGGTTCTATTCACCGACCATGATAGATGGAAGGCTGTCGGCCTTGCCATGATTCACAGTAGTGCGAGGTATTTCAAGGCAACCTTAAGCATAGGACATGCACGTCACTGAGTGATCTTTCTGACCTCAGACACCAGTAGCCCAGACAGGACGTGACTGGAAACCAGTTTCATTGACATAATATAATCTATTGGTTCCTGGATTAATTAGTATGCTCTTTTGGAGAGACCAATTAAAATGCTTTCTTCGTGTACCTCTTGCACAGCCCTGCACTTTAACAATCATTAACACAGGCTGCCTCGCACAGTAAAATGAACGATGCAAAAAATGCATATGAGCAGTGCAAAAATGCCTGGTGAGTATCCACCCATTGGAGGCTGTGAGAGGGAGGTTGTCCAAATTAGTATAATTCACAAATCAGCAAATACATTTTTCTCAGTGCTTAATTTGTAAATAAAAACGTGCCGGTGCCTAAAGCCCTCCTTTTAAACACACAGCTGCTGCAATTAAATGTGGGAACACGGAATACTGAGGCAGCGTAATCCTGAAGCCATCTGGGGCCTCTTCAATCCATATAAAGCCTCTCCCTGCCCCTTCAGCTCACTCATGCAGCTTTCTGCTTTCTCCCATTGTGACGCTTTTTCGTTTTTCCTTCTTCCGTCTTTCCCAAATGTGTCTTTTACACGCACAAATGCTTGAGGCAGAAGAACAAGCACCGTCCCTTAAAATTAAGTGCCGGTGCTCAGCACCGGAAACAACAAGCATAAATTAAGCACTGATTTGTCTTCAGTCATGCTTGGTCATCATTCGTGTATTAAACCGAATTTGCTGAGGAAATCTCATCCCCTGTAGAAATAGAAACTGGGGCAATCATCAAATGCAGTAACACATCCCTAGATCAAACACAGCTCCTGAAATTCGGCCAGAGAGTCTTCCAAACAGCTGCTAACTGGCCTATTGCCCGATATGGTCAATGGCAAATTTGATGCCACATACCAGTACCACAGCATTTCACTGCAAGGTGTGCTGCAGGTCAGTATTGCGGTGTATAAGGGGAGCTGTGTGCTATTTTATGTGTTATACTGTGTTAGCTGGTATTTATAATGTGCAATGTCTGCCATTTGAAGGGCGCAGCTGAATGCTAGAATGAGTGACATATCTAAACCATGCTAGGAGGTGAGTGATGTCATTGTATGCACACGCTTAAAAAGCAGTATATTTAAGATGAAGGAATTCACCCTACATTTAAGAACCCGAACAGCTTTGACAGAAACGCAGGAGCCCTCCATCCCATCCCATCCCTAAATGCAGCCCAGCATACCCATACCAGAAGGACCTTTAATGGTTTGCAGACGAGCAAGCCCTAACCCCTAGCTCCTAAAACACACTACTCAATAAAATGTCAGGCCTACTGGCTTAGTCAAATGTCTCATTATACAATTAATTGGCAGTACATAAGCACTACAATTATAAGAGATTTCAGCAATTTAAAATAATTTAAGATGGTACCCATAATAGACACTGAGCTCAAGTTTCACCATCCATTTGTTATTCCTATTGATTTTGCTAATCCTGCAAGAACAAACTATACAAAATAGTGTACATTCAGTGGGAATCTTACGTCTATCATAGCACAAAGTTGCATACCAAATAGATTTTTTTTAAAAAAGGGCCATTCACACAGAGCTCAGAATCTAAACCACTACCTCCAAGAGTGCGAAGCGCAGTGAAGAAGCTGTCTCAAGATCACTCTTGGTAGGCCCCAAAAGACTTAGGGCCAGATGTAGCAAAGGGTTTTTCCCATTCTGTGTCAATGGGAAAATGTGATCTTACATATGGCCCTTAATGGCATATCTATGAAAGGTTTGCGCTGCCAGAGCGTCACTTTTTTTTTAAAAGTTCCGGCAGCACATGTCTCTCACCCATATCTATGAGGCCACAGAAAGCCACTTTGCGTGGCTCCTAGATTTGGAGTAAGACAAAGCAGTGCAAGTCGCTGCGTTACCTTACTCTGCGCCAGAGAGCCGTTTCATGGACATTGCAGTGGGTTTTCCCATGCAACACCCATGGATTTTGACACTGCTCCAGACTTGTAAAATGACGTAAACGTGGGACAGCGCTAAACCCAGGGAAGGCATAACAAGTAGAAATATTTTTATTTCTCCATGTTTTCTCCTCTTTCTATGTGTGGTGCATTACGCAGCACACATAGAAAGAGGAAAAGACTCTCAGGATTGTTTTTGTGCAGGAAGGTGCCCTTTCCTGCACAAAACGAATCCTGCTGAGAACAATCCAGCTTGGCGTAAGGGTGCCTGCATTGGCGCTTGGCACAAAATTGTACCCTGCCGCTGGGTGGAAGGACAGGACATACGGTGCACTCCTGTCCTTTCACATTGGCCTATGGTAGTGCAGCAAAAAGACTTGTGGCGCTGCCCTACGCCAGTTGCCTATAAATATTCTGGGCCTTACTTAGAGCTGATGCGGCTCCTAAATATTTTGTTTTTGTGATTTCCTTTGTTCTGTTTTCCTTTTTTAGTGCTTGCTGCCTTTTGTGATGCAAACAAGTCTTGTGGGGCATCCGCACATGGCAGAGCGGGTGCTGAATGTGATCCCCTAGAATCCATCCCAGCCGATACAGTTCCTAGCCCACTCAGCACTTCCTCTCATGGCGCTGGTGGGGGAGCCAGCTTTTCTTTTCCTCCACTCTTCCCTCCTACTCCCCCATGCTGCAATAAACGTTGGTGGATAAAGCAGGCAGCATGAAAATCTTCTAGAGATCTGGGGAGCCCCAACTCCTCAGTGGACATTTCCAGATCAAACTCAACACTCGGTGACCGCTACCTCTAATGGTAGACTGACACAACCAAGCTAAATGGATGGCTGGCCTACTTGGGGACCCAACAAATTGTGAGCTCCAACCTGGAACCAACCCACACATGCTGGTATCTCGAGACCTCAGCTCAACACTGTAGGTATTGAAATGGCCTCAGATGAGCAGTTTGATCTACCAGGAATATCTCTGGCACCACCTAATTATTTTATACCAGATTTGATTTGTGTGTGACGAGTACCATGCTCCAGCCAACAGCAGTGTTTGTTGAGGGATTCCTCGACTTTACATTTTTAACTGGTTTAATGATTCGTTTTGAACAGTGCTTTTCACAGCCCCTGGGCACTGCTGCCTCCTCTTAGCATCAAGGAGCTAGTCTATCTTTCCTCTCCTGTGCTCACACTCTTCTTAAAGTCTGCTAAAGTATGCAGGGGTTTAAACATGGCTAATCTATAATGTGGGCATTCCAATGCAATGTAATGATGCCACTCTTCTACCCCTAACTGCCATTTCCTGTAAGCAGGCCACCAGCAAGTCCAACCCCCTGCATAACATGGGATTTTCCAAACTGGCAGAATCATCCAAGGTTGTCAAAGAGCCTGGCCCCTCCCACCTGATCTGGTTGTTCCCTTCCAGTTCTGCCTGTACTTTCTTTGCTGATGTGAGAAAGATGCTTGTCAGAGTGAGGCGGCTCATCATGTTATGCAGATCCCTGTACCATCCTCCTCCTTCCAGCAGAGAAGGTTAAGGGGGTCATTCTGACCCTAGCGGTCATGGACCGCCAGGGCCAACGACCGCGGAAGCACCGGCAACAGGCTAGCGGTGCTTCCGGGCGCATTCTGACCACGGGGGTAAAGCCGCGGTCAGAAAAGGGAAGCCGGCGGTTTCCCGCCGGCTTCCCGCTGCCCCCGGGAATCCTCCACGGCGGCGCTGCAAGCAGCGCCGCCATGGGGATTCCGACCCCCTTCCCGCCAGCCTGGTTCTGGCGGTTTTCACCGCCAGAACCTGGCTGGCGGGAACGGGTGTCGTGGGTCCCCTGGGGGCCCCTGCAGTGCCCATGCCACTGGCATGGGCAGTGCAGGGGCCCCCTAACAGGGCCCCACATAGATTTTCAGTGTCTGCGTGGCAGACACTGAAAATCGCGATGGGTGCAACTGCACCCGTCGCACCCCTTCCACTCCGCCGGCTCCATTCGGAGCCGGCATCCTCGTGGAAGGGGGTTTCCCGCTGGGCGGGCGGCCTTCCGGCGGTCGCCCGCCAGCCCAGCGGGAAACTCAGAATGACCGCCGCGGTCTTTTGACCGCGGTACGGTCTTCTGGCAGTTCCCGCCAGGCCGGCGGCATCTGCCGCCGGCGGGGGTCAGAATGACCCCCTAAATCTACAAAATAGGCCTATTGTCTTTGGTCTGTTGTCACCTAGGTATATATTATTATTTTCCTCAGATAATGCAAGTTTCTTTAGTTATTTAATGTAATAGTTTTATGCCTAAGGCATGTTCTTAAAGTTATTAGTAGAAGCTTTATGGATGTATTTTGATTCTCCCATGTCTCCGCTAATCATTAAAGGGGTAGTGGCATGCATTCCTACTACTAGGTATAAATCTGTGTCCAAAGCAGTATTCTCTGGGGGCTAATGAGCTTGAATGCAGCCTTGCAATTTTAGAAATCGTTTAATTCCAACCAGGTACTAGCAAAAAGAGCTTAAGTGCCATGCAAGGAATTTTAGAAACAGGTTGAGTGTCAACATTTAATATGGGTTCGTTTGACATGGTTTCAATTAAGTGCCATTTTAAAAAGAAAGGATGCCCAGTAAATAGCTTGTGAGGAAGCTTAGATAGACGTTCAGTGCCACTAAAGTTAGTTTAGAAAACACATCAATGCCATTAGGAGTAGAAGGCCATGAAGAGCTTAGAAAGACTTTGAGAAACATTCACAAGATGCGGATTTTAAAAAGCATGATTGCCCAAGTAGATCTGTTAAAAGAGCTAATGTGCCAAATGGTGCATTTTAGAAAACCTTTGACTGCTGCAGGACAGATGCATTTAAAAAGGAAAACTGAAACTCACATCCATACACACATAAGCACACCCACCCTTGCTTACTACGAGATTTAAAAACAAAGGACCTGATATAAGGTTTGATGGAGTACACTGTCTGTCAAGGCTGCGGAGGACATTACTTCCACAATCCTGACCTACCACCGTGCCTCACATTTAGAAAAGGCTGGTGGCTCAGCTGTCATTTCTGTACACTGAAAGGAACAGCTGCAATGGTTTTTCATTTCAAAGTGCAAACAAATTTGGTGGACGCCCTGGCCATATGTTTTGAAGGCAATTCACCAACTTTTTCCAAAGGTTTTGTTTTTCATAAACAAATTCCAAAACCAGGAGTTTTTGGTTCTGGGAAACAAACAGTGAATGAGCCCCACACCTTGGAGCTTTCTCCCAATTACTGGTGGTCATTATAGTTTTTTCGGTCCCTCACTACCAGCTTTTATCGGGTGGTGATAGAAAGAAAAAAATACATTACACAGTCAATCCTAAATAAGGCAGGTATTGGAATATCCTTCTTTTTATGTCCCCATCTCCATTGGGGTGTTGGAGGAAGCTTTTCAGCCATGGAGTATGGATTCTCTGTTGATTGAAAAGTTAAGGTTCGCGCATCTCTATATGAGGTGGGAGGACCAATGGTTTGGCAGACAGAGTACCCTGTCCATTTGAGATGGAGTATCCTGTCCACTAAACTCTAAATCAAGCCCACAGTTTGACAAGCCTACCTAATACACAGCTAAATGTCTTATTGGCCTCTTACTTTGAATCAATGATTTTTCTGCAACTGCAACCCATTTAGCAAGACATACATTTGATGGAATATTTATCTCTCCCTTGGCGATCTCTGTAACTGGGTCAAATCATATCACCTGGAGTAGCCATCCTGTGATTTCTTTAGAAGAATCTCTTAGTTAGCCATTCCTCGAATCACCATGCAAGTATCAGATAATGATGAAACTGAATATACCCTTCATTAGATTTGCACTGTCCTTCTCCTTAACTACCAGAACAACAATAACGGATCAAAATTTCTAGCATAATTTGACATCTTTTGAGATGAACCTTTATGAATTAATTCCAGCAATTAAAGGATCCAGGTACGTTAGCTGGATGACACCAAGGGGCATATTTATACTCTGTTTGCGCCGAATGTGCGTCAAAAATTTTGACGCACAATCGGCGCAAACCCTGCCCCATATTTATACTTTGACGTCCGACCCCGCGGGCGTCAAAATTCCACCATGTGCGTCATTTTTTGGAAGGGGGAACCAGCCTTGCGTTAATTATATGCAAGGTAGGCGTTCCCTTCCCAAAAATTATTTTAAGGCCTGTGCACCTTATTTATACTCTGGCGTCATTTTGACGCACAGGAGGGGGTGGGCCTTAAAAAACGGCGCACAGCCTGATGTGCACCGTTTTTTAATGCCTCGGTCAGGGCAGGCGTTTAGGGAGCTGTGGGCTCGGAAGGAGCCCAGAGGTGCCCTCCCCTGCCCCCAGGGACACCCCCTGCCACCCTTGCCGACCCCAGGAGAACACCCAAGGATGGAGGGACCCATCCCAGGGAAGTAAAGGTAAGTTCGGGTAAGTATTTTTTTCCGATTTTTTTTGTGGCATAGGGGGGCCTGATTTGGGCCCCCCTACATGCCACTATGCCCAATGACCATGCTCAGGGGACATAAGTCCCCTGGGCATGGCCATAGAGCAAGGGGGCATGACTCCTGTCTTTGCTAAGACAGGAGTCATGTCAATGGAGGTTGGGCGTAAAAAAAAATGGCGCAAATCCGGTTTGAGGCCTGAATTTTGCCTCAGACCTGACTTGCACCATTTTTTGACGCACAACCCCCATTTTCCCATACGCCGGCGCTGCCTGGTGTGAGTCATTTTTTTTCACGCACACCAGTCCGCAGCGCCGGCTAACGTCATTCCATTAATAAGGCGCCCGCATGGCGCATTGGAATGGCGTTAGCCGGCGGTAAAATTTTTGACGCACAACTGCGTTGGCGCAGTTGTGCGTCAAAAAGTATAAATATGGGCCCAAATGTATAAACACTACAATAAAGCAGGAGGAAACTTGGAAGATAATGAAAACTTACAACTCTCCTTAAGCTGGTTAACTGTTTCAGAATATATGGGAATATGTAAGCCAAAAAAGAAGCTACTGAAAAACACACCGATGGCCTATTTCCTTAGTAGCCATATGTCTGATAAAGAAACTACATGAAATGATCATTAAAGTCCAGAGACCAGAATGCATACCTACAAAAGCAACCCATTCACACGAAC
This sequence comes from Pleurodeles waltl, assembly GCF_031143425.1. Classification (NCBI taxonomy): domain Eukaryota; kingdom Metazoa; phylum Chordata; class Amphibia; order Caudata; family Salamandridae; genus Pleurodeles; species Pleurodeles waltl. The sequence continues at coordinate 1,070,802,157 of NC_090445.1, forward strand.
TATGTTTGTCTGACTAATCATTTCATCAAACAAGCAAAAGACCTCGATCCTGAGAGGAAAAAGGTGAACACTGTGGCCCCATCACCCAACCCTCAAAAATAGGCAAACCAAATCTTGGCTGAAACTAAAATTGTTTAACCTCCTTACATAGTACAACATCATCAGCATAAGAAAAGATTGTGCCTACCTGGATAATCAGTGGATTTATACCCAGCTGGCATTTTCAACAACATTCTCCTGTTGGGATGGGAATGTACCCAGCTTGGTGAACAATCGTGTCCTCTGTCCTGGGTGCCCTAATGCAAGTATCTCGTATTCTGGATTTTGGATTTGTGGCCCAGCTTCATGCTAATCTAGCACAGGAATGGTGGCATTCTGCCACCTCATGTAAAGTTCTGCTACACATGAACTCAAACCCTGCACTGATATCCCAAGGGAATGTGTGTATGTACACATGTATGCACATACGTGTGTGGTCTGTGTACTTCACAAATTGTGTATGTCTAACCGAACCAGAATGAAGGTTGCCTATGGGTTCCATTTCGGAAATCCCTAGTGTGTTCATGTGGGCAAAAAGGAGGTGAGGTTACTTCATAGACAGTGAAAGCATGCTGCTGACATCTCTGAAACTGTGAAACCCTGTGCACTGGAAAGAGTAAAGACAATCTCCTCTTAGAAATTCAATTATGTCAGTTTGCTGCTGTGAGCTGTTGACTAGCCTCCCTAAATACTACCATTGGTAGATGGAAGGGGTGAAGGGTTGGACCTGCCTAACGTGTGCCTATGCAGACTGTGCTGCTGGAAGCGAAACTGCTGCTTCGAGGCATTTGCCTCTGTGTGTCTGAGTGACTGTAAAGATGCAGAGACGCTGATTGGAAGAACACCCAATAGGACCAATCCACCACTGCCACACTAAAGTACCTTAATGTGACTCAGGTACTTTTACTCAAAGAGGGACCAGAAGCAGACTGTAACACTCCCTCGACCCATGGAGGACCAAGCCGCTGAATCAACTCACCCAGTCCATGCTGTGACCTACACACCCATCCAGCTAAGCGAAGACAGCTGCATGCCTGCCACTGCGTCCAAACACTGCTGTGTGGCGCGCATCTGCTCTGAAGAAGTGGAGAAGCCACTTGACGCATCGGCATCTATCACGTCTTCCTTCCCCGCAGAAGAACTATGACTTAGGAGGAGGAGGCCAGAGTGAGGCCTGCAGCAGACTGGAAATATGGGTGGAACAAACACTGAGAAATTGAGTGCCTGCCGGTGTCTACCAGACCAAAGGGGGAAGCAGCTGTGCTGAAATCTACACCAAGATACCTTTGACTGAGGGAGGTCAAAGTGGGCGGAGGGGAGCATCCTTGCCAAAAGGCAGTAGTATCACACTAGGGACTCAAAGTATATGATACTTCTTTGTAGTATTGAGTTTTAACATGCCTTTAAGTACTTCTCTTGTTACAAAGATAAGCACTGGGCTGCACAATCATACTTTTACACTGTTCGGTGTCTGTTGAGTGCTGACCTTTTTATGCCTCCTCTTAAATATTCTTGAGAAGCCTGTGGCTGCTTGCCATCACTACCAGGGAGAGTCATCATCAGTTTCAATAAACGTTTTCTTCTATTATTTGAAAACAATAATAAATGCATCTAATACACCAATAACATAAAAATACAATACAGAAAACAATTAAAACCAGCAAAAAGGAAATTCTGACATTCATCAGGCTTTGTTTTTATAGAGCCGATTTCAGAAAACATCCAGCATAAAAGAACAAATTGATACAGAAACATGCGAAAAAATGCAAAGCTGACATTTATTGTTGAAATCCATGAAGTTTAAGAACAGGTTTTAAACAATTCTTCCTGCTACCTGGGTGCCTCACAAAATGTTAAATTCATGAAAATGTCATGGAAATCGCTATTTTGGAAATGCAAAATGCTATATACAGAGATACCGATTTCCTAATAGCAATTCCTACTTGCTATTAGGAAATCGCAAATAAGGAATCCCATTGCACATGTAGAGCAAATATCTGCCCAAGGGGCATGTGTGTGTTCTATTGCAATTGTAAAAAAGGCATTTTGGGGTGCTTTTTTAAAATTGCACATGGTTACCATTGACTTCAAGTCAATGGTCATTGCATTTCCCAAATGCCCAAATTGCATTTAGGAAATGCTGTGTACAAACAGAATAGGAATCGCAAATAGGTAATCCCTATTTACTAGTTCCTGTTCTCGGGATCGCAATTAGAGATTTCCTCAAGGCCTTGGTACATCAGAAAAGGCTCTTTTGCATTTCTTAATGGCTTGAAATACCGATTCGGACCGTTAAGAAATGCCAAATGGCTTAGCACATCTGGCCCATAATGTCCTAATCTGGAGAAAATCTGTCTTTGTTAACAGCTGAGGAGATTTAAAGCTATCATAGCTACATATCACTTTATCATAGCTTTGAAATACCGGAGCCAATGAATCATAGTGCCCTTTTCAACAGTCTAGGACAGTGGTTCCCAACCTCTGATCCAGAGACACCTAGGGGTCCACGAAGCCTCCACAGGGGGTCCATGGCTGCTTAGAAAATTAACTAAAATTTACAGATTAATAAAGTGTACATAAATGAAGTGGCTAAATATGCAATTGAAAAATTCAAAATGTACTGTAAATCTTAAGGAATTTGAAACTTTAGGCTAAAAAGTAAATTAAGATCCTCAGATTGATTTGTGGGAGCAGTGCAGGTGCATCAAGTACTGATGATGTGTGGCTTCAATTAAATTTAAAAAAGCTCCAACCTTCCTCTAAAAAAAAAAAATTAATAATAATAATAATAATAATTTTATTTGTTTGCACATTAATTAAAATGTGTTATCATTTGTGTATGTGTTTGTAGGAATGCTTGTTTTTTACATTTTTGTGGATTGTTTTGTGGTTGTTTAGGTCTGGGTCCCAGGCTTCAGTAGTGACTTGTGGGGGGTCCTTGGATTCCAATAATGATTCAGTGGGGGTCCCCGGGTTCCAGCAATGATAAAGAGGGGGTCCATAGACGTCAAAAGTTTGAGAACCACTGGTCTAGGATGAAGTCCCGATTTTAGGCTGTATGCGTATTAGCCCAGACGAGACCCAAAGCAGCAACAGGGCAATCTTATTCTGGTCAGCCACATATGATATATCCAGTTCCTTAAGCAAAAATTAATGAGGAGGCAATGGTGGAAGACCAAGAAATTGCCTGCAAAATCGGTTCTCGTCAACTTGCAGATGGTAAACATCATGATAACCCAAGACCCCGGCTCTGTGAATCAAAACTGGTAGAACTAGCAGACATTTAAGTTCATAGACTTCCAAAAGAGGCTGAATGGGTCCATACCTACCCTTCTGGAAAACTCAAACAGAGCCCCCACTGAATAGCTAAAATGTGGACACCTGTTTCTAAGTCCAAGGCAGTCATGTACACCGTGAGTCAAAGATTATCTCCAGATATGGGAAGTTATTAACCTTCTCAATACACCTATCCTTAATGCAGATAGCACCTGTTTTGCTTAAGTTGAGACCACATGCCACAAACTTAGGGGCATATTTAAGAGCCCCTAGAGCTATTCTAGTGGGTTGTATGATGGAACCACGCATGCTGAAACCACCCATGGATTAACAACGCGGTCGGAACAACATCCTCGTTGTTTCCATGCATGCCTTTACCATGCATGCCTTTACAATTAATTATCATAAAAGCATGTGTAGACACTCCATGCAAAACTGCATGCATGGTTCTATCATACCATCCCACGACCGCCTTAAGGCCCAAAACGACCCCCACCCCTGACACCTAAACTACTCGCCCCCCCCCCACCTAAATAAAACTATCCCTACACCTTCACCCTCACCACTATAAACTAAAGTACTCGGACCCTCTCACCCGCCCTAAACCTAAAAAAAAGCTATCCCGACCCCCTACCCCTCCCTCATAAAAGTAAACTACCCGACACCCCCACCCACCCTGAGTTCTAAAAATAAAAACTATCCGACTCCTCCACTCCTAAAAAGTAAACTACCCCAACATCCTCCACCCACCCTGAGCCCTAAAACCTTCCCCCTAATAAGTAAACTACCCTGAACCCCCCACTCACCCTAAGCCCTAGAAAATCAAATATCCCAACCCCACCATATCAGCCCCTAAAACTAAATTACCATGACCCCCACACCCACCCTGAGGTGTGAAAAAAAAATATCCGGACCCCCCACCCATAAAAACTAAAGCTAAAGTACCCCGAGACCCCCACCCACCCTAAGCCCAAATACACCCAGCGCTACAAACTACCCGCCAACCGTGCCCAAACCCCATTTACTTCATTGCGTCCTCCCCTGATCCTTGCTCCACTTCTCACCATCCTCCTCCCTCCCTTCCTGAAACCTTCCCCACCCCTTTAAAAATAAACTACCTCGCCCCCACCCTAAATAAAAAATATACCCAAACCTCCCGCCCCTAAAAAAAAAAAATTGCCTAATCCCCCACCCTAAGCCCTTAAAAAAAGTACCCAAATCCACCACCTCTTAAAAAAAAAGAAATAGTCCGCCCAAGCACCCAGCCCACACCAATCATTTAATCCATCCCCCACCCTTCCCCATCCCCACTTACCTCACTGCATCATTCCCGCCCAAAAAAAAACAGCCCAACCCCCACCCTAAGCCCTTAAAAAAAATACCCAAACTCCCACCCCTTAAAAATAAGAAATAGCCCACCCCCAGCCCCAAACCCTTAATCCACCCCCCACCCCTGCCCCAGGCCCACTCACCTCACCACGTCGCTCCCATCCCTAATGAAAAATAATGGTCCAACTCCCACCCTCAAAAAAATACCCAACCTCCCACCCCCGTCCATTAAAAAACAATAGCTAGCTCCCCCCCCACCCTAATCCCTTCATTCACCCTCACCTCTGCCCCAGCCCCACTTTCCTCACCGCGTCCTCCGTGTTCTCTCCCAGACAAAGCACGGCTGTTTCTGTGCCTTAACCAAGCATATGCATAGTTCAGCACATGTGTGGTTAAGGCACTGTAACAGCCATGCGTTGTTTAGGCAAACGTGGTTACACTTGCGTGGGAAATGTCCTTGTTATTTACAACGCATGGTTGAGGATGTTACCCATTCTAACGCCACATTAGCATCATTTTTTGACGCTAATGTTGTGTTAGAAGGCCACAAATGCTGTGCCATATTCACAAAGTGGTGCATTTCATGCTGTGTGCCACTTTGTAACCCTTTGCTCTGCATTAGCCTGGGCCAGGCATAATGTATGCAAAGGGGGCGCTCCCCCATTAGGGGGGGTCGACAAAAATGGCGCAGGGAAATCTAAAAGATTTCCTTGCGTCATTTTTTTTGGCACTTTTAACACCTGCTCAGAGCAGGCGTTTAAAGGGGGCACATCATTGTTTACAATGGGCCCCTATGTACTCTGCAGGTGTAGAGCCAAAATGTTAGAGCTACTCCTGCAGAGTACATCAATAGCGTCATAAAAAACAACGCTATTGCCCCCTACCCTGCGACATGGTGTGCCATATTTTAAATACAGCGCACACATGGTGGCGGTAGCTGGCCCATAAAGGGCACAAGAAATGTAGAGCTGCACTGTGTGCAGTGCCACTTTTCTTAAGTATGTCCATTAGTTTTTGAAATATTTGTGTTGAGGTCTAAGTTGTCCATAAATTACACAAATTATCCATTAAAATCATGAAATCATTAGGGGGTACATGAAAACAAAAGAACTTCATCTGCACAAAGAAATGCTGGGACTTCAGTAGATTTCATCATTGCCTCGCCGTCCCAGAAATTGCAGACAAGCATTCAACCCATTGATGTATAATAAAAACAAGATCGGCGCCAGAACGCAACCTTGGTGCACACCTCGCTCTATGTCGAAAGGGTCAGAGCATTGCAGGGCCCTCAAAAAATCCACCAGATCATGTTCTAGCCCCCAAATCTAACAAAACATTCCATATTTTACTACAGCTTACCCTGTTAAAGACACTGCTCTGGTTCATGAGGGAAAATATAATACACGCTTTTAGCAGTCATATGTTTGGTAATGATCAGGTAAATGTTAAGGCACTGTTCTAACATACCACGCCCCTCTCTAAAGCTGTATTGGACCAGAGAAATCACCTTACCCTGCTCTGCCCAGCTCTTAGTCCTGCTAAGTGTGATTTATCCAATAATCTTAACTGACAAATCTAATAAGAAGATAGGCCTGTAGCATAGTGGATCTTGCCTGCAGCCTTTCTTTTTCAAATACATAGATGATCACAGCAGTATGCAATGAGCTCAGGAGCCTGCTACTAATGTCACTTTTTAATACATTAGTAATTTTAGGGTCCCAGACCTCTCATCTTATCAAGATCCATAGGGATGCCATATGACCCAGGCACTTTCCTTGAAGCACTTGTAGTAATCGCCAGAATCACCTCTTCGAGATCAAATTTGTCAGCAGGAAGGTAGGATCATGAGTCAAGGGGATTATCAGCCCTGGGACATGTATATGAATAAATAGATTTAAAATACTCATTGCATTGATCTGCACTAATGTTGGTCCCTAGCCCACCTGTCTGACCCGTACACAGTATTAGCTGGATGATAATTTTCCAGAAGCTTCTGTTATCCTTAGCTATGGTTGCATCTACAAGCTTATCCCACCTCTCATTTTTCAATGCAAACTTTCTAGAGTTAATGGTGTCTGATCATTAGACAACTATCAGCTAAGTTTAGATTCCTACGTCTGTTGACTAAAGGAACATTAGCTGTGACTGGAAGGGTAAGTGTGAGTTTGATGGGGTTATGGTCGTTATAAGTATTTGGTGAGATAAAGGCTAACTGTACTAGTTCCTCATTAAGGGTGAGATAAATATGTAATCAATGGTGATACCAGGTCCCCAACCAGTATTGATGGCATCTAGCAATTTGATTGAGTTAAATAGGCCATACGTTTTCGGATACTTATAAAGTTTTTTGGCTCTTTGGTCAGAAATAAAGGTGAGATGGCCCTCCTGGCACTCTTGGAAGGGTTGGGGCAGAGAGTGACTAGGGCCTTGTTTAGCATTGAAATCCTCCTCAATTATGACATTAAAACATTGCAAAAATTGATGACAAAACAAATAGTTTGAACAGAACAAACCTCACGAAGAATTTGTAGGCCTGGGTGGGTTGTAGGTACCGGAATGATCACATAATCTTTAGAGGCTCGAACAAGAGTTTTTAGACCAGCCCTACCACTGGCTACATCCGAACTACTGTCTGGAACACAAAAAACTCTCAAAACCATCCCACATGATGATATCCAGGGACCAGGTTTCTTGAAACAAAATAAAATCTAATATTTGTTTGTAAGTGATTCATTCCTCATCACCCAGCTTAGACATTAGTCCTGAAATGTTCCAGCTATCAAACTTTAGCAAGAGTCCTGGGCTGCTGCCAGCCATACAACTTCAGACAGTAGTAATAATAAATAACTTGGCTCACCCCAAGGTATTTAGCAGGGGAACTTTGGGAACAGCTACAGCAAGATGTCTTGATAGAGCCAGATGCCTAAAATTAATGATCACATAGTCACAGTGAAATAGCTCCACTGTGGGGCCAACCCAGACAACTCTCTGCACAAAAGGATGTTATTATAATCCCAGATGTTGAAATGTGTATGTTTCATAAGTCAGTGACAGGCCATATTTTTAAGCTGGATGGTTGATGTATTTGTAGGGTCAGCTAGCTTTGGTACATTGGTAATAACAAAAGCAGATGGATAGCTTTCGAGGGGAAGATTCAGGCACAATGGAGATGGTCTGGTGCTCAGGATATGAGAAGGAAAGGAATTTATGAGGCACTCTACCAGGGGTGTGTTTTAATGGATTTCTTTGATCCAGTCTAGATGAGTTTTTCAAGTATTATTAATAGACAAAGTAGTACTATCCGAAGGAGTGTTATGCTCAATCATGAGAGGCAGTGGCTGTACTGAGGCAGAAGATAGTGGAGCCTCTTGAAGTGGAAACAGTTGCTTGCTAATGAAGTTTTTAGATTTTTACAATCTATGTTTTCCAAGTTTGCAATGTTCTCAATTAAGAGTGCAAGACATTTATTGAATAGAGCTGTGAGCTTATCCAAACAAAGGGCCTATGTTGGAGCAGTACAGTTACCTAGGAGCTTCAGGTCAAAATCTGGCTATGATCCTGAATGTTTTGTGGGAGGAAATCCTCTGACTGAAGGATAAAGCACTTTGCCTCCCTTTTGCATTTAGCTGCTAGGCTGCAAATCTGCTGACACAGTTGTTTCTGGACCTAAGTTGGGCTGCTAGCTAATAAGCCTGCATTAACTGTGTTAACCACTGACCACCAATGCACAGCTGAGCAGCTATCACCTGAGGTACAAGGTTATGGTGAATCGCCAATGTCCAGAGAGAGACACCTTTCCACCAAGTCAAATTTATTTTTAATGACTCCGATGGTCCTTGCCAGAAAAGTGGCTATGGTAGAGCTACTGGTTTCTATGGTGGCATTCACATTTAGGACTTTCCTCTTCCCCGTGCTTATGTTCAAAGGGTTCCAAGTGAAATGTTAAAGAAGAAGCAGGGAAAATCAAAGGTCTAGGGTACGGCCAATGAGCACCCAATTGATTTATCCACCTAAGGAGATGGATTTCAGAGCAATTTGGCAGATTGCTCTCGTCAGCATCCACTGATGTAACAGAACAGATCAGTTCTGCTAACCACCTGGCCCTCCTCAATGGTGTCTGACACTTCCTCACAAGCTCTGGGGTCATCCCGACCAGAGCCCAAATCATTACTTTTTTTGTGATGAGACCCTTCTCAAGGGAGCACAAAATTAAAGATTTTAAACCTGTGTTAAAAAATAAGGCCCATATTTATACACTGTTTGCGCCAGATTTGCGTCATTTGTTTTGACACAATTTGGGCGCAAACTTAACTCCATATTTATACTTTGGCGCTAGACCCGTCAAGCACCAAAGTTATGGAGTTTGAGTCATTTTTTGGACGTGAAAACCTACCTTGCGCCAATGACATGCAAGGTAGGCGTTCCTGTGCAAAAAATGACTCTAAGGTATGTGCACCTTATTTATCCTTCGGTGTCAAAATGACGCACAGGAAGAGGCGGGCCTTAAAACATGGCGCCCAGCCGGATTTGCACTGTTTTTTAACACCTTGGTCAGGGCAGGTGTTAAGGGACCTGTGGGCTCATTTCCATGGTCAGAGACAATGGAAGCAGTCCACATGTGCTCTTCCCTGCACCCAGGGACACCCCCTGCCACCCCAGCCGACCCCAGGAGGACACCCATGAAGGGGGGGACCCATCCATGGTGAGTGCAGGTAAGTGCAGGTAAGTATATATATTTTTTAAGTGGCATAGGGGGGCCTAACTTGGGCCCCCCTACATGCCACTGTGCCCAACAGCCATGCCCAGGGACAGATGTCCCCTGGCCATGGCCATTGGGAAGGGGGGCATGACTTCTGTCTTTGCTAAAACAGGAGTCATTTCCATGGAGGTTGTGCGTCAAACAATGGCGCAAGTCAGGTTAGAGCCAATATTTTTTACTCTAACCTGACTTGCACCATTCTTTGGCGCACAACCCCCAGTCTTCCCTTCGCCTCTGCTTCCCAGTTAGAGTCATTTATTTTGACGCTAACCAGGCCGCAGCGCCAGCTAACGTCATTCCATAAATTAGGTGCCCAGCTGGCGTATTGGAATGGCGTTAACCAGCAGTAAACTTTTTGACACAAATCTGCCCTGGCGCCGATTTGCGTTGAAAAGTATAAATATGGGCCTAAGTGTGATGTGGATCCTACAGAGCCTATCAGACACTGGCCAATGGCAAAAGTTTTTTTAGACAAATTGATCTGCATTTCGGCAAATACTGGGACATATTAACAATAACAATCTCTCTTGAATACCAAAATGGATCCTTAATGATCATGGAATTCAGGTTTCACTGACTTCCACATGGGATGGAATCAAATCAGCCACTGACTCAGCAGGCAAGTTGATCTCGTACTTGACATCTTTTTGGCTGTTGGCTCAGTTCGTCGTCCATCACTCCTCACTTCATAAAGTAGGCATTAATGGAACTATTCTGAAATGGATTACATTATGCATTGCTGATAGGATTCTCACCATATTGCTTCCCTCTTCTTCTCTGAACTGTTCAGCGCTGCAGCTGGTGTACCATTTCCCCAACCAATTCTCCACATCTTTGAGATCACCTCAGTCCAACACCTGACCTCATTTCCTTCTTCAATCTGAGTTGTAATAATGTTGATACCTAATAATTCCAAGGCTTCATCTGCTCTTGAATCCTGTTCCATGGAGACATAGGCGGTCATTCCGCCAAGCGGGAACCGCCAGAAGACCGTACCGCGGTCAAAAGACCGCGGCGGTCATTCTGAGTTTCCCGCTGGGCTGGCGGGCGACCGCCAGAAGGCCGCCCGCCCGCCCAGCGGGAAACCCCCTTCCACGAGGATGCCGGCTCCGAATGGAGCCGGCGGAGTCGAAGGGGTGCGACGGGTGCAGTTGCACCCGTCGCGATTTTCAGTGTCTGCCACGCAGACACTGAAAATCTATGTGGGGCCCTGTTAGGGGGCCCCTGCAGTGCCCATGCCAGTGGCATGGGCACGGCAGGGGCCCCAGGGGCCCCACAACACCCGTTCCCGCCAGCCAACCAGGCTGGCGGGAAGGGGGTCGGAATCCCCATGGCAGCGCTGCTTGCAGCGCCGCCATGGAGGATTCCCTGGGGCAGCGGGAAGCTGGCGGGAAACCGCCGGCTTCCCTTTTCTGACCGCGGCTTTACCGCCGCGGTCAGAATGCCCCCGGAAGCACCGCCAGCCTGTTGACGGTGCTTCCTCCGTCACCTACCCTGGCGGTCATAGACCGCCAGGGTAGGAATGACCCCCATAGTTACAAGCAATTGATTACTGGATGTTTGGTAACCATTTTAGCTCAACACCTCAAAATGGAGACTCTTTAATGTGCTAACTTATATGATACATCACCCTTCAGACATTTGGCCTCTGGAACCAGGTCACCTAACACAGTACTCAGCTGAAGGGAGAAATGTAGGTGTCACTATAGATACTAACATGTCATTTATTTCACAAGTAAATAAAATTGCCAAAAAAGCTTCCATGTGATGAGATCTCGTTGATTAATTTTCCCTTCTCATGGGTTTCTGCAAAAGATAACAGCTATAATTGCATGAATACTCTCCCATCTGGACTCTGCCAGTGGACTGTACTCCAGGACCCTCCTGTTAATACTTTGAAAACTAGAGAGAATGCAAAATACAGCTACCAGCCAGCTTTTCAGACTACCGAAGAAGAAACATGGCACACTGGGTTTCATTTGTCAAAGTTGGCTCAAGCAGCTAACATTTCAATATTAAAAATCAATATGCATAGCCAATCAAGCAATCCATTAGGTGAAGCATTGCAAGTATGTCTCTTCCCATCACTATAAATACATTAGAGCCTATTCACAAAAGTAAATGTACATGTGATTAAATCTGCATGTATAGATTTATTCTTACACTTTGTAGTATATGTATTGCTTTTGGCTATTCACAATTTCCGAGTTTAAATTTACTACAAGATGTACACATACAAGTTTCTACCCCTAAAATAGAGGGTGGAGCCACATTTACTAATGTAAAGTTACTACTGGTAACTTTTCACATAGAGGCAGATGTCTATACTTCCAAGATGGAGGTTTTCTTATTGTGAAGTATAGGGAAAAGTTTAAAAGTGTATTAAACTTTAAAAAATAGTAAAAATGTATTTATGCTAAATATTAATTTAAATTAATTATATATGAATATAAATTGTAGAACAAAATAAAAAAACTGCTACAATGCATCAACTTAATTTTGAATTGAAAAGTTAATTTATTTAAATATATTAAATTAAACTATAAAAATAGGTTTGAGTTATATGAAAAAGACATTCCCCTAAAGTAAAATGTTAATATTTATTTATTATATATCACAAATTACAAAACATTACAATTAGAATTAATTTAGTTTGTTTTATTTGAAAGTTACATTTATATTTTAAGAAAACAGTTATTAAAATATGTTATCATAAAATAATCATGTGCATTTATATATAATTTTTAACATTAATTTAAATTTACATTTGCTTAAATGAAAATAAATGTATTAATTTTAACATTATTTCCAAAAGGATTTATATTTTGAGACACTGCCTCCATTATTTTTTATTGGGGGTGGGGTGTTGCATTGCAGTGGTTTGCCATGTGTGGTGCTGGACTTACTCGAGGTATGAGCTGGAGTACCTTTCCTGAGTACCTTTCCTACCGGTTTGGTTCCTTTTCTGGGTGTTTGGCATTTTTGCATTATTTTTAGCATACAATGCATCCCCTCTTCCATTTTTGGCACAATGGGGCATTTTGAGTTAAAACAGTGAAAAATGGCAGGTGAAGCAAACAACAGTTGTTCGCATTTGGTTGGTTCTCATTCTCCCCATGCTCCTGCAATTTGAATTTTAGCAGAGCACATTTTCAATTTTTCGACGTGGTGTAATGGCACAATCTTAGGCATTTCACATAACAGATGTTTATAAGAAATTTCACCCAGACCCTATTGTGAGTATGGTAAGAACATAAAGCCTGATATACAAATATTCCATTTGCAGAAAGTGGTGGCAAATTGTGAATGGACTTTTGTGAATGGAATCTGATTTTGCGAACCAACCTTTTTTACTAGCAGGTCACCAAAAAAATAAAAAGGGGTCACCAAGCAACTTACTTGATTAATACTCATTAGGCAGGTCATAATTTGCAACTCCCTGTGGTTGATTGCTATGACAGGGTTGGTGACCTATAAGTGACAGAAGACCACCACACTGTATTTGCATTCCAAAGTGGAAAACTTGTATTTTTTTTAAGCACCTGTGTTTCTTAAAAGAATTGCTGCTGCTTTAAATAGTTTTAGATTTGTAAAGCTACAGTGGGATCAGGCAGTAGTCAGTGGACCACTGCCTACTCCCCAGAGGCTGCACCCAAATTCCCAAAGGGAAGTGGCACCATGGGCACCTCTTCCCCTTTGCGAATCAGTAGCACTTCCTTTGAGGAGTCGTAAATGGTCAGTGGTTTGTGAACAGAATTCCAGCCGCCAACAATTGATGCATTCATCATGAAATCGTAATTTGGAGAGAACGTCATTTCAATACTGTGAGCACGTCTGACCTTTTTTGGTTTCTTATCTTAGTTTGTAATTGGACGTGTTAGAGGTTAAATGGACCTTTTGACTGCGCTTATTGTAGTTCCCACCATAAGACTCCGTTTCAATACCAATCAATAACAATACCAGTCAATAACATCAAACATTTTGGGAGTCTGTAATTTCCATGCACCTTGACTCCTTGGCTATGAATAACCACGCCTTTATGTAAAAGTCAGAATGTTTATTTCCCTATGCTAATATCATGTAACTTAGTCTCAGAATGAAATGATGAACATACAGAAACATGCAAAACAATTTAGTCAACACAAATTTGGAAAAACATCTAGCTATGGCTCTATCAAAATTAGCGGTTGGTACCTAAAGACAAAAGCAAATAGACATGCCAATCAGTAACATCGTCTTATACCTTGCCTCAGTATGGTTCAGCAAGCTACAACAGTCTTCGTCAAATGGACATCTGTTCAGTCAACATGGGCATCAGGACTCAGCAATGAAGTTGGAAATAGAAATGTCTCAGGAACTGATATTATCAGAATGTCGCTTCTCGGCAACAAAGTTAGGAAAAAAGTGAGAAATGTCTCTCCGTGCAGTTTGGAAAGAATGTGGCTGTCTTCTCGCGGTACAGTCTGGCTAAGTTAGATTTCCTAGGACATCTTCCCATGCTGCTATTGGTCAAAGAATTGTACGTTTATGTTTAGTCCAATGAAAGTTGAACCTCAAATCTAAGATCTAACTAAACTGTCTTTCACATGTCGATGATTGGCTCCTCTTCTCCTGTTCCCGTCATTGGGCTCGTCAGGTAACAACTATGTATCACCTTATACTCCAGTCAGTGCATCCATTGTTAGTTCCTGGGAGCATTGCCTTTACACACTAAATTATACAAAGTATCAATAGCTATGTAGACGGGTCTCCTCGACCACACCCACCACCGCCTCGGGCTGGCGCCTCTCGCGCGCCGCAGTTGAAGGGCTCACGCGTTCCCATGGAAACATGGGGACGCCTACAGACGCGCGCAAGGCTGATTTCCGGATTCCCTCATTAAAAAGGAAGACGGACTCGGAAAAGAGGAGAGAGGAGTTCTCCCGGAGGACGCCACCGGGAGAGAACGAGAAGGAGACGCCGCGAACAGAGAAGGAGGAACCAGACAACCCTCAAGGACGGGAGGGACGCACAGAAGGAGGGAGCCGAAACCCGGAGACGATCACTTGCCGCCACGACCCTGGAGGGTTGTGGCTTAACAAGGTACGGTCCTTGTTACAAGGCAGGGAAAACCCTGTTTTTCTCTATAGAACGGAAGGGGGAGGAGGAGGAGGAACGGAGGGGAGGACGGAAGGGGAGCACGCGTGAAGGGAGTCACAGAGGGGAAAAGACGTAAAGAAAACCACTACGTGGGCCAACACTACTGAGAGCTTGCTTGTCACTAATATCCCTACCTTAACACAAACTCACTACCGGGCTATCTATAAACACACCTACCCCTTTCCTCCACAATTTCACCCCCGCATGACTATACACCAACTACCCCAGAATACCGAAAACCACTTACCTTCGTTTTCCTGCTGTGTTTTATGTTTCCGGTTCCACCTGGGAGGTCCCGAGAGCTGATACCATCAGGAGACCTAGGAAGACACAGGCCAGAGACAAGAGAAGAAGAAGAAGAAAGTAACCGAACGGGTCCGTCATCATCCTTCACTCAGTTCTATTTATTACATCAACTTTCATTGTACAATAAACCTCTTCTTGCACTCTACTTACGACCCAGAGTCCTCTGTACTGCCGATCCCCCACCACTGTGGGGTCAGAAGTGGGATCCAACAGCCTAGGCGGTACAACGAGGTACACAGGATGGGGGAGAAACCTGCGCTGGAAGATATGATCAAGCAGTTGGCGGAAGGCCAACAACACCTCCAATTGGTATGGGAGGTGCATCAAAGGGAAGCAAAAGAGGACCAGGAGGCTCTTCAAACTGCCTTAAAAAGTCAAGCCACCATTATGGCTAACAACCAGCTGGTGCATGAGACTGCACTCCAGAAATTAACAGACACTAACGCGGCAAGTAAGGTACACCCTAATGTCCCAAGCTCAGTCCTACAAAAATTTCAAGAAGGAGAGGACCCTGATTCCTTCTTCACAAATTTCGAACGTGTGGCCTCCTCCGCCCAATGGCCGGAAGAGCGCTGGGGACAGTATGTTGCGCCACTCCTGACGGGCATCCTTCAGACTGCATACCAGGCCGCGAATCCCGGGGGTACTACTCCTTACAAAGATATCAAGAGTAGTATTTTGGAAAGAGTGGGTCACGATTCTGAATATTATAGGATGAAGTTCCGAAAGGTAAAATGGGGACAGAGTGAGGACCCCCGCACATTCTATTTCAGGGTAAAAGACTTGGGACTAAAATGGCTGGGTCCATTAGGATCCGACAGAGAAGATATCATTAAAGCGGTTATCCTTGAACAATATCTGGATTCCCTCCCAGGCAGTACTAGGAACTGGATAAGACAACACCCCAAGATAGACACAGAACTGGCCGTAGACCTAGCCTGTGCGTATCACAGATCCATTGACGTCAAGACTTTAAGTCCCCGAAATAGTGTCAAACCTCCCGTGGGTACTTTCAAATATCTTCCTCGACGAACAGTAGAAGAGCCAGGAACTCACAGACCCGGAGAAACAAACCCCATGCAACAGCCACAATGTTTTAGCTGTGGGGAGTGGGGACACATTGCGAGAGTGTGTCCCAGAAAAGGTGATCGGGTAGAACCTATGGAAATAGGGGTCACCCGGGGCAGGGTGCTGTGCACTGGAAGAGGGCAACATAAGTTCAAACAGATCATCAAAGTAAATGGAACCCCAGTAGAAGCGTTAATTGATTCGAGCTGTAGCCACTCCGTAATCCATAGCAACCTCGTAAATCAAACTGATCCGGCCCGAGTCAGTGGGTTACCATCTGTTGCATTCATGGGGATAAGGAGAATTATCCGCTAGCATTGATCAGGGTAGAGTGGGGAGAATTTCATGACTTCCTTCCTGTAGGGATTATGGATAGATTGGTTGAAGACTGTGTTATTGGTACAGATTATATCCACTTCACTGCTCTTTTAGAAAAAATCAAAAATCAGGCGCTATCTTCTGATTGGTTGTCGGAAGCGCCCTTTTCCAACAGTCACATTGAGAGCTCCCCAGTTCACACTAAAATGTTGAGAAGGGAGAAAAGACAGGAGAATCACAAGTATCAGACTTCAAGGACTGAACCATTTCCTGAGAAAGTAGTGGCCAGCAGCGCCAATACCACCCTCTCTTTTAGAGCTAGCCAACGAGAGGACCCCACTCTCTCTCACGCGTGGGAAAACGCCAAAACGGAGTCCACAGAAGAGGTGGGTCCTTATTTCCTAATCCATAAGAACCTTTTGTATAGAATCACTTCATCCGCCTACGGAAAGAAGAAACAACTAGTGGTACCGGAGACTTATCGGAATCAGGTCCTATTTTTAGCCCATAACCAGCCGGGGGTGGACATTACGGTCGAGAAAAGACCGAGGAATATTTGTTGAGAAGATTCTATTGGCCAGGGGTGTATGCTCACATTAGAAAATATTGCACACAGTGCCCCAGGTGTCAATTAATAGAACCAGGAACCCTGAGGAAGGCCCCGTTACAACCCCTGCCCATTATTGAGATCCCCTTCAGGCGCGTGGGTATGGATCTAGTAGGACCCTTATT
The DNA here is from genome assembly GCF_031143425.1 of Pleurodeles waltl. NCBI lineage: Eukaryota > Metazoa > Chordata > Amphibia > Caudata > Salamandridae > Pleurodeles > Pleurodeles waltl. The sequence continues at coordinate 1,070,819,123 of NC_090445.1, forward strand.
ACCCTCCTCCAAGGGCCACACCTACATATTAGTCCTGGTAGACTACGCTACCAGATACCCTGAGGCGATCCCTTTGTCCAGCATGACCACTAAGGTAGTGGCCCAAGCCATGATAAACTTCTCCTCCAGGGTCGGATTTCCCCAGGAGATCCTAACAGACCAAGGTACCCCATTTATGTCCTCCCTTATGAAACAGATTTGCAAACTACTAGGGATCACCCAGATAAAGACCTTCGTATACCACCCTCAAACTGATGGTCTCGTAGAATGCTATAACTGCACCATTCAAAATCTGCTGAGGAAAACGATGGAAGACTCCGGAAGGGACTGGGATCAGAAACTCCCTCTGGTTCTCTATGCCATCCGGACTCATGAACAATCCTCCACGGGACACAGTCCTTTCGAGTTAGTGTTCGGGAGACAGCCCCGTAATTTGCTTGATATGGCGGCCGAAAGGTGGGAAGAAGAGGGGGAGGAGGAAAAACCTCTGTTAGAGTATGTCAATAAACTGAAAAATCACCTACACACGGTCTGGGAAGATGTACGGTAACACCTAGAAAAAGCACAGACTAAACAAAAGGCGTATTATGACCAGGGGACCAAGTTGCGGTCCTTTGACCCTAATGACCAGGTTCTGATAATACGACCTACCTCTGAAAATAAATTGTTAGCTAGATGGCAAGGACCATACAGAGTAATAAAAGCAGTCTCCCCTGTCACATATCTTATTGAAATAAATCAACACCCAAAAAGGACACAAATATACCATGTCAATTTACTTAAAAAATGGGAAACACCGGATGACAACCCCACTATTTCTGCTTCCGGCTTCTTAATCACCCCAACCCCTGGTTTAGAGATGGACCTATATCCCAGCGAGACAGAAGACCAATGGGAAAGTCCATGTATAAATGAGTCCCTCACAGAACCCGAGAAAGTCCAACTGTACACCCTGTTACATCAACATTCCCTATTGTTCTCTGGGAAACCAGGTAGAACCACATTGATCCAACACTGTATCAGAACACCAGAAGGCAAAACCGTTCATCTACGACCCTACAGAATTCCTGAGGCTCGAAAACACCTTATTGAAGAAGAAGTAAAGAAAATGCTAGCCTTAAGGGTTATCGAGCCATCCACAAGCCCCTGGTGCTCCCCGGTGGTTCTGGTTCCTAAGCCAGATGGGTCTGTTCGGTTTTGCATCGACTTCCGTAAGTTAAATGACTTATCCCTCTTTGACACATATCCCATTCCCCGAGTAGACGATGTATTAGAGAAGTTAGGAAGTGCTCGTTACATGTCGACCCTAGATTTAACGAAAGGGTACTGGCAAATCTCCCTCGCCGCGGCAGACAAGGAAAAGACAGCCTTTGCAACCCAGTCCGGCCTGTATCAGTTTACTGTCTTTCCCTTTGGTCTCCAAGGGGCACCCGCCACATTTCAACGCCTAATGGACCGGATCTTAAAACCGTTCCAAGCGTATGCGGCGGCTTACCTAGATGACATTGTGATTTTTAGTGACTCCTAGTCTGAACATCTTCACCATCTCGAGACTGTGTTCCACGCCTTACAAGAAGCTGGCCTTACGACCAACCCAAAAAAATGTATCTTAGGGAACACCCAAATCGCTTATCTCGGTTACCTTATTGGTAATGGGGTTCTACGACCACAGAAAGATAAAGTCGAGGCCATAATGAAAATACCGGTACCCAAAACAAAGAAGGAACTGCGGTCCTTTTTAGGATTGGTGGGGTACTATCAGAGGTTCATCCCTCAGTACTCTACGATTGCCTCCCCTCTCACTGACCTCTTAAAAAAGCAGTACTCCTCCCAACTACCCTTATTCAACAACTCAAAACTCCTTAGCTTTGATCAGTTGAAACGGTCCCTCACAACCAAACCCGTCCTTAAATGCCCAGACTTCTCCAAGTCCTTCCACTTATATACGGACGCTTCCAACGTCGGTTTAGGGGTGGTTCTCACTCAACCCGACAATGAACAATATGAACATCCCATTGTTTTTATAAGTAGGAAACTGCTTCCTAGGGAATGTCACTACCCCGCTATTGAGAAGGAGTGTCTGGCTGTTAAGTGGGCCGTAGAAAGTTTGAGGTATTATCTCCTAGGACGACCCTTCATCCTCTACACGGATCATGCCCCATTGACCTGGTTGGCCTCCCATAAAGACACAAATTCCAGGGTGTTACGATGGTTTCTGGAGCTCCAACCTTTTACCTTTCAGGTCTGCCACATTCCTGGCTCCCAGCAGGGCCCTGCTGACTACCTTTCACGGTTCCCCGATTCTTCGGTCCTCTACCAGTCTCGATCATGGGATGGGGAGTGTAGACGGGTCTCCTCGACCACGCCTACCACTGCCTCGGGCTGGCGCCTCTCGGACGCGCAGAAGGAGGGAGACGAAACCCGGAGACGATCACTTGCCGCCACGACCCTGGAGGGTCGTGGCTTAACAAGGTACGGTCCTTGTTACAAGGACAGGGAAAACCCTGTTTTATCTATAGAACGCAAGGGGGAGGAGGAGGAGGAACGGAGGGGAGGATGGAAGGGGAGCACGTGTGAAGGGAGTCACAGAGGGGAAAAGACATAAAGAAAAGCACTACGTGGGCCAACACTACTGAGAGCTTGCTTGTTACTAATATCCCTACCTTGACACAAACTCACTACCGGGCTATCTATAAGCACACCTACCCCTTTCCTCCACAATTCCCCACCCCCCCTGCATTACTATACACCAACTACCCCAGAATACCGAAAACCACTTACCTTCGTTTTCCTGCTGTGTTTTATGTTTCCGGTTCCACCTGGGAGGTCCCGAGAGCTGATACCATCAGGAGACCTAGGAAGACACAGGCCAGAGACAAGAGAAGAAGAAGAAGAAAGTAACCAAACGGGTCCGTCATCATCCTTCACTCAGTTCTATTTATTACATCAACTTTCATTGTACAATAAACCTCTTCTTGCACTCTACTTACGACCCAGAGTCCTCTGTACCGCCGATCCCCCACCACAAGCTAGTACAACATATTCTAGCAAGCAGTTCTCATGGGAAATAATTCTGGTCCACGCAATGAAAAAATACAAATCTAATTCTCTAAGCAGCCATTTTATGTGAATTGTTTAAGCAACGCTTCTTAACATGAAGCCGTGCAACTAGGTCCAAGACCCCTCTAATTTAAGGGCTGTGATTAATAAAGAAAATACATAATACATGGCCAGTAATATAACATACTACTGCATTAATCAAAACATGAGCATGACATTTTACATTAATAGGCCTTTAATAAAGACACTTCGTGATCACTGGCAGTCATTCAAGTTGGCACATTTTCAAAGTTGTTTATTATTTCTCCATATTAATTCATTTTCTATGTAGATTTAACAGTCAAAATACATCAGTATTCATTAGTAAAATTTCAGCGTTAACAAGGTCCTTCCAAATCTTTATTTGATATGGGTTGCATAATTCATTTTACAAGTCTTAAAACATTTTCTGACTTGCAAAATTGTTTTTGTGCAATAAAGGAAGGGATTTTACAATCACAATTCAGTTTTTTTTTTTCAAATCACAGGGTTTGCAACAACAAAACCTTTTTTTACATCAGGCCCATAATCCTTTATTATTTGTAATTGCTGGTGCACAGATGCACAAAGGCCCCCGCACCCTCCCCCAGGACTCTATGTACTGTGCCAGGGGGGCCCCCTCAACTTTTGTTACACCACTGGTGTGAGGACATTCTATCCTATGCCCAGGAAAGCCCAGTATTTACAGGGGCCATGCTCTCCTTCCAAGCTCATTTGACCCAGCTCTAGAAGTGCTGATCCGTTTGTAGAGGGCCGCCATGTTGGTAAGGTTGCCCATGGTCATCTCTTCACCAAATACCAAGGCCCCACAAGAGTAGGATGAGACGACCCGGAATCACATCAGTATGTCAGACTCCAGCTTTTTATGCCTGTCCTCAGTTGACCTCATAAGAGACTGCCCTTTAATTAAGGCATGAGACTATTATGCTGGAACAACCTGGTCTCAACCACCAGAGATACCTGATAAATTCTGCGAATACTGCCCAGTTTTTAACATCTGGTCTTTTACAAATGTTCTTTTTGCTTACAGCTTCTTTTCCCTTTACCCCTTGAAACAGCTACCAGCTTATTTTTTTCTTTTTCTCTAAGTGCAGAGGTCACATTTAGCCACAACATATTGCTCATAGTTCACCTTTTTCACAACCGTTTTACTGTTGTTCACTCACAGTGATACAGATACCCTACCTGGACCTGAAGATAATACTACTCTTCAGCTCTGCTATTTAAACCTCTGTGGTACATACTTAGTTACTATTTTTTCTCTTTTAATCTACACTGCATAGCCTCCCTCAGCCAGTTATATTCCCTTGGAGCACTTTCCTGAGATATTCCCTTCTTCCATTAAGTCATTCACCCTGACATGCCTGACAAATTGCAGCTAGACAATACACACGTGCATGCTTCAACTGTGTGCCTCATCCCAGGTTGAACATGGTTTGAGGATCCAGCACATGCCTGTGTTTCCTAGCCACGTTTCATGTGTGTGCCTGATATGGTATTAATGTATGTATATTTACATGCATGAATTTGCAGGCCTGAGAAAGCCTCAGGTCTGCACGGTGAAGGGGCGAAACACAGAAAGGTGTTGCCGGTAAGCGTTACTTCAAGCCCTAAACAAACGATTAAAGAAGGGCCTCACACAATCAAAGGATTGTCTATCCCTTCTTCACCAATATACTTGTATCAAGGAATTGTGTGCAATATTGTTATGATTTTAGTCTGTTTAGGTCAATTTGTGAAGATGGTATTCAACAGCTCAATGTCACAAAAAGTAAATAATCTGCAGAGCAAAGGGTTTTTCCCCCGGAAATTGGAATAGTACCAACTAACATATTCAGTCGCCATTCGTAATTAATTTGGTTAATTTTTCTTTATTTGCATTAGGGTCACTAGTAAGGGTTCCAAGAGCCCTTTATCACAGTCTTCATTTACACCTCCCACAGACCTATTAATCGCATATATGTATGTGATTATTTGTTCAGGAATGGAAACCAACAGCCTGCTTATCAGGACCTGCTCCTGCTTTAGGAAAGTGCCACTGGTTTCAACTCTTTGAGTCCATTGGCTGCTGGTATGGGCATATGTAAGCACAAACCAAGATGCTGATGCCATGTATGTGTTTTATCTCGAAGTGGACTTATTCTCCAGGCTTCTATCATGGTAAACAAAGTGCTATCACTCAGAGGGCAAGAGAGACAATGGCTTAGGTTGGCTGACGGATTTCCCCATGGTGTATGCTGTTGTGGGCAAAATGTGAATCGACAGATGAACAGACCAGTCGATTTTTTTTATGTGTATGAGACGGGTGAGACAGCTAATGATTCCTCTAGGCCAGACCTAAAAAACTTAACTTACTATCACATATTCTATGATATTCCAGCACTATTTTTGTGGTCCTCTTTTTTTAAGAGGCCAACTGCAGGAAAATAGGTTTTGAGAATCATACCTGCCCTTGCGCTCCAAAGGATGCTACTTTGCAATCTGTAGCTGGCAAAAAATCATGTTTGAATTATCTCTTCTATTAGTCGATTGCCAAAGAGATTTGATTCCCCTAGTAGACCTACATTGAATCTTGCCAGAAATTATCAATATTGCTAAATGGTCACACATTTTCTTCAGAGTACAATGTACATTCTAACATCCTGAAGCAGTGATGTAACACAAAATGATGGTAGCCCCCTTTAGAATGTGATGGATGTACTTGAGTTTCCCACATCTCAGAGATAGTCATTGGTAATGTGATGAATGGGAGCTCCCTGAAGGGTTGCCCCCACCTGCGCCACAGGGGCTGCAGGAATATGCATTATGCCCCTACCCTGAGGTGCACTCCTACTTCCACAGTCTTTGATCTCAGAATGGAGCAATATGTCCACGCTGGATCCCTTATCGTACCTCTGCAGTGATGATCCATATTACCTTGGAGCATGCAGACATCACACCTGGTGGTAGAAGGACACACCATTCTGGCCCTGCGTCTGTACCCCACTCTACCTTTATGGTACCCAACCAGTCACACATTCAACCTCATAATGGAAAATCATTCACACCCAGGGTCCCCATACACAGCCTCTCAAGGGAACAATTGTATTTCCCAGTGGTCCAAGACTGATGCACCAGACCTCTGAAGGAATGTTTAGTACCACCATTGGCTTCTCATGGCTGACACTTAGAGTGTGTATCTAGCACCCATCCTCCACCGAGGTCTTCATCCTTCCTGACCTAAGGAGGGACTGTGTGGAGTGAGGAGACATTATGGAATATGATAATCAGTCCTATCAGCTGCAAGGACTAGATTTGGACAATGTTTGCTGTCCTATGCCATTATTGATGAGAAAAGACTGCAATCCCACAGCCTGCTTTACATCTGTGGTATGCCTTGGCAGATGGCCTCAAGAAGATCATGTCAAAAGAGGCAGTAATTGTAGCAATTGTAGGCTATAATACCCTAGTTCCCATACAAAGACTTAAGTTCATCTGCACTTGCATCCAAAGCGACGCATGACTGGTAGTACATGGAGAAGAGACAGCTAAAACCATCATCAAATACATAATACCCATCTGGCATTAGTGGTTTGAAGTGGGCTGAGCAAACTTACCAAAATGTCTTTAATCAGTTCTAGAAAAAAATATAGTTGAGATTGGTTTGGAGAGAAGAGTGTGCGGAACCTGAGCTTGTTTCTTGTACAGCTCCCCTGAGAACTCTCCAAGCCCCAGTTACTACCCCCTGCGTCAGACTGTGCGCTTGCAAAACAGCAACGAGCAGTACTTTCAAAGGCGCTCAATGATGGCCACCGCGACCCCAGGCCGTTGTTCCAGCCTCCTGCTCTCCTGAAGAAAGGAGGCTAATTATCTCCCATAGACTTTCTGCCATTAATCTGTCTGCCAATCCGGGGCCTCGTTCTTGTTACCGGTCCTCCCGCCAGGCAAAGAGTCCTCGAGCTCCCTGGGACTTCCTGTGACGCATTTTTTTCTACAAAAGGCCAAGACACTGCTTAGAAAGTGGCAAACAAATAGGCCTGCGCACAGCGAGGGCCAAGATTTGTAATGTTCAATAGGAAGTACATATGTATGATGTCGGCTGGAGGTTGTAAAAGAGCAAAGTTGTCCTGCTGTTCCAGCCAAAGCAGTCCAGCAGGGCTCATTATAGGTACAGCAGTTGAAGTGCACGCTGTAGTATCGGTGATTGGTATGAGTCAGAAAGACATGCTGAGGGCTCATAACCAGCTTCTCTCGCTCGCACCCCCGGGCCAACAATTATTTTACTGCGCGAGCAGACAGGCAGGCAAACAAGTTAAACGACACGTGCACGGCACAACCCAAGAGGCTTTCAGGCAGACAGACATTGCTTTCCATATGTAAAACTTTCTGTGTAGGATCGGGAGAAACAAGTTGGAGAAACTTGAAAGGACAATTGACAAGTACCCCCACAAGGTCCCATAGTTTTCACAACATGATCACCTCAGAAAATACACCCAAATGTCTTCCTAAGACAACATCGGGGCAGTTCTGAACAGTGCCCAAGTACTGTAAAAGCTTAGACGCTACAAAGGCGGTTTCAAAGACTTGTTTCAGCACCAGGGCTAGTGGGCCAAGGCTTTACTACGTTTTTTTTCTATTTCGATCCTTTGTCTGTGCTAAAACATTATATTCTGGTTAGAGCGATCAAAATCCAGTGCTGCCTATGTCAATAATAATAATATTTTTTGTGATGTTCATAAAAAAATGGGTTCCATTCCCTACATCCGTTTGACATGGTTATTTTTAAGTAAAATGTGTATGGCAAGCACAGGGCCTCCAAATTTAAACAGTAATAGGTTTTTTTTCATTTTTTTTCCTGAGGGATTTGCTTCCCATAGAAACATTTTTAAAAATAACAAATGCACCAGCTTACTCAGACATGGCCGGTTAGCTTTGCTAATGCTTGCCTATATGTGACCTTGTGAGACATCCTATTTTATTTAGAATGTATTCTGCTACCAACCAGGAGTAAAGGCTGTACTCTGAACTGCTCTATGGTACAGTCTGTTCACTTCAAGCTCTCTGCCAGTCATAGAGAAGCAATACTCGGCAACCGCCCAACCAATTACTCCCGACCCAGAGAATATCGAATTCTCACTGGTTATGCAGGTTTGTGAGTCACAAATATTGGCAAGCTTCATATACCTGTATTCATGTCTCACACACCACTCCATCCCTTCAGCCACTCATGCTTGACTCAGTCACATCTCTGGCTCCACCAGTTCCTCACACAGTTTTCATTAATTTATTTCAATTATTTCCATTTCTCTCCCTTCTTTCAAATACCCTACCCCTTTGTATGTGCAAAGGAGTGACTTTATCAATGGTCTGTCCTTTTCTCCCACATTTGCCCCATCCCCTCCCTCTAAAGCATCTTGCTCACCCATCTCACTCGCCACGGCCATCTTCCTGCGTATTATCACACCCGCCAAAAGCACCATCAGACAACAACAGCAGGTTAACACTCTTTAAGTGGCCAGCTTTGGACTCCCCACATTGCATAGTTTACTGTTATTTTAAAAACGAATCAACATTAAGTAGCAGGCCAACCTTTAGCATGGGCAAGCTGGGCCACCCCCAGAGCACCAGCCTTCAGATGAATTCACCAATCTACCTGCATGAAGGTCACACACATAGCATTTGATTTTTTACCTTGCTCCATGATTCATTTTAAACTGTATTTGATCAATGTTTTTAACATGCCACAGACACCCGTGTTTAAAACTCCCTCTACCGCCCTCTTCCCATTTTTTTCTTATCCTCTCCATTGTAATGATCAACAGTGTACAGTACTGAGACAGGCTAAAGCCACTAATAGGTACAGGGGCTGGAAGCAGAGGTGGGACTGGAGGGGGGAAGGGGTGTTGCATCCTCACAATAACCATGCTTTAGATCAGAAGGTGTATGAGCAATAAAGATGTTTTTAAAGTTTGTGTTTATCTTGTCATATTTGCTGTGGTTCAAAGACAGAGGAGAACTGTTCCGCTATGTTTGTCAAATTACTGTTTATTCTTTTAACACTGAGACTGGTGTTTACTTTTTTTCTCTGACTGCAAAATAAGAGGATTTTGTAAAGTAAACTATATGACGACTTTGCTGGGGTATAGGGAGTGTGTAAGGAAAGGCTGTAGGATGTCCTTTTTTTCTAATACACAACTAAATGTATACATGTGTAAATGAAAAGTACTAATTGTTCAGGATATACCAGCAGTTAGAAAAGCACAAACGAAACACCTTTTTCTTGTAATTCTGTAACATGATTGAAACAGATTTTATGCCATCAAAACAAATCAAGGCACTTTACTTGGTAAAGCACAAATGATAAATATTTGTGAAACTCGGTTTCCTCACATTATTGTTTGTGTGCTATGCTTTAAACTGTCAAACTACATATCTGAACAAGTGTAGTGGCCATTTCAATTGAAATTGTGCTCTCTGTTAATGACAGTGTCCTAGCATACAATGTTTTAGTAACATATGTGCAACACTTTGCTCCAAAACACACCACTGACTACACACCACACCCATACCACTCTCCAGCTAAATTGGTGTGGCTCATTTGCTACACTTGTTCTTAGTGTGATGCTTGAATTTTTCACAATCCCTATGGTTTCAGTGATGTAACATTCATAGCAGCACCTAAACTCTGAAGATTGTTCCAGCACCACCTGCTAGGGTTTGACCGGGCGTGCACTGGTGTACAATGAAACTGGGCAGTCTTCCAAAATGCAGATTACTCTGCATGACAGTCTCATTAAATTGTTTATTGTAAATGATGAGGCCCTGCAGCACCCGTGTACTATGCTTTTCTCTTAATTAGGGTTATTTGTTTGTTTAGGTAATGAAGAAATGCATTCGGGAGGTTTATGGCCCACTTCTCCACCAGGAACACAACACTATTAAACTAACAATGCTTCCTCCTTGGAACTTGCTTTTCCTAGTTAAGTGTGTGTTATACTAATTGGCATGTGCACAAAAAAACAATACATTTTAGATCGAAGAAGACTCATTGATTTTCCATAGGGTGCACAATTATAGTAATTGGAAAAGCCAATGTGTGTTTTAACCCTTGTGGCCTGTAGGCCTGAAGCTTTCTCAAGGATGTAAAAAATTACAGTATGTATGTGATTCTTTTTTCTAAATAAACATTATAAAATCGTCATCCACTGTGAGATGGGTAAAAAACGCTAGTGTACCTCTGCACTCCTATGTCATACAGGATAGTGGATGGTAGAATAAACTGTGCCAACTATGAATATGCACCTTATGAAAACTAAATAACTGTTCTTCAATCTTGTGTGCATACCAATTTATATAACGCAGTGGCAACGAAGAAAATCAATTTATAGGATGAAAGCATCGTTAAATTGTTTGATTCCATCCATCATGAGTTGCTAATCAAGTCATTACATTTGTAGCGCCCAATACATTTCATTACTCTTACTTTGCCTCCAATTCTGAGCTATTTCCAGTTTTCACACTTGTCTGTGATGTTGCATGGAGCCAGCTTGGAACCCGCTTCTCTCCCTATTCTCCTATCCCCTGCCCATCAACCGTTCCCATACTTGCCCCATATATCTCTGCCTATCTGTTGCTTCCTAATCTTCTCCTCGTCAGTTACATCCCTTCCTGTATGACCTAAAGGAGGAACACAAATGCCAGTAGGAGAGGAACAGAGGATAGATCGTTGCAGTTCAGCATGAAATTCTAGCATCTTTGATTTTCCAAGTAACACATCCCCCTATCAGCATGGATTGGCAACATAATTCTGCACTGAATAGTCTACTCCAAAACTGTGTTCCTTTAATCAAAGCATAACATAAACAACATAAGAATTAGAAAGCCTCTAAGTAGAAATCTTTAAAAATGTAGATAAGAAATTATTCAAATGGATCCTAAGCTAACGTAGACCATTATGAGTTTTTTGCCAAGGTGCTACTTGGAGAAAACATAATCCTTATAGTGTGGGGTTTGCTAAATGGTATTTAACAGTGCCTTTTGGCCTTGATTTGAAATTTGGGTATGATGCTGGAATATCGAGACGTGTCTGTCAGCCAAAAACGTTGTGACCTAAGTATTGTTTACCAAAGTATTGCCCCGTTGGCATTAATAATAACAAATATACACCCATTTGAGCAATATTTTTTAAATGATTTTAGGGCACAATATTTATGTCAGATTACCTTTTTATTATTGAGGTTGTGACATACAACCAGTATTTGCTCGTAGGTGAAAATGTTTCCTTGTATTGAGAAAGTCCTGAATCCACCTGAGAGTCTGCCAATGAAATGTTCTCTACTATAGGGATGCCAACCAAACTAGCCATTCTGGCAAGGCAAGTAAACGCCTAAAAGGAGAGAGGCCTATGTGCGAGATATAGTCACCAGGAGGTAGTTGCAGTCTGTGCATACATTATTTACACTCCATCAGGCCATTGGTCACAGCGGTTGCTATTTTTATTAACTTATTCTTTTTCATTGTTCACGACTAAAGACAATGGCGGTTACCTGTGACAATTTTTTTTTATTGGCACCGGCATGAGGGGACTGAATATTGCTATGTATGCCCCCCCCCCCCTCCCCCCTCCCCCCCAGTAGAGGCAAAGGTAGGGGTGGCAGCCGATGCTGAGTTGTTTATAGGGTGTAACTGGTCACGGAGGTGGCATTCTCTTTTTGGCTGATAGGGATGACCGAAATTATACAGAAAATGGATGATAACTAAAACATTAAGCAGTGTTTTGAATTTTGTATTTGAATCGTTTACTAGTGTAGAACGGTGACTATAGAGCATTGATGTTTTAATATTCTTTGGTGTTAAAATGCGGTAAAGCGTGCAACTCCTATTACTGAAATTTTTATGAAAATGAAACAAGAACATCTTAATTTTTACCAAAATGCTAAGCTGTTGTGTGAAGAGAGCATCCACAGTCATTGAATGGTTCTAGGATATTGTCCTTGTACTGCCATTTTACTAAGGCGTAAAGGGATCATTCTGGATGAACTTCCATGGCTAAAGGGGCGCCCCACAACAACATGTAAACTGAAAGAGGCGTCTGCATGCCAGTTGTGACAGCCCAACTGCACCTTACACTCACACCATAGCTGCATCTGGAGAGGTCAGCAACTGGAAAGGAAGGCCGGAGCCCCAAGAGTGAGCCAGGAGGTCGTGGGAACTGATCCCACCCTTTTATACCGAAATACTATATCAATAAATCAATGCAGGCTACATTGGGACTTATGTTGCACAACTGTCCCTGGAGATGATAACATGGGCTCTTGGTGGAATCCCATAGGTAGAACTCACTCGAAGACACTACAAGAGCTCCAGTGAGTTGAAAACCACAAGACAGAATGAAATAAATAATGTACAATTACCCACAAAGACTAGAAATGCAAGGTCTGAAGATAAAGCAGTTCTACTCCAACAGGGAAACTCCAACTCCAACACGGAATCTCCGCAGCTTTAAGAATCAGATCTTCTGATGGAGCTGTAAATGGGTACAACCAGCTCCGTCTCGGCAGAACACAGTTGCTTTTGCCGGGATGCAGCAGTTCTCCACCTGTCTGGGTGCTCCTGTGGCTTAGACAGTGAAGGACTGTGCTGATAAGTTGAGGGTGAGGAGGAATGATGAGAGAATGGTCATGGCTGAAAAATGAGGAATGAGGGATGAGGACTAAAGGATGAGAACTGAGGGATGAGGAGAGACAACTGAGCGATAAGGAGTGAATAATGAGAAGTGATAGGTGATATATGAAGGATGAGGGAAGAGGGTTAATATGGGAGAGATGAGGAGAGGAGTGAGGGATAAACAATGAAGGGAGATGGACAAGGAATGAGAAGAAGATGTCCTAAAATGGAAGCTGTACACCTGTTTTCTTGTCCTTTCATGAAGAGACCAGTTCAGGCCCTGACTGGCTACTGGTGTTTCAGTGGGCTAGCAGGGCAGAGGTTGTTTTCACTGCTTTGGGGGGCGATTTTGTTGTTAGGGACCTGCTGGACAAGTTCCGACTTTTATCCTCCTACATAATCATTGCTAAAACAAATGGTTTTAAAGCATGCTTTAAAACCATTTGTTTTTGCATTATTTAGAATGGAGCGAGGCGAGACGGGGGGAAGCGGAGAGACTGCACCTAAGTACGCATGCGTGTTTGGCCGGTCGTCTCATGCCGGCCAAACATACATGAACACTTAGGTTTCTCCACCCCGGCAGTGATGAACAGCTGGGTTAGGAAAACTGCACAGACCCCAGGGTTGTGTCTGAGCGACAGTACAAGCCACTCCGCACCAATCCTGACGCTGCTTTCATGCTAGGTTTAGCATGAAAGCAGCACCAGGATTGCTGGGGAGCCTGTGCTGGTGTCCCAGTGAATGCTGGGACACCACAAGAAGAGGAGCGACGAGAGAGACAGCAGGAGTCAGCAGGAACGGTGGGAAAGGTATGTTTTTTGTTTTTAATATAATTTTTTTTATTGTTTTCTCCTGCCCTCCCCCCCACTCCTTGACATTTGTGGCCGCCGCTGATCTAGCTTCATGTGACACACATCAAAGATCAGTTTTATGAGGTGTCACTACGGCCATGCAGTTAATGCATCAATAGCTTGTCATTTCCATGAATGCCTTAAGCAGACCTGCTCCTCAATACCTCACAGCAGAGAAAGTCTCCTCTCCTAAGCCTGAATCCCCCAATGAAATCAGTGGAACATAGTGAGCAATGTTAAAAGCTGATGCTGCTATTTCACCACAGTGTGATAGAAATGCAAAAATGTATATCATTCTGATGGCAACCTCTTTAGAAGAGGTGCACTTATCATTAAGGTTGTTGGGTCATTATTGAAAGGCTGAGGCAGGTTGTTACACTTTCCACATTGACTTTCCACTGTGTTAGTGATCTTCTAACTCAAGTCAATAAGTCTTGTTTTACCAACAATGGGGTCTACTCTCAGATAGTTTCAAAGCTCAGGTCTACAAAACCCCAGTGTCACGCCATATTGTGAAAGACTTGTATGTATAAAAAAACCGTTAAATAGTGTAATGGCCTCTATGTTGTCCTTCACTAGTCACGTAAAATGGCTTTGGCTGTGGGTGTAGAGCAGATAACAAAGGCAGTTACTCCTTTATGTATAGCCGACTATCAGAGGGGCAGCCCATGGTAATTGCTTTCCCCCACTATTGGTGCTTGAGAAGAGTCTACTGAAGTCTTGCCGGCAGTCAAGCTGATGCCATCTTCTATCCTACTTAAAAGGACAGAAATCTGTTCTAACACTTGCAGTATATTAAATTCTTTTCATTCTTTCTTCATCTACTCATATACAAATCTCCAGTTTTGGGTAGCTCTCGACCACTGATCAGATCTTGCTACAAATTACAGATGTAAACAAGACACATTGGAAGATTCTGATACATTGAATTTGGTAAACAAGAAACTGTTAAGATCAACAGAGGCACATGGTGACCTGATCAGTCAACTGCTCTGCCACCTAGCCCCACCGGCAAGTGAAGCCTTCTGTCCCTGAACCCTGACCTCTGTCAGAAGTTCAAGGCCCTCCTCCACCCGCAGGCTTCTGCCTGCACCTCATCCCTGGTGTCTAGTGGGAGAGCTGCACTTTTCAGCTAGGCTGTCCTCTGCCTCTTTTCTCTTTCTTCCTCTGTTTTCCTCTTTTTATTCTTTGTGCGCTGTTCATTTTTGCCTTTCGCTTTCTGCACTTTTTTCCTCTCTTCCTCGTTTTTTTCCCCTCACTCTGCTCTCTCTCTTTAATCACTCTCCACCTCTCTCACTCCCTGCTGCTTCTGTCCCTGCAGCACCGCCCCTCCTTTCTCTCACACTCTATCCCCGCCATTGCTGCCCGTGTGGCCCGCCCCTTTTTTCACACCGTTTCCGCCTCCCAGCTATCCTCTCCTTCCCCTCCCTACTTAATGGCGGCCGCTGCACAGCAAGACGTGCAAGCTCATTGACCTGATCAGTGAACTGCTCTGCCACCTTGTAGCTCCACCGGCAAGTGAAGCCCTTCTGTCCCTGAACCCTGACCTCTGTCAGGAGATTGAGGCTCTTCTCCACCCGCAGGCTTCTGCCTGCACCTCATCCCTAGTGTCTAGTGGGAGAGCTCTGCTCTTCTACTAGGCTGCCCTCTGCTTCTTTACTCTTTCTTCCTCTTTTTTCCTCTTTTTATTCTTTGTGTGCTGTTCCTTTTTTGCCTTTCGCCTTTTGCGCTTTTCCCTCTCTTCCTCGTTTCTTTCCCCTCACTCTGCTCTCTCTCTCATCACTCTCGCTCTCCCCCCTCTTTCACTCCCTGCTGCCCCTCCCCCTCCTCTCTCTCGCTCTATCCCTGCCTCTGCTGCCCCCGCAGCACTGCCCCCTTTTTTCGCACCGTTTCCAAGTCCCACCTCCCAGCTGTCCTCTCCTCCCCCACTCCCTACTTAATGGCAGCCGCAGTACGGCCGTGCCGCTAGTGTGCCAATGGCGTGTCTAAGGCAAGCCCATCTGTGCCCATTCGCGACCCGTGCGCGTCCAGCCCCAGGACCCCTGATCCTGCCACCCGCCGCCTCTACACATCAGCAAAACTGGTCGCACTCAACCCAGGACGCAACAACAACTGCCAGCAAGCATCTCCAGGCAACACACACGGCCCCTTCGGCTGCCTCTGCTGCCGCCAAACCTGCACCACCACCAAGACCCGGGACCCAGCACAACCCACCTGCAACAATTCTCCGAACCCGAAACCCCTGAAGTGCATCCTTCTCAATGTCCGCTCCCTCCATAAACACGCCACCGAACTGTGGGACTTCCTTGACAGCACCACCTCGGACGTCGCATTCCTCAGCGAGACCTAGATCAACACCACCTAAGTCCCAGACATTGCCATCGCCATCCCCCAGGGATACAAGATCGCCTGGAAAGACTGCCCCAGCCACCTTGGTGGGGGGAATCGTCATCGCCACGGGTCCAACCTCCGCCTGAACACACACTCTAAAGACTCCGAAGAATCCACAAACCTGATGGAACACCTCCCCTTCAAGCTACGCACCAGTCTGACATCCACCATCAGGGGAACCACCATCTACGGCCCCCACAGACCTCAGACACCATTTGCCCACTCCATCACGGACTGCATCTCTGCACAAGCCATCTCAGCCACCAACTACACCCTGCTGGGAGACCTCAACTTCCACCTCGAGAATCTACAAGACCCCAACACCGCATACCTCCTAGACAACCTCCACAACATAGGACTCCAACAGATCGTGACAGAGCCAACACACTCAGCAGGACACACCCTCGATTCCATGTTCACTACGGGAACCTCACGGAACTCCCATGGACAGATCACCGATACATTCACTTCACCTTTAACACACTCACCACCACCAGACCCCAACTCCAACCATCGCATAGAAACTGGACAAGAATAACCGACAATCAGCTCACCGCCGACCCCACCATAACACACAACAAGCACCCAAACACCGTAGCACACACCTTCCACAAATGGATCACCGATGGCGCCAACACCATAGCCCCCCACAAAAAGAACAACAACACCAACGCAAAGAGAGCCAGCTGGTTCACCCCCAAACTCCGAGAATCGAGACACTCCTGTCGCCACCTCGAGAAAATCTGGAGAAACACCAAATCCCCAGAAGCCAACAGAAACTTCAGAGCCGCCACCACCGCACACCACCAACTCATCAGAAACACCAGAAAGAAAGCTATACAAGACAAAATCTCTTCACAAGCACACAACAGCAAGGAACTCTTCAGCATCATCAAGGAGTTCGCCCAACCCAACAGTAAAACAACGGACATCCCACTCTCACAGGACCTCTGTGCCAGACTCAACACCTACTTCCACCACAAAATCATCTCTACGACAGTTTCAACAAGGACAACCTACGCGCAGAACCCCCCCTACCAAACCCCGACACCAACAAACCAACAATCTCCACCTTGACACCCCTCTCCACCGAAGATACGCTGAAAACAATGAAGTCCATACACTCCGGGGCCCCCACAGACTCATGCCCCCATCACATCTTCAACAGAGCTGCAGACACCATCGCCCCCAACCTCCACCTCACCATCAACCGCTCACTAGCTGCCGTCACCTTCCCTAACAACTGAAAACATGCCAAGATCAACCCCCTCCTCAAGAAACCCTTGGCAGACCCCACCGACTTCAAAAGCTTTAGGGCCATCGCCCTACTTCAATTTCCTGCGAAAATCATTGAACAAGTAGTCAACAGCCAACCCACCACGTTTAGAAGACCACAACATCCTCGACATCTCCTAATCCGGATTCAGGTCAAACCACAGCACTGAAACAGCCTTCCTTGCTGCAACAGACGACATCCGCTTCCTACTGGACAAGCGAGAGACAGCGGCACTCATCCTACTAGACCACCCAGCAGCTTTCGACACAGTGTCCCATCACACCTTGATAAGAAGACTCAATGAAGCCGGCATCAGAGACAAGGCCCTTGACTGGATTCAATCCTTCCTCTCCAGCAGCACACAACGAGTGAGAATCGCCCCCTTCCTCGCAGATCTGACACCCACCACCTGCGGAGTGCCCCAGGGATCCTCCCTCAGCCCCACGCTGTTCAACGTCTACATGGCCCGCTAGCCGCCCTCATCAGAAGTACGGAATAAACATAATCTCCTACGCCGACGACACCCAACTCATCCTCTCCCTCTCCAATGACCCCGACAAGGCAGACACAACTTCCACGAAGGCATGGAAGCAGTCGCCAAATGGATGAGAAACAGCTGCCTTCAACTTAACACAAACAAGGCAGAAGTATGCATCATGGGCCCTCAACCCAATGCATGGAGTGACTCCTGGTGGCCACCCACCCTCGGAAACCCGCCCACCCCGCCAGCCAAGCCCACAACCTTGGAATCATCATGGACCCCGACCTCAGCATGAACCATGAAATCAACTCAGTCACCTCCACCTGCTTCTGCACCCTTCACCTCCTAGGCAAGATCTTCAAATGGATTCCCCTCGAACATAGAAAGACCGTAACAAACGCCTTCATCACCAGCTAACTAAAGTACAGCAATGCACTCTACGCCGGAATCAACAAAAAACTCACCCGCAAATTGCAAAACATCCAAAACGCCACCGCCAGACTGGTCCTCGACTGACCCTGACATGGCCACATCTCGCAACACTTACGTACACTGCACTGGCTCCCCATAGAAAAAAGAATCACTTTAAAGATCCTCACCCATGCACACAAAGCCCTCCACAACACTGGACCAGCGTACCTGAAACAGCAACTCATCTTCCACGTACCCCACAGGGCCCTACGCTCAGCCCAGGTCCCTCCTTCGCAAAAGTACACCGCATCAGGAAAACCAGAGCAGGAGGATGCTCCTTCTCCTACCTCGCAGCTACCGCCTGGAACGCCCTACCCATCCACATCAAACAAACCACCTCCCTCCTCAGCTTCACAAAGGAACTGAAGACATGGCTTTTCTAAACCACTTCACAGGTATACGCTACATTCCCCTCCCTAGCGCCTTGAGACCCTAACGGGTGAGTAGCTGTGCTTTAAAAACACTGATTGATTGATTGATTGGTGGTACAGTAAAACAGGGCAGTCATCTATGAATATGCCCTCGACCAGAGCTATTTCTGATGCTAAGGATATGTGCTACTTAGTGGTGTCACAAAACCTTAGGGGTGCTATATGGTACTCTGAGGGGTCCCTCTTTCTTCACTCACTTTGCAATTGGTCATCCCTGCTGTATGTTTAGGTACTAGGCGCAGAAAAAATGTCATTTATGCCATTGTAATGATACATAATTCCTGTCACTACCCATTTCAATTGTTACACAAATTGCATGTCACATAATTGAGGTTTAGTATGGGTAAAAACCCAATAATGGGAGCATAAGAATGAGTCGGACTACGTCAGAAATGAGGCCCTAAGAAAAGTGAGCTGAAAGGTTATCACTTACGCATGGTGTGAAGTATTCTCAGAAAGTGAAGATGAATCAGGAGACAGTGTAGGAATTTGATTGGTGGTTGATAAATATGGATGCGTGGAATGGAAGTGCAATTTTTGGAGAAGTCCTGGAGTTTGTGATTGAATCAGATGCAAGCCTGTTTGGTTGGCGGCCAAGTTATGGTTCTGTGACAACAGGGGAACTATGGTCAGTGACAGAGAAAGAGATGCACATAAATTGTTTGGAACTGTTAGCAGGGTCATTTGCAGTGAAAGGTTTCTTGAAGGATACAGTGAGGTGTTTTGTAATGTTGGAAATGGACAATGTGACAGCAATACGATAAGTCAACAAGATGGGGGAACCTTGATCGAAGGGTTAGCAGAATTGGCAAAGTATTTTTTGAAATTTTGTTTGGAGAGGAACATCATGATTCAGGCTCAGTATATTCCAGGGAAGAGCAATTTAGAGGCAGACTGGAATTCAAGGAATCTGGTAGATGGAAGCAATTGGAGGCTGAACGGTGAGGTGTTCATGAGGTTGGAGGAACGGTGGGGTCCTTTGGAGGTGGATCTATTCGTGGACAGGTTGAATGCTCAGCTAAGGATTTTTTACATTTGGAGACCGGATCCAGAAACAAAAGGTGCAGATACTTTTTTTCAGGACTGGGGGAAAGGAGGATGTATGCGTTTCCTCCTTTCTCAAAGATACAGAGGGCAATCACAAGAGAGAAAGCGGGGTTGGTGTTGATCATTCGTTTTGGCGATCTCAGGATGTATGCGTTTCCTCCTTTCTCAAAGATACAGAGGGTAATCACAAGAGAGATAGTGGGGTTGGTGTTGATCATTCGTTTTGGCGATCTCAGGTATGGTTTTCGGATGTAATGAGCTTATTGAGGGAGGATCCAATTTTTCCACAGTTGTTGTTGGATGCCCAGGGGAATTACCATGAGTTGGTTATACAAGGGCAGTTGAAGTTGATAGCTTGGGTGATTTCAGGAGAGTGTGGCAAGTATGAGGGCTGTCGATGGAGGCTACAGAACTTATTAAGGAGTCCTGGGCCCAGGGACAACTAAGGCGTACAGGTCACCATGGGGAAGATGGCGTAGTTCGTGTGTAGCAAGGGCTTTGGATCCCATATCTGCCCCTGTAGTGGAGGTGGTGAATCATTTAGCAAAGTTATTTGAGAAAGGCTTGGCGTACAATTCTGTGAATTTAAGTAGATCTGCAATTTAAGCCGGTCATGAGTTGGTGGACGGCATTCTAGTTGGTCAACATGTTTTGGTAAAAAAGATTGTTAAGAGTGTAAAATTAGAGGAGCATTCAAGAGAGAGCTAAGTATACCTAGTTGTGGGATGCTTCTCAAGTATTTAAGGAAGTTGGGAGTTGAAGAAGCAATCAGTTAATGCCATTAAAGTTGCTATCTTGGAAATTAACAATTCTACTTTGTCTGGTGACTTTTCGGAAAGTTTCTGAAGTGAGGGCTTTAGAGGTGAACTCTAGGATGCATCAACCTGAGTGCATGTGTTTTGAATTATAGGGGTGGACAAAGACAATGTCCGGGACTATTTTTTATCCTACAATGGAGAGCCATGACAATTTGTGTGTAGTACATTGTTTGAAAGAGTATGAGAGAAAAGCTGAATTGAGAGCACATGGATGTTCGCAGTTGTTGATTTCTTTTAGGTATCCTTTTAGAGCAGTGTCAACACCTACTTTGGCTAGGTGTGCTAAGGAGTTCATGAAAATTGCAGGTATTGATGTGAATGTGGTTGGGACTCCTTCGGCCAGAGGAACAATGGCTAGTAAGGCTTTTTTGTCAGGTGCCAGTCTGACTGGTAGCATGAAGGATGCAGATTGGTCTACTGATTCTACGTTTAAAAGCTTTTGTTATAAACCTGGGGAAAATGCGATACAGTAGGTTATGGATGAGCATTGAACATGCATAATATTTTCCTCCGGGCCTTGTCATAAGATGCAGGTTTTCCACAGTTTAAATGAGAAGAAAATCTTGATTTTATTAAACGCACAGAGATTGTTGATATTTTTTCTCCCTATATTGTGCCCGACCCTGCTGATATGCTTTATTTTATATTTCAAGGCCAAGTTGAGACGGCAGTTTCAGCGGGGATTGGGAAGTTATCAAGAATGTATGGTTATACTACTGTTGGATTCTCCATTGAATTTCAAGTTGGACATTTGGTTACTTTGCAGCAAAAAATAAGAAATATGGCTGCATGTTCAGGGTTATACACATGTTCTACAGGTTCTAAAGTGTTTTAGAAGCTCTAATTCAAAATTCTTGTTGCTGCTGTGTGTGAGGCAATGAAGAGATGATGCATAATATAAGCCTTTGTGCCTTTATAAAATCATGATTTTCTTCCCATTAAAACTGTGGAAAATCTACTTTTACTAACCCACACACAGCCTTGCAAGGTGGCCTTGCGTGACTTAGGAAATATTACTTGAGCCCTTGCATTGCCTTGCGTGATACAATGGCAATGCAAGAGGTTAGTACATCTGGGCCACGGTGTATAAGTGTTTTGCAAGGTATAAAAGACTGCATGGATTTGAGCTTGCTGCAGTCAATGTTTGTCTTAATATTAGAGAAATTAACAGTAAAATCCGGCCCAGCCGACCATAAATAAGCCCACAAATAGCCAAAAAAATCAGCCCACACTGTCGGGCCAGCCCGCTGGGACCCTGCATGGGAACAATGCAAATGAACTGAATATAAGCGACTGTTGTTCACGCTAAGTGTCTTTTTATGCTTTTTTGTAGCTGAAATGCACACTTGTGAAAATTGGAGGCAAAGACACTGGTCGCACTTAAAAAATAGCACAAAATGCCATATCATCATTTTGAATGAAAACACGTAATTTCACATACATTTTTGGGCATTTCCCAACATTTCTGCAAAAAAAATTCTATGATTTTCAGCCAGGCTTATAAAGTATCCAACAGTGGCTCAGCTGCAAACCTTTAAAAATAAAATGATAATAAACAATGTTTATTATCGTTGTATTTTTAAAGGGGCTGGGACTTGGGGGATGACAGGGCCGGAGAGGAAGTGCTGGGCACTCCCATCAGTGCGAATGTGTGTTTGTCCGGCTGTCTCGGGCCGGCCAAGCACACATGTGCACTGAGGTCTCTCCAACCAAACGCTGTGTTGCCGGGTTGGAGACAGCAGGCCCAGGCTACCAGTCTGCCTGGGAGAGCAAAGCCAGGGTGCTCGGCTAATCCTAACGCTGCTTTCATGCTACCCACAGCATGAGAGCAGCATTAGGATTGGCCACAGGGCAGGCTTGGGAGCCTGTGCCTGCAGGTGGAGCCAGAAGAGTGGCCCGGCAGCAGGGAGTCAGAAAGTTCTTTTTTTTAAATTGAATGTTTTCCTTTGTTTTGTCCCCCCGCCACGCACCACTCCAACCCGCCCCTTTACAACTCTGCGAGCCGCAACTGCAAGTATCTCACACCTGCACATCATCTCGACAATATCAATTGACATTTCATTTTAATGAGTCAGAAAGAGATCACCATGGTTCACTCCTAACACACAACAGGTACAGCATGTATGGAAAAATTAGAAGCTTGAGAGAATATTTTTTGCAAACAAAAATTATCTTTGCAAAGAAAATCCAAGTTACAACTATGTATTCCATCAGCTAGCCAAAACATGATTCACAACCATTGTGTTAAGTATGTCTGAACTTAAGTAGATTATAGAATCTATTGTTCTAAGGTAAGTAATGAGCATTAAGTTGAATGACTCTTAAATTATGGAAAATTGCTCTAGGAAGTATCGTTGTTGCTTGGACCGTTGAGAAAAGATTTCTGCGACTGATCCAGTAAATTATTATTCTCAAATTAGGTGCAATGGGTGTCACAGCACTCGCGGTTCTCTAAGTTGATTTGCCTGTTCAATTTAGCTACTTATAACGGCCATTATTTTTACAATCTATTTAAATCCTGATGCGACCTGCTGTACAATATTCTCCCAAACCTCTAACTAGTCTTGTATGGTAAACACTGGGAGGGGCTCCACAACTGAGAGGCTTTTTGAGCGGGTCTGCTGTCTATTTAAAGTTTTACTCATAAATTTTGGTTTTAACAGTTAGTGTTCGGACTGGGACAGAAACTAGGCCCGGGCACCAAAGTAAAAGTGGTCCATTAGTGAAATACATAGCTAGAAAAGTAGCCCATGTTTGAAATTTGGGACATTTTTGAACTTGTAAATAAAAATGGCCCATTAGTGAATTACATAACTAAAATATTAGCCCATGTTTGCACTCTGGACCACTGCATGGAGTTGAGTTTGCTGCAGACAATGTTTGTTTTAATATCAGGGAAATCGACTGTAAAAAAACTTCCTTATTGCTATTTAGGGCATTCATCCCGGACTGCATAGTTAATTGTATGGAAAGTGTCAAACATGCAAAGAACTGGTGCAGCGTAGGCAGCAGAAATGTAGGCTTTCCTCATACACAACTGGTTCAACACAGGCAGAAGCAGGGGCGTAACTATCAAACCTGTAGCATGTACATGGGACATAAGGCACCATTTGAGAAATGTCTCAAAAGATTCTGTTCAGCTTCAATGGTTAATTTCCCTCTGGGCTGCACGTGTCCACCTGCTCCCTTGCAAACCAGTGGAGTAGTGGTTTATCTTGAGGCATCTGCTGCAGTAATCTGTATGCGATCTAGAGGCCCCAGGTTTGTGCTGCACAGGGAATGACTTAGCCTCGTACCATTCAGCCCTTACAAAATAAGTCCTACTGGGCAGAAAAATAAAATCTGTTCATGAGGTCACACTGTAGAAAAGTTCTGCCATTTTTAAATGTGATGGCAGCGCAACCACGGCTGCCCAGTGGGCCTATGTAATTTATGATGAAGTCAACTGACTTGTGGCATCACAAGTGTCAAAAAGGGGCACATTGAAGGTATGTGCTGCTGGTTGGCGTCAGGGCACCTTACCTTTTAGTGTAGCGTAGACTTTGCGCTGATCCAACCCTTGGACAACTGCTGAGAAGGGATGCACCAGAGAGCTCCAGTGCCAGAAGGTCTTTGACCAAGGGAACTCCATGACCTGACAGCCATCAGCACATTCTCCATGTCTATGAAAAAGGCGTGAAAAGTTTCATTCAGACTTGTTTGTAGAGACCTCCAGTGGCATGTAGCAATTAAAAAATGAAAACCGAATAGAGCAATAAAATACATGAACAGAAAATATGCAAGCGAGGAAACTCTGAAAGAAGCTCAAGGATTACCCTGGCCTGCAGAATTTGAAGCTTCCCCCGACCTGACCCTTCCGATCGTCCCCTTTAAGGATCAGTTGTGCACCTTCACTCAGCTCGACAACTGGCAGTCTTGTTTCAAAGCATGGGATTTGTGGGTCGAAGGCTTGACCAACGGTGCCATCAACAAGGACTGTTGTTTAGCAGAGGCAGCAACACACACAGAAAGGGAAAGTATACCCAGTTTCAGTTAAGAAAGTGGCCTCTCATTGGCTGGCAACACCAAAGGTTCCACAGTATGAACCTTTCATGAGACTATCAGAGGTTCATCTTCGTCTTCCTGACACCCCTCTGATGCTGGTGATGTCATGGAAATGTTTTGCTTGATGTCCATTGGACAATTCCTGGCAGGGTTATAAGGGACAGGACCCAGCCATAGTCATAGATATTATGTAGGTAATGCATACTTGGCTTATGATTAAAGACTTAGCTGAAAACACCTATGTAGACACCACTAACATAGAAAATGCCAATATGGAAACCAAACCCGTCCATGATGATAACTGACAACTTTGGGATCCTCAGCCAATACTTCTTTCTTTTTTTGGAAAAATTAAAATATAAATAGAAAGCCTGACCTGGGGGTTGGGCAGTCATTCTTCGCTACTTAACTGGAATATTGAGTTTTTCCTTCTGGAGTCGAGTACTTTTAGTGGAATAAAGAGGTGGGTATGTCCTGTCATCTGCCCATAAGAACCATAAGCGTAATCCCCAGTTCACGGGTGGGGATCTAACGAAGCTCCACATGGGAGACCACCTAGGGATTTCATAGTATGTGTGGCTACTTTTTAAGCAGCCATAAAATAAAATGTCAACATTTACTCTCATGGTACCAAAATACTACAGTTACTGTAAAAAGTAGTTTTAGTTTCTAATTATTATTATAATCACTTGATGTGACTGAATCCATTACATTGAATATCATATCTTCTTGCATACTTTTAGTTGATCAACTGGATTAAGTTGCTATGTGGAAATCTAAAATTGTCGCATGAGGTTTTAGTTGTACTTACATAAACCCTGTCATAGTAGAGCTTGGCAAAGACTGAAATAAATGCATGGAAGACCACAAGGAAAACCTTCTGGTGTGTTTTACCACTTACAGTGAATAACAATCACTCAGAGTCCCACATTTTCAAAAGGCTTCTTCTCTGGCCACCAACCACTCAATTAGCTGTACGGCTGTAGATTAAAAGTGAAGAGACTCATTATGTCCAGACACAGGACAAATCTGTGTGCCATGCACGGTCTGCAGGGCAGGCTTCACTTACAACAACCAGAGGTGAGTGCATGTGCTGCAGACAGCGCAGTAGAGATACCTAGAGAAGTGATTCAGTCATTTCTTTCTTCTTTTTGAATCGGAGAACATCTGGACTGAAGGTTCATCCTACTAAGGCAGAGGATCAATTTTTTGACACATGTGAATACTTTGCCAGGTTTATATGAAATACAAACTCAAAAAGGAGCTTGTATTAGTCAGGTGCGGAAAACAAATGGTTAGAGTTTTTGTCAAAATCACCTTAATTTGTTCTTTGTACTTGCCGTCATTCTTGCAAAAAATGTTGAAGTTCTTCAAGTCATACACCCACACAAAACTTTATTAATAAAGAATTGAACGGTAGTGGGCAATTAGCAATAACAAAAAGCATCACAGATATTCCAAGAGGTTAGACTTTGTACAGATAGCCACAATCCATTGATCAGGGCTTTCCTCATGCTTTTTCATCACTACATACCCTTTTTTAACCAGTCAACCAGTCACAAGTAGAAATCAGGTCACAAGCATTCCCTTGAACCAGAGTATATCCATCAAGCTTCTGTATTACACGAGGGAAGTCATTGGTGTGAAAATCATAACTTTCACAATGCATTTTTGAATCATTAAATCTCCCTTTTCACAAAGTCCTCAGCTGTAACAATCACATCAGTATAGTAGATTTCCCATATACCAGGGTACGTCCATCCAAGGTAAGGGGTTGTTTTTGTGAGAGGGTGTGTATGTGTGATTGTGTGTGAATGTGCAAGCATCTGTGTGGGAACGCAAAAGTCAAATGGCATGTGATGTCACTTCTGTTACCCCTGGCTGATGTAAAGTCCCTAAGGTCACTCTCCATCTTAGCTAGTCCCCAACAGTATCTCAGCCCAAGGACATCACCATGTTCCCTGTTTTTGCAGAATCCTTGTCTTGTCTGTATGATAGCACTTTGTCACAACACCATATCTTTTCAAGAAACATGATATTGTACAGTTCTTTGATCTGTGACAGATACAAACTCTAAGGCACATTTGTCTGGGTCAAATGTTGACTCTTCCTTAAGTCAAGGATACATAACAAAGGATACATATAATTGATCAGTGGAGTATAGTCTGAATTGACGTCCTTTTTCTCTATATGTCCACAACACCAATGCTATGAGCATATACTTTGATGACCACAATCTAGCACACATATTCGAATCTCTGATAAAGATTTAGAATATAAGGACTATCATTTGCCCATTTATTTGAGAGGTCCTTCACCCAGATTTTAACCTGAGATTCTGACAGAGATGATCTCATCTACTGCCAGCACACTTCACACTTTGCAGACGACACATCTCACCTGAAGCCTGCAGCTGATATAGCCCAGTGCTGGAGGAAGACAGCTTGACTGCTCCATCAGTGGGTGTTTGCCCTCCGCTGGGAACTCTGTCTTCATGTCTCCCCTGATAACTACAGCCTTTGCTGTCAACAAGGTATGCAGTGCATCCCTTCCCCTTAAGAAGATCTAGAATGTAAGTTTTGCCTTTCATGCTTTCAGGAAATAGTGGATTAAGATATGCAATAGGGTGTTAGGTTTTAGATAGTATTTTTTAAATGACATTTTAGCAATCCTGGAAATGTGCAATTTGTTTTCATTACCTGTAACATGTATCCTGGCTGTTTTTACAATTTCCTGTGTGGTTGTTTTAGATGTACTGAGAAAGAGATTGTTTCTGTAGTAATAAATACTTTTAACA
Source organism: Pleurodeles waltl (assembly GCF_031143425.1). NCBI lineage: Eukaryota > Metazoa > Chordata > Amphibia > Caudata > Salamandridae > Pleurodeles > Pleurodeles waltl. The sequence goes on from NC_090445.1 coordinate 1,070,846,474, forward strand.
TAGAAGCATTTAATTCTTCCCAGTATGTTGTGTGTGGTAGTATGAATAACAAAATGAGGTTGTTTGCTGTTTCCCTGATGCCCCTGGCCCCTTTATGGGATTTTTAGTAACCCAAAAGCAATGCTTCTATGTGAATTGCACATTGAATAGTGTCTTGCGGGACTACAATGACTTGTCCTTCACACTCAGTGCTGGTGTACTGAACTAAGTTCACTAATGTCACCCTTGAGTGGGCGGGGACCCCTTGTAAAATTATGCCAAAGTCGTAACTTAGCCAACATGGCCTTTTGGTGAATTTACTTCATTGTGAGTTCTAAGGAAGGGTCTTTGCCCTTTATTATACAGCGCTCCTTCAAACCAAATCACACTTCACTGGTACAGTTCACCTAGAGCACTCGTGCTGTTACATAGCCTTAAAAAGGTCTAACAATCTTGAGATGACGCCACAGACAGCGCATCGTTGTTTAAAAATCACAGATTACTGCACGACTTTCCAGATTCTTCTCCCAGTCAAGGTTAAGTAGTAGAGAATTTACAGCCTTTTATTTGATTGCAGACCATTTTCTGTGGTTTAGTGTGTGAGGGAGGGATATCTGTTACGCATTTATAGTGAACTAAAAGTGTTTAAAATACCCAATAATTGTCAAATGCGTTAAATACTTCAAATGTCTTTACATTTCAGCAGGTGAAATTTAATAGGGGAAATATGTACGTTATTTGCCATACCATGCAGATTTTGGTGCGTTAAACACCAAAATCTGCATGTTATTGCACACAAACTCATAATAGGTGATATTTCACGCAGCCGATAAATAACGTATGCCATAGTATCATTATTTATCAGATGTGCTGAATAGCACCTACACTCTTAATCATGGCCTAAAGAGGAAGGGATGGAGTGTGGTATACTGCATTCTTGTTAAAACATAGACACACTACTGAGGGAGGTGTTCATGATTCATACGGCAAAGATAACACTGGATCTCATCTGAGACAGGGTAGCCTGTACTTTTCACTGTCTCTCTGTTGTTCCCTTCCCAGTGTAGTGTTCTGGGGGACACGTAATGGGGTAACCCCTCCATCGAGGCTGTACCTACACCCACCCCACACCTATCCATCATAGGTGCCAACAATAAAAAAGGCCGGGCCCATGTTGCCGGAGCCTAATTATGCACACTTACATTTAGTGTCAGTGTCTTCATTTCATTAAAATGTGGGCCTAGGGCCTATGACACAACACCTGTGAATCCCACAAGTTGTTGATTGTCTTTCCCACCCACACTCCACCACACCCACAAAAAGACAAGCACTGACAAAGCCAATAGGCCTCGCAAAGGTGATATCTATTAGCTTTGTCAATGTATTCTGAGCTGTATTGTGTGGGTGTGCAGTATGGCTAAAAGTAAAAAAACAAAGAAAGGCTATGATGTGGCCCATGTTGACTGTGTTATAGCTGTACTGCTGGAGAACATGGCTAAAAAAACTTGACCAAGCCAATAGATCTTGTGTAGGCGTGACCTACTGGCTTTGTCAATTCATGCTCATCATCTGGTCAGAGGAGAAAATCACACCAGTAGCTTCTCCTCAAATGGCAATATGCCCATTGAGGTTCTGTGTTACAGGAGGCAGATCTCTCATATGAAAATCATCACTTTCGCAAAACTTTTGTATTACTAGATTGCCTTTTCACCACCTCCTGTGTGACATTAGGCATGCAGAATATAAATCTCAAACAAGTAGAGTCTACCCGTGCGTGCACTGCTATGCTGAAATGTCAGCCTGCAGGGAGTTAGAAAGCACTTGAAGACAGGATGACATCCAAGACAACTCCCTCAACCAGGTATCCTAATTTCCTAATTTCTCACAGAGTTCTTTCCAGGATGTATAGTACATTCTTACACTAAGGGCCTGATTGAGATTTCAGCAGACAGATATACCGTCCCCTGAAACATAAATCCTATTAATTCCTAGGGAATTTATATTTCAGCAAATTGGTTATCCGTCACCATTGTGACATAGTAACCAATTTGACGAAATCCAAATCAGGCCTTAAATCTCTGACTGTGTCACAACAAACTTTATCCAATCTTGCTCTTTGTTTTTATCCTCTTTGATAAGAGAGGCAAGTAAACTTCAGGTATTTTTAAGTTTTTTATTTAACATGTTTTAGTTAACATGCTTTATTTAACATTTAATGCATCCCATCTGCATATGATTAAAAAAAACCTTCACAAAAGAAATTGAAACAACAACATAAAACAAAAATAAATAGTTGTGTCAATGGGGAGCAGGAGCAAACCAGGACCTTCAAAATAAATATGAGGAAAATAAATTTCTGATATCTGTAGGATGAGCATATCCCATTTTGGTGTAGAAGATAAGCACCACATTAAAAATATATGATTTGCGACGCATTTTAGGTTCAGAGCTATCATACTCGGAGATTAGATGGGAGGGAGGGCAGACAATGCTTAGCTTATAGTACTCTTTCCCTATCAATCAACCAACCACCAATCAATTAATAAATAACTGATATTTGCACAATTAATAGAAAAAGAGCAGGATGTTACACTGGCCAGTGCTTGACCGAGGACTGCTATTTAAAGATTATACAAGAGGACTGATAAATTCTACCACTCTCTCTAGCCCCTTGATCATTATTATATTCTCTCCTGTAACTTCCATTCTCAGCAGTCAATGATTATGCAATGCTTAAGTCATTCCTCTTGTGACTGTGATCCCCTTTATTTTAGATTTAACTTTAGTTTTAAGCCCAGGGCTGAACCCGGTTGGTGGCTTTCTACTTCCGTGATGCAAGTGATGATGAAATGAATCTGTCCATTATTAGGTTACTCGCACCCTTACTCTTCACTGTGAGTATTGAGTTTTTAAATTTGCAGCATTTTTGTCTGTCGGGTTTGCGCTGATGAGGAAGCATGAGCTGTAACCTAGATCTATCCTAACCATTTGAAATGACCTAACTAGGTTGAATGGCGCACTGACCATTAAATCTATTGCCAGATGGACCAGGCGCTGCATTTAAGGCTTTGAGTTCACTCCCCTGCACGATCGTCACAAGGGGAGGGCAGCCAAAGCTTTTTGACCCAGCCTCAAGCTTTCTGGTTTGGAAACGAAAAAGGGGTCCCACCAACTTATTGCTCCAGGCCCACTAAACCTTCTGACTTTCTTACTTCATTTATGTTTCAGGGCTGCTTCTCTGTAATTGTATACACATTCCTCCAACTAAGTTAACACGTGATATTGCTCTTCTCTTTTTCTTTTCAGGTTTTCTTGTTTTTATTGACATTAAATGAAAGATAAAGCCACACAAAACGCATAGATATAAATGATGTGCCACTCAACAATACCAGCAAAAATCGGAGGCATACAACTTTAAATGAATTTGCTTGAATGAGAGTTCAGACAGATCCATGCCTAGGTTTCTGGCATTAGCAGACAATGATAATGAGGGGGAGAGGATTACTCGCCAGTTTTCAACATCAATTAGCATGTGCATTATTTGCGCTGAAAATAACTCACATAGCCGTGCATGCTGGATAAGCTAATTAAAATTTTATGAATTTTCTCAGGATGCTTTATAAATATCCCATAATATATTTATTTTTTGGTTGTGAAATCTGTCTGCAAAACAATGAGTTTCAAACATGCAAAAGGGTATTTCGTGGCATAAATTTGCACAGTATATTGACATGGATTGCCCATTCCTTTCCTAGTTTATTTGCTGCTGCTTAGACTCACTCACTGCCCAGTTATCTAGACATGTCAGACTCTCAGCTTGATCCATATTCAGCGCTCTTGCTTAGGCAGCTAGGGCTGCCATTTTGGCTCTGTTATGTAAAAATCCTGAACAGCTGTGTGCCCTGGGGGACTGGTTCCTGTAGCCTTTAAAGAAGTGTTAGAGGTCCCAATTCTTAACAATCATTGGTAAAACCATGCAAACCCTATTGGCTTTGCCCATGGTTTTTAGTCATTTTGTATAGCAGTGCAGCTGCATTGTAGCATGGTTAAAGGTTAGAAAAGAAGTGCTGTGACATGGCCTGGACTGGCCGTGTCACAGCACTTTTTTTATATGGCGGGGAGGGGTGGGCAAAACGGACAACAGGAGGGAGGGTGGGAGACAACAGACAATGGGAGGGAGGGATCATGCAACACAGACAATTGCAGGGTAAAAAAAGTGCTATGATGCAGCAAGTGCTGGTTGTGTTACAGCACTTTTATTTTCTTGTGGAATGGAGTAACACAGTCAATGTGAGAGCAAGAGGTAAGAGGTGAAAAGCAACATGGACAATGGGAGGATGGAAGGTAGGAGGGAAGAAGAAACATGGACAGTGGGAGGTGGGAGAGAAGAAGAAACAACATGAAGTGGGAGAGAAGAAGCAACACAGACAACGTGGGTAGGAGGGAAGAAACAACATGGAAGAAACAACACGTACAACAATGAATGACGAGAAGAAGAAAAAATAGAATCTAAATCACAGAGCTAGCAGCAGAAAGTCACTGATAAAAATGGAGCAATCAGTTTTCGGTCAATACTCCACAAGAAAGAATGGAAGTGAAACTGACATGCGCTGACTAATTAGGAGGCAGTAAAAAAGAGTGACAATGATGCCAATGACTAGTAAGCAATGAGCAGGCTCTGAGCTCCTTTTAGTAAACAAAAAGTCTCACAAGCGACATGAGCTGTCTTACATGAGACCTAAAATTCTTGGCCTTATCATGTGCAGTGTACACTGGAAGTGTAGATTTAAGAAAGGTCTGTGTCACAGTTTTGTATTAGCTAATGCTTTAAATCATTTACGAGACGGAGCAGGCCTGAAGTAAATATTGCTTGTCAGAAGAACTTTAAAGACTTGTCTCAGCATTTTGCTGGAAATGCGACAGCATCTCTTGGATGTCTAAAGTAAACAACTGAACCTAACACAACAAAACAAGCCATCACTAAGCTAAAAACACAATTAAAACACATTAGGGCACCATACAACATGAACACAATAACCAAAGCACAACAAACAACACTGCATAGCATTAATGCAGCACTAACACCAAAAACAACACAACATATAATCGCCACAACAAAATGCCACGCAACAAATTTGTACAAATATTCTTGTCATTCATTATCACCTCCAGGAATCTGCTTTCATAATGCTGTGGAAAAAGGTGTTTGTACCCAGAACTGCCTTACCAGCAAGGACTGAAATTAAGCCAGCCGAAGATATTTTTTATCCAGCCCTTTGTCTGGTTGTCAAATGCCCTCTCACCACTGATCCATCTCTCTCCTTCTGATGGCAGCAAGTAGGTTGATAGTCACTGAATGCTGAATACTGAACCAGTGTATTTTCCCTGAGGAGAATCGTTAAGACTGTTGGCTTTACCCTGAGTGGATTTAATTTGGTGCAGGGTGAGTTACACTGGTATTCTTTAGATGTTGATTTCCTATCACAAGCAACAACAATTCTAATCATTGCTGTTATAATACATTGAAGCCTACAAAGCTTGTCACGAATCCCCTTACAAAAGTCGAATTGTGATGCCCCTCATCTCCTGTAATAAAGAAATGACTTAACTACTCACCTGTAATAACTTATTACAGTTGAGTTATAAAGATACAAGGCCTATTGCCAAGGCCTTGAACTGAGAGGAAAGGCAGGCCATAAAACATTATTAAAACTGCACTTTAAAAAACAAAAACAAAACACTCTGGTCCTGGCGCTGGTTTTCTAGATGAACAGTGATAAGCAGAAAGGACATATTTATGGCAACATTTATTTCTACCACACTTTAGGTAATTCTAGGAACAACAGAATCTTTCTGTATGTTTGTCCATGTTCTGAGCTATAACATTTTATTTTGAATCTGACTTGCACTTAACTCAGACTCATCTTTTCGCAATAGATATCTAAATACTTTTGGTATCTGTTTAATTTTGCAATAGGGGTTATTATTAATAATTAATTAAATAATTAATTTTATTATTCATGTTTTCAAACATCCTCTTTCATATGAACAAGCACCACCTAAAGGATATATATCACTTCTAGGAAGTTTGTTGGGAGGGTTAGGGTGTGACTGTGGCATATATAGAATAAATAACCCCCTTCTGTACCTTGTAAGGATATTACAAGTCACCTTGTAATTCTGTGATCTTGTAAAGTCCTCATTTTCAGATTGCAGCCTACCAAACAGCACAGCTGTCTGGTTTGCTAAAGACATTTTGGAGACTTTCCGACAATTGACCTAGGAATACATTTTGCTCATTGATTACCATTAGCTTTGTAGTTTGTAACTCACATTTTCTGGCTTTCTATTTGCTGGCTTCATTCGCTTGAAGCTCTCCAGGTTCAGTTTGTCCCTCCTGTTGCCCAAACCTTGTTTATTGTACTCTTCCACAAACTTCCTTTCTGTAAAGAGGCCTTTAAATCTTGTTGTGTTTTTGTCACATTTCCTGTGCATTCAAAGACTGGGGTCAAATGTCAGGCACTGTCGTCCAAGGCCTCTTGTTTACTTTTCTTTTCCTGACTTCAAAGTAAAAGGATTTATGTGACAATCTTGCTAGATACTGGGGGTAGGAAAGAGGGATTATCTAGCACAGGACAACATTTAAATGTACTGTGTAAGTATTTCAGAATATATCAGACTTAGAAACACAAATGAAGCACATTATGAGTTATTTCTGAACTGTGTTGGAAACAAATACTTTAATATGTTCAAAACAAATTATTACACTAGGTGATGCAATTTCCACACATTTTCTTTTGTGTTCTGTACAGTTTTATTAGTAAAACTGAATGTCTGTGCAAATGTAGTAGTCATTTCAATTGAAAATGTGTTGTCTTTAATGGCAGTGAACTACCATATCATGCATACTCCGCTCTACACCACTCCACTCTGCGCCACTCCACACCACTGCACTCTACGTGGCACCACTCCACTTTACACCACTCCACACCACTGCACTCTGCACCACTTGACTCTATGCCACTCCAAACTACGTCTCTACTCTGCCCTACACCACTATACTCTACACCCCTGAACTCTATGCCATTCTGCTCTGCACCACTATACTCTGCGCCACTCTACTCCGCACCACTCTATTACTATGCACCACTGGAGTCTACGACACTATATTATACGACGTGGCATTGTATGACGCTGAATTCAATGCCACTGCACTCTACACCACTATACTCTGCAAAACTATATGCCAATGCACTCTACACCAGTCCATTCTACTCTGTGCCACTCGAGTATAAGTAATTCCATATGACTCCACACTATGACACTCCAATACACAACACTCTCTGCCGCTCCACTCTACAACACTCTACTCCATTCTTCGCCATTCCATGCTACAACACTCCACGCAATTCTCGTCTATACCACTGTGTTTTAGCCCTGCTGAACAGCAGCCACGCTGATGTACAACATGGCTAAAACACATTTGCAAAGCCAATAGCTCTTGCATAGGAGAGACATATTGGCTTTACCAATGCTTTTTCTATATGGTCATGGATCTTCTCTGTTACTTGCAATATCCTCATAAAGTACAGTAGTGGATATTTAATCCCATTCAGAATTCACTTCTGCTCTCATTATTATTATTGCATCTAAATATTTGCATATTAAAATACAGGAAACAAATTGTTAACAGGCTACTCAAGAAAAAGAGTGGTGTCTTTCTCTGTCCTGATCCCCCTCGCCATGGTGATGATATCAGTAAGTCACCATTGGTAGACCAAATATAGGGAACCATGGATACATATGTCAGTCTTCAGACAAGCATCGCTTAAGCAGATGTGTTACAACTGTTGAATATGTGACAGAGGCATAAGCTGCTGGTATCTATACTACATCTATTCTATGGATAGCAAAGCGTACATAGCTAATATCATTGTTTATGTGAAGAAACAATGCACCGCTTTGTCCGGACAATATTTCTTTCTGATTCACTGAATCTTGCACTGCTGCTGCTTGTGCTGTACATATCCCTTGCCTGAGGAAAGATTTTAGTGATATTGTCTGTGAGGTGCTTGTTATGTACTGCTGCTGACAGCACTGTGTTAATTCAATGTGTGCCTTATTGCTAATGGTCTTTGGTGTTCTTACTATATGGTGGGGAAGCTTGCACTACTGCTGCTCATGCTATACTTGTTCTGTGTGTACAGAGGAGGCTTGCATTGCTACTGCTTTTGCTGCTATAATGGTTCTGTCTATATTGAGAATATCTGGACTGTTGCTGGGGAAGCTTCCAATGTTGCTGCTTGTATTGTAGCGGTTCTGCGCATTCAGGGGAAGTTTTCAGTATTGATGCATGTGTTATACTTGGTCTGTGGATACGGAGGAGGCTTGCACTGCTGCTGCCTGTGCTATACCAGTTCTGTGTGTAGGAAGGAAGCTTGTACTGCTGCTGCCTGTACTATACCTGTTCTGTGTGTACAGAGGAAGCTTGCATTGCTGCTGCTTTTTGCTATTTTGACCCTGCCTATGCTAAGGATGCTTTGACTGCTGCAGTGGAAGGTTCCACCTGTGCTGCTCATGCTGCAGCAGTTTTGTATGTACAGAGGAAGCTTGCACTACTGTTGCTTGTATTCAACTTTCTCTGTGGAAGAAAGCTTACACTGCTGCTGCTTTTGCTATACTTGCTCTGTGTATGCAGGTAACTTGCACTACTGCTGCTTTTGCTATAGTGTTTCTGACTGTGCGAAGAGGCTTGGACTGCTGTTAGGTAAGATCGCACTGCTGATGCATGTGCTGTACTGGTTTTGTGTGTATAGAGACACTTGGGCTGCTCCTGCTTCAGCCATAGTAGTTCCACGTGTACAGGTGAAGCGCGTACAACTGCTGGTTGCGCTATACTGATTGTGAGAATCCGGAGGGAGCTTACACTAGTGCTCCTTGTGCTATACTTGATCTGTGGGTATGGAAGAAGCTTGCAGTACTGCTGCTTGTGCTATACATGTTCTATGCTTATGAAAGAAGCTTGCACTAATGCTCCTTGTGTTATACTTGATCTGTGGATATGAAGAAGCTTGCACTACTGATGCTTGTGCTACATTAGTTCTGTGCACATGAAGGGAGCTTGCACTATTGCTACTGGCGTGTGTTATTGGGGAGTGAAATTTGTTCTGGCTTTGCTGTACCAGTTAGGCACAAGGAAAGCGTGCACTGCGATTGCTTATGCTTTTTTCTTGTCTGTGTGTATTGTGCATGGACTCTGCCTGTACTGAGCTGTCTGTGCTCTCACTGTAAGAGACTGTCTCGGGGGAGGCCTCTGTGTAAGACTTCTCACTGCATTATAGTCGATCGATCTACTTTCATTAGCACGATAAACCCAAAATAAACACAGTGTCAATAAAAAACAGAATAGCCAAAAAGCCCATCTAAGCCAGCGAAAGTGATATGGGCCGCAACAGTGTTTACTCACCGTATTAAATGCATACGGCCTCTTTCTTTGGGACCGTGAGCTTTTGCATTCTGTCCACGAGGCATTCTGGGTAAGCACGTGCAAATATGAAATATTTCCATGGAATAGCTGATTACGCAGAGTGGATAGACATTGTGAAGTGAAAGGTTACTGTCAGGAGAGCTGTGCCGCTCTCCGTTTCTTCCAGACCTGACTTTCTGTTTTCGAACAGCATTTACTCTCCAGCGCCACACATCTCCCAAACAAGGCGTCGTCTCCCTTCTGCCTGGGCCTCTAAGTCAGCCCCACCTCAGTGCCAGTCTCCTCTCTTGGTTGTTCCTGTCCCAGAACTCCTGTGCACTTCCCAAGACGTCTTGAGAGCAGCATTGTTCCACCCTTCATGCCCATTCTCTCAGAGAAACTGCCCTCAATCCGCCCTCGCTGCCCTAGCGCCTGATACCCACTTGTATGATTAATGCGCTATACAAATCAACATAACATATGCCATTACGTAACATAACATAACTCTTCCCCTTCTTACTCTTTTTCCCCATCTCCCTTCCTACTGTCCCAGAACATCCTACTCACTCCTTCCCCTGCATCTGCCTCACAGGAGCCTCCTTTCCCAACTCACGTCAGCCATCTGCCTGCGGCCACAGCTTGTACTCGGCAGGTGTAGCCTGGTCTTCTCTGTGTCCCCGTGGACACCTTCCTCCTTTGTGACAGCCTTGACTCACCTCGGGCCGTCACTCCTGGTCCGAAGCCCAACCCGCCCCGCCCCTTCCTCGGAGCCGAGAGTGGCTCTTCTGTCGGCTCCTATCTCTCTCTCTCTCTCTCTCTCTCTCATATCCCTGGACCAGCAGACCCGGCTTCTTCATTCACTTCTGGAGACACACGGACTAGACCCAGGCGACACCCCGGGGCCATTTAATGGGGGCACCAGGTAGGCCTCGTGTATATGTCTCCTGTTCATTGTTATAAAAAATATATCTCTCGGTGTCTTATCAGAAGCGGTGTACACACCTGTGGGCGGTGTTGCGGCAAGTAGCATTGCTGATGTGTGTTAGACCTCTTCAGTTTCTGCTCAGGGCGGGGGTCTGCGGGAGAGGAGAGTGATGAGCCCACCGAATGTCAGCTCTTGCTGGGGTCTGTACCAATCCTACGTCTGTAACAGTGATGTGTGAAAGAGACTACTGTTGGCGCAGAAATCGGTCTTAAATTCTAACTCTTGATTCGCACCAGTTGCTAGGACCGGCAGTGTAGTCCTAATAGGGACTTCGGTGCTCCCCGGCTGGCACAGTCACTCTTCAATTTAGAGGCGTACATGTAATCAGACTGAAACTATTTCAGAAGAATGGCAGCCAAGGATTTTTAGTGGAATGTTTCATAAGAAAAAAATAATACGCAGATTACAATAAATGTCCAAGAGCAAGTCTAGCAGAAAACCATATAAATCATAAGTACAAATGAACTCAATACATTTATAAATGAAATCTGGCATCAGTTCACATTCTAGGGTAGGGAAAAGGGAGACTTGATCACAAGAACCCACATACTTTTATAGGGCTTTAGACAAAGACCTTCATACATTCTGTGGGAATGCCTAGTTCTCAGGGTTTGGACCAATGAAAAACAAGTGAGAGGAGACATTTTACTACCGAACACCTTTGAGGTTTTCTCAGGATAGCAATACATTGAGATTCAGTCACTCTCACAGTGTTAGCTGTACAGTTAACCCAACAAATGCATGACACTGGGACAATGAGCAGCATCCTTGATTCATTACAATGAGAAAACTTTATTGACAACACTCTCTGCTTACTCAAGTGAAACACTAGACATACTTTATTTTGAACAGGGATCAGCAGTGGCCATCATGTACTACATTATGATGTTGAGGCAAGATGGAGGACAGTGTAAACACAATCTAATGTTATGATAAACTTAGTTCACAATGCTTTTATTGACTGAAAATCAGTTCTCAACCCATCAAAACTATCAGCTCTGGCTGTGGGTCTATTTTTTTTTTTTTTTGTAATACAGCGTACCCTAGAATCTCAGCTCCGGTGTGGGTTGGTTGTAGGGGGATGATGTCGCACAATGAAGCTATCGTCTCAATATAAGCAGACACGAGGTCTGTTTCAATGCCATGTGATAAAGCTCAAGGTGCGGTTTGTTCTGTTCAGTGTGACATACTGGACCCTCAAACTCTGCTCAAAATAGGGCAACACCAGTGCATGGCGACACAACCCCTTGGTTTTCTCATTGAGGTGGGGTCTGTTTGAAACCCTGGAAATCAACTCAAAAGCGGCCAACACATATGCATTGTGGCAAGAGCCCTTGGTTTGATGTTCCAGTGCTTAGTGACACAATTACTCAGTTTCAGTTGAAGCTGAGTCTGCTCTAGTGCTATTTGATAAAGGTCATGCTGGCGTCTTTCCACTTACAAAGAGGTCCCTTAGCCTCAACTCAAGGGAGGCCAACACCTGTGCATGGTGATGCGACCCCTCAGTTTCAGTTAAGTGGGGTCAGCAAAAGTATTGGGTGGTAGAAAAGTGCTACATTATCAGTTCAGACAACACTCACTTTACCAAATTTGCCTTCCAAGTCAGTTATCCAATTCACTATTACTAGAGTGTTCGGCTGACTTCCATGAAAAAACTCAAAAGGAGTCTTTCCCACAGTAGAAAGTGGTGTGACTCTGTATACTTCCTCTCTTCTACACACTTATCCTTCCACACCAACCCATTATCTTTGGTCACATGTATGGTTTCTTTAAAGACTTGGTTGAAGTGCTCCACCATTCCGTTGGTTTCAGGATGATAGAGCGCACACTTTTTGTGTTGTATGTCACACTCTTGCAAACACTTAACCATCTCCTTGAACACCAATTGTACACTATTATCAGTTAAAAGCACCCTCGGTATACCTTCTCTACCAAACATGTCTCTCAAAAACCTTATAACATGTTTGGTCTCATTAACTCTAGTGAAGAAAATCTCAGGCCACATGGAGTACATGTCCAACACAACCACCACAAAACCTTCAAATCCATTGGCATGTACAGGACCTAGAATGTCCAATTCAATATCCTGAGAGAGACAATTCGGACTATCTCGGACCACCATGGGTTGAATACTAGGTTTATGGGTTTTTGCTGTGTTCACATTGCATGCATTCTCTTACCATTCTCTCCACATGCAGATCCATGCCTGGCCACCAGTACGCTGGTCTTAGTCTTTCTTTGGTTTCAACATTCCCTGATGACCACAGTAAGCAAGAGAAATCAAATATTCTCTGGTACAGTGGGAAGGTGCAAGTCTGGGGCCAAAAAGTAACAATCCCTGACATTTTGACAATTTATACCTGACACCCAGGAATTCTTAGATCCTCACATTGTTTTTAGTATTCTATCCCACTTTCAACAGTGACACAACTTCTTCTACGCCATTTTTCTTCTCAAATCACGGCAGTGCCAATACCACAAAGCATCTCATTATCAAATTCATCATCATCTTCAAACTTCTCATACTTTTGATTCAAGCCCAGTGAAACTGATCTTGATATTGAACCTGTTACCATGTTTTCAACACCTGGAACATATTTTATTTCAAAATCGTATTCCTGAAGAGCCACCACCCATTCCATGATCCACCAAGAGACAGCGTCTATGCCTTTCTTCTTGAATACTTCAAACAGGGGTTTTTGGACTGTCCTCATCTCAAACTTTCCTCTCCACAAGAACTTTTTAAGATTCCTCACAGCCCAGTACACTGCTAATGCTTCCCTTTCTATAATTGAATACCTTGTCTCAGGTTTCTTCAAGTTTTGTGACAAAAATATAATAGTTCTTTGTGGTTCACATTCCCCTTGTTGCAAAACAGCCTCTAGACCTTTCAGACTGGCATCAGGGGTTAGAAATGATTTCTTATCAAGGTCAACATTTCTCAGTTTAGGAGCAGAACTAAGCTTCTCTTTCGCTTCCTTAAATTCAATCTCACATTTGTTTCTCCACACAAAATGTGTGGAGAAACAAATTCCTGAGTCATTTTTGAACGTTCACGCAGATCTCTGTGAATTCCTTAATAAATTCTTTGTAGTAATCTACAATACCCAGGAATCTCATGAGTTACTCCTTATTAGTTGGTGACTTCAAGTTATGTATGGAGTTAACTAACTCTTCCTTGGGAAGGATTCCTTCTACAGTGATGGTATGTCCCAGATAATTAATGGGATTTTTGATAAATTTTCATTTCTCAACCTTCACTGTGAGATTGTATTCTTTAAATCTTTCCAATACTTGTTTTACCCTGAAGTCTCACATAGATCTCTTCCAAATCCCAGAACACCATCCTGATAGACATTTATGCCACAAACCCTTCAACACTTTCTCCAAAGCCCTCTGAAAGACAGATGGCGCTGAAACTAAACAAAACCTCACTTACCTAAAGGTTCCAAAAGGAGTAACAAAAGCTGTGAGGTTTCTGGACGCTTCATCAAGATTAATCTGATGATGCGCTGACATCAAATCAATGGTGGAAAAAACCTAGTCCCTTTCCAGCAACACAAGCATGTCAGCTATATTAGAGAGGGGATACATGTCTATCACTACATTGAGGTTGAATTCTCTGAGGTCAGCACGCAAATGCAAACTTCAGTTGGACTCTCTAGCTATCACTGCTGGCGCAAACCATTTAGTACCCTCAACGTCCTCAATAAACCCATCATATTTGAGTCATTTCAGCTCCTGAAGTACTTCCTCCCTCACAGAAATCGGTACATTGCAGAGTTTACTGCTAACAGGTGTGGCACAAGCAAACAATCAGGCCTTATGCACATAGTTCTTCATGCATCAAAGTTTGTTTTGAAAGACTTGCGGAAATTCCATCTACACTTCCGGAAGAAAAAGGATCAGTAGATGCTTCAGACACATCCATTTTTTGCCCACATAATCTTCTTTTAACAGAATTAAGGGAACATTATTTACATCAAGCATTACCCCCGGATCTCATTGGTGAAACCAGCTTAAAATACTGTCTCCCTTCTATGACACATAAACTTTGACTTTTATGTATTTCTGTTTATATTCCACTAAACCCATTAAATAACTATGGAGATCGATGGGCTCAAGACCATATGTATAAGGTCTTATGTCAGGTTTGTACAATTTAACCTTCCCTTTAAGTTTAACATCATAAAGGTTAGTAACATTATTGTAATTGTCGCCCAGAATCAAATAGCACTTTGGTTTTCTCACCATTTACTCCTATGTCATCCACAGGATTATTATGATTAATATCTGCAACTTGAAACACAACCTGTTTACACTCTAAGTCTGTTGCTTTGTCTTTTTCACTGACATTAGAATCAACTTCAAATATATTTCCCTCTGAAGAAACCTTTTGTTTTTACACATTTGAAAAGTGACCTTTCTTTCTGCAAAAATTGTATGATGCTTTGATAGCGGGGGAACACTTATCATTGGCAAGTGTCCTCTTTTCCCACACCGCAAGCACTTCCCTGAGAATGTATTCTTTTTCTCCTTTCTCAATATATTTGACTCTTGCCTTCTCGCATATTTATGTAGCACACAATGTCTTCACCAGTCATTTCCTTATTTATGATCTCCACATACGTAAGAGAGTGTTCAATTGTCTCAGCAACTACCAAATGTTCACCCAAACTCTGATCATACTTTTGCCATAGTTGCTCATGCACTTTCTCAATATTGCAACCTAACTTGAATTGATCATTAATTATTTCTTCCAATAACCTGCAAATTTACCTGCTAAAGCTAACTTTCTCAAATCGCTTACATAGTTTTCAACTGACTCCCCATCTTTCTGATTATGTTTACCAAAGCAGTACCTCTATAATATGGTACTCACATAAGTAAGGTAGTGCTTATCTTCTCCTTATGCAGGTTTTGTATGCATTAAGATCTACTGCATCCTCATCGGTGACCGCTGGTAAGTGATCAAAGACTTCCTGACCTTCAGGGCCCAAATAGTGTAATAATAATTAAGTTGTTTTCCTTTCTGAGCTTAAGATAGTACCACATACCCTAGCATATCTCTAAAAACCCTTTTTACTTTTGCCATCTGATGGGTGGTACCTCAGGGGTTGTAAAAAAATAGAGGAGCAGTTATGTTCTGCATTACACTATCACGTTAACACTTCTTTAGTTATCCAGTGAAGAATGTAATGTAAAACTATTGAACAGCTCCAGCAAAGTGTTGCCAATATATTACCGAATGCACAAAAATTCATTCGAAGCCCAAAAGATACACTTACTGGCACTTAGCTACACCGAAATATGTGGCCCTCCTGTAAATACGTTTTAGGCTAATCACAAAAGAAAAAGAGAAATATAAAAAACTTGTATTTAGGAGAAAATCAACCCCAGTAAATAAATATTGAAAGAAAAAAGTTCTGGAGTTCTGAAGTGAGTGCCATTAAAACATTTCACCAATAGTATCTTTTAGCCACTGTTAGCAGGCTAGTTGATTGCGAACCAGAAGTGCTCCACCAGACAGGAATTAAAGAGAAGGCCACTCCCCTTCTGGAATTAATCCTGCTGCCTAGTACAATCCAGGTGAAGAAAAGTCTGAGGAAGACTAGTAAGTATCTTTAATTTCTTAGTGAACATATGCTCCAGCTCGTGTTACAGTACAGTACAAGAGTCAGCACTAAACAATTCTTCTAAAATAACAAATGCAATTTCTAGCTGTCACGCAGGAACCTTCCTCACCGTGTAGAAGTGATATTCTCCATTTGTATGCCATCTCCTCCGCGTATCACAGGCAGCAGAGAATTCTTAACTTGTACACAGCAAGCCTTGCCTTAACACATAATGCCGCAGGAGTTCTTTTGCTTGCTTGAGCTCCGCAACACTGACACTCATTATGCATGGGGCCTTGATAGCACTGAGTATCCAGTTCTCAATGATGATCATGCCCCAATCCACCAGGCACCTGCCAGGCCACCATAAAACTAGCAAAACCACCAATCTTTGTCTTGACTCCTCAGGGCCACCGCTGCATTGCCCACAGGTAAAATAAACCCAAAGTTCTAGTGATATATTAAAGTAAAAAAGCAATGCACAAGGTTCAAGGGCCTCAACAGTACCATCTC
This sequence comes from Pleurodeles waltl, assembly GCF_031143425.1. NCBI lineage: Eukaryota > Metazoa > Chordata > Amphibia > Caudata > Salamandridae > Pleurodeles > Pleurodeles waltl. The sequence goes on from NC_090445.1 coordinate 1,070,863,032, forward strand.
CCTTGGCAAAGTCAAAATGCGTGGGAGCAAAGCTCCATGCACATTCCCAAACACAAGATAAAATTAAAAAGGTTCATCCTATGAACGAGGGTTGAGGTAAGGTCAGATAAAGTCCAAATAGGCAGGTATTAGCCAGAAACTAACAAGAATCACAAAGTGGAGATCTTCTTTTCACGTCCCATCCTCGTGGCCATTGTAACACCAGTAACTTCTCAATAAAGACATTGAGGAGAGGCAGGAGTTTATTCTCTTAAAGAAGATCGCTTCCAACCATCACAGATGCTGTTGAACCTCCCAGTTCCAACTGCCTCCCAACTTCCCAGATTCTACACTGCCCTCACAACATTCTCCTCCCTCGTCATAAGACCAGTGCTAGCATATTACATTAATATTACATCTCAGATATGTATTTAATTATTTCACAGATTTCACCAGTGCATGGTCACCCAAGGTATAGATGTGCTTTAGGTTTTAACAATAACAGTGACACAAGGTCTTAAATAGAACTGATAATGTAGGATTTGTGGCCTGAACCTAACTGGCTGCATCAAGTTATGTTTAAGGTCCTTAAACAAGGGTACATTTCTTTTCATCCTCTCTCTTTCTTGCTCAGTTGTGACCACAGTCCATTTTCAGTCACCAACAGTCCAGAAAGTACATTTCTAAAGCATGCAGAACTTCCCCCGGAAGTGATCGTGCTGTAGTAATGACAATACCAGAAGGCCAGACACCTTTCCACACATTGACACCCTCATTGTTATGGAATCATCTTCCCTCACTTTCCTGACTGGTGGTGGGTGTTGACCATTTGTGGATGGTGTTTTCTATAGCTCGCTCAAAATCAATGGAGGCATTCACATGTTGGATTGTGCAGTGTGAGTTGTTGCAGTAAGTCAGCAGCACGTTCTAAACTGCTCAATACTTGTCTGACTGTTGTTCCATCGCTATTGTGAGGATCTTGTGTGATTGTGGAAACATGGTTCCGGATCCTGATCCTAATCCATAAACCTTCACACTAAGACGTATATTTGACCACAAGTTTAGAGTTTGACTCAGACGTCAGTGCTTTCTGTTGGGAAAAATGGGATAAGAGTCTACCAGCCTACAAATACTCCCAGTAGAACATGTAAATCCAAGTCTTACTGAAGAAATTCTGGTAATGATCTGAATGAGGACTGGGAATCCCTATTCCACCTCAGAGAACCTGAAGACTGAAGGAGATGGCCATGTTGCGATTGAGCACGCCAAGGCAGGAAGACAGCAAGAAAGTATGTGGGTAGTCATTTAGAAAGCAGCACACAGAATAAGAAGAATCCAACTCTGCCAAGAAATGCAGGCGAGCACAAACATAGTGTTAACTGCAAAAGGGGGAGAAGCAAAGAAGGGAAGTGAAAAACAGCAAAGATTAAGGAAAGGGAATAGTGTGCCTGAACTAGAAATTGAGGAACAATACAATCAAGAAGTTGCAAAGCGACTGGAAACTTTCACTGCTGCTTTCTTAATACCCCCAAAAGTACACCGCTTCCATCTGACCTTGTTCTGAAGGGTTCTGATATGAATCTAATCTGGAAGTCTCACCTAACAGCTCTGGTCCCAGCAGCCACTGGCTAGTGGACAATGGGTAGCACAACTGTACTCAGGAGCAAGAGCCCAGGTGCTCTTTGGTAAGTGTGTCTCCGAAGCATTCACTGTCCACGAGGAACCAGACAGGAGTGCCCACTCTCCCCATTGCTGTTTGCACTGACTGTGGAGCCATTTGCTTGTGTGCTACGGAATGAGGGTGTGGGACGAGATATTCTGCTACGAGAAGGCAAGCATGTGATTTCACTTTATGCCGACAACATGTTGCTCTATCTCAAAGACGCAAACTCGGGGTTCCCTTGGGCCATGGAACGTCTGGAGGATCTAGGGAGGGTTTACGGTGTATGCGCCAACTGGCAGAAGATGTGTGCATTCCCGGTGAGCAGTAATCAATGAGAGACGCCGGGTCTTCTGGCATGATTTAGATGGGAACTCAGGGTCATTAAATATATGGGAGTTTGGATCAACTGGAAAGCAATCTGTGGAAATCCTGGAAGGCAATCTGGGAACAGCACTGCAAGGGCTGTTTGGCAGTGTGACATTCCGGCGCACTCTACGGCTGCTCATCGTGGGCAGTATAGCCCTATCTAAAATGGTTACCTTCGCAAAGTTTTACACTAGTTCACAAAACTCTCAATCTGTATATTGTAGGCTTGGTTTTGGTCTCTTAACTAGCTGTTACGTGAGCTGATATGGGATTGAGGAAGGCATCAGGAGGTGTTCCGTACACTCCTGCTTACCACTCAATGTGGAGAAGTGGGAGGACCTACCTATTAGCTGTATAACCTGGCAGTACAGCTACAGTGGCTGGATAGGTGACTAGCAGGCCAGAATACAATGGAAGTGGGCGAGCTTGGGGAGCCACATAGAGACAGAGCTTTGGTGGTGATACGGTTAGGGGTTAAATTAAACTTGACTAAGATGTCCAAAAATCTGTCAATGGGTTTATGCTGCTGGAGCATTAAGCAAGAGCATGGGAAACAGGAGATACACTGCAGCGCTGTCTCTAGTGGGGCTACCCATGGCTCGTGGGAGCTACTTCATGAGACTGCAAATGCAAGACTGATGAAGTAGAAATTAACACCTTTGGGTCGTTATGTGATGGTGGCATCCTGAGAAGTTCTGAGATCTTGATTGCCAACAGAGCACTACTGGGATCACAGTTCTTAACAAATGGAGCACTCATGCACACCTTGAGAAACTTCCTGGGAGAGACAGGCACTGAACCTGTGTCTAATGACATAAAGTCAAATGAAAGGACGAGGCCTTAGTTTTTAAGTAAGAAATATGTTGCAAGTGTTGGCCCTTTTTATGAAATCACAGCCCTAGGTATTTGTGGACAGCCACACGTTCCAACTCATTTAGGAATGAAAACCTAGTGACTGGTTTCCCTATTTTTCATTCTAAGAGAAGTATTTTGGATTTTGTAGTAAATGTCTTTCGCAGGCTGGCTCATGTCCTGTCAAAGAGGATGGCATAACCTGAATACTGCAGTGAAAAATGTAGGACCTCTAAGAGATGGGCCAGTGCTTGACTGAGGACTGCTATGTAAAGATTATACAGAAGGGCTGCTAGATTCTCACCTCTTCTCTAGTTCCTTGATCATTCTTATACTCTTTCTTGTAACCCCCATTCCCTGCAGCCAATGATTAAGCAATGTTTATGTCATTCCTCTTTAGACTGTGATCTCCTTTATTTTAGATTTAACTTTAGTATTAATCCAAGGGCTGGACCCGGTCGAGTCCCTCCAACTTAATGATGCTAGTGATAATGAAATGCCCTCATCCACTACTAGGTTACTTACACCCTGACTCTTCATTGTGCCTGCTGGGTTTTTAAATTTACAGCCTTTTTGGCTGTCGGGATTGTACTGGTGAGGATGTGTGAGCAATGGGTTGGGAGCTACATCCACCCTAACCATTCGGAATGACTTAGCTAGATGGAAGAGCACACTGGCCATTAAGTCGATTGCCAGATGGGCTGGACTGCATTAAAGGCTTTGTTACAAGGGGAGGGTAGTCAGAGCTTTTTGCCCCAGCTCTTTGCTTTCTGGGTCAGAAACCAAAAAGGCATCCCACAAATTTATTAGCACAAGGCCACACAAAATCTTCTTACTTGCTTGCTTCATCGCTGTTTCAGGGCCGCTTTACAGTAGTTTATTTCACATACATGCAACTAAACTAGCTCATGTGATATTGCTCTTCTCTTTTCTTTTCAGGATTTCTCGTTTTTATTGATTTTAAATGTAATGTAAATCCACATAAAACGCATAGATATAGATGATGTGCTACTCCACAGAACCTTCAAAAATTGGAAGGCCTGATTTAGATCTTGGCGGAGGGAAAAACTGTCACAAATGTGACGGACATGTGGTCCGCGTATTATGATCCCATTATCTCCTATGGCGTTCGTAATATGGAGGACAGGTTATCCGTCACATTTGTGATGGAGTATTCCCTCCACCAATGCCTAAATCATGCCCTGAGTCACACAACTTTAACAAATCTACTTGAATGAGAGTCCAGATGGACCAATGCCTAGGCTTCTTACCCTAGCAGACAATTAGAAAGAAGGGGCAAGGATAGTTTGCCAGTCTTCAACATCAATTAGCATGAACATTTTTTCTCGCAAATTTACTCACATAGTTGTGCATACTGGATTTGCTAATTCAAATTTTACGAAGTTTCACAGAAACATTTGTAAATATCCCATTTTTTTTGTTGGTGAAATTCGTCTGCAAAACAGAGAGTTTTGCATGTGCAAAAGTATATTTTTTGGATTAAATTTACACTGTATTTTGATATGGCTTGCCCCTTCCTTTCCTAGTTTATTTGATGCTGCTTAGACTCAGTCACTGTCTCCTTATCTTGACATGTCAGACTCTTAGCTTGATACAGGGCCCAGTGCACTTGTTTAGGAAGCTCGGGCTGGAGTTTGGTCTCTGTTATGTAAAAAAGCTGAGCAGCTGTCAGCCCTGGCAGTCTAGTCCCTGTAGCCTTTAAAGAAGTGCTATGGATCTCAATTCTTAACAAGCATTGGCAAAGCCAATAGGGATCGCCTACGTGACAGTTACTGGCTTTGGCAATGACTCTTAGTCATGTAGTATGGCAGCGCACTTGCTGTGCAGCATGGCTATAGTTAGTAAAAAAGTGCTGTGACGTGGCCAGTGCTGTGTACGTCATATTTTTTTTTTATGGCAGGTTGGGGTGGGCAACATGGACAACGGGAGGGAGGACAGGAGGAAACGGACAATGTATTATAGCCCTTTTGTTTTTTTTATGGCCAGGAACAGCACAGACAACCAGAGGGTGAGAGGTAGGGGGTAAGAAGCAACATGGACAATGAGAGGGTGGGAGGTAGGAGGAAAAAAGAAACATAGACAATGGGAGGTGGAAAGGAGGAAGCAACACGGATAATGTGAAGTGGGAGAGAAGACGCATATGGAAGAAACAACACGGACAACAGCATACAATGGGAAGAAGAAAGAAAAATAGTACCTCAATCACAGGGAGAGCAGTAGAAGATCACTAATCAAAATGTAGCAGTCAGTACTTGGCCATGTTCCACATGAAAGAATGGGAAGGGAACTGGCATGTGCTGGCCAATTAGGAAGCAGTAACAAAGACTGACTGTAGGAGGCTGGCCTGGATTTTAGTGAGTACTTGAGGTACTTACACTTTATACCAGGTCCACTTTTCCCTTTTTTGTGAAATGTAGTCATTGTCTAGAAGACAGGCTGTCTAGAGGTACCTGTAGGCAGAGCAGCCAAGGCTGAACTAGGAGACATGCAAAGCTCTTGCAATACCACTGTAGTAACACAGTACTCACACACATGAACGACAATACTCAGTGTTACCAAAAATAAAGGTACTTTATTTTAGTGACACAAGGCCAAAAATACTTTGGAGACTATACTCCCTTAGGAGGTAAGTAAATTACACAATATATACACTAGTAACCAAAAACAGGTAAGTAAACAGTCAGAAAATAGTGCAAATAGTGAAAATTACCATAGGCTGCAGTGGGCCTAGGGGGAATACAAACCATATACTAAAATAGTGGAAATTCGGTTTCCTACCTAGGCAAATGTAGTGTGTAGGAGGGCACTGGAATTGTAAGAAAACACCAAAGGTAAGTAAAATACCCCACCCCAAAGCCCAGGAAAGCAGGAGTAAAACACAGCAAATGTCCTAAAACACACTAGAAGCCATGGTAGAAGACAGTGCAGGAACCAGAAGAGACTGCAAGACACCAATGATGGATTCCTGGACCTGAAGACCTGTGGAAGAAGGGGACCAAGTCTAAGAAGAACTGAAGAGTCCAGAGAGAACAGGAGCCCCTGCTAACCCGGATGAAGGTGCAAAAGTTGATCCAACGGTGAGAAGACAAAGTCAGTATTGCACCAAAGAAGATAGATGTGGGTTCCTGGTTGGTGTAGAAGATGTCCCATGCTAGATGGGTGAATGCAGTCTGGTTTGTGTCACTGGATTCTGCGAACAAGCCTTTGTAAACACAAAACCCGCATTTTGCAAAAAATGGTGCTGCCTGGGTACAGGAAGGACCAGATAAACTCTACCCAGGAGGGGGAGACAGAGAGGGCTCTCAGCAACTCCGAGAGCCTTCAGAAGACCAGGCAGCATGCACAGGAGTCCCACAGCACGGGGACAAAGGAGTTGCAAATGGCGGTTGTTGCAGCACTACACAAAGGGATCCCACACTGCTGGAGAACAACTAAGGGAGCTGAGCATTGCAGGATAAATTGCTGGGGACCAGGCTAGGCTGTGCACAAAAGAATTCTTGGACAGCTGGACCTTGGGACAGTCAGGGTCACTTTAGTCCACCACATGTGTTCCAGGATCCACGCTCGTCATCAAGAGGGGGGACCCAGAATACCGGTCATCGCTGCAGAGAGGTGCCTGCTAAAGCAGGGAAGTGACTCCGTCACTCCACTGGAGATTCCTTTGGTTCTTCTGGTGCAGGATGAAGACAGGCAGTCCTCGGAGCATGCACAACCTGGAAACCGTTACAGTTACTGGCAGGAGCTGAAGTTACAAGGTCGCAGAAGTCATCTTTGCTTCTTTGTTGCAGTTTTGTAGAGTTCCTGGAGCAGTCAGTGGTTCATCCGTCGGTAGAAGATGAAGTAAAGTATGCAGAGGATTCCTGCTGAAGTCTTGCAATCCAAATCTGAAGAAACACCCAGAGGAGAGACCCGAAGTAGTACTCAGTGGGGGATTGGCTACCTAACCAGGTATGGACCTATCAGGAGGGGTCTCTGACATCACCTGCTGGCAATGGCCACTCAGATGCTCTTAGAGTTGCATGACCATCCTGTAAACAAGATGGCAGAAGCCAGGGACACTCTGGAGGGGCTCTGGGCACCAACCCTGGGTTGGTGATGGACAGGGGAGTGGTCACTCCCCTTTCCTTTGTCCAGTTTCATGCCAGATCAGGGACTGGGGGTCCCTGAACCGGTGTAGACTGGATTATGCAAGGAGGACACCATCTTTGCCATTGAAAGCATTTCCAGAGGCTCTGGGAGGATGCCCCTCCCATGCATGTAACACCTATTTTCAAAGGGAGAGGGTGTAACACCCCACTCCTAAAGGAAATGCATTGTTCTGTCTTCCTGGGATTGAGCTGCTCAAGCCCCAGGAGGGCAGAAGCCTATCTGTGAAGTGGCAGTGGCTGGGGCAGTGAAAACCTCTGAATTCTGGTATGGCAGTACTGGGGGGGGCATGGTGGAGCCCCCAGAGTGCATTGGATTGTGCAAGCAATACTGGAATCAGTATTGGGGTACAATTCCCAGTTGTAAGACACCACACATGGCCATATTCGGAGTTACCACTTTGAAGCTATATCTAGGTATTAACCTATATATAGTGCACACTTATAATGGCGTCCCTGCACTCACGAAGTCTGAGGAAATGGGCCTGGACGATGTGGGGGCACATCTGCTAGTGCAGGGATGCCCTCATACACAGGTACTATGCACCTAGCCTTCAAGGTCTGGAAGTTAGACATATAGGTGACTTATAAGTGACCTGGTGCAGTGCAAATGGCTGTGAAATAGTACTTACATTATTTCACTCAGGCTGCAATGGCAGTCCTGAAGAAGTGTTTGTATGGGTTCCTTATGGGTGGCATAAGAAATGCTGTAGCCCATAAGGATCTCCTAGATCCCCAATGCCCTGGGTACCTAGGTACCATATACTAGGGACTTATAAGGGGGGTCCAGTATACCAATTTGGAGTGGAATACTGAGTTACCAGTATGTAAGTAATAAAAAAGCAATTATTGACCAATTGCTCTTCTCCCAGTGGTATCTAAAATTATGGGGAAGCATGTTAACTCCCAGATGTCAGATCTTCTGGAGAAACACAATCTTCTTCATAATATTCAAATGGGTTTTAGGCCACTCCACAGCATGGAATCTGCCCTCCTGGCTGTCACAGAAGACACTAGACGCTGTCTAGATGCAGGCAGACATGCAGCCATCATTCTCCTTGAACTGAGTGCTGCGTTTGATACTGTTGACCATAAAACTCTTCTACGCAGAACCACTCAAATGGGCTTTGGAGGCATTTACCTTAAATGGCTGTCATCATTTCTTGATCAGAGGACATTTCAAGTCCTGGATCAGACATGTTACTCTGATATTTTCCCCCTGACATGTGGTGTTCCACAGGGCTCGTCACTAAGCTCTACACTTTTTAACATTTATATGGCCTCGTTGGCGGTGATACTCAATTGGTCTTTTCTTTTTTTACTGACAGTAATTCAGAATCTGACGTCCTCTCGTCATGCCTGTCGGATACTGCTGGTTGGATGGCTGATAGCAAATTAAAATTGAATGTTCAAAAAAAAGAGGTCAGGCTGATAGGAACTTCTCCACGTGTGCAGTCCCCTACGTCAGCCCCGGCAAGACTAAACAATCTCCCCCACCTAAAGATACTTTTAAAAGCCTAGGTTTTTGGTTGGACACACAACTTACAATGGAATGCCATGCAAAGATACTAGCTTGCTCTTGTGTCTATATTTTGAGGACCTGTAGGAAAATCTTTTCATTTTTGCCATTTGTAGCCAAACGAGTTATTGTTCAGGCTCTAGTTCTATCTCGGCTGGACTACGGAAACACTTCATTTATGATTTACCCTAAATATGTTCTGAAGAGGTTTCAGGTGGTACAGAATGTGAACGTCCTCCTTCTGATGGGCACTCCCAGACATCTTTCAGCAAAATCCGCTTTAGCCTCTCTACATTGGCTACCTGTTGTAAAGAGAATTAACTTTAAAGCTGCTTGTTTTCTCCACCGTGCTCTTCATAACAGAGGTCCGGCCTTTCTTAGACAAATTATCACACCTTATATTCCCCAACGCCCACTTAGATCCTCTTCTACTTCCCTGATCAACACTCCTCGGGTTGAGAAAGGAAAATGGGGAGGTAGATCTTTTGCCTTTAGGGCAGCCCAGCTATGGAATTCTCTTCCAGCTGAAATTCGCTTAGAAGATTCTAAACTCTCTTTCCGTAAACTGCTGAAGACTTTCCTGTTTTCTGTATAGGGTGCCAGCTTTGTCTGTTTTATTTGGCCCTGCATTAGAGCAGGGAAGCATTTTGGCAGCCATGCGCTTTATACATTACCAAATAAAAATAGAAAATAGAAGTACAAATTTGGAATCAGAGAGAGCATAACCACTGGAGTTCTGGTTAGAAGGACTACAGCGACATAGTTAAGCATACTGACAAAAACAGTGAAACAGATTGACAGGTAGGCCACAACCTATGAGCACTGGGGTCCTGACTAACAGGATCCAAGTGACACAATAAAAATACACAGACAAAAGCTGAAAAATAGGCCAAAAATGGGGGTAACCAGGCTAGAAAGAGGCTACTTTCTCACAGTGACAATGAAGCCAATGAATGGTAAGCAATGGGCAGCCTTCAAACCTCTATTAGTAAACAAAAAGTTTTGCAAGCAACAGCGTATGTGCGCTGTCTTAGGCGAGACCTTAAAACCTGGGCCTTATCATATGTAGTGTGCACTGGAGGTGCAGATCAAAGACAGGTCTGTGCCACAGATTTGGATTAACTAATGCGTTAAATCATTAAAGAGATGGAGCAGGGCTGCAGTAACTATTGCTTGTCTGAGGAACTTCAAAGGCTTGCACTATTTTTAGCTGGAAATGCAGCAGCATTTGTTGGATGTCAAAAGTAAACAACAGAATCCTACACAACAAATCAAGCAGCCACAAAGCTAAAAATCACTACAAAATTTTTTTAGAGCACAACACAACAACCACAGTACAACACATATTGCATTGTACTAAACATATCACTGCCACAACAAAATGCCATGCAGCAAATATAAACAAATGTTCTTTTCACACTTTATCACCTCCAGGAATGTTCTTTTGCAATACAATATTAAAAGGTGTTTGCACCTAGAACTGCCTTACCATCAAGGACTGAAATTAAGCCAGACTAAGTTGTTCTGTGATCCAGCCCCTTGTCTAGACTATCAAATGCCCTCCCACCACTGGCCCATCTGTTTCTTTCTGATGGCAGCAAAGGAATTTGATGGCCACTGAATCTGAAAGGTCTTTTGGGACAGTGTATTTTTCCTGAGGAGAATTGGTAAGACTGTTGGCTCTATCTCAAGTGTATTTAGTTTAGTGCAGGGTGAGTCACGCAGGTATTTTTTAGATGTTGATTTCCTGTCACAAGTTGCACACATTTTATTTGTATATGCTATAATAAATGTGATGGAAATGGCCCTTTTTGTAGGGTTATCCCCAAGCTTTTTGCTGGTTTTAAAACTGGGCACTTTACCACTGCTGATCAGTGCAAAAGTGCTAGTGCTCCCTGTGTAAATTGTGTTGGTGATTGGTTTCTCCATGATTGGCATATTTGATTTACTAGTAAGTCCCTAGTACAGTGCACCAGTTGTGCCCTGGGCCCGTAAACCAAATGCCTGCAGCACTGATTGTGCCACCCACATGAGTAGCCCTGCAAGCAAGACTCAGGCCTGCCATTGCAGTGTCTGTGTGTGCAGTTTAAACTGCCATGTTGACCTAGCAAGTGCACCCACTTGCCAGGCCCAAACCTTCCCTTTTACTACATGTAAGTCACCCCTAAAGTAGGCTCAATGCAGACCTATGGGCAGGGTGCAGTGTATTTAAAAGGTAGGACATGTACTGGTGTGCTTTACATTTCCTGATAATGAAATACTTCTAAACTAAATTTTCACTATTGCAAGTCCCATGTCTCCCATAGGGTAATCATATGTTTATGTATGCGATATCTTTTAAGTGTAATTTCCCATTAGGAGCAGCTAGCGATGTGGGGTTTGGGGTCTCTGAACTCCCAATTTAACAACTAATCTTTTGGTGAAGTTGGTTTCTGAACTGTGAGCTTAAAAATGCCACTTTTAGAAAGTGTGTATTTTCTTGCTTAATCATTCTGTGCCTCGGCCTGTCTGCTGAATACACATCTGGGTCAGGATGACAGTTGGGCTGTTTTTGCATTCACTCTGTCAGGCAAAGGGAGCTGAGGTGTGCCCTGAATATCCTTATGGTACATCACTAAGCTGATGGGTTTTCCTGAGCCAGAGTGGTTGGGGGAGCTGACACTTGCACCTTAATAGGGCTGTGCCTGTCCTCACACAAAGCAGCCTCCACCCCCCTGGATTGTGCCTGGGGACAGGGCAGGGAAAGGCAGAGTCTTGTGCACTACAAAGACTTATATTTGAAGTTTGCCTACTTCAAAGACAGAAATGGGATTCAATACTAGACCTCTAACACCACATGGGTAGGGTCCTTGTGGACTGAGAACATTCTGCCAGGACGAAGAGCTGGATTCTGTAGGGGGGACTGCTACTAAGCCTGTTTCTTTGCTGTGCTGGCTTGCTGTTTTCTGCTTCTGTTCTAGGAGTGGAAGGACTGGAGTTGGCTTTCTACATTCTCCAAGGGCTTGGACTGAGCTTGCGTCCTGTTAAGAAGTCTCAGGAACATCAAAGACTTCACCTGCAAGTGCCTTGGCTCTCTTGCTGAGAGTCCTAAGTTGCCAAGTGGTGCCAGATCCAGTTCCTGGGCCCTTGGGAGTGAGTTCTGGTGCAACAAGGAAGAAACAAGTGTATTGTCCCCAGGACGACTTCAGAACTGGCTCCGCTCTCTGACCCCTCGCCGCTGCCTGCACTGGGGCCGTGGTCCCCGCTGGGTGCAACAACTGCGACTGATGCCACATGCCTGACACTGCTGCAGCACCTCCAAAGTCCTGTGACAGCGTGAGCCCAGAGCGCCGTGTCACTGACCTCCGTAGCAGCTGACTCCCACTCTGCTGTATTTGTTGCAAAAATATCTAATTGCTTTTTGAGTGTGTTTAATTTTGCACTAAAGATTCAAATTGTATTATTTATTTTTACAAACATCCTCTTCCATATGAATGGGCATCACATCATGGATATAAGTTGTTTATAAGAGGCTGTCTGATGGGTTATGGTACGAGCAGGTATTACATGGAATGAAGACATGCCTTGTGTACATTATAAGGATAGTGCAAGTGGATGTTATAGGAGGTGAAGTGTTCATCGCAAAAAGGATGTTAACTATTTTAAAACATAGTTTGGGCGTGGAAGGGAGGAAGGACCTAAAACCTCTACCAATTCCTCTGGGTGAAAGGAGAAATGTGGATTCAGGGTCTGATGCTGAAGAAGGGATAGAAGATGAATATTTAAGTGTTTTAAAAGTGTTAGAAGAGAACTATGGTAGAAAAGTAAACATTGTGGTCGAGAGGCACAAATTCTTTTCTCATGGTCAGATACAATGAGAAACAATTGAGCAATATATTGCAGATTTGAGAAGATTTGCTAATACATGTACATTTAGGGACTTGTGTGATGGAATGATAAGGGACCAGTAAATCAATACAACAATCATCTTAAAGATTCAAGAAAAGTTGTCAGGATTAAAAGACCCCACGTTGGAAAGACAATACATGACACAAGACACATGGAGAATACTTTGTGTTATGTTAAGGAGTTATGCATCACAACATCTAAAGGAGGTCTCGAACAATGTGAAACGTATGACTGAAATGCTGTACAAAAATCCAGACAGAGAGCTGACGATGGGTCTGCAGGAAAGCGTGGAGCAAAACCTCAATAGTTGGAAAAAAGAAAATGTGCTACAGATGTGGTAGCATGAAACACACTATTAAAGCCAGTAATTGTTCAGCTTCCAAGGTCAAATATTGTAGATGTTAGAAGTTGTGACATATTTATAGAGCATGCAAAAAGTCTGAAAACTTCAATACTAAGAGTGTAGTTAATCTGGTCAGTGAACATGAAACATCTCAACATATGAGTAAGACCAACATGGATGAAGAAGATGATATTGAAGTTTTGGTGATGTGTGGAGTGGAGTCACAAAATGCAAACAACTCTAATGTGACGTATGATGCTTATCGTCCCCCAAAAGTTACGGTCTCGGTGAATGGAAAGGAAGTGCAAGTTTGGGCTGATTCGTGTTCACCATTTACTTTAACAGACAAATGGATATGAGGAGATTGGAGTGAGTGTGAGTTTTGTCCCACTGAACTAGAGCCTGAAGGATATTGTGGAAGCAAATTGCCTGTCCTGGGATATTTGAAAGCAGAATTAGAGTTTCATAGCAGGAGAATGAAGAGCAGTGTTTATGTAGTTGAGAAGGGAAAGGCATCATTGGGATGGAGAGACCAGCAAGCACTGGAATGATATTAGATCCTAATCATCCTGATCAGTTATTTTTTACTGTGCTGATTGAAGTGAATAAGTAGAGTATGTCATTCCTCCATTTGTTCGGAAAAAGATCAGGATGTTTGAAGAAACTAGAGCAAAAGATTGTCCTAAGAAAAGTTGTCTTACTCAAGGTGCATGAAGTGCAAAATGTTCTCCCTGGCTTTGCAAGGACAGTTAAAGGAGAAATTGCAGTGGTTATACGACAATGGCGTGATTGAGCCGATTGATGCTTCCGAATTGCTGAGTCCAATTGTATTATCAAATAAATCCTATGGTAATTTACACATGTGTGTAGATTGCAGAGATCTCAACAAGTGCACATGGATAGATCAACATCATCTTCTTCAGGTAAATGAAATGTTGATGTGTGTGAGAGTAGCCATACGTTTCACCACTCTGGACCAGTATAGTGCCTATCATCAGGTACGATTACACCCAGACTCCAGACACCTTTCATCCTTCAAAACATCCGAGGGTGCATACCAATTTATTCACATGCCCTTTGAACTGGCTTCTGCCTCAGCAGTGTTCCAGAGGATCATGTAGGGCATATTACAAGGATTGTCAAATGTACTAGTGTTTCAGGATGATGTGTTGGTCTGGGGTGTGAACAAGGAACAGCATGATAGAGTTTTGATTGATGTGTTGCAAAGATTGGAACAGGCAGGTCTCACCATATGGCTGTATACATGTAAGTTTGGTATGGAAGAGGTGAAGTACTTAGGCCACACTTTGACTTATGAAGGTGTCATACTTAAATTTAGTCTGGTGGAGGCTATTGATAGAACGTCCTTCTCAGGAAAAGAAGCAATTACACTCTTTTTTTAGGCCTTGCAAAGTACTACTCCAAGTTGTAGATCATTTTCTGAGAGAGTTAGTGTGTTGCGTGCCTCAATGAAAAATGAAGTAAAGTTTCAGTGGACAACATCTTGTCAGCAGGCATTTGAAACTGTGAAGGATTCTATTATCAAAGCTGTGGTTCTGAAACCATTTGGCCCCAATGAAAAAAACATTCTCATGATAGATGCCAGTAATTATGGTCTTGGGGTAGTGTTAATACAAGTGCATCAAGGCTGTGAGGCGGGTTGTAGCATTTACTTGGTAGACTCTGAAGGGCGCTGAGGGCACATACTCCACCTCAGAAAAAGAGGTGTTGGCTTGCTGGTGGGATGTGCAGCATTTTTTAACCTTTGTGTGGGGAATGAGATGTGAATTGTGCACAGCTCATAGACCATTAGTAGATTTGTTTTGCACTGCAGGTACCAATAGAGGCATGTATCACCAAGTGGCTGTACCGCTTCCAAGAGTATGTGTTTTCCATTAGGTACATATCAGGCTTGAAGAACATTAATGCAGATCATTTGTCATGAATACCACTTTCTGATGATACCGGTGTCAAAAAGGTTGAATGGATGGTGGTGAAAATCACTGAAGTGTATATGGGGGCTATCAGTGAAGATGAATGGAGGAGGGCAATCTTGGAAGATGTAGAATTGGTACAGTTGACAAAATCATTACCATGCGAGAAAGGTTGGGAAGCATCAGAAGATTTAAATGTTTTCAAGAATGTTCGGGATGACCTATCAGTGGTGGAATGCATTAAGAGAAATAATTACAGGTTGTGGTGCCAAGTAAATTACATCCGAATTTGTTGGTTTTTTTACACGAGTGTCACGGAGGCATGTCAGCTATGAACCAGAAGGCCTGATTGATTTTTGGTGGCCAGGCATGGCTAGGCAAATATACAGATTTGTTTGATATTGCATACCATGTACATGTAGTGACAAGTCACACACTTTGCAGGAGACACCCTATGCCTAGTGACTTTTCCTGAACGTGCATGGTAGATGGATATAAGTGGCCCATTTGAATGCTTAGGTACTAATGATAGATTTGCAGTGGTAGTTATGGACTATTTTTCTCGCTGGGCAGTAGTCAAGCACTTTCATGACATTGACCCTGTGACATGGATAATTGCATAACTGCCAATACGTTTGACTGCGAGCAAACTTTTGTTTCCTTTTGTGTGCTCCTTCACGCTCATGCTCATGGTGAGGCGCTTTAAACCAGCTTGCTTATGTAAAACTGTATCACTTGCCATTTTCAATTTATGTGGCAAGAAAAGTCTGGTTAGGGCTTTACAAAGCTAATGACTCTAACTCGAGCAAAAGCGATACCCATTGCATTGCAAATGCTTATTCTATATGGTCACGGAACTCCTTGGTGACTTGTAATGTACAGCAGTGGATATTTTATCCAACATGTAATTCACTTCTGCTCTCCGTATTATTGTTGCTTCTAAATATCTGCATGTTATAGTACAAGAAAAGAATTGTTAACAGGAGACGCAAGAAAAAGAGTGGTATCTTTCTGTGTTCTGATCCCACTCACCATGCTGCCGATATCAGTAATTCACCATTGGCAGACCTAATATAAGGAACCGTGGATACATATGTAAGTGTTCAGACAAGCATCACTTAAGCAGATGCATTACAACTGTTGAATATGTGACAGAGGCATATGCTGCTGGTATCTATATTACATCTATTCTATGGGTAGCAAAGCGTACATAGCTAATATCATTGTTTATGTGAAGAAAGCATGCACTGCTTTGTCCATACTATATTTATTATTAGTGACTTAGGCTTGCACTGTTGCTGCTTGTGATTTACATAGATCCATCTGAGGAAAGATTTTGCTGGCATTGCCTGTGTGGTGCTTCTTATGTGTAAGTGAAACTGTACTGCTGCTGACAGCACTATATCAGTTCGATGTGTGCCTTGCTGCTACTGGTTTTTGGTGTTCTTAATATATGTAAAGGAAGCTTGAACTGCTGCTGCTGGTCCCATACTGGTTCTGTGTGTGTGGAGGAAGCTTGCACTGCTGCTGTTTTTGCTATACTGGTCCTGTCTGTATGGAGGATGCTTGAATTTCTGCTGGGAAAGCTTGCACTGTTGGTTGCTTCTTGTACCAAACTAGTTCTGTCTCATTGGAGGAAGCTTGCACTATTGCTGCTTGCATTACACTTCATCTGTGGGTATGGAGAAAGCTTGCACTGCTGCTGCTTGTGCTATACTTGTTTTAAGTGGATGGAGGAACCTTGTCCTGCAGCTGCTTTTGCTATACTGGTTCTGTCTGTGCGGAGGATGCTTGGACTGCTGTTAGGTAAGCTCGCACTGCTGATGCTTGTGCTGTACTGGTTTTGTGTGTATAGAGATGCGTGGACTGTTCGTGCTTGAGCTATAGTGGTTCTGTGTGTACAGGTAAAGTTTGCACTTCTGTTGGTTGTCATATACTGGTTCTGTATATAAGGAGGACGCTTGCACTTGTTTCTTGTGTTATACTTGATCTGTGGGTATGGAAGAAGCTTACACTGCTGCTGATTGTGCTATACATGTTCTATGCATATGAAGGAAGTTTTCTCTATTGTAACTGGTGCTCTGTGAGTGTTGTTGGTCAGTGAAATTTCTGCTGCCCTTGCTTTACCAGATAGGCACAAGGAACGCTTGCAGTATGTTTGATTGACCTTTTTAGGGTTGAGTGCAAAGCGCTCTGTCCCTGGTGTAATCTCTCTGTGGGCTTTTAACCACGCCCATGTCACGCCCATCAGTTTGGTTCATTCATGGGATTGCCTTTTAAAATTCACTTGATTTAATTAGTGAAAGGCATGCATACATCATGCCTTTTCCGGTGTTTAGCCCACCTACAGTGCTCCGGCCAACTACTGAAAACATACGAGGCTCCGATCTTTCTGTATGGTCTCTGGACTTTATCTCTTCAATTCGTAGGCAGCGCGATCTCTCTGGGCAGTAGTTGAGCAATTTGCATGACATCGACCCTGTTACATGGATAATTACACTTTTGCCGGTTACATGGATAATTGCACTTTTGTCGATACGTTTCACTGTGAACTACATTCTGTTTCCTTTTGTGTGTCTGCTTTGCACTCACGGCGGCCATTGGGTCGCATATGTGAAACTGTTTTACTTTTCATTTTCAGTTTATGTGGCAAGAAAAGTCCTATTTGGAGTTTATAACACTAATAGTTTTAACTCGAGCAAACGTGAGACCCATTGCATTGCAAATGCTTGTTTCTTGTCTGTGTGTATTGTGTATGGACTCTGTCGGCACTGCTGCTGTCTGTGCTCTCACTGTAAGAGACTGTCTCTGGGGAAGCCTCTGTGTAAGACTTCCCACTACAGTACTTTCAATCGATCTACTTTCATTAGCGCAATAAACCCAAAATAAACAGTGTCAATAAAAAAATACATAATTGAGAAAAAGCCCATCTAAGCCAACAAAAGTGATATGTGCTGCGATACTGTTTACTCGCCGCATTACATGCATACAGCCTCTGTCTTTGGAACCTTGAGCTCTTGTATCCTGTTCACAAGGCATTCTGGGTAAGCACGTGCACCTATCAAATATTTACACAGAGTAGTTGATTACGCAGAGAGGCTAGACATTGTAAAGTGAAAGGTTGCTGTCAAGAGAGTTGTGCCCCTCTCCATTTCTTCCAGACCTGACTTTCTCTTCTCCAACCAGGGCCGATTTAGAGCGGTGCTGACCTGTAATGGGGGGGGGGGGGGGGGGGGGGGGGGGGGGGGGGGGGGGGGGGGGGGGTTACGGGCGCTGACCTCAGGTGGGCGCTGTGATTAGCAATAATTCACGAAACGTGTGATTTAAAAGCTCCTGCTGCAGTGTTCCTTGTGATTTCAGCCTTCCTGAATCAATAAAATGTCAAGGTACCTCTTGTGATTAATGTTCCTTCTAGAGAGAGAGCATGGAGTTTTGTCTAGCTGCAGCTTTGACTCGACATAAAGTAGCGCAAATGGTTAATGTGCCTGCTGCAAAGAACAAATCTGTATTTGATATGGTAAACTCAGTGGATTAGTAAAACCAGCCTTCACCAGCGCTTAAAAACAAATGAAATGAATGAGGGAGGGTGGCTATGGGGAGATGAGGGGCACTTTTGCCAGTGGGTAGTAAAGAAATCAGACGAGGTGGTCATGGGGTGGTGGGTGTAATGTGGGTGGCAGAAACACTAGAATGAGTCCAGCTGGACTCTACAGTGGGCGCCAAAACAGACTGTCGCACAGGGCGCCATCAGCGCTAAAGCCGGCCCTGTCTCGAACAGTATTTACTCCCCTGCACCATATGTCTCGCAGTCGAGGCCCCACCTCTCCCTTCTTCCTGGACCACCAAGTCCAACCCCGCTCTCTAGAATATCCTCTCCTGTACCAGGGCACAACTTCAAACCCTCACACCCTCTCATCTCTTCTAGGCTACTTCCCATCAGCTTAATTTCCCACAAAAGCTGCTTGGCTCCCCCCCATCCATGTAACCGAAACATTCCTCCTCTTCTTCCCACTCTTCGTCTCTTTCACTCAGCCTAAGCCCCCCTTTTCTATTCACCTCTCTACACCTCTCTCAGACCAGACCACCCTTTACGTCTCGGCCCTGCAGCCTCAGTGCACTCTCCTCTCTTCCTTCTTTCTATCCCGGACCCCTGTGCCCTTCCCGAGATCATCTTCAGAGCATCATTATCCACCCTTCATGTTCATTTCCCCTAGAAAATATGTCCTCCATCCGCACTCTCTACCCAAGCGCCTGGATACCCTCTCGGGTGGTTAGCGCGCTGTAAACATCAGCTTA